>NC_071121.1:6495000-7180000 GCF_024256425.1 Clarias gariepinus
GACAACCTACGGCGAGTCATGCCATGTTACTCCAAGACACAGAAACTGTCCAAGATCGAGACCTTGCGACTGGCGCGCAACTATATTTGGGCATTATCTGAGGTTCTTGAGAGTGGCCAGTCACCAGAGAGTCACGGTTTTCTGGAGATGCTCTGCAAAGGGCTCTCTCAGCCAACCAGCAACCTGGTAGCTGGCTGCCTTCAGCTTGGACCTTCATCCATGCTGCTGGGTAAACTGGATGAGAATAATGTACCCTTGGAAGCAGTGAGTGCTCAGCAGGCACATGCTTTGAGCTTCCCATCACCTGGTCTTCCTAGCCCTCCCTATGGCTCATTGGAGGCCTCTCACCTTCTTCATCTGAAGGGGTTCAAAGGAGCGACATATGAGAATCACTCACCCAATGAGTGTAGCAATGGTACGCCGCCTTACGACGGCCCTCTCACTCCACCTCTTAGCATCAGCGGCAACTTCGCCCTCAAGCAAGAGCCTGACACTGAGAGGAACTACAATCCACACAATCCCGCACACCCTGCCCACTATCTGTCTTCTCACCACTATCCAGCATCCTCTATAACTGGATTGCCTCAGGGCCATGCACTGTTCCCCGGATCCCGTTATGAGCTACCTTTAGATATCGCTTTTGAGTCGTTTGCTGCACCACATATTGTAAGCTCACAAATGGGCACCATTTACAACGAATGAACAGTTGTGGCTGTCACAGACCTCAGAACATGCATCCAGAATTAAAACACATGCAAGAGGCAGATTGAAAACACACAATTTATACAGTGAGAAAACCGTAGCCTGCCTGAAACAGAAGCATTGCAGAGATACTTATTTTGATTAATTTATTCTTGCATTTGTAATCAATGATTTGGTTTATGACTTCTTCTGGATTTTCTTCTTTCATACTTCCATACTTTTTGACCTTAACTCCTCTCCCTAGATAGAGAGGTCCTTTATGCATATACTGTAAAAGCTATAAACTCCTCTCCTCCATACACTTCTATTTTTCTAAAGCTTTTATCTTTTACATTCTGCTCAAAATCCTATTTTGATAAACACCCTCTAAAAAGCAATACATTTTGCCAGAAAGACATACAAATGCATTTATTTATAGCTGTATTTAATATTTATTTTGACTGTGTCATTTTTATAGAAACAGTCTGCACTGGGTTATCATTTTGTTACCATTCCTCATGAAGTATTTAATTTATTTATTGGATTATTTAGCTTTTTTTTTTTTTTTTTGGTATGTATGTATTTTGTGCCACTTCCACTGTATTTGTCAGTTCATGAAATGTTTTGTAAATATCTATTTCGCACTTAAAAAAATAAATATTCTTATATTATATACAAATCATTTTGGTCATCCATTTTATTTTCCTTTTAACTGCTTTTTTTTTTGTAAAGTCAAAAAAAAAAAGAATAAGAAAAAATAGCATATTGGTTGCATGTTAAAGACATCTCACTGGATATCAGTTTCTTCCCCGTATTATTTTTATTATTATTATTATATAGAAAATAAACATTGACTACCTAATTAATTAATTAATTAATTAATTATTTAAACATTAACATTAAAATAAATATGCCTTTTCTACCATAACAGCTACAATGGAGTGTTAGTGCACAGACAATAAAATCATATGAACACATTTTAACTGCATTTGGTCCTCACAAAGATAATATTGATGCAAAGATGGCAATACCTTATGAGGACCATA
Source organism: Clarias gariepinus (assembly GCF_024256425.1). Lineage (NCBI taxonomy): Eukaryota > Metazoa > Chordata > Actinopteri > Siluriformes > Clariidae > Clarias > Clarias gariepinus. The sequence goes on from NC_071121.1 coordinate 6,496,728, forward strand.
TGTCCTCATATTGAGAGTAATGCTCGAGAATCATATAAAAATGTAGAGATTTTTTGAGAACCACTTTAGCATGATTCTCAACGACCTAGCTGAGTGTTTTGTTTTATAGAACCAAGCAGTAAGTCAAGTCACACTGGCCTCGTGGAGCCATGGGAACTCAGGCTCTGAAGAACAGGTGACTGTGCCACAGAGACAGTTTTCACTCTTACTTTAATTTTCTCAGCATCATAGGTCAAAGTGATGAAAACGCAAATGAGAGAACTACTATATAATCCTTCTCACTCTATTTTTGCCACTAAAAGGTTCTCTAAACAAGTCTAAACAATTTAAAAGACATGTTCCATTCAGATGGGAAAATAACAAGAGAAATATAAAATAAAATAAAAGGCTTTCTAGGAATGTTTCCTAGAATCACCCATTAGAGGGGCACGAATACAGAGAGGTGCATTAAGCGCCTGCACAACAGAGAAGTAAATAAACTAATTTATTTACCACCCCACCGTTGCAGCACCACACAAGGTAAATCGTAGCATTTGTAATTTTAATAATGGATTCCGTTAATATTAACTACTGCCGAGGAATCCCAGGGTTTTGACTTCAAATCCTGATACTAAGGTATGTTACATAGCACCACAATTCTCTTCCACAACTGTTTCTCTCTCTCTCTCATTTGGCCGCACATTTATATCACTGCAGTCGAGCCAAGAGCCATTGACTGTGTGCAGCTTTGTGCTGATATTGGTCAACATGGAGGTTCTTCAACAAAGAAGGGTAATGGAGTGTGAAGGTGGTTTGGAAAAGCAGTGGAACAAGTGTTTGTGTGTGTGAGAGAGTGAGTGTGTGTTACTGTGTGTTAGTGTGCATGCATTATTTATTTGAGGCATTTCCAAAAGAAGGGCAGGCTGTTGTGCATGAAGTGGAGCCCGTTCACAGACATCTCTATAGGTTTGTCTTTTCCAGCCCCGGCATGGCCAGAGAAGTGAAGAAGAAGAGAAAAAAAAAGAAAAAGGAGTGATTGTTTTTTAGCGGGCGCCACTGGTCCATTGTAAGTGCAGACTGTTCTTTCTCTTGACCTTCGACCTGCATTGTCGTGAAGCCGCTCGTTCGGGGAGCTGAGACAGCTGGGAGAGCTGCGGGGGGGCTGACAGACAGCTGAGGCACAGAGAGAGAGAGAGAGAGAGGGAGAATGAGAGAATGAGAGAGAGATGTTGGATGCAGTATGCAAAACAGGGAGGTAAATGAATTCTGGTCCAAGTCCTCTTTTCTTTTTAGCAGCTCAGTTTCCTCTCATCCCCAGCACTGAAGACATAACTCCACATGGTCACAGATGGAAAGAGGCAGACAGGTGTGCAAAGAGACATGAAGAAGGGGGTACAAAGCAATGCTAACTAGCTAATAGTTACATAGCATGCCTACCTAGCTGATTGTGATTTGATTCCCTTTTATTGGGAAAGTGTCCGTTTATAAAAATGCATATAGATAGGTTTGGTTTATTAATAATAATAATAATAATAATAATAATAATAATAATAATTATAATCAAGCATAGATTCATGCTAAGTCAAACAAATTCAGAAGAACTTCAGCACATAATTCTAAAAACTTTTGTTGGAGTTTTTAAAATGTGGTACGTGGTACACAGTAAATTGCTAAGTAACAAAAAATGATCTACAATCAAGTGTTGTCATATTCCGAAACACTGAGACTGGGCCATAAATTATAAGAATATATACCTGTGTAAGGCATGTATCTGAGTGTATAATGTTCCTATTCTCAATTTTAAAGCAATATTTTCTTTAAAGGCACGGAAAGTTTACAGCTAATAGTCAGGAAGGGGTCTGGCACAGAATTGTCGGGACATGTGGCTTAGTGGTTGGGTTGGTAGGATGAGGGTTCGAATCTCACTTCAAATCTGTGTACATGGAGTTTGCAAGTTGTCCCTGTGCTTGGTGGGTTTCCTCCAGCTAATCCAGTTTCCTCCTACAGGTTGATTTATTTTCATTTTGCCTGTAATCTGTGATTGTGTGCTTGTGCCTTGCAATGGGTTCGCGCCCTATCCAAAGGTGCATCCTGCCTTGTGTCCCAAGTTACCTCACTCACTTACTGTCTATGGAACTTTACCCTGTATTCAGGGTTGCAGGGGCCTGGAGCCTATCCCCAGAGACTTAGGGCATAAAGCAGGAAACACCCTGGACAGGGTGCCAATCCATTGCAGGGCACACACACTCACTCACACACTACGTGCAATTTGGGAATATCAATTAGCTTAATCTGTTGTCTTTGGACTGTGGGAGGAAACTGGACTACTCGAAGGAAACCCACCAAGCACAGGGAATCAAACCTGGGCCCTGGAGGTGCAAGGCGACAGTGCAAACCACTATGTCTCCCAAGTTACCTACACAGGATAAAGGTAAAGGTAATGATGGATGGATGGATGGATGGATGGACAGTGATTGGTCAGATTTAAGAAAACATCATTAATTTTACATTAGTTCACTGTTCCAGCCACAAGAATGATTTTCATACATTCTTCTTTTGCCAAAGGCATGCTATATAGTATATGATATTTATATAAAGTATGAACATTTTTTAAAGGCATTTTGCTGAAAATTAATAAATAAGAAAGTGATATTTACCCTATGTACTGTATGGAGATGCTTGGTACACCCTGCATCCAGTTATTCTTTCATACATGATTTCATTATTTACACTTAATTGATTTCAGTTTAAATTGAATAACAATAAAAACTACCTTGAACTATGTAGAGTGTGATCTAGTGACCTAGTATAAATACGATCAAATCACATTATTAAATCTTGCAAGAAGATGGGAAATCATGTGGTGGAGTGAGTTGTGTTCCAGCTTCCAGCTGCATTCGATCCTGAGCACCGGTGAATATTTATGTGAACATTTATTTATAACAAGCTAAAAGTGCTTTAAAATTGTAATAATGTGAATCAATTTATTCATATGCAACACACAACCACAAGTTATAAAAAATGTATAAATAAAATAAAAATAAAAAGTAAGAGATATATAGTGTATTTCTTTTGTGTGGACCTGATATATACATTGAACACATGGATTTTGAACACATGAAGCTTTTATTTCTCACTTTATTCGAGGAAATAATCTAAAATATCATTAATAACCTAAACAGAATAGATACTGATCATTTTTGGAAAGTAAGCATTACATTAAAGTTGCCATAATGGTCAGAAAATACTTAATAAACTTTATTTAATGAAAGAATCTTAGAAGAAGGACAGGTCTTTTAAGATAAATGTGAGTAAAAATGATGGTCACATGGTAGTGATGGCTTTGACATATATATTTTTGTATAAACTGCTAGGCACAACAAATATGTTCAGACAGATGAGTGCAAAGTTTTAGAAAAAAAAGGACTTTATGTGGGCGTTGCATAACTAATGCAAAATCTATTTCTTAATATATTAATTAAACATTTAAACCAAAATGTGTTTCCATCTCCAACTGGAAATTATATTTATTTATATTATATGATTATATATAATTCAACATTTAAACCAAAATGTGTTTCCATTTCTAAATTGCATTTACTACAAGACATTCTAATTTATATCCCATTTTTAAAAAGTCTTTTCATATTCGAAGACAAAAGAGCAGTGGCATGTGTGGCTCTCTCACCAGAGTGGATGGGGAAGGTTGAGAGTGATCAGCTGCTCTCTGACTGTGCTGACACGAGCACTCAAAAGCTGATGGGAACAGAAACGTGTTGCACTGACTGAGTCTCTGCCCTGTGGCTCTGTCCCGGGGGAGCTGCTGCCATCACTGTGACCTCTGCCGGGAGCACCACCTCTCCCACAGTTCACATAGTTCCGGATAGAAGAGGATAGAGGATGTACTAATGTGCGATCAGTTTTGAAATTTAATGTCCAAACAAAAACAATAAATGCCAAAAATGTGACATCAGATTTCTACTCTAAAGAACATCTATGGGATCATCATGATCATCATAACACCAACTTTGTAAATAGCTTTTTGAAAGAATGATGTTTCAGAAATAGTAGTATAATTAAATAGTACAGTATAAGTATGGTGCAAAAGCCTTTTCTTTCTCATATTTAAGTAAATTAAATGAAATTATTTAGATTAAATTAAGGCAATGGTAAAAAAAATTAAAAGGTTTCATTGTGACTGTCTGCCTAAAGTAAAAAAAAATGTAAAAAATGTACAATTTAAAAATGTATTGTTTATGTAACAACCTCAGCTGCAACCTTATTGCCCCACTCATCTGTTTCAACCAGCATTCAGCATCACCAGTTTTTCAGCATCAAAAAGTTCTTCATGGAGCCTCGAGAGCTATTTCTCAAGTCTACTGTACATTACATGCTTACATGCTAAAATACTTCATATTCTTGTTGTTGTTTTTATATGTTTTATTTATCCATTACTAGTATAAAAACAAATTTGAGTTGTTGTTGTCAGTCCTTCGGTTGCTCCCATCTTGGGGCGCCGCAGCAGACCATCCGATCTGCACAACAACTTGGCACAAGTTTTACACTGGATGCCCTTCCTGACACAACCCCTTCTATTTTATCTGGGATTGGGACTGGCACTGCAACCAGTGGCTGGGGTTTGGGCACTGGCTGGGAATAGAACCGAGGCCTTCCACATGGCAGGTGAGAAACATACCACTGAGTCACCAATACAACTAAAAACAAATTGAGTATGATATGGTAAATTCTGCATAAACAACAAAGAACTGCTTGTAACTTTTCGGCTATTACATAATGCAGTATAAACTGCCCTATTAACTCCTGTCTGTTTGTCTGTTGGATCAGTTGCAACTTGGAAATTTTCTTCTTAGACAAAAATATACACTGTGAAAGTTGAAATATTGAAACCCAAATATTAATTAAAAAATATCAATAGTTGTTTTTTCCCCTTTAACTTAAAAGAAAAAAATTATTGCTTTTTAAAATAATATGATAATAAAAGAACATGGAACACAATAGGATTTAATTGTACTTTGTCATTTGCAAATTGTTTGTAGTCTTATATTAAAATAACAAATTATTTCTTTTATTTTTGATTGCATTTATTCTTTACTTTTTAAAACTTCAATTAGAATTAAAGGTTATACTTTCCTCCATAATGAGTATCTGCTTCATTTACTATATAAAGCATTGTAATGTAAAGATTTGTAATGAAGTGCAGCATAAAGTGTAGCATAAAGTAAAACAAACGTGAGAATTAGTTCCTTCTTGATGTTGTTGTTATCATTGTGTAAATCTGTGCATAACCTTCATAATATTTGAACTCAATTAAATTTCTACGACTTAACATTTCTATCACCATCTCATACCATCTCCAGCCATAACAAAATAACAAACGTGCACATATTTCGTTCATGCACTAAAAAGACATTTCAGATGGCATAATATTCTCAGGAAGTCTAGAGTTTTTTTTGGTTAAAAAAAAAGTGAAAGAGAGATGAAGAACAAGTGATTGGACATTAAAGTGCAGCCTCGAACCTCTCTCTCTTTTGCTCCCTCGCCTTTTTTGTCTCTCTGTGGCACTAATCCACTGGGCAAACAACACGAACTCCCAGTAAATGAAAGGTCCTGATCCACAGGGGCGAGATGAGGGATAAAGCATCGTGATTAAGATTGTATTAATGGGGCCATAGGAGGCTGGAAGGCTTTAATCAGTGGTTGTGCTGCCTTAATCCCTTGCCTTTAAGCTGCTGCTAACACTGTGATCCTCCCTCCTCCTCGGTCACTCACACTCCCAGATGCTCTCGGGAAAAAGGACGGCCAAGGTGCCAGAGCAGGAGCCCAGTGAAATCGAGATGGAGCGAGCGAGACCCCGGGAGCAGCTGCAAGGAGAAATGAGGGAGATGTGGGGCCCGAGGGAAGAAGAGCTTTGGGAAAGGAAAGACAAAGAGATGCAGAAATAAAAGAATAAGTTGGAGTGAGAGAGAAAGAAAAAAAAACGACAAAGAATGCAATGAAGATTCACATCCATGTCACATGGATTCATGTTTTCAATAATGTATTTTTCTTCCTTATAAATAAGTAAAAGGAATAACTAATAAAGTAATAAAGTTAAGGCAGACGAAGCTGCATAATAGTTCTTACTAGGGAGAATGTTCAATCAAGAGTTAAATAAGAATAAAGACTAGGCATTGCAGGGTGATATTGTGAGGTGAGGCTAAAAGGTTGAGTCCAAGCCGTGAGCCCAGACCCTTGTGAGAGTGCTAGGGTGTCAGAGTTAAAGAGCTTCTAATGGGATGGGGATGCTGTCGTGTTTACCCTGCCTCCCCCCTCTACACGCCCACTGCATTGTGGACGTGGCCCAGCTTTGAGGCTCTACAATGGCTGGAGAGGAGGGACAGATGGATGGAGGCACAAAAAGAAGGCAAGGTAGGAGGGCCGAGCCGTGTGAGAGAGGGAGTCCTCCATCCTGCTCACGCTGCTCACCATGCAAAGAAATGGAGAAATAAAGAGAAAGAAATAGAAAGGAAAGAAAGAACTAGAAAAGGGGAGGGCAAGAGGTCACAGCGGGATTTGGAGTGCTGTAGATTATAGTCTATAGACACTATGGAATACAGTATCTGCCCAGATTTGGCTTGGAGCAGGCAAAATTATGAGACTGATGATGAGTTTAAAGTCAATGAGGAAAGTTGATGGATTGGATCTAGACTTTGCAATTAACATACTGTATAGGCATATAGGGTGGTTTAAAAGTCTGCATTCATAAGCAGATGTAAAAATGACAGCAAATGCTTTAAGTAATGCCCTCTGACTTTGTGGCACTTGTGCATAAACTAGGTACAAGAATGCATTTCTTATGGTATCAGAATTGATGTTACATGCAGAGATGACGTCCTTTCTAAGTACCTAAAAGTTGATTTTGATGGACTACTAACTTCATATGACCCCAAATAATAATAATTAAAAAACGAGTGATATACAGTAAGGTACTCTTAATTTTTAGGCCGCCTTGACGTATAAATATAAATAAATCTATATAAATAAAATAAAGGTTTTGTCTGTTCATTGGAAAGATCTTGCTTGTTCACTGATATCTTTACATTTTATTAGTTGGAGGACCAGAAATTTCTGTCTGTATGCTGTCTGAAATTTTGTGTGATGCCACAGCACACACTTTGCAAGTCCATCGGTATTTGCCTGAAGTTAAATTTGTCCTTTAAATTAAATCAAAATGTTAAGTAGAAAAGACATAATGAACAGTTATGTGCCAGATTACGTCACACCATCCAGCGCCTTTTTGGACAAATATATTGCTTTTCCCCTTGAGGTGGGCGTGGCTATATACATCACTCAACAGCTTAAATCAATGCGATAATACTGTAATACAAAGCGGCCAAATCCTCATAAAACACAAACAAACATGCGACACAGCATGGCTTATTCCAAAAAAAGGCAAGTATACTATGAAACCTGAACTTTCAAAGATAAATGGACAGATCAATGTATGTGTTTTTTTCCTGCAGAATGCTGAAAACCAGTTTGTCATACATTCTGAAATTGTGGTGCTAATAAAAAGCAGTAAAATACCCAAGCTGAGAGCACAAGTGATGTTATGAACAGTTATGTGCTGGATTTAATAATCTATTTAAAAACTTTTTTTTTTTTTTTTAGCAGAAACAAGGTGTAAGATGATCAACTTTACAAAATTTTTATTGGTTTGTATTAATGAGTTAGGCAGAGAGTTCTGCCATACAGAAAGGCAGGCTATGTATGTGGGCTTAAAATATTATCACTGATTACTTTAAAGTTGATCAGCTTATTTTTTAGCTTTAGCCTTTAAAATTACACAAAATTAAATTGTGAAAAAAATTAAATCCCCTATTTAAAAGTTATAAAAAGTAAAAGTGTGAAATAGCAAAAATGTCAAAAAAAGATGTTTGTGTAACCTTGAAATATTAGAAATGTATTACATCAGATCCTCCATTATGTTTTTTTTGTTCCTTATGGCACTAAACATGTCTAAAGGCTTTAATGCTAGTCAGTGTTTGAAAAATCGATCTACATTGACGTTGGTCTGGCTGTTAAATAATTAATCAAAGAGAATTTTGGTAAATAATTCAAGTTGTATGTTAAATGCATTAACATCATGAAACAGTTGGCTTTTAGAATTAATGCATATATAGCTTCAAAATATTATCTGAACTAAATTTCAAATGTGATCAAAGCTGATACGTTCGTAAAACCAAAGTAAAAATGAAGCTCCATTTTGAAAAAGAAAACTTGCATAAAAGTAACCTGATATCACTTTCTAATACTAAAATTGTCACTTGACCGACCTCATAAGTCTGGACACAAGTGCACAGCCTTCGTTCAGCGGCCTCATTTGCTCCTGTGAGTTTAACCCCACACCTCCAGGTGAGGCCCTCATCATTAATTTGCGCTGCATGTAATAAGCCCTGAAAGGCTTTGATTATGGGGTTGGGTGAAGAGGGGGGATGCTGAGCGGAGGTGAGGGACATGGGGAAAGGCCCCTCCAGTGTAAGATGAGGAGAGCTGAGGGACTAGGAGGGAGGTCCCGCACACAGCAACAGATGGGCCCCAATGGTGCTCTCAGGTTGTAAACTTTCTGTTGGGAACATCTGTCCATTTGTCCATATGCCACTCACTCGCATGACCAAAACGAGTTGCTAACCAGACACTGTTTGAAGCACAGCCACTCATCAGACTCATCTTAGTCGTTGCTAGTTAGTGCATATTGTTTTGCTTATATGGTAATGAAAATGAATCAGAAGACCAACGCTAACAGCCAACACTAATTCCCTGATTAACATACATTCTAAATATTGTACAAATCCCAGCACCTGCTACACTTGGCATGCGCTACACTGCATCCCCAACACCAAAAACATTTTTTTTGTGTCATTTTTTAGTGAATTCCTCAAAATATCTTTATTTTTATTATTACAATATTTGTGGTGTATTGAGCGGATAAAGCAGAATTAAGGCGCTGTATCCAAAAAGATGCATTGCACATCAATCCGGAACAGAGGAAGGGGGAGATGGGATAGTACCTTTAATCCTACCTCCCTTCCAATGCTAACCCACATACATATGACACAAATGAACAGAAAAACATTTTGTACTGTACATGTTCAATCTGTTTAACAATGTAAGGTCTAGTTTTATTTTTATTTTTTTTGTCTATTTCAATCAGCATAACAGGAATTAATAATCTAACACTAGGATACGGAAATAATGAAAAAATGTCAAGCAGGACTAATGCAGATGTTATTTTTAAATGAGCAATTATTTCCAGGGTCATGTTACTACTAATCAAATTTGAATGCATCTCAACCTTTAGTATACAGCTATTTTTGTTTATACATAAATGCCAGGTGTTCTCAAACAGACACCCCTTTAATTATTACATAAAGGAGACAATTTTATCAAATATATAAGACTAACTGAGGAATGATGCATATTAAATCAATATGCATGAGAACATTGGCTTTTTTCACCCATACAGTCCATTTAAAAAAAAAAAAAAAACTGTCATTATAATTGACAACTCATACCCTATGCTATAGCACTTTGCATGTATAAATAAAGTGCTTGGGTTTCAATTGCTAATGCATTTTGAAAGTGTAGAAGCCCTAGTTATGTTTTTCACAACCCCTTTTGAGATCCATGATCATATTCAATGTGAAAAATGCATCTATAGTTTACACTGAAACCAGAAGATCAAAAACACTTGTTAAATTAAAGCAACTAGACACCCAGTAACTTGCCCCTATTTACAGTAGAGGTGACCAAGACAACTTGCTGTTCTAAACATGTATAAAAAGATCTGCATCATATTAAATGCAATACTGTGTTGGCCAGAAAAAAAGTAATGTTCTACCTTTACATACAAGTGTGCAGTATTAGTTTTGGATGCACCGTGTCCCCTTCCTCCTATACACAGTGTCCAAAGTGACAGATGTTGCTGGGGCAACAGTTGGTATTGAGGGGGAGGAGCTAAAGACCATCTGCCCAGGGTCAAGGTTTGGATGAGTGGGGGCTTTAAAAGAAGGGGAAAAAATATAGTGTGGCAAGTTGAGCTAAACAGCTAAAAATGGGGTAAACGTTTCATTTGTTTACTTCTGTTAGACACATGCAGGATTTGGGCGAGTCAGAGCAAATAACTGCTAGTATTCAGTTTCCCCATGCTCACGCTGACTGGAGCAGTTAAGCAAAGAACCCTGCAGGACACTGCCTCCCAGTGGCCCGCTGACACAGAAAATGGTTACATATTTGTGAGCCAAATTAAATGTGAACAGAACATAATTTATTGATTGACAACGACATAAAATAAATAATAAAAAAAACCTACAAGATATCGAAAAGAACTTTCAAATTTTTGCTGGTGTTTTCCACTTCATCTCGAAAATGCGCTATTTTCATGTGTGCCATTTTCCTCTGGGGGGAGAAAGAAAGTGCAAAATTATAAACCTTCAAGATTAAAAATAAAATAGTGACACTTCTTACAATGTAATTCCGAATCCTCCCATGCTCAAGACGAAAAAACTCAATGGCAGTGAGCTCATCAAAGGGTTTCATCTGTAGGAATCCACAGTCTGGAGAACGTTTAGCATGCTCTGACCTTGGAAAAACAAGCACGTTTCAGTGATCAAAGTGTTAACATATTGCCTAAATACAGCACTGTGTATTCTGAGTGTAGCTGTTTTATTGATTTTATGCTCTACAAGATCTGAGACAGGTAATCATATATAAAATAAAGTCTGTAAGCAGACTGGATCTCTGGCACACATACAGGACATCCGTAGTCTAATTTGTAACACATCTGAAGACAGCAGGGGACGGTAATTTATTTACTGCTAATGAAAGCAGGCGTACCAGGGAACATCTTCTGGCTCCCATCCTTCCAACTCTTTGAGGCAGTAGAAACAGCAGGCAACGTCAGGCTCATTCTCACTAGGACAGTGCACGAAACCTGCCTTGGCCATCTGTAAAGAAAAATAAAAGCTACAATTCTATAATAGTCTAAAAAAACAAAAAAAAAACAAAACAAAAAAAACTACACCTACCAATCCAGGATGGCAGGAACAAGCTTACCTTTAAGGTAAATAATTCTAAAATACATATTTCTGAGGCTTTAGTTACATACATTTAAATAGGGAGTCAAAATCTCTTCAAATACAAGACATGCAAAAATATCCAGTACAGCCTAAACTGGATCAAATCATGTGAACTATTTACCCAGGAAAATAGGAACAGGACAGCACAGAGGCATAATCGCTAGGTTTGGTGCCTCATAGCTCCATGTTGCCTGGTTTAGGCCCAAGTTAGAGTCAGCTGAGTTTTGCAAGTGTTGTTGGTATCTGCATGGTTTTACACAAGGTTCTTCAGTTCCCTCCAAAAAAAAAAAAAAAAAAACCCCAAACAGGCATAGGTACATATTTCCCCCGAACTGGGACTGTGTATAAATGAATGCATGCAGATTTGGTGCCCTTGGTTGGACTGGATAAGATTCCATATCTTGATGTTGAACCTTGATCACTTACTCATCACCTATCCTGCTTATACTTAAAAAACATCAGCAAGATTTTAGTAACCCTTTGTCAGTGCTCTGACGTCTGGCCAACAGCAGTGCATACGCTGGGCCAACGTTGGCGTCAGTGGTCGACCCATTGGTGTGGCCACCATAGGTTGGCCCAATGTTGTTTCAGTGGATAATGGCAAGGTTGGAAATGAAATTATATTGCTTCAGCCAGTGCAGCAGGCTCTCTCAGGAGCTCATATGAGGGTTGGTTACTAATGTAATATATATAGTACCCAAATAACATTAAATTTAACTATATTGCATCAGCCAGTTGGCATTTAGCAAATACATTTCTGGAGATATATGAATGTGTTTTCTTATTATTGGCGATGATCAAAAGGGTCCAATTTCCAACCAACTGAACCAACATTGCACGATTCCATCTTTGGCCCCACCAACGTTTCAATGGACAAAATGATGTTGGCTCTCCAGCGGCGTGCTATCTGGATTAGGGCACAAGGTCAGGTACATCCTGGATGGGGTTTCAACACACACACACACTACAGGCAATTTGGCCTAATAATTCTTTTGACTATGTAAAGCTGCTTTGCGGCAATGAAAATTGCTAAAAGCGCTATACAAATAAAATTGAATTGAATTGAATTGAATTTGGGAACGCCAATTAGCCTAATCTGAATGGATTTGGACTGTGGGAGGAAACCGGAGCACCCAGAGAAAACCTACCAAGCGCAGAGAACATGCAAACTCCATGCACAATGACCAGAGGCAGAAATCAAACCCGTAGCCAAGAGGTGCAAGGCCACAGTGCTACAAACTAAGCCACCATGCCACATATTGTACTGTAAATGGAAGATATGAATGCAAGTACAGTATACACAGGTATTATAAGCTACATCAAAAGGAAAAGTAGCACCTTCATGCTGTTAGTAAGCTAGAATATATGTGTAATATTCCTGGTGATTAAAAATGGGCCTGTTTGTAAGTAGTGGTTAACCACAGAGACATTACCACAAAACACAACACCTGTTAGAGAGCTAATCAGTGTGGTGTCAGGAGTAAAGATTGCAGCACGAAGCCAACTCATTAATATGTTAAGTGAAATAAAATCAGCCCTCAGGACGTTAGCTTAAATGCAGGACTGTTTTATTCAGTAGAATGTGAAGGAGCAATGCTATCTGAACTCACCAGCTCAGGTGTGCACTGACAGTCCTCACGGAAAGGCCAATCTACAAACGTCTGTAAGCGTCTCTCATAGCTGTACATTTGGTCAAAAGTCAGGAATCTGGAAGCAATCACGTCTGAATGAGACATAACACAAAGGTTTATTAAAACTGTATAAGCTAAGAACACACCGGCGAGAAAAAAGAGGCTACTACGCTGGAAAAGCAGTCAAGCAAACACGAGCATGATTCAGCAATAATTAAGCAGCCATGATTGTCGACAAGCTTCAGCTGAGGCGAAAATGGCGGTTATTTAATATATTAAAGGCGCTAGTTAGGTTCATTTAACACATTTTTCCCCCTAAAAAAATATTTTTAACGAAACGAATTATGTGTGTGTATAAAAATACAAAATACAATTAAACAGTGACAGTAATCAGTCAGGACACCCAACTAGCATGCAATGTGTACCATAAGCTTTAACTCTAAATAAGTCCCCTTGTGAATTAATTTACACTCAGGTTGTAAATGTCTCTCTCTGCTGGGGACATTAAGTACTGAACCAACATGAAGATTTTGTTTCCTGTGTGTGTGTGTGTTCCTTGTAAACTTTGCATTTACGACTTTAAAAGTCATAAACAACTTGGCACTCTTTCACATGCTGATGGTGGGACTAACCAAGCAGAATTATTACAGCAATCGTTTGTGCCACTTGTTTTTTCTTTACAGCACAGGGAGCTCTTAAAACGTACATTATATTGGTATGATTAAAAATCATAATGTTTAAAACAATATATTTTAACCTTGGTTAACTTTGCACTACGTACAGTGCACACTATTTGATATTCAGCTATGAAAAAAACAGATGTGGCAGAAAAAAGAGCTGATCATGATTTACAAACAAATGTTTTTCCCCACAAGTAAACTAAAATTAAAATTAAAATTTAATTTGTCACATACACAGTCATACACAGTACGATATGCAGTGAAATGCTTAGACAACTGATTGTGACCTTAAAATAAAAGACTATGAATAAGAAATAAATATAAAGTTAAATAAAAATACCTGTACAACAAAAATACACAATATAGAAAATATATGAAGAAATATAGAACAAAAAGAAAACAGCTGTACAAAGTAGGTATGGATTTATGTCATTTCTGTGTGGAATGAAGTTAAATAAAATGGTAAAAAGAAAATGGTAATGTCCAGGGTTGTGCAGGGTTGTGGTGAAGGAGTAAAAGTTTCTGAGCACCTTGGAGGCAGTCTGATTACAAAGTAATCCCCAATTGATCTTCTCTTAAACACTACTTCTTTACATGTTTTTTTTTTAAACAAAACATTAAACCGAGATTTTTATTACATTATTTTTTATGAGGTCTTGATGGTAAGACTGTTTAATACAATACTATTTTTACTGATCATTTTTATACCCTAAAATATTTGGTGGATGGTCTGTGCCAAGAATAAAAGAAAACATCTCTGTGCAATTTCGTGGTCCTGTTTCAAGGTTCAATTGGGATGTTATCTGTTTTTCTAAACAGGTAATAAAATACATATGCATGTTAGATGCAATGAGATAAAACTGGGGGCATGGAGCCTATCCCAGGAAGCCCAGGGCACACACACAATTACACATACATAAACAATGGGCAATTTAGAAGCATTAAAACACCTTAACATCAAAACACCAAGTTAGTGGGCCAGGGGTAGCTCAGTGGTTAAGGCATTGAACTATGGTTCGGAAGATCCCAGGTTCAAACCCCACAACCACCAAGTTGCCACTGTTGGGCCCTTGAGCATGGCCCTTAACCCTCAACTGCTCAGATGTATAATGAGATCTGGATAAGAGCGTCTGCCAAATGCCTAAATGTAAGTTACATCACTCACTTACTCATCGTCTATACAGCTTTTCCTCCACAGGGTCGCGGGGGGCCTCACACGCCCATCCAAATACTACGGGTAATTTAGGAACACCAACTAGTCTGCATGTCTTCGAACTATGAGAGGAAACCAGAGTGCCCAGAGGAAACCCACCAAGCATGGAGAGAACATGAAAACTCCATGCACACAGACCGGAAGCAGTAATCGAACCCTAACCCTGGAAGTTTTAGGCGACAATGCTAACCACTTACCCAACGTGATGCCAAAAGTTACATCATTTCATACAGTATCTCACTCAAGGCAAAGCAAGTTTATTTGTATAGCACATTTTATACACAAGGGTAATTCAAAGTGCTTTACATAAAAGAGAAGAAAATAATCCTTAATTGATTATTGAAATAAAAATATGAAATATAATTGAAAAATATGAAATAGAAAATAATTTATTTAATAAAACTTTTTAAACGAGTTAACTTGAGTGTCGAACTTGAGTGTCTGCAGCAAAACCATTTTACTGTACTGCTTCAAGTGTTGGAACATTGAACCAAACTTTGTAAGATCTTAGCTCATTAGACCTTGCTGAACTCATCTTCACTTGGTCTAATTTACTTCTCCAATATGAATTATTTGGGCATAAGTAAATACAACACACAATCTTAGACCCCTATTAAATGACAAATCAATGTTCTAGGCAACAACTACCTGCTCAATTAAATTATACATTAAGAGTTTTCAGCAGTCATGTTTTATGTTGTTTCCGTCTTAATGGTAATGACGCAAAACAAACCAACAAACAACAACAACAACAAAAATCAAAATTGAATTGTAACAATTGAACTAAATGGAACTGAATTTATTTCTAGAAAACTATCAGAACATTACAAGCCAAATGTCTCCCACTGCTGGAGAAATCGAGTACTACACAAAAGAGGAGATTCTGTTTCCGCTGTACGCGTGCTACTCATAAATTTCATGTTTACGACTAGAATTTGAGATTACGACCTGGCACACTTTCAGGATCTTACGGTGCTACCAACAGAGACAAAATAAACGCTGGGCTGTTTTTTCTGACTGCTGTTTTCTTTTATTAGACACACACTGAACACTTCCTAGTTAACGCATTAAAAATACGACATGCATCTGTTATCACAGCTCTCAAAGTCAGTAGTGTCACCTACTCTAGTTGGTCAACTGCAGTGACAGTCAATTCCAACAGGGTACAGCATATGACTTTGTTGGTCATGACATTATAAATGATTATG
This sequence comes from Clarias gariepinus, assembly GCF_024256425.1. NCBI lineage: Eukaryota > Metazoa > Chordata > Actinopteri > Siluriformes > Clariidae > Clarias > Clarias gariepinus. Next base: position 6,512,577 of record NC_071121.1, read on the forward strand.
ATCATTTTTAACATGATATTATTGATGACGGCTGAAATTGGGTGTTTATGGTTTGCTTTTGCACAGTGAAGCAGTAGTGCACTTTGTTGTTTAGTTTATTGTTCAATGTGGAGCTGTAACTCTTGTAAACTTCACTTACCATTAACGCTTTTGTGCAGGCAATTAAAAAAATCCTGTCACAATCAGAATAGCGTGTTGTCTCCGGGAGTGGCTGGCAGGTTTATGCTGTTAACTTTCAGAAACTGTTTTTGTCAGGCAGACATAGAGAAGGCCCAGGACTACCACTGTGTTCTTGTAACTCTATCTCCATCTGCACCCGCCTGCTGAAATGTGCTGACTCGTCCAAAATACAGCCGTATGCCCTTCTCCAGGAAAGTCATGCATAGTGTCTGGGGAACACCATGTAAATGTGTGGGTCGAAAGCTTCCTCAACTTAAGCTTGTATAGAAATATTTCATTGAAAACATTTACGGAATCTTGATGCCGTGGCTGTTTCTTTTTTAACGCCCGCTGACCCCCATAAGCGCTTGCCGAGGGTAGCTGAGGGGAGTTTACGTCACTTGGTATTCTGTCTAGTGTGTCATATTAGGCATGACATTTGGCACGTTCATTTTGGACCCCTTCTAATCCTTGTTGATGTGTCTTAGATGTTGAGTGTGTGTATTTGAGCATCGGCTGTGCTACTGTAGATGTCATGCTTATTCCTGGTGGCTTGCAACAGCAGGTGGAAACTTTGCCGATTTCTGTTTGTTAATAGATAGTAGCAAACTCAGGGTTTGTTTTTCATAATACTTAATGCTTCTTATCTCCTGATCCATGCTTTTTTGTTTTTTGTAAATATGCATACACGTATATTTTTATCAGATGAAAAAAGAAACACATTTGCTAAATCCAATTTCATGCCTTTTATGTAGTGTTCGTCACTTTTTTGAATTCAAATCTTTAAACGATCTTAATGTCAGAAAGATAAAACTTGGCCGATTTAGATTTTACATGAAAAGACAAACCTGAAAAAGTGTATTATTCTAAAATGCTAAACTGTTAGGATATTCCAACATAAATTTGACATGGTTACAGACACTACAGAATTTCTGCTTTTTAAGCGTTTACCGAGAACTGGATTGCTTTAATTTAGGCAACAATTTTTACAGATTATATTCTTGTAGAAGCTTATACCAATTTTAATATCAGTACTTATAAAGAAATATGAACAATTTGCATTTTAAATTATTATTGTTTAAAGCAAGACAGTATAACACCGAAAAATGGCCATTTTGGGGCACATATAAAATCATCTTTCCAAAACGGCTGAAGTTAACAACTTTCAGGTAATAGGGAAGCAAGATCGGTCATTTCCATGTTGCATAAACTTCAAAAGTAGCTTCCTTGGCATAACACTAAAATCAATCAATCAATAAATAAATCAGCACCAACATTGTGTTTTGGCTGAATATGGGCCTGTGCAGTTATTTAATCACAAAAGGCTGCAACTTATTACTGGTAATATATGCATATTCTATATTCTGGAATTTATGTAGAGTCTCTCTCTCTCAGCAAAATGACAGGTCTTTGAGGGTCAGAAATCTGGCTGATAAGCAAGTGATTAAATACTTATTTGACACAGTAATTCACAAATAAATTGTTAAAAAATCATACAGTGTAATTTTCCGATTTTTTTTAAGATTCTGTCTCTCACAGTGGAAATGCACCTATGCTGAAAAATATGGACCCCTCCATGATTTTTAAGTAAAAGAACTTGCAAAATCACAGTGTGATTAAATACTTTGACCATACTGTGTGTGTGTGTGTGTGTGTATATATATATATATATATAGATAAACATTCTCTACAAGAGATCATTTGTGCTCATTAGCCTGCAGTTATCTTAGATGTTGAGTACAATGTGGAACATATAATAGCTGCACATCACAGTTTAAATCGCAATTACAACATGTTTTTATTGTTGTTTTTTTTATCCGATCGTGCAGACATAATATTACAAAACATTTATAAATATAGTACCCTAAATTTAGGCATGAGAAATTGGCAAAGTGTGTTGCCATCTCACAGCTCTGAGTCCTGTGTTTGATCCTGAGCTCAGGTTACTGTCAGTGTGGCATTTCAAAAGATCTCTCGATGTTCATGTTTGGGTTTCCTCTGGGTTCTCCAGTTTCCTCCTACGATCCAAAAAACATGCAGGTTTGCGAATCAGCTATGTTAGAAGTGTAAATGAGTGTAATGGGTAGTAGAAAAAATTGTGTCTATGGTCTAACATTATGCACTATGTAAACTAGGGCTAAATGTGTTTTGCATTGTAACTTCTGATTCATCTTTGCTAACAATTGATAAAAACAGTTATCTACTGTAGCTAGAAACTTTAATGGCTCTTTATAAATGTATACTGTACCAATATGTTTAGTGAGAGTATTATAACATTAATACGTGTTCGTAGGTCATTATATTTGCTCTTTTAGGACGCTGAGAGTGTAATCAAGAGACGATATGATTTGAGAAGAAAGATTAAAACCTGTGTAGACACTGCAGGGGTTATGTCTCCTCTGCTCAAATTATGTTTCTTGGCCTCCATGTGCTGTATGTCTCTGTGTATATCTCTTATATCATTGACACTTGACTCTCGCACGTCGCCTTGCTCTCTCACCCTATCACTTGCTCCCTATCTATCTCTCGCCCCTCCTCTTCCCTACAGGCACAGTTGTCCTCACTTATTAAGGTTCTGCTGTGATTAGCTTCAGGAATCTCTTGCACTTGTTCTGTATTCTCAGTGTGGTGAGATCAAGAGGAGGGCCAAAGGGAGGGACGCGAGGGGTCGATGTGTTTGCTTGCTTCTTTTTCTTTTTTTTCTTCTTTTCACCGCATGGCCTGTGCCTCTGCAAACATAACCTGCTGTGTACAAGACTGAGCCAGGCTTTCCCTTGGAGGTAACTCCTAAGAATCATCCTATGCTTCTGTTATAGCTCTTGATCAGGCTGCTGTAAGATATCTTTGGCAATCAGCTTTGTTCATGACAGAAAGGACTTTGGACTTTAACACCAAATTTGCTGCGGATGTGATAAAGAGGAAAGGAAGAAGCAGAGGAAGAGAGAAGTTTAATGTGGGGCTCAGGTAAGGACATCCATTTATTCCCGATAAAGGTAGGCGTGGATAATTTTTTTTTTTTTTTTACTACCAAAGAAAAAAACATCTATTTTGGCATAGCAAATAAATTTTTTAGTGTTGCAAATAAAAATTTGAAGCCATGAAATATGATTTAGAAGTGTGATTTAAATTACATTTACTGTTGAAACACAATTGTTTAGTGATTCATTATTCCTAACAGTCCTGCACTTGGCTCATTTACAGTATGTTCCTCAAACACATGCTAAAACTGAATTATTTTTAGAAGTGTTGATGTGATGACGCAAGCTATACATCATGCAAGACATAAACAGATAGTAGGTAACATGATAGATATTATGAGTTTACAGCACTTGCTGTCCTGTGGTCTGAACAAATCCATCTCTGACCTGGATTACCATCAGGGAGTAACAATTTTTTTTCTTAATACCCTTAGATCTGTGGTCACCTTAACCTAATGCATAACTGTTTGGCTGGGTAATGGCACACTGAGTTCACACTGACCAAGAGGTCATTAAAGGTTATTAAACTGATGAGCAGAGACATTTATAGCTGTTTAATACTGGACATGAATTGACTCATAAATATAAATTATCCTAGTTCATGCTGGTTTGGCTCTTAAATATATTGTTTGATTTTAATGGACTTTATTAATACTAGGAAATATTTTTAATGTCTTTAAAAATGCATGAAATGTTTATTATTTTTGCATTTAAGACAGATTTTTTTTCTCAAAGTAAAATAATAATAATAATTAAAAAAACAATGAATAAATAATTAAAATCAATAATTAATTAATTATATGCATTTCTATCTGTTGTTAGTCATGGATGCAGTCGTATGGTATGTGTGTGTGTGTGTGTGTGTGTGTCTCCATAATGCAATCTAGCTCATAGAAATTAATAGTCTTTGAGGCATGAGGAGTTCCTCTGTCTTTGGCCAAAGGTGTGAAATTAGTGTCTGTGTGTGAGAGAGTGACAGTCAACATCAACATTTTCCCACAGACAGACCTAGCTAGCAGAGACACTTACCAGGGCTGTGGAACTAAATTTCATGTGACTTTCACATTATGATAATATAAAACCTCATTCAGTTTTCCCATTTCTTGCAGAGGAAATGTGCATATATATCCGTTTCTGATCAATATTCTAATTTTAGTGTGATCATGCACCACCATGCAAACTGATCCTCATGTGCCAGACATACTGACTCTGTGCTTTTCAAGGGCAAAATGAAGACAATAGCAAATTTCTCAAAAAAAAAAAAAAAAAAGGAAAATAATAAAAATCTGGCATATCTCTATGTTATCTAGGCAATTAAGAATTAATGTTTAAAATTATTATAAAATTCATTTTATATAAAAATATAACATTTTTATTTCTTACATACACATCCAGATACAATATAATATGCAGTGAAATGCTTACAATGCTTATTATACATTTGTATTATTTGTTCCATAAAACTAATTTATGAGTAAATCTTTTGATTAACCAAAGTTTTTTTATTTATTTATCACAAATCTGTTTATGGATTGATTTACTAGTTATTTATTTATTTTTTATTTCTTGGCCAGGATTTATTGCAGAGTAACAGACATTTTATACTTATTTTTGATATACGTATCAAAATAAGTATAAAATATCTTAGTTATAATATGATGGGTTGCCCTATAAATTCAAAAGATATACTTACATTCAATACATGTAACCGACCAGTTTACCCAGTAACCCTTGTTTAAATCCAACACTGCATTTTTTGTCATCTTCCCTAAAAACATATACCTTTGCACATTTTCTTCATTGGAAACTTTCTAGTTTCACACATTTACATTCTCCCGATGGATGTGGCTAAAGCTGGGCCGCTCCTCTGACCTTTTAGTGTGCAGACTCTAAATTCACCATATCTATGCCAGAACACAGGGTACTGCTGATCGACCAGTGATGCATGCAGGAGCACACTAAACATACACAGGGCCTTTTGACTGAAAGAATCCAGACTAGTCACTTCATGGGTGAGAGATAAAGACGAGAACTAGAAGGCACTTGTGAAATGTACATCACATGCATGAGCTGCGTATAGATGAGACATTCTGTTAAAAATTTGATCCGGTTACATAAAGTTCCTTGTTGATAAAGGTTTGGCTAGATAACAAGACCAGTTACCTTATCGCTTAAAAACTGGTGATTAGTTCATAGCTATTAACAAGACAGGTCAATTTGACTAAAGACTTGGACTAGTGGAGAAAAGAATAAACAAAACGTCTCAGTCTACTCATCTTTAAAAGTTCTTACCAAATGTAGGAAGAAATTTTTATCTTGGACACGCAAATTAAGCAAAAAAATGGGAACAAATTGTACAACTAACCAAATATCTGAACGTATTGTATCCACTGTGCAAAACTTAACTATCTAAAATGTAGGAACAAATTGTATTTTGTGCACAAATTGAATAACATGAAAGAAAAAATTGTATTACGTATGCAGAATTTGACCAAAAATTTATGAACGATTAGTGTATTGCGTGCACAAATTAACCAGAAAAACGTGGGAAAAAATTACACAAATTAACCCAAAATTGCAATCAAATTGTATCTCGTGTGCAAAAGTAAACCAAAATGTAGGATTGAATTTATACATATATAAGTTCATGTGAATTAACAATAATAATAAATAAATAAATAAATAAACAACAACAACAAGTCCAAAGACTTGCAGATTAGGTGAATTAGCGTTCACAAATTGCTTGTAGTGTATGAATGAACATATGAGTGTTTGTATTTGTGTGTGCCCTGCGATTGAGCGAGTGTGTATCTTGTGTGCACGACCAAAATATAGAAGCATTTGTAAATCTCAAATGAATGACTGAATTGTATCTTGTGCACTTACTTGTATTAATATTTCATACACGTTAACCAAATCTCTTGTGCACAAGTAAACACATATGTAAGAACAAATTGTATTTCATGTGCCCAAATTAACCAATAAGTGGGAAAAAATTGTATCTTGTGCAGAAACCAACCCCTCCACTAAAAATGCAAACAAATTGTGAAAAAAAAAAACATGTTCAGGGTTTTGTTCTTCACAGGATAGGATAAGAAAGTAAAGGGAACATGTCTCATTCATTTCTTAATGAGCTGCCTTAAGCTACATAATTTGCATACTGTAAATACATTACCCACTACAGACATTTTTTAAATATGATGTTCACTTCTGCTACAGGCGATGTCGAGTGCTTTATTGGATTTATACTTAATTAGTACTTCTCTAGGTCTGCAGTGGCGGTGTGCAGTTGATGATTCTTGGTCATCGTAGTTTAATCAGATTCTTTCTTAATTCAACTTCAGGACACTTTAACGTGATGCTTTAAAAAAAAATTGTCCTGTTAGATAGAACACTATACATGATAGTGACCATGTACTTCTGTTGCAAGTGAAAACAGCAGCCAAAATAGTTCACATGTGACTTAGAAATAGGGTTTTACAGTTTGAGATTCCTTTCCATGGCATTTGTTGACTGTCTTGTCTAGCACATGCTTGTCATATGTGACATTTCACATGAATGTATTCCTAACACATTATACAATACGAAATAAAATGGTAGTTTAACATTTGGTAGTTAAATTTCCGTAGCTAAAAAGCTCAGTCCTGTGCTAATAACTCTTCCAAAAGAATGTCAGAGCGAGTGAGTGAGAGAGAGAGAGAGAGAGAGAGAGAAACGGAGAGGTAATAATAATGATGGACATGGTGATGAAAGACATGTCAGTGGATTTAAACTGGCCTCAATCCCTAGAAATAAAATAATGTATCCAGTTTCCGGATGACAGTCTAAACCAGTGCCCGTGTTTAATCTTCCATACTCCTGTTTAAATCCCGCTATACACACAGAGGCAGACCAGGCAGGGAAGCCTCCTAGAGCTGCCCCAAATCCTCTGGCTTTCTTCCATGGCACGTTCCAGTTTGTCTCAGTGCTGCGGAAGCACCAGCTCTTCAAAACCTGCTATAGCTGCCTGAATGTTTGGTTAAGCGTAAGGTTTCACAGTTTTAATCCCAGTGATGTGGCACCAGTTTTGTGGTTTTTGTAAACATTATTAATCTTGGGGTATCTTGTATAAAAGTAGGTGATTATGGATACTTATTTCGCAGGTGCCAATTGAGTTAGATCATATATCATATGTTTGCCTATAGCTTAAAATTAATTGAATTGATTCATTTTTATAAACAATAAGAGCCACCAATCTATTAGCTGTTCTACCTACACTGTGTGGCAGCAGGGGGCATGGAGCCCATCCAGGGGACTTAGAGTATTTCCTAATATGGTACCAACCCATCAAGGTACAGATGTGCACGTACACACACCATACCGTATCATACACCATGAGCAATTCGTAAATTCTATTTAGCCTATAATGCATGTCCCACATGGACTGTAGGTGTAGCTCTAAGAAACTTACCTAGTACAGGAGGAACATGCAAAGTCCCAACACAGACTGAAGGAGAGATGCAAACCCCCAACTCTGAATCTGTGATGTAACAGTGCTAACCATTAAACACCCTGCAACCAATTTAGATTCCCTCACTCTCACACCCTCACTCTATCTTCATACTGCTTATCCTGTACAAGGTTGCAGGAAACCAGGAGCCTAGGCACTAAGCAGGGTACACTCTGGAGAGGGTGCCAATCCACTGCAGGGCACGCGCCCACCCACTCATTGTGGGCAATTCAGAAATGAGACAGGAATCGAACCCTCCAGGAGGAGCCCGGAGGTGCAAGGCAACAGTGCTTTTTAACTAGACATGTTTAATATCCCTAAATTAAAAATGATGATATATGATTATTAGATTGATGATTATTTTAGTGCAGATCCAGCACAAATTCAAAGTATACAGTAGAAATAAATAGGTTTCAGATAAAGAATGTTGCATTTTGAAAACATTGAGGGGAGAGGAAATAAACAGAGAGAGAGTGTCGGGTAAGAAAAGAACACTTTATCGCTTATATGATAATGGGAACTACAGAATATGCAAAACTTTAAAGAATATTTTAAATGTGGTCCACAACATTAACTTTTAACATAAAAATATAACATTATTTATTAATTAGTAAGCATTTGCTTAATTCAAAATCAGGATGGTTCAAGAAATTCCACTTTATTTTAAGCACTGTCCTCATTATTACTTTTCCCTTAACGGCTTGCTCCTAAATATTTTATCTCTCATTTACGACACAGTGATAGAACACTAAGATATGGCAACAAACTTATTCGGTCTATTTGTAGACATTTTATTTTAGGCTTATTACTTTTTAAATAGTTGACTTTTTAAATAGATAAACACACACTTACTGGTCACTTTAATAGGAACACCTGTACATTGTGCAGATACCTGTACAGTTCAAGAGCTTCAGGTAATTTTCACGGCAAACATCAGCATGACGTAAAAGTGTAATCTTTTTTTCCTACAAACATGGTATGGTTTTTGGTACTCTCATACCAAAGACGTATAAGTCTTCAAACAAGGATTGGCTGATTAGATAACTGCATGGAAGTTTAGGGTACCTAATAAAGTGGACATATCCGGAAAAAAAAAACAACATCACTGGCTTATAGACTTAAGCATACACTAGTGAGTTTTTCTATCAAACCATTAAAAGGTTAGGAACCTTTGACCATCCACAGTATCCTTACAGAACCCTTTGCAAGATTATCCACTTAACTTGGCACCTGAGAACGACATTGCTCAAATAAAAAATAACAGTGCTTATTAAGAATAATGTCCTGATCTAGAATAGAACCTTCACCACTAATCTGCTTTTACACACCCTTTTGTCATTCATGCCAGTTATTATGCTGTCTCCATGTCTGGTTTATGTCCAGACAGGTGGGTGCTCGCGTGGCCATGTCAGTAGGTAGTTGGAGTTGATTTCTAGCCTGGAGCTCCTCCAAGCCTAATTCTGTGGCTCTCCACTTGCATCGCATTAGAGAATGGTGGACGGTAATGGAGGGAGCTGTCTATGACATATAAAAACATATATATAAATAAACCATAATTCTCATGGTAATTGGTGCCCTTTACCAGAAGCGCAAATCCCTAAATAGCCAGGATGTGTTAAGACTGTGTGGGCAAAGTGGCATTTTTCAGCATAAGGTCTGTCATTTGCTGTCTCACACCACATAATGTTTCTTCTTGTGGACACAGTAGAGAGGAACACTTCTTTATACATTATACAGTACAAGTCTATTGTACTGTTGAAAGTTTAACAAAGCTAACCAGATCAATTTGGATCAACCAAAATAAGCAAATGTACTGGATCACATTACCTGTAAATATATTGTAGTACACTGCTGTAAATATGTCCTGTATACACATTAGCCAACATTACATTTTACACATGTAAATAATGCATTAATAATCAATGTTGTTTAAGGCAAGCTAAATGCAAAGTGTTGCCTTTTTATTTAAATGCTGATGTTGGCTTTCTTAAGAGGCCATAACAATAGCATTATGCATATGGATAGAAATCATGTCTGAGAATTTATTAAAATTGTTATGACAAACAATATATAGATAGAAAGTCATACAATATATATGGATAGAACAAAGTCATACTGAGACAATTTTTTTCAACTTATTATTTATTTATTTATTTTTGTAAATTGTTCCTCTAAGTCTACAGTCAATTATAGACAGTTAAAAAGACAAATGGACAAAACAGCTATAAAAGATAAAGATATACAGTACAATGTAAAACCCCCTCGACTTTATACTTCTCTTGCATTTTTAATGTAGCCTTGAGAATTAGTTCTCCAGGTTTCCTGAAGGACATTTTTGCCTTTCATTTTCAGTTCAGTCCCTGTACCTGAACAGTTTTAGAAGAAAGTTATTTTTGTTTGTTAAGCCACACAGTGACCTATGAACCGTGATGGCTGGGAGCTACATATGCTGCTCCTGAGCTCCCAGTGATCCAGACCCCCTCTGCCCTCTGCACCTGTCTGACTCATCCTGGAGCTGAACTGGACTCCATGTTAACTTAGACATCTTCTGTTATATTGAACTTCCAGCTGCCTAACACACAGTATGTCTGCAAAACAATTCCTGCTATCTGATATCACCCAAATGAGGATGGATTCCCTGTTAAGTCTGGTTTCTCTCGAGGTTTCTTCATATCGCCATCTCAGGGAGTTTTTCCTTGCCACCGTCACCATTGCCCTCAGCTTTCTCATTAGGGACAATCTGATCATCATGATCTATGCACATTTTTTACACAACGCATAAACCAGTACGAAGCAGGTGCAGATGTGATGATCAGGCTGGTGATGAGTAAACGGATGATGTTAAAGGGGTTGGAATAGATGAGAGGGGAAATGAGGTTTCTGCTAAGGTTCTTACATAAACAACTGTTTTTTTTTTAAATTGCATCTTTAGTTGCAGTAAAACAATTGTTCTCATTTCTTTAATTTATATACATCATTCTAATTGAATTTGGAATGAAGAAATTGGGTGGGGGCTTAAGACTTTTGCACATCACAGTATTTTCATTGACAGCAAGACAAAAATATTAATATGTAGTGAATGAGCATATGTTTCAACCCATGTGCATAAAATCAACCCACCAGTGCTTAGAGACTTCATTAAGCTGGGTAGGAACTGGTCAAGAGTGTGGCAAACTGTCATTACACCTACATTAAAAAATCTAAAATAAGTTTTATTTCCATATAACTAAAATATTCACATTGAAGAAATGGCAAAAATAAAGAAAACCCATTTGTTGTTGTGCTTTGTGTGTGTGTGTGTGTGGTTACCTTGAGCGTACCTGCAGAGGGCAGCAGTGTGCTTTTACACCATTATTACAGCATCACATCAGAACACATTATATCAGTCTAGTTGCAGATAATGATGAGCACTCAGGGACATAAGTGAAGGTCCTTTCTCTTGTGTCGCAGTGCAGCTTCAGCCTTGCACAAGGCTTTTAGTGGACATATAATGTACTCTCTCTCCTTTCCATGGGTGCCAGGGATCACAAATGTAGCACCTGATTCTGTTTTCTGTCTTCACATTTTTGCTCCCCTTAAGTTACTGTTGTTTGCCACAGCCTGCTCTGACTACATGCACATAGGAGACTTGCTCTTCTAACTTCTAGCCCTTAATTTCACACTGATCACATACTCTGATACTGTATTTGTGAATAGAAACAGTAATAATATTCTGGATGTTGGGAAGCGCCTGCCTCTGGCCTGTGTTACACGTTCCCTTCGAGGTTTCTTTCCTTTGGGTACTCTTGATACACCCCCCCAGCACAGTCCATGGGTTGAAGGCTGATAGGCATTTCCAAATGGTTTGAAATGCATGACTGGGTGTGTAAGTGTGTGTGTGAGTCTTTGCCCTACGATGAATTGGCATCTCATTCAGGGTGTCCCATGCCCTGACTTCCCTGGGAAGGGCTCCAGGCCAGCTGTGCTTCTGTAGCTATCACTGAACCAGCCTACACAGATTTTGGATAACGGATAAAAAAAAAAGAAGAGAAAAAGCCAATGATTATTCAGACAATTAAAATCAATGCAGAAATCCAGACTTAATGCACCAGAGTCACTAAAATCCATTATGTAATTTCAGGTGCTTAGTTTCATGCAATCAGAAAAACACATGGTGACAGTGTGGTGCATAAATCCAGGCAGGGACACATCCTGAGATTCAGCTATAAAAAAATCAACACCATCAACCCTTCAGAATGGGGACAAAATGAAATCCATTTGACTATGCAGTGATTCAAAGCAAAATCCCAGTGTTTAATTATCACCCAGTATTAAGAATTATTGATCATATAGGTCTAGTTGAGCTACATTCTAAAAGTGTTTAATTAACGCTTGTTGATGCCAGACAGACTGGTTTGAGTATTTCAGTAACAGATGATATCCTGAAATTTTAACAGTGAATGGTGGAATATGCCTGTATCCACTGATAACCTGGTCATTCAGTACATTCAGGTCGTCAGCTGACTTGCTGACATTTTATTGCCACATAACGTTGTTGAGCCTAGACCTGACCAACTGAAGCAACTCCAGATCACAACACTGCTTCCAGAGACTTGTACACTGGGCACTATGAGTGATGGGTGCATTGCTTCATCCACTTCCCTTATTTCTTTTATACATCCATCGCACTGGAGTAGGTTTAATCTGAAATCATCAAACCATATGACCCTTTTTTATTACTCCAAAGTCCAGTCTTTTTGCTTCCTAACAAATCCTCAATTACCTTTTTTTTTCTGTTTAGTTTCACAAACAAGTAGTTTTCTTATGGCTTCACAGATGTTGAGTCCCAATCCTGTGAGTTCTCATCAAATAGCTATGGTTTTATATATTTTTTTTACCATGCAACATCACCAAGTGTTTTTACGTGACGTCCATTCATGATTTTTTACCGAACACATTTCTTCCAAAGTTGACAGTTTAGTACTATCCTTATCCATTTTTTTATTTTTTTTTCCTTTTTTAATATGTTGAAGGGTTCCCAACCCAGTTCTACTAATTTAAAAGCTCCATAGTTGTTTTCTCTACTTGATGCATCCCTTCTGAAATGGCAACTTTTTTTTGGCTAGGCATTAACTCGAATGAATAGTGTTTTACAACCATGACAAGTGGAAAAGCATTTCAGAAGGCATACAACCTTGAACCGTGAACATCTTGAAAACCAGACTCTACTGGGTCTTTACATTGCATTTTTTCCTCATTGATTCCCTTTATTAGCACCTGATAACTATGACATTAGTCAATGTCTTCAAACAGAAATAGGTTTGACCAAAGAATTATACCTAACCTTCATCATATGATGAAGACCAAGGGTACATAGCCAATGCAATCGTGAAATTTCTTTATATGAGGACATTCAGGTCATAAGAGGATAATATGTTAGGGCTACATCAGGTTCCACATCTCAGGGATCTGAAGTTACAGTGGGGAAATGGGACTTTTGAAGAAAAGACCAGACAATGTTTTCCACTCTTTAGGTGTCCAGTTTCTCTAAGAAATTTACCAATATTTGACACAGAGGTTTGGTAACAGTAAAATGCAATGAATTTCTGTTGTCGAATCCACAGTGGTCAAAATATTGGCTTACTCAAGCATGGAAGAGACTTCCTCCTCTTCATCGTCCTCTCCTCCGCCCTCTCTGATTAACCCACCCATCCTCACACCTGTCGATCGACGGCCATATCTGGCATCTCAACACATAAACGCAGTGCGCCAGGGGTGACAGAAGATCCCTGTTCTTGGATTTCACCCTCTCATCATGACATCCATTAAAGTCCTGCTGGGTCTAAAGTCCCAGCGGGTAGACAGCACATTAGCAATCGGCCCATTGAGCTCAACAAGGCCCGGCACTGAATTATTGATACCAACACAACTAATGAGGAAACACGATCACCACTGCTGCTGACACATACCACCTCCCACTCCTTAACTCTCCCCAACGCACACACATTGATGACACAATTGTCTTTCAGCACACCTGCCTTCCTGCACCTAAAAAGAGCAAACAGTGAGGTTAGGTAAAGTCAAAGGCATCTGATAGCGCTTCTGTGTCTTTCTGTGGGGGTGGAAAATGGCCCATTGTTCAAAGATCACCTGCTTCAAGCAACGTAGCAAAACTATCGAAAAACGATTTACAACTATACTTTCTGATTTAATCAGAGGGCTTCAGTTTGTATCCTGATTATACAGTAGCTACAGTAGTTAAGAGCGTGAAAGAATTTCATAATATAATAGATTTTGGAACCTCTTGATCATGATAATTAAGCAATTTATATTTTAACCTCTACCCAGTGCATTAGTAGTGTGTGAGACAAAATAATAATTAGCTATAAAAAATACTTTTTCTTTAAACTTATTAACAAAACTGTAAGCACAGTTATGGTTCTTTAAAAAAAAAAATCAACACCTGATATTGACTCACTTTTTGATGTGGCATTTAATTAAATACAACTCCCGTGTTTTTTTTTTAGGTAAAGTTATTTTACATGTTTTATACCTATTTACACTAACGCTCAAAAGTTTGGACCACTTGCAAATTTCTTTATCATATTTTCTGCAATTAAAAAATAGTTTCGGATCTGAACCCTATTGAGCTGTTGTGGGAGCAGCTTGACCATATGGTACGAAGAAAGACTCCATCGAGACAAGCCATCTTGTGGGAGATACTCCAGGAAGCATGGGGTGAAATCTCATCAGATTATCTTGAAAAATTGACAGCTAGAATGTCTGCCAGGCTGTAATTGCTGAAAAAGGTGTTTTTTTTTAATGAAGGCAGAGTTTGAAGAACACATTCATCATTTCCATTAAAATCATTATTTTTAATGACACAATGTCGGCATGTTATTTCTTCTTTTAAATTTTCTGTTCAGACTAATGTCAAGTGTGTTTCCTTGGAAAACAATAAAATTTCTAAACGATCCCAAAAGTGATCCCGAACTTTTAAGTGGTAGTGTGGACAGTATCTATATGCTTTTTTTATTATGTATATTAATTTATATTAATTTAAAAAATTTTTATTTTACTATTTGATTTGAGAAATCATGGGTTTCATTCAAGAAGCAATATCCGAACAGATTTTCACCTATCTTTGATCGTATCCACAATATTTACTTATTTTATTCGTACCCATTCATTTCTGGGATTTACCATCGTTTTCTTATTTTTGCTCTTCTCTTAGGCAGGAGAAAATTTTACGAGTGGTTGAAAGAACTCGTACCAAGATAAGAAAAAAAAACCTCCCATTTTCAAAGTCTGTAAATTGTTTTTCTGATGTGACAAAGCATTTTTAAAATTGAGAAACGTTAAAAGTCATATAATCAAATTTACCTTGGAATAGTTTTTAGAGGAGTTATAATGATTGGATCATTTAATTTGTGGGTTAAACAGAGACTATTGGTCGATTTATCCCAATTATGGCTTAATCAATGGATACATGTTTGTGTTCTGCTTCTGAATGGCTTATGGATTGCTCTTAAATTCTTTGGCCTTTGATGTTTTTAGAGATCACACAGATTTGATCAGATGGATGAACGGATGCTCGGCCATTTCAGACTGACATGAGCACATCATTATGAAAACCATTATTCAGTTCAACTTTTAAAATTTTTATAAAACTTTAACACAGGTGACAGAGGGTTTGCCCTCAATCAATATGCGATCAAACCACTTTCTTATTTCTTTAACTGTGTTATTCCTCTGTTCACATGGCATTCAGAGCGTCAGTGCTCATGCTCTGTAAGATCACATGTTAACTTGGTTTAACTCTGTTTAATTCAAAGTGCTTCAATTTTATTACTGCTGTAATTCTTCTTCTTGGTACCCTCCTTTAGTGGAATCTCTTTAATTCTAGTGCACAACCTGCACATGACACAACATGCACCTGCCCTTAGGGGGTATTACCTTTGCTAATTACATGCTAATCCTATGTATGTCCAATGAAAGTTGAAGCAAGATTCATCATTTATCTTACCTGTATAAGAGCAGATTGAGATGGTTAAGAACATTTGATGCATCTGGCATTGACTTCTCTTATTTGTTTTTCTTAACACAAAATTAAAATAAAATATGATAGAAATGTAAGAGAATGTTGCTGCATGAGCCCCATCTGTGTGAAATTAATAAACTTATTACCAAATTATCACTACAACAGTTTATTCATCATATCTAAGGAATTAGTATTCAATATAAATTTATTTACTACATACCATCATGTAGAAAGTTTTCTTAATATGGCGCAGCCATGACGGACAACTTGCTTTACATCAGAAACGCTGGTCTCCCAGGAACTCCTTTAATGACCCAAATGAGTGAATAAAACTTGGATCCAGGTCAGGACTATACTAGGATGTGGTAATAACTCCCAACCGAGTTCCTGTAATGGGCCAGTGGTGTTTATACATGATACACATGTTTAACTGCAGCTAAAAGTATAGTCACTGACTATGCTTGATGTCTTCTGTAAATGTGGAACAGTTTTGTGTCTTCGTTTATGACAAATTTCATCACAAGTTCCGTTTAACTTGAATGCCCCTCATATAACTGTGTTTAGCATCACTGCCCCCTATACCACTTTTACTAGAGCAAATAACTCTGAGCAGATAAGACAGGAACATCATTTACAGAGCACTTTATTAGGAACACCTATACACAAAACACAATCATTCATGCAGATTTTTACACATAACATTCTCTACAACTCTCATTCATTTTGAGAGTTCATTAAAGTGAATAAAAAAACACATCCAGTGAGCAGCAGTTGTGGAGATAAAAACACCTTGTTGATCAGGGAAGTCAATGGAGAATAGACAGGCTGGTTTGACAGAAAAGATATGCCACACAACACCATTGGTTTCACTCCTGTTAGCCAAAAACAGAAATTGAGACACATGTTAACCA
This sequence comes from Clarias gariepinus, assembly GCF_024256425.1. Lineage (NCBI taxonomy): Eukaryota > Metazoa > Chordata > Actinopteri > Siluriformes > Clariidae > Clarias > Clarias gariepinus. The sequence continues at coordinate 6,529,134 of NC_071121.1, forward strand.
CAATTGGACAGCTGAAGACTGGAAAAGTGTAGCCTAGTCTAACGAGTCTTGATGTCTGCTGAGCCACATGGATAGTAGGATCAGCACCAATCGCATGAATTCTGAGACCCAACCTGCCTTGAGGCAACAGTCCATGCTGATGGAGGTGATGTAATAGCGTGGGAATTGTTTTCGTGGCACACTTTGGGCCTGTTACCAGAATACCAATCAATCAATCAGTGCTTAGATGCCACAGCCTGTTGGAGAGTTATTTCTGACCATGAGCATCCCTTCATTGCCAGAATCTTCAAATGTCTACTTTCTGCATGATAATGCACCATGCCACGAAGCAAAAGTCATCTCAAACTCAAGACAATGAGTTCAGTGTTCTTTAGTGGCCTTGAACCTGAATTCACTGGAACACCTTTGGGATGTGGTGGAACAGGAGATTTGCAGCACGAAGATGCACCCAGAAAATCAGCACGATGCAGTCTTATGGACCGGAATCTCAAAGGATTCGTTTCTAGCATCTTGTGGAATCCGTACCATGAAATTTTAAGGCTGTTTTGAGAGCAAAAAGAGAATGAATTTTGAAAGTTCTCTGTTCTTTTTTGGCAGTTTTTAGCAAAACAAGTAATTACTTTACTTGAGAAGGTAAAGAAAAAAGGAAAAATCCACAAAAGTGTGTAAGAACTCTTTTTTTGGAACTCTTGATGAACTGAATTATTAGTACTAAGCCAAAACACAGTACTGGTGCTGATTTTATATTTTTATGTTATACATATGATACAGAGAATTTGTATTACAAAAAAGCTACTAAAGTTTGGGCAACATGAAAGCAACCAATGTTGCTCCTCTAAAAATTTCAAGTTGCTAATTTCAGTCGTTTTGAGGGGATAATTTTATATGTGCCCCAAAATGGCTATTTTCAGCGTTATACTGTCCGGCTTCAAATAATAATAATTTAAAAGGCAAATTATTCATAATTCTTTAGAAGTATTACTAAATTATTAATGCAAAATTTTTTGTAAGTTTCTTTGTTGCTTAAATTGCTTAAACAGCAGAAAATCTGTAGTGTCCGTAACCATGTCAAATGCATATTGCAATTTCTTAATAATTTTGCATTTTAGAATTATACATGTTTTTTTTTTAGGTTTATGTTTTTTTTATTTAAAATCTAAATAGGCCAAGTTTTTGAATGACAATTAAGATCATTGAAAGATTTGAATTTAAAAATTAACACTACATAAAAGGACATGAAATTAACAATTAAGTACAGTATATAACAAATGTGTTTCTTTTTATCTGATAAAAAATAAATGTGTATGCATATTTATGAAAAAATTGAGTATGGATCAGGAGAAATTGTCTCTACCTTTTAAGAATTATAAATGTGGTGTTATATGATCCTATCAATAAATTCACTTTTTCACCTTGGTGAGACACTTTTAAAGCACCAATACCGATGTTTAGCCACAACTGCAGAACTGCTACAGAAACTGCAATGACTTTTGGAAACTACAGTATAGCTCCCCCCCTCCCCCCACATTGAATAGTACTTTTTCAATGCACGACTTAAGCTACTGAAATACTTGGGTCCACATACAGACTGCACTTCACCATTTGCTGACCCTATCTGAAAACGTAAAAATGTCTTGATTGCCGGTGTCTGTGATTAAAGATTGCGATGTAAAATGCAGCAGTATTTCTAAACCATCTTTCGTTAGTAACTGATATACAACTTACTGTAAAGCTCACTATTATATACTATGCAGCCTTGACTGAGGCAGATGTGGATCTGCGTGTGATTGCAGGAGGTGAAAAGGGCAATCCTAGCTGGCTATGACATCCTTTTGTCAAAACCTTGATAGAGAGCAGTTAATAAATTCCGTGACCATGAGTTCATACTCGTTTAAGATCTCGGAGAGAGCGTTATCATAGTTCTCATTCTCTGGAGCTGACATCTGCTCTCGAAACAATGCTGTTTGCTCAGGTGAAGGTGTACAGTATGAGCAATGTCTGGCATCAGATGACAGCATGTACTCATACGTGGGTGTGCATATGTGTACGCGTGTTTTGTGCATGTGTGTTTACTTGGATAGACGTGCTATTATGTTATGTTAGTAGATCTACAGTAATGCACACAAAATGGCTGTGCCTTTTGTCTCTCTCTCTCTCTCTCTCTCTCTCTCTCTATGTCTCTCACCCCTATGTGCTGTGTACTGGGCTATTATGAGTGTCAGCTGGCCTCTTTAGTATTCCCTTCACTACTCACTGACTCACTGCTCAAGCCGGAGACAAGGAAAAGGAGAACGTGTGAATAAACAGAAGCGATACTAAATAAAAGACATTATTTTCTCTATTTTCCAGGCACGTTTTCCTTTTATATATGCACGCCTATCTTCGAGTGAGTATTAGTCCTCTTTAAGTGCCGATACATATCATAGATGGTCTATTTACAGAGCTTTATGAGTGCCATTCAATCCAGGAAACATTTTTATACCATTATATTGAGCTATTACAGCTAATTACTGTGCATCTCGCTTACATTTGTCTTCTTGTCTTTTCTTGCTGTTTGTTTCTTTTCATCTTTTTGTATCATTCCCTGAAGTCTTTTCTCCCATCATTCCACGTCTCCTCATTCCTCTGTCAGTTTGAATTTGGTTTAATCTCTTTCAGCTCTTCTGCCCTGTCACCTCCTATTCCGTCTCTTTTTTTCCCCCTTAACGTTTAGCACCCCCCCCCCCATCTTTCCTTTTCTCCCCCTTCCCCTGTCCCAAAATTTAATCTACGGGCTGAAAGAATTAAGAGCAGGAACTGTAATCCTGCACACAGAGATGAATAGCTAAAACTAGGGAACGAGATATGGATAAGGGATGGAAGGTAATCCCCTTTACAAGTCCAGTGTCACATGGAGTCAGGGACGAGACGGAGCAGGCTGCCGGGTGAATGAGAGAGGCATGGAGGCGGGGTATGTGAGTTGCCCTGATTGCCATGACCAGTCCGATGATGAGCTGGTGAAAGAGAGAGACGGAGGATGAGACGGAGGGAGAAACAAGGAGAGGGGGACGATGGCGTTCTGGGTCTCCTGCATGCTTCCCATTCTGCGGAATGACAAGCGGCTGCTGTGTTTCCGATTGGCTGCCAAGGCCACCAATCGGCGCGCAGGCATGTAAGGTGCCTTTAGGTTATACCCAACCCCAAAACAAGAAGGAGGGAGAAAGAGAGAGCGAGAGAGATAGAGAGAGTGGGGGAGATCTGAGCAGAGCCGAGCAGAGCAGAGCAGGCACCAGCTTGACAGTGTTACTAAGGCATTTTGTTCACACTCTCTGATGAATGGCGCTGCTGAAGGGAAACAGCTAATCAGACGTCTGTAGGGACACATTATCCGTCCTGATTCGACTTCCCTGGATGTAACTCACTCACTGACTGGAGCTCTGCTGTGTCTTCACCACCTTCACAAATGCCCCTCCCCGACATCTAACTAATTGCCCTCCGTCTCACCTGAGAGGAGAAGAGGACCTGTAACAACCCCCACCTCCCCCCAAAAAATACTACCACCTCTTCTCCTCCTCCTCCTCCTCCTCATCCAGCTCCTTCTCTTCTTCTCCACTGTTCACCTGGACAGAGCAGGCACAAGACAAGACACACACGATGGACTGCAGCTATGCTCTCAACACTCAGATAGTGTTTGCTGCTTGATCTGCCTCTTTTTTTGGGGGGGAGAGGACAGGAAAAGAGGAAGACTTTCGGAAAACCTCCAGAGTAGTGTCACAGAGCTCTGCAGTGAAGAAGCCGGCTAAGTTTGTCAGGATGATTTTGGGTAAGTTTCCTTTTGGGAATTTATTTCAGGTTTATCGCATGCTTCAGATCTTTTCACGGTTTATACACATGAAACGATGAGTCAGACAGAGAAACACATACACACATGTATACGCACACACACACACACACACACACACGCACACTCTTTCACTGTCTGATTGAATAACTCTAGAGTATGTGATAAGAGTGGCAGGGTGCATAGCCCCCTGGGATGTTTTCTTTAGGGTGAAATGTGTTCTGGCAGTAAAGGTCATAGTGCGTGCACTAAAATTTGAAGGTTGTGTTGGTCGGCTATGCTTTAAAACGGCAAAGAAATTACCATCATTAGTGGTTGAATTCAGGAGTAACCACGAATTCTGCCTCATGCCATATCATATTTAATGGTTTGTTTAAATTAAAAATGACATTTATTTATTGTGTTGTTCATAATCCTTTGGAGTTTCTCTATAATAATCTACATCAACCAAATATACACTCTGTGTTATACACTCTGTGTTCACAAAATGCCTGGCCGTTTCTTAGGTATTGTTTATTCTTAGGTATATGTTATTGACATGCTGGTATGAAGAACATCATTAATCAAAGCCTGGTGCTGAGTGGATGAATGAGATATTTTGCTAGAAGTTTCTTCGCAAACGGAGATGTGTTAAGACCTCCAGATCGCTGCGTCAATGTGAGCGGTACCTTACTAACTCACACTCTTACATAAAACATAAAGCATGCATAATCATTATGCAAATCATATTCTTTGGCCTTTACAGTGACCAGATCTAAACCCAAATGAACATCTATCAAGCAGGAGGTTAGACAATATCGAGTGGATATCTTTTGAAAGAACAGTGTTCATCATTCAGAACAGTTTCAGACACTTAAAGCTGTTCTGGAGGCTGACCACCTTAATCACATTACTTTGTGGAGGTGTTACCTTTAATTCGTCAGCTGCTTGTATAGAAATGCTAGCGAAGCACTTTGAAAAATAAACCGTAATGTTGTGCTTAACTTTTTCTTTTCTTTCGTTTTTTTTTGTCATTATATCATATTGGAAAATATGTTGAACTTAACCTGACTGAGCCATCTCTTCCACTCGGTTGAGGGATGCTAAACTAAAATAAACATAAGCTAAACTAATATATATATTAGTTTAGCACCCCCTAACCAGTTTAACCTGACTGTATATGTATTTATATATATATATATATAAAGAGAGAGAGAGAGAGAGAGAAAGAGAGAGAGGCCAAAAATAAGTATACACAATTCAGAAAAAGAAAAATAGTATGTTATATTAATATAATATTCGTAATATTATTGTATATATATTTAACATATATCGATACATTTATTATTAAACTGAAGTGTGCATACCTTTATTTGGCTGAGTCTATGTATATATTTGTACTGTATATGGATGTACTCTTACCATGAAGTGACATCTCTACCATTTGGCAGATGCCTACACTGGCGCTGTTATTGAAATAAATAAATACAAAATTTAACTGCTTTTTTTTTGGAAGTGAGGATGTTAAAGGGTTAAACATTTTTTAAACCCTTGTCAACTTTTTACTACACTGCAGCTTTGACTACCGCTACATTTATTACCAAGGTGCACTTCAGTTAAAGTGGATTCCTCTTCATGTATATTTTATACAGCATTACGTATACAGTCATGCTGTAAAATTATTCATCCGAAAGCAATACTGCCATAAGATTCCTTAGCTTCTTTAAATGAAATTACATCACACACAGATTCTTTCTGATTCTCTTCTTTAAAATGTATTTATTGACACAGTTGTGGGTGTGTTCGTGGTTTGTTTTGGCCTGCGATGCGAGTCTGTGCTGGATGGGTGTGTTGTTCTGTTCTGACTTTCTTCTATTGTTGTGTGTCTACAGCGGTGTGGAGAGTTTTACTTCACGCATGCCTGGGCTAATTCAGCGGCGACGCTGATACTTTCCGCAGGGCATGAATTTTCAGAATAACGATTAGAGGGTCTGTGACGTGGTGTGTTTGAGACGGGGGTTATCATAAAGACGCACTTTTATTGAAGTCTGTTTTACGAGCTGTTTGGGCCAGGTGTTAGCACAGTAATGGCAGCTTCTAGGGCCATGTTTATGTTGTTTTTGGCCTGGATGCATCCCTGCTCTAGCAGGATTTCTGTTATGCTTAACGTGTTGTGTCAAGGTCCAGCGCTGGCTTTGTTAAAACAGGTAGCTACTTATTTGGATTCCCTCGTTCAGGTTTATAATAGTGTACTGTGGCACATAAGTGTGTGTTATCACACACTTATGAACCTGACTTCAGCCGCAGTTAACTTTCAGACGAGTTAAATGAGATCCGTTCCACACACCGGCAGACGCAGACGAGGCATTAGTGACTAGAGAGAAGTGTTAATAGCATCATTAACCCTCTAATAACAGCTGTCCTCCTACAAGCTAATCACTCAGCTTTGCTTCTCGCCGCATCTCACACTTATTTTTACTCCAGTCTAGGTGATAACTGTATAATTTGTGTTTAACACAATAAACACACACATACAGTATACAGCACGCATATGGACAGAATATAACGCTCATCAGTTAGGTAAATCACATGGGATTTTCTGATTGATGCAATAATTTGATTCTAATACTGAAAGGTTTTATCACAGGAAAGCGACACGCTCCTTATCTGAGTTTGTACCCATGGTGTTCGTGCCTTGGTGATTTATGTTCTGCTGTTAGCTTGACGCTTTGGCACGCTGCTATTCCCTCAGAGGCTCTTGTCATTGCGATGACCTTTAGGATGCAGACGCAGCCAGATCTTCTCCGCGGTGCCTTTTCACACTCCACTAAATACAAATGACCCACGCTTCTCCTAACCACACACACACAATGCATAACGGTGCGCTGGGGATATTGCAATGGATGGATTTCTTAAATACTTTCTCTTTCCATGCCATTGATTACTAATATGCACATACATGAGACCGAGAGAGAGAGAGCATGCGTGTTTGTCTTCCTCATCGGCATGCATTTTAAATGACCTTGAATAAACCCACTCGTTATTCCCTTCTCTCGTCTCCATTTCGCTATCGAGCTCATTTTTCTGTGTTTTTTTTTTTTTTTTTACTGTCTCTGAAAAACGAGCTGGATGAGATAGCTGGCCTGCCTGATTGGGATGACTGTGTCAAGTTTGATAAAGCGACTTGAATTCACTGCAGTGTGAGTTTCTCAGAAAACTCTCCCTCGTCGTCCCTCTTTGTCTTTTCTGACTTGCCAGTTTATTAGCTACGTCCTAGCGAAATCAATCATGGGTCATTTTATCAGACAAACTCTTCCATAAAGGTCACTTGTAGGTGTACAATTACTGACTGTAAACCATGTGCGGATGATTTATCAGTGCTCTGCTTCCTTATCCATCGGTGGAAAGCAACCGTCACAGGGCCACCAATAATTCCCAGTGGACCAATAATAATGATATTGCATTGTGATATTAGGGTTTACATCCACCTTGGAGGTGTTCAGATACAGATTATTGCAAATTTTTATACATGAAGAAGTGTCGTTGTTGTTTTCCTCTAGTTTTTGGTGGACTGCAGTCTGGAAATGATTTTTAGAAAAGATTACAGAGCTGCTTTGGGACCTAAAGTTTTCCATAAGCTACATTTGTTATTTAAACATAAGTCAGTTATCAGGCTAAAGGGTAATAGGTTAAATATTAGATTAGTGGCTAGCATTTGTTGCTGGGCGAGGGAACCAACCTACACAAGCCTGGCCAAACTTATACCAAACCAAAACCTGCATAGGGTTTGCTAAAGGTCTAGGTAAAGGCGGATCACCAGACCAGAGACTATAAGGTCAGACCATAGACTAAGCATTAAAAGCTAACTGTCACTTTTTAGTCATGATAGTTGCTTATCTAGACATTTGTAAACCTGGCTTTTTAATGAGACTAGACTGTTTTACTCTTCATCATTGTCTCAATTAAATCAAGATGTTTCAAAAGTCCAGCGCCTGTACAGACATTAGCAGTTCTGTTCCAGTGTGTGCTGTTGTGCTGAGAATGCTCCTCACACACATTTTGATTATATATGCAGGACTGGGTCAGCAATCGTTGTAAAGTAATAAATCTATCTAACTTTTTTTTTTTTTTTTTTTTAATAAAGAGTCAGCTGCTTCTCTCGTGAGAGGGTATTTGTTGTTTGCTGGGTCATGTGACGTGTTATCTGTCTTTCTGTCTATTTGTCTCTGAGATTTTATGTTCATTGCAGACTCATCTGTCTCTGTAATGCCTGTTGCTTGTCTGCTCATCTATCTATCACACCTCTCTTCCAAATATCTCCTTCCTCCCTGCTGTTCTCTTCCTCTTTCTCTCTCTTTCTCTCTCTCTATCCATATGATCAGCTCAGCTCTCTGTAGAGGTCAGATGAAAAAGAAACGAAAAATTGTGTTTTCTTTTTTTTGTTCAGTAAGCTTTTTTACCCCTCCCTTCCCTCTGTCCCTTCTGCGTTTTGGACTGACACAGCATTTATAAATTTTGCTGGCTAAACCTGACAAAATCTCAGCATACTCGGGTGCGTGGCAGGGTCCGCCTCAACTTTAGACAGTCTCTACATACGTACATTCTTCCCTTCGAAATGCCCGCACATGTCCTTGTTCTGAAAGCAAATCTTCCTTCTGCCTCATGAACAGTACATGTATATTACAAGCATTTCTGTTCTGTATTTATTCCTGACATTATCTTCTCAGCTCTTCTGAGATGCGGATTTACGTAAACCGTACAGTATGTATAACTTCTTCAGCCTGAGGCAGGACAGCTAGATCTGAGAATGAAGATCGGAGTCTGCTTGCCCTTACTGCATAATAGTGCATAATAAATCGGTTTGCGTTTCTGCATTTGCGTCTCATGTTCATGCACATTGGCTCGGGTTTAATATGCAGCTCACCCAAGGTGGGCTTCGAGTTCCGGTTTCCGGATGGAATAAATTACCGTACACTCTCATTCTCATTCTATAACCTATTATTAATGTCAGCATAAGATTCACACAAAGAAGCTTTCGTTTTGCTCCATAATCAGTCTGAGAGGGAATAAATTAGCGTGTAGGATGAAACAGGAAGGAAAAGCATGTGTACTCTACTCCACTACATACTTTGTGTGAGTTTTTTTCCCCACATTTTATTAAGTTCTACATCTCATCTGGCTAATACATTTAAAAAGAATCATTAATGGTGATTTTTGTTTAAATTACATTTCCATTTAATGTACATTTCCACCAGGACTTGACTTGGATTTTAGGGAGTTTGGACTTGACTTAGATATGAGTTATGACATCAGTTTTAATCATTTTAACACACACTCGCACACTTGCCAAGTCAGAGTTAATCATGAGGTCTTCACTCATGCCGTACATCTCGGTCATTTTTAAAAGGATAGACGTTTGGGATTTATTTTCAAGACACAAGAGGTGTTCAAGTCAAACTGGGACTTATGATGAAATTAAAGGTGTAAAAGTGATAGACACTTACAGACTTCAGATACTCTGTGGATTGTGTCCACACAATCATTCGCAAACACCACTTGCACATTACAGGAGTTTTTGTCACGTTCCCACATCCCTCGTACAGTCCTGACCTCACTTCAAGCCATTTCGACATGCTTGGGTTAATAAAGGAGTTCCTGGGAGGCCAGCGTTTCAAGCCTGCACATACAGTAGCATCAACATACTTCAATGAAACACTGGGATAAGTGCATTGTGTAACAGGGGATTTTATGGATATATATATAATGCAGATAGTTTTTAATCTTATAACTGAGTTAAAAGTTCCAGTTTGACTTGAACACCCCTTGTAATTGTAAAAACTGTACTAATATTTTCATTAGTGCAAAATAATATGATTAAAAAAAAAGCTTAAGGGAATACATTTATTACTGTACAGGAAAGGCTCTTGTTGACTAAGAGAAGAACAATGATTCACTGAGTAAAATGTTTGTATAAAGTAAATAATGGAGCATCACTGTGTTTTTGTATGTAAGGCTAATTTGCATACCCATGATCCCCTGTGGTGTCCTTATTTATTTTTTGTTTAATGTCTTGGTTGTATTGGATAAAGCATTCTTTGTGTTGGATGTTTTTATTGGTATGGCATATACTGTATTATAGCAGCATGTTATTTTTTCTTTTGCTTGTGGTTACTATTTTATAAGGGCCTATAAGGGCTACTATGCTGTAAGTTTAATCTGCCAGTAAAATGAAAGTGCATTGTTTTTACTGCGGAAACACATCAACATATTTCTTTTAAAAAAACAATCAAGCTTGATTTCTATTGGTTGCGGTTGTATAGTATTGCTGGTAAGCCATACTGCTAGTTCTGGTTAGCCATACCGCTAGTTTACATTTGTACTAAATACACAGTAGCTTTGAAAAATATCAACTTGATTTAGCTCAGTGGGTCTGCAGAAACTCAGCTGAACTTTGGAATGCATTTTTGCATGGAACGAAGGTTGTCCAATTTGGCCCTGATTACTTACATTGTACTCATGTTTCAGGCGACGTACCACTTCACGGTCGGTGTGCAGCGCAGGGAAATTAATAACAACCGAAACCTACTGTTATGTACTTACATGCACTTAAATTTTGACTTGGAAAAAATCTGAACTGTAATGCCATTGCATTTAAAAAGCGCCTTTACCAGCAGGCCTGGTGATTTGAAATCATGCTTTTGTCAAATGTTGCAGCTTGACTCGGTTAAATAAATATCAGTTGTCAGGGAAATGCATTTCTCAATGTTCAGAGCTCGCAGAACTGAATTGCTTTCCGTAATGTGCGTCTTTATGAACACTCATACCAGAGCTCCGCACTCACAAATATCCGTGTGTACTGTACTCACATTTCATGCGCCTTAAAAGTGTCACTGCTATCATGTTGCTTGTATTGTAAGAAGATCTACGAATAATTCTGGAACTGATTAAATGCATTACTATTTTGCACATCTTTAGAACGAAACCTTTGACTTCTCCACTGTAGTGTCTCACACACCATCTTGCACATTATGCCTCTCTGACTGACTGACTGACTGACTGCTGTCTGGGTGTGATACGCTTGTCAATAGTAGATGTAATAGACACTAATGAAATGGCTATAAGTGGAGCTTTGGGAGGAAGGAATGTGTTACACAATGTGTGAGGCCTGGGAGTGCTTGTTATAATGCAGCACTGGAAGGTTTCTACACCACACACACATGCACACACACACAGGCCAAGTATTGTGCCTGTCCTGCCTGCATGAGCTCTTTAATGCTTTAAGTGTAGTGTGTATGAGTGCCAGGTGTCCAATAGAGCAGCCAAAGAGCCACATCCTCAGTGGGATCAAATCACATGGAGCATTTACTTTACTGCGAGAGACCACAGTTGTGTACTGTCGTACAATATGTACGCACGTTATAAGAGGCATTGTGCTAGTGCAGTGTTTGGCCTGGAAAAAGGACGCTGTGTTTGCTTTCTGTAGAATAGCTCAATAAACAAATGGTCGCCTGTGACTCCGGGGGCTGAACGGACAGTTTAAGAGGACGCTGTTGAAATGATGAAAAGTGCCAATCTGGGACGGGTTATAATCCGGAAGTGCGTTGGCAATCAGTCCGATGTATTTATCAGGGATTTCTGCCCAAACCAGCTGACAAGGCAGAACTGCAGGATGAATTATCGCAGTAAACGTTGGCACAATACTGGATCACAACCGGGATTTTGTCGTGTCCTAATGGCAACAAGATAAGATTTTGCAGCAAAACAGTGGAGAAAGAAATCAATGCACATTGAAAACCTGCAAGGTCATTGCATGTAGCTGTGCAGGAAGGGAAGATAGGCAAAGAAGCAGGAAGAGATTTAATAGAGCAGAGCATTGTTCATATGAGCAACCATTTTTTAAAATATCTTTTCGGTTTATGAATATGCCCTTATCTATCTGAACGTACAAACAGAATATACAGTACACAGTCTGAGTCATGCGTACAAGAGAGCCAGTACCCAGCAGTGCTGAAAAAAAATCCTACCAAAAGAGAACGGCCAAAGGGCAATCAGGCATGACCTTTTCATTTATTTAATTTTTTTTACACTTACACTTTTGAGACCATGACTCCACAAGGCCGACGATGCAATAAGCATCTGCGCAAAACGTCCTGGAAAATAAAAGTTAAAATGACTTAAGACCATGATTTGCATACACGCTGATTTACAGTACTAACAAGCCTTTTCTGAGGGAGTTATGAGGGTTAGGCTCAGACCTGCCCTCAGCAATGCGAGTGCCGCTGCTGAAGTCGATGGCATAAATTAGCATCAAGATCTTTCTGAACCTCTGCCAGAAAAAGCAGGTAGCGTTTTCGGCATCGGTGTGGTGGACCTGTTACAAGCGTCTGGTATGCACACCTGTCCCCCACTCCTCCCCGCTTCCCCACTCTTTCCTCCTTCCCGCTGCTGGCATTGAGCAGAGGATGTGAGGGCCCGTGCTGAGACCTGCCTCAGACTTGAGAGAGAGGGAGTGTGTATGTGTGTGTGTGTGTGTGTGTGTGTAGGAGGAGCGAGAGGTGCTCAAGGCTGACAGGGCTAGCCAGGTGCACCGGCACACTAAAAAAAAAAAATTCCACAATCCACTGCAGCTTAAATGGCTTCAAGCATGGATCGATGTCCAGGACGGTGACTCAAGAGCCAGGCAGAGACCTTATTAGAAATATTCCTAGATTTCGCTAATTTTAGGACTGACTTTGCTATATTAACTCTGAGTTCACATATTTTAACACATATATTTTGTGTTCCTTAACGTTTATTTTCTGTAAATTGGTTTTCTACAGTTTAATAATGTGACAAATAAAGGCAAAGCTTTTGCATATCGTTTAATTCATGCCTAATATTTACCTGACATAAAAAATATTTCAAAACCTAGTCGTATCCAGTTCCCACACCTCATTAGTGCATTCCCACATTCAGGCTAACAGTCGGGAAGGGCCGAAGACTATCACGTGACAAGTTACACTACATCGATTCTCATTAGCTGGCTAAGTGAATGCGTAGCAGTCAGCTTGTGGGTTGACAACTATATTGCAGCTGTCGCTCAAAACAACCACACACCTAATTATGCATAATTTATACCTTAATATATTTGAAACTGATGACTTAAATAAACATTCCCCTGTACAGTTGTCATGAATGGGACATCTAGCTATGAAGATCAAACCCCCACTTTTTTTTTTTAACCAGGCTGTAAAGATGTTTATTCCTGTTGTATTATTGAACATTCGAGGAACTGAATGTTTTGGCACTTCCACATTGGACATCAAATCGGAAGTTCTCCTTGGCACACCTGAGCGAAGCTGAGCAACAAGGCAGGGGAGCAAATCTTCTCTATGGGGTCACATTGGGGGGAAAATCTAATTGGCTTGTTTAAACTTTGTCTACTACAAACATGGCAGTATGATAGCTCAGTGGTTAGCACCATACTGTAGTCTTGCCCTGGGTTTGATTCCTACGTCAGGTCTGGATTTTCATGTTCTTCCTGCGTTTGGTGGGTTTCCTCTGCATTTTCTTTTTGGTTTCCTCCCACAGGCCAAAGACATGCAGATTAGGCTTATTTCTAAATTGCCCATTGTGTATGAATGAGTGTGTGATTGTTGACCAGAGGTTCTACCACAGTCATACAAATGGGAATTATTGGCCTCCCCATTGGCCTCCACGGTCCCTAGTTGGACTACAGAGGCTCCTAGATGGATGAATGAAATACAGAAAAAGGACAAAAAGCATAGAATTTTTTTTCCTCACTTGTTTTTCTCTCACACTGGAAACCCATCTCACTCTCTCATCGTCTTTACCGCTTTATCCTGTATACAGGGTTGCGGGGGGCCTGTAGCCTATCTCAGGAGACTTAGGGCACAAGGCGGGGTATACCCTGGTCAGGTGCCAAACCATCACAGGGAAACCCATCTGAATGTCTAAAAATAACTTAAAAGTATAACTATTAAATGTTAAAACATATGAAACCTTTATTAAAAAGGTAACCTCTTACAGATTCTTATGATATAAATAAATAAATAATGGCGGTAAAGATCCTTTCTTTTGATGTCTGGTTGCATTACACTACTACAGTACACAGTGTTTTATTCCCTACATGTCACTCAGAAAAACTGCAGTATATAGTAAAGGCAGATATTAGTCAATAAATATTGAAACCTTGGAATGTGTATAAATCATCATTGTATGCATCACCAGCGAAGATGATGAATGGATTTTGATCTATATATAAAATAATAGGGAGAGAAATGAACCAGAAAATGGGACAGACTCTGTACTTTGCATGACAGTAGGAGATAGTCTTTGAAATTGGCTGAAGAAAAAAAAAAAAAAAAACTTCAAAGGTTTGCATCTTTCTGACAAAATTCCGAATGCTCTAAAGAAATAGGGAAATTTTATCCTGTCAGTTTGTGTCAAACTGAGTGTAAATGGAGTAAACACAACCATCAACTGTAAAAGTTTTTTTTACTCCATTGTATTATAATCCACGTCTCATGTGTTCATAAAGCTTCCAGAAAGTTTAGCAAATCTGCTGTGATGGCGATCTGCTATCTGCGTCTCTTCTTTGTTCACACGGTGGCTGTTAAGACATTTGGCGAATTTTATGGTGAAAAGCAACAAAGCTGATGTTTGGGAAAGAAATAACCAATTTCCATAAAATTAGTTTGTACAATGCAGCTGAGGGGCAGGTCTGTGAGCTGACATAAGGGGAACACTGACAAAGAAAAGATGCTCTGAGCCGTAAACACGTATTGTGTCCTACTAATCTCAACAAGAGACGTTTGCGGAAAAGGCCTGCTGCGAATTGAACTGTGCGGTCGTTAAAGGAGATCCTTGGAGGCCAACATGTCAGACGTGGAACAGGCAGCCCGATCATGGCTCTGGCATACTGAGAAAACGTTCTACATTGGTGGTATCCAAGCACTGGTGAAAGACTGGGATAAGTGCATAAGTGTACAAGAGCAGGAGATTATATAGAGAAATAAAGGTTGTTTTTACTCTCATAACTGTGTTCTGTTATTGTGCACAAAAATTCCGACTTGACTTGAAGGACCCTTGTACACGGCTATGGGAACTCCAATAACTACAGTACTCTTTGCAACCATGCTGAGCAGAAAGCATCTCTGATATGTTAGTGGTGGCATCTAAAAATTTAACCGAGTGCTGTGGGCCTCTGTTCTGTGTATGTATGTATGTATGTGTGTGTGTGTGTTTTTTTTTTATATATATGTAAGTATTTATGTCTTGGGTAAAAGAAGGGCTTTGGCTCTGCAGCACCCCAATAATCACAGCCCAGACAGTGCCACACATCTTCATTAAAGCATTAGCTCTGGGAGATGGATTCTGCCCTCGTTTTTCACCCCTCTGCCTCTGCTTCATCCACTTCCTTTCTCTCTTCCTGTCACATCTATTTAGGCTGCTCTCTCACTTTGGACACACAAACACATTAAACCAAAGTTACAATACACCCACACTCAGGGACATCTGCCATCCGAGCTGTACATTTGTGCCCTCGTCGTGCATCAGCAGCCCGGCAGGCTGCCGACTCAAGGCAGAACAAATTAAGGTCACAGCAGGCAATGGACTTCTTACAAAATCTGACCTAGACTGGCTCTCTACCACCAACTTGATCTTCTCTAACCACACACCAGACCAACACCCAGCTCCACCATGTCGTTTGGGCCATTGGGAGAATCTTGGGGATTATTTGAACAACCCCAAAACCCACTAGAGACCAAAATGCCTCTTGTTCTTTGCCCAGCAATGAAAGGTGATGAGTGTCTTTGACAATAAATGACAGAAGATTGGGATGATGAATGCCCAGTGATGTGGTGTGTTATTGCAGCGCTGAGTCTGGGCTTTGATATCAAAAAGAGCAGAGAAAGAGAGAGAGAGAGAGAGAGGGGGAGAGAGGGAGAATATCGACTCTGAATGGTACGGGATTGGAGTGACTCATCCAGCAGCTTTGTGAAGTAGTGCTGCTGTGTTCGAGCCTATTTCAGTCACAGCTCTGGGATGTAGTTAATCTCCTTCATCTTGAAAGTTTAAGACACTTCCTCAAGAGTGGCTGTGTGTTTTCTCCAGCAACAGTGGAAATATCAAAATGGCATCAAGAGGATGCACATGATGACTGACTATTATACACCTTCGCATGTCTTGGGTGGGTCTTAGCACCTTTGCTGGAGGTGGATGTATCAGACAAATCTTTCCTCATGGGACGTATCCAATTTCGCCCGGGTTTGCATGGCTATGTAATCCATAGCTGTTCGGAGGACGACCTTCACAGCATGGGGCCTTATACATGAGCGATGGAGAGAGAGAGAGAGAGCGCGAGGGAGTGGGAGAGAGGAGAACAGTGTCAGTCATAAAAATAATGCGAAACACATAGACTAAAAGGTAAATGCTAAATATAATCAAGACAAAGGGAAAAGACCAGATGTTCTAATACAGACATGAATAGGAATAGGAAAAAGTATCAGGAGCGGTGGGGAAAAGGATCAGAGGTGGGGGGGGGTCACTAAGGTTCACAGGGTTTCTAATACAGTACATTGAGATTAATGTAACAAAATTCATGTGAAGGGATTTATTTTTATGTTTTATGAAGGTGATCGGATAACTGTTCTTTAACATGGGTTGTGTGATCAAGGGTCATAGTAGTTTAAATTAGGTTACAACTTTGGAGAAGGCAGCACAGTGGTTTAGTCTTTAGCACCGTCATCTCGTTCTTCCATGGTTGGATTTTGAATCTCGGCACCAGTATGTTTGGGTAGAGTGTGCAAGTGTGTTTTCTTTAGATACTGTAATATATACCATGTACAGTCATTTTCAAACTGTTGGTTCTATGTTTTTTTTTTTTTTGTTTATTTGTAAAAAAATCATCTGATCTTATCGGGTCATAGTATTAGCCTAATACAGCATCAGACAAACAACAACATATATTTTTTTTTACAGTGCCAATGTTAATTTAACCTAAATGAAGTCATATAGAAAAACGTGCAGTCAATACAAAGCACCCTCCTTACTGTTTTTACAGGATTTAAGAGGGTAAGTTGCAGCCAGGTGCTGCTAATCATCAGGCGTTGATTAATCGATCATCCGCTGGTGTGTAGACCTCTATAAAATCAGAGGCTTTGGCAGTTTGTTGTTCTGGAGCATTCAATTGTGTGTTAACACAATGCCAATAGGCAAAGGCATACAGTAAGCAATGGCCTTCGAGAAGCAGCTGTTTCCAGAGGGTTATAAAACCATTCCCAAACTATTTGGGGTTCAACATTCTACAATAAAAATTATTATTCACAAGAAAAAACATTCAAGACAGTTACCAATTCTTCCAGTAGTGGACTTCCCAGCACATCCACCCCAAGGTCAAACTGTGCAATGCTCAGAGAAATAAAAAATACCCAAGAGCTACATCTCAGACCATACCGGCCTCACTGAGTCCATGATCGTACAATTAGAAGAAGACTGAACAAGTATGGCTTGCTTAAAAGAGTCTCTTCTTTCTAAAAGGAAAATGGAAGCATGAGTGAGTTTCACAAAGCTGACTGCATATGAACAAACCACAAGGCTTCTGGACCACAATGTCATAGGGACAGATGAGACCAAAATGGAGTTGTCTGGCTTTAATGCCCAGCACCATGTTTGGTAAAAACAAAACACAATTTCTTCAGGAAGACCTCATACCCACTGTCGAGAATGGTGGTGTTGGGGTGATGATTTGTTCCAAAGAGAAGCAAACCAGTAAATCTACATTAAAGTGGCTGAAAAACCAAGTTTTGGTTTGGCCTAAATAAAGTCTAGACCTCAACCCAACTGAGATGTTGTGGCAGTACCTTAACAGAGCTGTGCATAAGCAAAAACCTCAATGGACTCGAACAATGTGGTAAAAAAAAATAAAAAATATGAGAGACATATAAAATCATACAGGAAATGGTTACTTCAAGTTATTGTTGATAAATGTCTATGTACTGTACAAGCATTTGGATAAGGTTGGTTCTTAGTATTGCTCAAATGATTTTCACTTTTTGGCTTCGTTTTTGTTAAATAAATAATTACACTGTGAAGAAAAGATATATACTGTATGTCTAAGGTTGTATTTGCCTAATACTAAGACCTGCTACAATCAGATGATTATTTTACACACAAAAACATAGAATTAAAAGAGCACTAACCTTTACTCATGATTGTATGCTATACAAAATAAGTACACCCCTAGTTCTGCAGACAAGCTTTTACTGTTTCAATACTGTAATTATAAAACTAAGAATATGGTTATTTATTCCTGGTACTAGTGGAAGTAAATGTAGCGTATACAGTGCAAATTCAGCATTTAACAAGGTCTTGGCTAAGTTTGGGGATTTCCATCAGGTTTTATTGTCGGAGTAACGTGCACGTGAGCCTCCTTTCCCTTGGCCACATCTTTATCCTTTAAAATCATTGACCTCTCAAATTGTCTCTTTTCAAATATGTACCCTTTATCCTTTCAACTATTGATGTGCCTTCCCCCTTGTATTATTTTCCTTTTTTTATTTCTCTTATCACTTTCGTTCTCTCTCTCTCTTTTCGTTTCTCTGTTCACCCTCACCCTTTTCTTTTTTTTTGTCAGAAACAATCAGTGGATTTTCCAGCTGACTACCCAGTACTGTCGCAATCACAGACATGGGTAGATATGTGGAGAGAGGGCAGAGGAGGAGGAGGAGGAGAAGAAAGGCAGAAGAAAAATGCCAGAAAGAAAGAAATAAAGCTAAAAAAAAAGGGGGCTTGTTTTGATTTAACATCTGTCTGACCAGTGTGTCATATCTGTCTTTCCCTATGCCCTATGCTAAAATAATAGTGCTGAAGAATTGCGTTCCATCACACACTGTTCATATCTCTTTTCCTGCCTGCTGGCTATGCACATCTGTCTGGTCATTAGGCTAATTTCCCTGGATGTCCTAGGTCCTCCAGCATGCAGGCGTCTTGAATTTTGATGACCAAGTAAAGCCAAGCTCCCAGCCCACCCAGCTGGAGAACCTCTAAAATTTAGAAATGATTTTAGTCTATTTCATTATTTTAGAAATGTGTTTAGTATAATTCACTGCTTCAAATCGCAAAATAATATTGGAAGGACCAAAACAAGATGGCGAACAAGTGAAAAATAAAGATGTAATAGGTAAAACAGACAGACGGAGAGAGGAATAAATATCTCAGATACATGTTGCTTGTGACCAAAAGTGCATATTCATATTCATTGAATAAAATCATGAACTGGTTCAACATAGACTGAGAAGAGTAGCATACAGTATATTTAGCACTTTAACCGGTCTTTAAGATAAGCTTATTGAACTAAATGTAGGGTATTGTATTATGTAACCAAATATAAATAAATTATTCGAACTGAAAACACAATGTGTTCTGAAATCATATAGGAAACAAACTTGCTCAAATCGTGCCTCCAGTCTCAAAGTCCAAAGTCATTCAGGTTGATTGGCATTTTCAAATTGCCCACAGAGATAACTTCTCCTACAGCACTGACTGCTGGTGTGAACTCATGGGTCATTGTGGCCAACCATTGTTTAGCAATGTCGACTTGAATGGATGATCCATCTAGCTATCTATTTGAGTTGACATTGCTAGACAATGGATGGATTGATGGATGGATGAATGGATGGACAGATGAGACCAGAATCCCAAAGAAAACAAATAAAAATGTGAGTAACTCACTTTCATGTGAGTGATCAGGTATGGATGAAGGTTTGTTTCATTCATTGTTCCTGCCTGGTCAATGTTGTGATGGTTTAAATTAATCCACTAGTTTCAAAAACAGAATTTGCTTTTTAAAAAAAACTCATTGGCAGCTAAAAGCAAACTAACAAACAAACAAAAAATAGAATACATAAAAAAAACCCTTCTAAATCTTTTAATTGAGCCTAATTATGAATCATTAGCAGAATTCATTTATTCTGGCTCCTCTGTGCATGGCTCTAGGGCCTCTGGGGGTGTGCTATGGTGTCTGGCACCTGAATTGCCAGCAGATCCGTCGGGTGCTGTTGGTGGTGGGGTGGTGCATCAGGGAATTGGACTTGTTTGTCCGGTGCATCCTATGGGTGCTCAATTGGATTGGGATCTGGAGAATTTGGAGACAGGGTCAGCAGCCTTGGGTTCTTTGCCTGCTGGGCCCCTTGCATGGTAAGCTACTGTACGGTGCACTGGGTGTTCTGGTGCCTTTTCATCATGGCCAGTATTGACTGTTTCCAGCAACTGCCTGACTTTTCTGTGGGCATGGGTGACACTTGTGTGCCCATGATCCTGGTATATGATTAACAATCAATGGTATCATGTTACTGTTACTGTATGTAGTGGTAATTTTATGAAAGATTGGTTTATGGACATTTATTTTAAAAATGAGCAGTGTATATCAAGTACGGCACTGTTACTATTTAAAAGGGTTTCTTGCAGCAGTGTGTAAAATATTTGGCTCCAAGCTCTTAATCCATGCTTGATGTAAAGAATTATCGATTTTTGTGGCTTGAGTATAAAAAAGGGCAGAGAGAGAAGGAGAGAGAGAGAGAGAGAGAATGAGAGAGAGAGAGAGAGCAAGAGAGAGTGCGAGAGAGAGAGAGAGAGAGATGGCTGTAGTCTGCTTGGTATATTTGGCACAGTAAGAAGACCCCTTCGGTTATCACCTATTAATCTAGCATCAAGAACTATACATGTAGCAAGGCCATGCTGAGAGATGTACAGTGAAAGATGCAGGGTACAATTTTCAAATACTATGACCCTATTAAAAGTATGCATAACTTAAAAGCAATAATAATATTAACAATAATAATAATAATCATCATCATCATCATAATAATAATAGTAATAATAATAATAATAATAATAATAATAATAACACCACATGGATCCTTACAATCTGTCACATGCTTTAAATCAGAAAGGGGGAGATTTACTAGTCGCTGGTAACTGGTAGAGTACTACTAACTGGTAAAGTATTGTATTGTTGTCATCTTTATTCCTCTAATTAAAATAAGATCAAATGACCAGAGCATTGGATGTGTGCCTACAGTACATTTAGTGTACATACTAGCTCTGAGGTAAACATTCTATTAACCTCTATCCAGGTTGTTTGGTCTGCACCTGGCAGAAGGGATGGATAGAAGTAGGATAATTTAATGGAATAGTTAAATATTTGTATTGAATTTGGGGAAATTATTGGGGAAGTTCTACTGGGGTAGAATGGTTGGACTGGAGTAGGAGGACAACCTAAACATAAATTCCTGGCTGGACTCAAACCAGGCCTATTGACTTTTGTGACTTTTGAGAGTAAAAACTACCTTTATTTCTTTCCATAATCCCCTGCTATATTAATGCACTTGTTCCAGGGGTTAATTAATACTTATATAGCATCAAGGTAGAAAGTTATCTCAGTATGCCAAGCCATGATGAGACTTCTTACTTCAGGACTAAAACACTGGCCTCCCAGGAACTCCTTTAATGGCCCAAACATTTGAAAGTGGATTGGACCATGGTCAAGGCTGTAGAGACATGTGGCAATAACTCCCAGGCGAGTTCCTGTAATGTACTTTTGGTGTTTATAGATGATTGTTTGTACAGTTCCCACAGAACATGTTTCTCTTCCCCTTTGATTTTCAAGGATTAGGGTATTAAAAAAATTTAATGATTTGCATGTATAGATAATTTGTTCCCACTCCTCTACTAAAGCATTCCACTATGATGAGCATACTCTTTAGTGCTACTTTAGCGTCCAAACAGATAGTTTACCTTCCTGGCAACGTTTACAGATGTTTATTTTAAAGGTATTTGCAAGGTATCTCCTCTTTGCATTCAAGCTGATGTAGTGTAATCATCATTCAATATATGTCATGCTGCTTTAATCTTGCACACAGACAATCCTCTGATATACTGCACTAGTAATGGGTATATATTTTCTGATTGTTCTGCTACAAGCAGTGAAGAATTCTGCAAATGGATTTCGGCCTGCTGGGAAAATGTTTAGGTTTAGACTATACTTTCCAGAAATTTTAGAAAAATTAATATATGACTTTCTTAAACACATAACTGTCTTCAAAATAACATTTTCATTCAATTCAATTTTATCCGTGGCAAGGAAAAACTCTTTGAGATGTCAAGAGAAGAAACCTTGAGAGGAACCAAACTCAACAGAGAACCATTTTGTTTGCTTTGGATCTTAATCTAAAAAATCCATTAGTATTTATTTCAGTTTATATTTTAGTTTCTATAACATTAACCTCAAAATCAATTTAATGATCTTACCTTAAATACATAATTTATCGTGTTAAGATCATAGCTACTGTCATATTTTAATTATTTATTTTCCTTTCTTCCTATTCTACTTAAAAATTTTAGTTTCCTCTTCAGGGATAGTCGAATTAGAATCCAACTGAACTAGGGAAGTCTGAGTATATTAAGTGGTTTTAGCTGGAGTTTGAAGTAAGGGGCATTAGACTTAGGTAGGAAATATTTTAATTTTGGGTGTTGGATTGGCTTTGACTGATTTGGAGGTACTTGGTCAGATTGGGGTGAGATATGGGTAGCATGGATAGACACAGCATTAATGGTTAGCACTGTCACCTCACCCTGCAAGGTCCAGGTTCGATTCCTGCCTTGGGTTTAAATGCATGGAGTTTGCATGTTCTTCCTGTGCTTGGTGGGTCCAAACACTTGCAGATTAGGGAAATTGACATTACCAAATTGCCCATGGTGTGTGAATGTTGACTGGAGGTTCTACCATGGTTTTGAAATGGGAATAAATACAGTGGTAATTGGCCTCCACAGTTTGTAGTTGGACTACAGAGGTTCCTACTGTAGATAGGTGGATGGTGTCAGAAAAGTATAAAGAAGTTGTGTAGAAGGCTTGAGTTGTATTGAACTTATTAACTGGGTTAAGGGAAGGAAGATTGAAATAGAATGTGTACATTTGATAAGGTTATACAGAATAATTTCTTTGGGGTGGGTTTTGGATGGCTAGATTTGATTGGAAGGAAGAAAGGTGCTTGGGTTGGGTTCGGCTGGTTTGATGTGTATCAGTGTTTTGGTACAATGATTGGATCAAATTGGAAGCAGGATGACTGGATTGGTCTTTAAGCTTCCTCTTCCAGCTCTCAGAGAGCTCAAACTGAGCCAGCTGATGCACACGGCCAGGCACCAATGAACACAGCAAAAAGTTTATCAGCCCGTCATCAGGGGTTATGGGGAGACAACTCGAGAGTCGATGAAAGTGAGATGCTTGCAGAGTGAATAGGAGGAGACAGAGATGGAGAGGATGAAGAAGAAGAAAAAAGAGGAAGGGCTGATACTGGATGCAGGACACGTAGAGGCAGGATAACCATCTTTTCTGCAGCCCTTCTCCTCAGTGTGTTTGCTCAATCATCATTTACTGCAGAGGCTCAAAGATAGAGTTAGAGGAACAGAGCAGGTAACTGAAAAGGGGTAGGGGGAATGGGGGGGATTGGTAGTGACGCAGAAAGGCTGGAGAGTTTAAACCAAAAGAATGGGGGGGTCCGGATATGCAGGGAAGCAGTGAGCAGTGCTGCAGAGCTGACGCAGAGAGCCAGGTGTGTGTGTGTGTGTGTGTGTGTGTGTGTGTGTGTGTGTGAGTGTGAAGCTAGTCATAGAGGCAACAACAACAACCACACAGTATTCATCAGGAAAGCTGTTTCAGTATGTCTGTTGTGCTCTACTGGATCCAAGCTTAGTAACTAGACCGCTTCACACAGTCTTGTTTAATCGTCTGCTTTTAACAACAACAACAACAATAACAACAATAACAACAACAACAACAACAACCCATCATGGATGCCTGAATGGAAGAATTCACCATAATCTCCCATAAACATATAAACACAAAGACCCAAACTGTGAATTTAGAAAACACCTATTTCATTTTTATGAGCAATTACTCAGATGATATGAGCTGCCAGTCAGACGCTCACTGATGAAGTCCGGACTGTTTTACATGCTAATAGAACGCCACGTTCAATCAGGCGTTTTTATAGCCGAGGAAGTGACGGTACACTCGTAGAAAAGAAATCATAATAACAATAAGGGAACCTGCATCCCATCGTCACACTCTCCTAGTCAAAGACTAATTTCCACTGCTCTTAAGGGACCGGCTTGAGTCGAAGGAAAGGAAGAGAAGACGAGAATTTAAGCGTGTGATAGGGGCTGGATGTAAACAAAGACAGAGTGCTAGCTCGGTCTTCGATCTCTATTTTGTCCTTCCTATCCTTTTTTTTTTTCTCTTTTACATTTTTTCAAACCGCACTCATAATCAGCTTATGTAACGAATGTGCCAGCATGCATTTCTAAAACATTTGCATGCACTACAGCATGCGGTGGCAGTTCAGCCTCTGTACGGAGGGGTAGAGAAAAACAGAATGCATATACACTCAAGGTTAAATGAGAACGTTATCCTCGTGGGGGGTGTCAATCTGTTTTTTAGAGGGTATGGAGAAGCATAGGCAAGGTCTATTTATAGACTACTGCCTTCTGCTAAGAGCCATGTCTTAATGGAAGTGAAACGCAAACTCAAGCCTAACATGAGCAACTGTATTCTCTCTCAGATATATGAAGTGACAGAGCTCTGGCGAAGTGTAACTTTCTGCCAGGCAAGCAAGGATTCCCAGTCTGCTCCGGATCCGTTAGCTGGCTTTGGGGGACGCTTACTTTTAAAGATGCGTTTCAAGTCAAACGAATACCTCTCAGTGTGTTCATTCGCCATGAATCCAAATCCACATGCATATTTAAAAAATCCTATTTTTTTCCATCACAGATAAATTGTTCTCTCTCTCTCTCTCTCTCTCGCTCTCTCTCGGATTAGTTTTTTAAAGCTAATGTTTGTTCTTTAATATTTGGTCAAAATTTTATTCGTGATAAAAAAAAAAAACAACAACCATAAAATGTCCTTATTCTAGGTTGCAATATAAAACTGGCTTGTCAGTTGTGATCATATACCAAGGACAAGTGACATTCAAATAGCCTGGTGCACTTAACAAGATTGGACTCAAGCTAACAGAACACACACATATACACAGAGTGGCATTTTGTGCCAAGGACTCATTTGTCAACCGGCTGCATATTAATAAAAGACAAGCTGGTACTCAAAATAAGGACAAACCTTTTTGTCCTTTTTTCTGATTCATAATGTTATATACTGTGGATTATGTTGGCTTGCTTTACAGTTCACTTTTAAATCTCCTCTATTCTTTTTTTCCCCCCCCTCGTGCATAACAACAAGGCTTCCAGAAAGTACTTATAGCCCGAGCTGGAGGGGATTGTGTTACCAGTGGCGCTAAATGTTATCTGTAAAGGAATCTCCTAGCCCTCTGTCTCCGCCTCGTAGATGAATTTGGGTAGTCCAGCTATTTGTGCTGAGTGATAGGATTTCATACCTGAGGGCAGGAGGCTTTCAGGAGGTGGGTGGGAAAGAAAGGATGGTCATTGTTTTGTCTGGGCGTGCACTCCTGACTTTTAGAAGTTTTGAGAAGGAGAGACGATTGGGGGAGGGTGGAGGTCGGAGAGATGAGAAAAGCCTGCAGGGGGATCTCGGCCAGGTGGAAGAAGGGATTGAAGGAGGGGCTCTGTTCCACAGCAGTGATCAAGGATGGAATGTTTCTGTCTCTAGTGCAGGGAAGAAAACGTTAAACATGGCTTTGTTAATGGGATACAAGTTGAAGTAGAATCAGGGAACAGATACAACCAGTTCTGAAAAAAAAAAAAATCATTATTTCAGATAGAAATTTCAAGAAGCTAAAAGGCCCAGTGGGCTGCCCAGTCCCGTGTTTTTTTTTTTTTTTGCCTGAAAAGCAAATTTTACTAGGCTAATGAAATGTAACAATATACCATAAGATCCATTACCATGGTATACTGTAGGTTCCATGGCTGTCTGATGGTACCTGTACCATGTTATTAATTTTTTTCATTACCATAATACTTATTTGCTGATATGACCAAACTGTGGTACATGGTTTTACCATGAGACACAGTCTGCTACAACACTACATGTACTACAGTATGGCACATAGTTCTACCATGCACCATACTACGATACATGGTAAAAACTGGTACCCTAGTATGGTACATGGTAGAACCATGTATTATAATATGGGACATGGTTCTACTGTATACCATAGTATTACGTACTGTACTATGTATTAGTACTATGGACTACTATTATACTATGGAACATCTACCAGATACTGTTTTACATGTTTATTTACCATAATGGTAATATTAATGTATGTTATGATACCCTCCAATAGGTAATACAGTGATACTCATTTGGTAATTCAGTGGCTAACAATGTTTAGCAGGTATCTAATATACTGCCTCTGATTCTGCCCCTACTCGCCATACCACTATTATGTATATGTAACATATCTAATATCATACAGTATGTACGAAATACCATATTAGATACCTGCTGAACTTTGGTAGACACTGTGGTATTACATAAGTTCCCTGGGAACCACAAAGTTATGGTGGTTCACACCATAGTACAACCATTGTACTCAAGGACGTCCTATGGTGCCTACTGTGAATGGTCTGAAGTACCATTATATTACTATGGTACTGTATAATATGGTATGTACTACAGTTTACCATGGTATACCGTAGTAACATTTTTTATGGATGTAATGAGCTAGCTAGTTAAGTGTTTTTATTTACAGTACATGCTAGGTGTTTATTTAATTTGGTGTTTGCACTTACCAAGCTGTTTGCCCCTGCTTCTGAATAGATCATCATCCATGCGTGCTAATAAATCCACCTATTGTACAGTAACAGTAAACCATTTAACCAGCGAGGAAGCATGTGCAGTAGTAACATTATTGAGGTTTATTGGACCATGTTTTTTAAACAAACACACCGAATGAACACTTTAATTTCACAAAAGTGAATCAGATCCTCTTGGTTGTTGAAGCTTCACCTACACTAGTGATATGTTCCTTTTGTAAAATGCTCGAAAGTGTGCATATAGAGAATTATATCAAGAATTTGATTTCTTTCTGCAATGGATCGTTCTCATTTCGCAGTCGGTGAAACAACCGTGAGCTTCACAGCAGCCTCCAGGCTTCACTGAGTCAATCAGATGAGCCTTACAGCTAAGAACATGCAGTGGCTAAGAGCAGATAATCTTACCAGCCAAGCTGTCCGGATGCCAAACTCTGATCATTTGGAGCACAGAATGTAAACGCTGATATAATGACGGAGAGTAAAGACTAAAATTAAATGTAAAAAAGGAGTGGGGAAGTGACGCAGAAAGTTAATGCAGCATAATTAGAAGACCTGGTTATTGCTTTGACAGCATTTTAGTGTTTAGTGTTTGGAGTCATGGTCTGTTCTTGAAGAATTATACAGTATCATGGCACCTGAACAGTGAATGTATTCAGCATTATATCTTTACCTTGAGGCAATGAAATGTAAAACTGGTGTGTGAACAACAAAGAGTTACTTATACAGTTCATGTTGGGTTGTGCTATATATATATATATAGAAATAATATACTACTGTACATTAGTATTATCACGATACCTAGGTGCCGATATAGTTTGTATTGTGACTTGTGTAAATATCACGATTATAAATATTTAAATTATATATTTTAGATTTTGTTGCAACTTCAAAGGAACTTAGCAAATTATTTGCCCCTCCCACACAGGATGCTCAACATATGAATAGTTTAGAGTGCGCCACCAGTAGAACCATAGAGGAACTGCAACGTATTACAACCTTAAATGCAAACATATATAAATTACAGATAAAAAAAATAATAAAACAAATTTAGAGTCAACAAGGTAATATACTGTATGAATTACGCACTTACTCACTCACTTCCTCATCATCTGTACCACTTTTATCCTGTATACATGGTTGCGGGGGGATCTAGAGCCTATCCCAGGGCATGAGGCGGGGAACACCCTTGACAGGGTGCCAAACTTTCGCATGGCACACACATACACACTCTCACACGTTCATTCGCACACTACAAAGGAATTTGGGTAGACTAATTAGCCTAATTTGCATGTCTTTGGACTGTGGGAGGTAACCGGAGTACCTGGAGGAAACTCACCAAGCATGGGGAGAACTCCATGCACACAGACCAGAGGCAGAAATCAAATCCAGACCCTGGAGGTGCGAGGCAGGAGTGCGAACCATTAAGCCGATTTTTTCCCACATCTCTAATGTTTATAAATAATGATTGCAGTTTTGTTCAAGTTGACATTATTTATTTTTGTTATTATAATAAACAACATAATTATGAGGCTTATAGCTACAACAATTATTTAACAAATGAATAAAATTAATAAATAAAACTGCAGACCCTTTTGCTGTACAACCCAATGTCGAGAACTTCTAAGGGTTTTCTTGAATGAATGCCTATTTTTATCTCAGTTGATTGGTTGAATCCTCATACATCTAAATGTGCCAAAAAAAAAAAAAACATAGTAGAAAATATAATTGGTTCCAGATCTGACTTGACAGTAATACATGTTCTCATCAAACGCAATAAATGTATAACAAAGGATTCATTTCTTAAACCGTATCTGATAATCAGAGTATGTTTCTAGTCTCCGTACCTTCCTGTAGGGACTTGCCTCGGTGCTCTTTGCAGGATGCAGGTTTTGCTCTAGAATTCCTGAGATTAAATAATCAAAAGAGACATTACTGTATGCTTAGCGAGATTTATTACAAAATGTTTGAATGTGGCACGACATTAAAGAATCCATCCTTATAAACTATATTTAAAGATTCTGCCTGAATTAAAGCAAATGCCACCAGCACTGCTGCACAATGGTACAGTACAGTATAACTACTCTGCTACAAGGTGGCCTTGGCAATGCAATATGTAACAGATTTTTCAAAAAAGATTAAGGCACACATCTACACAAGGACTACAGAGACGTTGGAAGCACCTTTAAAGTTCTAAACTTTGCCTGGCTTAGTGCAGCTTCCTGATTCTTGTGTGCAGGTGGCCTGTAAGCCACGACACAGGCTCAGCACTTTTTTTTTTTTTTTTTCTTTAAACAGAGAGCAGACTGGTAATTAAAGCCTCACAGCCTGGATTCACCTACTTACAAGATCAAGCCTTATTCCTTTCGGGGACTTTTGACTTTCAGTCATGTTATTATCTCTCCAGGGTGTCATTACATACATCATCTCTACACTATATATTATATTATATCATCTGCCCACATTTAGGTGTTTGTAGCTCTGCTGTCTTTAAATAGCATCTCTATGTTGCTCATCTCTGTAATTCTGATGGTACGGATCTTTTACAGAGATGATCCTGGGAAAATGACACTAGGTGTTTGTGTACGAAAGAACTCCTGCAGCAGATCACTGTACCCATTTTACACCTTCTTATTATTTGTGTCTCGATGTTTTGTTGACTTTTCAATTCTTTTCTGGATGATATCTATTAATTGCATAGATTAAAGTAAATTAAACCTGCTGAAGGAAATTGATGCATCGCCATTTATCAAGTATTTGTGCCCCAACCATAAACCGATATATCCAAAAAGGCATTAAATCAATATATATAAAATAGAGAGATTACAGCACGGGTGAATTACTGTATGTCAGAGTCATCGTAATGCCGCGTCTCATGTAGGTGTATAATTTGTGGTGACATTTTAATTTACAATTCCGTCAGCATGCACAGACACACGCTTTATATCCTTGCTCTCTACCTTTTTGTGCCCTCCCTCTTTCCCTCTCAAACACACACACACACACTCACACAAACACACACGGAAGAAACCCTGTACATGGATTTGCGCTGGGATTAAAGACAAACATGCTGAGACTCATTCTGCTCTTGACTGCGCTTCAGGCCTATGAATTCATTTTCAAATTTCTCTTTCACTCACCTGGAGGCACTTAGTTAACGAGGAACCTGCACACGAATGTATACCATGTTTAAGAGGGAATAAACTATTTACAGTACAGCACAAACTGCTTTATCTAGAATAATTCATCATGAACTCCAGAACCTGACTCTGGAGGGTTGCAGTGTACCAGTGAAATACGATGTGCTTTCGAACCTTTTTAGTAATTTAAACCACAGGGAAACAGGAGCCATAAGTTAGAACGAAGAAAACAAACTGATTAAGCATAAAAAGTGATAAACTCAAGGGAGAACTGCAGTTTATATTGTGGGTAGGTAGCAGAAATTATGCTAGCACCTCCTTGTGGACAAAAATTTTTTTTGCTTCTTTATTATGTCTCAGTAAACAAAAAAAGAATACATTTAAAAAAAAGTCAAGTATTGCAGAAAGATTAATTTAATAAATTAAAATAAAATAAAAAAACAGAACTTTCCAGCAATACTCAAAAACAAAATCATCTAATGAATATTTATCTTGATGAAAAACGTTCCGTAATTAGTAAACGGCATGCAATTAGTCAAAATAATCCGTGCAGTAACACATTTTCCTATTACAAGCCGTAAATACTCAATCAGATGAGCTACAAAGCAATAGAAGTACAATATCAACATACAGCAATGTGAAGAAATTCTCTAATGCAAAGATAATGAAATGCTACAAGGTACAATCATGCAGTTTAATAAGATAGTTTGGTTGCTGCTCTTGCATCTTTTCTCTGTGACATTTTTTTGTGGAATGTTTGCAAACCTACAGAACATAAAATTTGCTCCTTTAATGCTGATGCAGTAGTAACACTATGCATATGGCCAAAGGTTTGTGGAAAACTCATTATCACATTCACATGTGGTTCTTCTTTACTATTTTTACAAACACTATTATACAGGATGACAATTTCTCTTCACTGGAACTAAAAGGCCTGACCTTGTTCCAGCATGACTGTGCCCCTTGCACAAACCAAACTCAATGAAGACATGCTGTGTCAAGGTTGGAATGGAAAATCCTGTACACAGACCTGACCTCAACTCCATTGAGCAGCTTTGGGATGAACTGGAACGCTGACTGCGCTTCAGATCTTCTCATCTGACATACGAGCCTGACCTCACTAATGCTTCTGTGTCTGAATGAACCTAAATCCCCACAGCCACACTGCAAATCTAATGGAATGCCTTCCCACAATGGTATCACAGCAAAATATGACTTAAAGCACAAATGGGTGTCAACAAATATTTGGCCATATAAGTGCATAAAACAAACATAAAGACATAAGGTATGACTAAAAAAAATAAAAGTTTGCCTACGCATTTTGCACTGTACTTTAGGTGCATACAGTCTAAATGTATTTCTATTCTGGTGCATTTATAAAAGCAAATACGTATAATAATGTGTACAAGTCTTGAGCCACCCCTCATTTCTTATTTTATATTAAATGAAATAAAATTAAATGATGTAGATTAAAGTAAATAAATGTATACAAATGTTTTATTTTGACAGATTTAAAAGAGCCTAAGGATACAATTTACAAATTGATTGTTTACATAACAACTTCAGCAGCAACCTCATTTCCCCTCTCGTCTCAGCATTCAGCATCACCCGTATACTAATTACCGGCCTGACCATCTGTCATTATCTGGACCTGTTTTTTACTGGTTCATACCTTAAGTTATGCTTGAATGATTCACAGGTCACTGTGTGGCTTAACTAGCAAAAAAAAATTCATCTGAAACTGGTTAGGTGCAGGAACTGGACTGGTCAATGAAAACTGGAAAAAAAAGAGAGAGAGACAGAGACGAAAAGAAGCCTGGAGATTTAATCCTTAAGACCACATTAAAAATACAAAAAAGTCTGGCTCTTTGGAAGCAGAATATAAAGAAATGACGGGTGGATCAACACTTGTTGTATAATAGAATTATCCCAAATTGAAAATCCAGAGAGCTGCATTGACACTGCAAACAAAATTTTATTTTAAGTTTATTCAGTGTTATTGTTTTTTTTTGAATGGAAAAGATACTATCTGTGTCTATAAATTTAAAGTAAAAAAAATATCGTGATTAGATTTTGAATATTGCTGTGTTGTTCATTAATGCACTTACGTAACAGTCTCTGAACACACCATGAGCAGGGGAGAAGCTGTTCACGACTGGGTGAATTGCACTAAGGTCCAGTGCCTAGAGTAATGACCAAACCTGACATGCCGAGGGAGAATTTAACTTCTTGAGATATGTCTGGGGCAACTCATCTCTTAGTCATTAAACATCTTTTAGACGTATTGCTAATGCACTTTATATTAACATTGTTGGGCATAAAATAGTATTTAACATACAATAATTGGATGTGTACAAATAAAATAAAAAAAACATGTACTTTATTTCAGATTACTTTCTTTATTTTTTCTACCTTTCAGTTGTAGTCAGATTTACTCTCCAGACTGAAACTATAGCAGAACCAGCAAATGTCAAACCTACTGTATGCATACAAGAATAGAGAAGTACAGATCCCCCCACCCCAACCCCCACCCCCCAAAATCTACTGAACACTAGAACCTAGATTTATTTTTAAGCCAGGGAGAGAAGGTGTCTTTTCCTATTGTCTATGTAAGAAACATTCATGAGTCAAATTTATCCCAAGTGTGTCAGTCTTTCTGAATTTCTTTCAAAATTTACAAGATATTAAAGTATCAAGTATATTTGGATTTTATTCTAATGTAGAGCAACAGATTAAAGTAATCATGAGCTGGTTCTGGGACTGTGCTGGACGTTTTGCATTTTGTCTTTTTTTTTTCTTCTTAATGACAGCCTTATGACATTTCTAATATAAAATAATCTAATATAAATCTAAGATCCTTTGAGAGTGGAAATCGAAAGAAAATCAAAAATTCCTTTAAATTTTCCTTCTGAAAATATATTAGATAAACACTATGATCTAATAGCATCGAATTAAAATGACACACTTTCAAAAACTGGTTAACGTCAAGCTAATGCATAAAACATCCCGCTGTGCAAAGATTTTAGGGTAGGGTAACAGATGTGATTTTTAATATTATTTAATATTAGAACTCAAGATACCTGATGTCAAAACTGTCTGCCAGGAAAAAGATTATACTACCTCGTGTGTCACGTTCTTATCTTCCTATTAAATAATGTTCACAGTGTTTGCTTGAAAATTCTAAAAGCTATAGTTACCTCTTATCAGAACTTTACAGACTTTTTTCTTGGCAACATTTTATGCACATACAGTACTACTGCTGCTTAATAACCAGTTAGCTAGCTAATTTGCTTAATGTAAGTAATAACCAAAATTTGTAATAGTATATTACACCAGATGTGATCATTTTAAATCAATAACTTAACATGACATTGAGATTCATGTGCTCATAAGTATCAATTTAAAGTTTCAATATAGAATTTATTTATTTAAAATGAAATTGTGTACCTTACCTTAAAGCTCTAACAATTTTTTATTAAGTCTCAGTTCATCCATCTAGGAGCCTCTTATAGTCTAACTCGGGACCATGAAAGCCAATAATGACCACCATTATATTTATTCCCATTTTACAACCATGTTGGGACCTCGGGTCAACATTTACACACTACGGGCAATTTGGGAACACCAATTAGCCTAATCTGCATGTCTTTGGACTGTGGGAGGAAACTGAAGTACCCAGAGGAAATCCATAAAATCATGGGGAGAACATGCAAACTCTACCTGAGACTGAACTCGAACCCGGACCCTGGGGGCGCAAAGCGACAGTGCTAACCACCAAGCCACAGTGGTACCTAATAATAAGTCTAAAGATGTATATGTACTGAGAGAGTAGGTGGAGTTTTTTAATTATTTCATTTATTTATTTATAATTTGTAAAAAAAATAATGGTGTTTAGTGTTTTTAAAATTTACAATCACAACGTAGCACATTGAAAAAGATTCTACTAGAAACAAAACAAACACAAGAATACTATTTCTAAAAAGAAATACCTAGACATATTTTGACTGTACTGTAAATTTCCCCAAATTACTTCAAACAATTAATACAGCCAATATAGTGTAAATAATTTTTTTAGCTGTAAATATTTTCGAACCAGTCAGGACTGGTTCGAAAATATTTACAGCTAAAAAAATTATTGAACTGAACTCTAAAGCTCTAAATTATTGAACTGAACTCTAAAGCTGTGACTATTTCAAGTGGATTACTCACTTCCATCAATAATTGCAATCCAACAACTGTCCCATTGTGTACATCAGAATTATTTCAGCTTGCATGGCTTAATGCTTCTGTTATTATTTTTAATGGCCTTTAATGTTTTCCGGAGCCAGTCGTGCATTTGAGCATGAGCTTCTGTTTCTAAATGTGGTGCCGAGGATTCATGCTAATTAAATGTACATCTTTAATGAAGAACTTTCTCTAGAGACCTGGCATGGCTTTTATGTGCTGGCAGTAAGGAAAGGGATTGCCTGCATTAGTTTATCTGCTGTTGACCCACACACCACACTCATAACAGATGTGCCGCAGTAAATCTGTAAAGCAGCATGAAGCAGCAATATCCATCTAGGTTAAAGAAGATCATATTCATTTAGTTCATGTTTTTTATTTTTTTTGGAGTGTTTTGTTTGTATGTGTCTATGACACAGCAGGAGGGTTTAAATCTGGAGGGTTTATTTGGATGATGTATGGTCCTCGCGGTCAGGTGAAGGTTCTGGCTCTCCTCCACTTCTGTGCAGAGACGGTGATGGAATACAAAGCAGAGCTGTGCTGGCGCTTCGCTAATTAGGCCTAAACTGGCTAAATGAATGAGTTATTTCTCCAGCCTAAGCCCCAGCTGAGTACAGGACAGGTACAGACATGAGTGACATGCATCACGTTGCATCCTTAAAGCAGATCTGCAGTTACCTCTTTTTTTCTGTTCTGCTATGTCAGGTTTTGCAAAGGGCGGGAGATGTGAAAGGGCATGCATGTTAATGAGCAGGTGTCTCAACTCTAAATAATACAACAACATTTTTTGCTCGTCTTAACAGTTCCAACATTTCCCGAGTGGAACGCCTAATCCTGGAAAATTGACTGATAGCTTGTCACCAGCTTGCAGAAGAGAAACATCTGTGGAACTGTACGCACAATCGTTTACCAACACCACTTGCACATTACAGGAACTGAGAGTTGTCGTCACATCCTACGTAAAGGCCTAACCTCGATCCAGGGATTCGAGGGGTTCCTGGGAGGCCAGAGGTGAAGCATGCAGTCCGATCATGGCTCTGGCATACTGAGAAAACTTTCTAGCCTTGATGGTATCCAAGCCTAGTGAAATGCTGGGATAAGTGCATTAGTGTAGCAGGGGATTCTATAGATAACTAAAGGGAGTTTTTTTTTTTTTTGTGCACACATTTCATCTTTTGAATGAAAACTTCCGGTTCTGTATTTTATTTTTTGGTTCTCCTTACCTGGTTAAATCATGTTTTGTTGCCCATAGATGCAAAGAAGTCACTCTTTCATGTGGCCATTCAAAATATTTGTATACTTTTGCAGCATGTTACAGTTGTGCATGCGTTTTTATGATAAATTAATTATCATTTATATGTTTTGACTGTGATGGACCAATTTGACATATCAACAACTAGCAATTCTAGCCATCAGACAAATAATCATAATTTAAAAAAACATACTTAAACATTGAGCATAATAATTAAGAATCATGCACAGTCAACTAGCCTCTGAATGGGAGAGATGTGGAACCCTTGTTAGGAATATCACAGCTCAAGTCCCATCCTTTAGTAATTAAACTGTCAGAAGTGACAGCCTTTGTGTATTCTCTGTTAAAATAATGATAATGAGTAAACGCATCGTTCCTGCGCTGATTGCCGTCTTAAACGTGGACCAAATGTTCCTGCTTATGGCGTTTATTTGAACAGTAAGAGAGGTGTCACCTGCCCACTGCAGTTTACTGCACCAGTAATTACAGCCTTCTTCCTGGCCCTACATTTCCCCCTCCTAATGTTCCTCTCTTCAGCTTTTGACTAGAGTACTGCGGTCATCATTTTAACTTTGTTCTTCTCTAATGAGGCAAGCATGCTGAAGATATTCTCAGAATCCCATTTTCTCATCAGGAAACTTCTGCAAAAAGCACAGCTGTGAACACTGGCTACATTCACATTACCAGCCTGAAATGACTAAAATCAGATTTTTTTAAAATCTGATTTTTTAAGACTGCACAAATTGGATGCTTTTTCAGATCGCATCTGCGTCACTTTTATATGTGGTCCATATATCCATATGGGCGTGCGCCCAAATGTATTATCGCTCCTTGCTCACTCCGTAGGCTTCCTATGTAGGCGGCACCCGATTCTGCCGGTATGCAAGGGGACGGGCCACCTATTTGGGCCGTCTTAGGCTCTAAAATGCCCCTCCCCCCCTCCCGCCACGGTTTGCCCCCCCCCCCCCCCCACATAATCTCTTTCAAATATTATATTAGAACATAAATTCATAGGTTTATGGTTTACAAATTACAAATTACACCAAACGAATTGATTTATAAAATAAGCAATATAAAAAAAACATGTTTTATAGGAGAAAAAATAAATAAATTATATTATATACAGCTGGGCACTGGCCCCGACCTGCACGTGCACCTTTCACTTCTTTCCTTCCCTTTCGTTTGATCCTCCCTCCTTTTTAATCTAAATAAAATCATTTTTTTTTCCCATAAGACCTTGCCTCGTGTCCGTGCACTATGGTGCCCTTCGTGCACATAGAGTCGAACCTGTTACAATATAATATTTATACATACAGTCATGCAACTATGTATGAAAACCATCAGACTGGAATTCAAGCAAATTTTTGCCTGATACTTAAAGCACTGATGTCATCAGTCAGCACACACATAACGACAGGCTGAGTGAGAAAATAGATTTTTAACCTCTAATGAGACTTTCTTTTGCTTTACACGCACGCACACGTATATTATAAAAAAACAGTACACGCGCGTTGTACACACGCGCTTACAAACACAAAATAAAATATGTTTTACATGCACACACGTGGTCACAGTGTTATAGTAAACAGTACACGCATGCATGGATGTTGATTATACCAGTGAGAGACGCACACTAAGACCCAGCAGGGAAAACGATTAACCACAATTCTGCAGTGCAAGAGAGAGAAAAACCATTGCATCAGTTGTGACCACGTGATGCTTGGCATCAAAACAAGAAGGATGATGATACATGATTTTTTGGTACTCGTAAACCAAGACTTGCTCGTTTTTCAAGTCAAAATTTATTAAAAATCTTTAACACGGTGTTAACCGTGTTACTCGCAATCCGAGGTTTCACTTTATTATTTTCAGTATGGGCTTAATGCATAGTTCTTTAATAAGGCATTTGAGAGTCTAGCTCAAATATAGCTAAAAAGTCTGCCTTGGGGGGGACCGCCAGCAAAAATCTTTAGGTCTGAACTGTTGGAAGATGGGGTGGTGTCTTTGTCATCTTTGCAACATATTCTATGAAGGTAACTTAAATCACCAGGTATGGCTTTTCTTCCAAATGTCTGACATTTTACAATTCTATTTATCACTAAGTAATACAGAATGCAATTGGGTTTGAATTGTCCCTTGATCATGTCTTTATCTGAAAAATACCTCTCTTCTTTATTGGTGCAGTGCTTTTTCTCCAGTATTTGACTGTTACAACTATACTGTATGTATCTCGAGTCACGATTCTCAGCAGCTCCATTAACTTTGATCTCACACTCAATTAGATGACTGTCTCCTGAAATTTTACCAGCTGAATAAGAAAGGCAAGTATGTTTGGCAAACAGCAGTCTCTCTGGAGGGACTGGCAACTAGACTCTGGTTTCTGCATCATCTAAATGGCACATTTTCATGGTGGGGAATCTAGAGCAGTGGAAACTGAGTGGTTAGGGTTTGGATTGGTGATTGGAAGGTCATGAATTCGTAGTGATTAGGGAGGTGTGCAAGGAATTTTCATGTTCTCCCTGTGCTTGGTGGGTGCTCTGGTTCCCTCTTACATTCCAAAGACATGTACATTAGGCTATTTGACTTTCCAAAATTGACCGTAGTATGCGAGTGAGCATGTGTATATGTGTGCCTTAGTACCCTGTGCATGGTGAAACTTTAGACAGAATAAAGCAGTAGAGATTGTGAGTGAGAATATGGACCTGAAGGACACATAACCCATCACAAATAGCAACCCGATTACTTGCTTAAATGCTTGGGTAAAGGCCAGTGAGAAGTTTTTTTTTAGATTTTAGCCAAAATAACTTCCATTCTGAATTATATAGGCTACAGATTATTTATTGTATGCTTTTTTTCTATATACCTTGCAACCATTCTGCCGTATCATTCTCTTGTAACATTCTCTTCTTCATCTTTGCTGATCAACAAAATTTTCTCTCAAAGCATTGACAAAGCAATTACTGTGATTGTTCCTAGTGATAATACAAGCAATTTTTGTAAGCAACTTTACCAATAGGTGTTTAATGGTTTCATAGAGGATACTAGTGTGCAGCCAGTGGAACCCCAAAGTGCGAAAAGATG
The DNA here is from genome assembly GCF_024256425.1 of Clarias gariepinus. Taxonomy (NCBI): domain Eukaryota; kingdom Metazoa; phylum Chordata; class Actinopteri; order Siluriformes; family Clariidae; genus Clarias; species Clarias gariepinus. The sequence goes on from NC_071121.1 coordinate 6,567,418, forward strand.
CACCCTGCGGCACTGCAGAACTCACAACTGAGGACTGCACCACATTAAGGACATGTGGTATTTCTCTCTTTCATCCTTTTATGGTTGCTCACCTGGGGGCTCACCAGGTATCTATATTCTTCCAATGAAAGCAATTCTTCCATCCTCCTTTATTTTCTTTTTAACACTCGCTCTCATCTCTGATTTGTGTTTCTTATTTCCTATTGAGCCTGTTTTAGGATAGCTCTTTGTCTCCGAGGTGGAGGGAGACAAAGAAAAAGAATACGACAGTACAGTGAAGGTTTGGGAAGTACAGCCCCCATATTCTAGCGGAACAAAGCCATTCAAATAATAATTTGCTTGGAAGACAGCATGACCAAGTCTGACTCTGTAGTTCTGGAGTTCGGGGCAACGAGAAATGTGGACAAATGGTGGCTGTCAATGTTCATCTAAACCTTATAACATATTTAATTCTGTCACACTTAAAGGAAAAAAAAAAACCTAAACAAATTAAATTCAATTAAATTCAATTTTATTTATATAGCGCTTTTAACAATGATCATTGTGTTAAAGCAGCTTCACAAAAATGAAAAGAAAATTTATGGAAGTGTGTATGTCTGAAAAAAATGTGTCTAAAATATAACATTTTAATAATTGAATAATATAAACAATATTGCATTTTAATAATTGAAAAGTGATCTGTTTTAAAGTCTTTCATTAGTATGTTTGGCTAAGTTGTGCCAGTGGGATTGATTTTAGGACTAAAGTTTAAAACCTGGTAGTTTTTTACGGTTCAGAAATGTTTTTTTTTCATTTCTTTAGAATTAGAATTCTACATAGCCGTATTGAATAGAGGCTTTTATTTCTATGCTAAGGTGAAATCCAAAAGTTTGATGCAATGTAGCACTTTATGCACCAGTAATAAAGTATGACATCTCACCATCACACCCATATATTCTTGGTGAACATTTATATGGAGTCAATCTCGTTTTTTGATTTTCTCCTTTAGGAATGGCTTTCCTTTAGATCTTGGAGCAGGGCTGTGGGAATTTTTGGTCAGTAATCCACAAGAGCATTAGTGAGGTCAAGCACCGATGTCAAATGTGAAGACCTGACTTGTAGTTGGCTTCCTAGTTTATCCCCAAGTTGTTTAATTCAGATTAGTTCAGGGCTCAGTACAGACCACTCAAGTTCTCCGACGCCAACTTTAACAAACCGCATGGATCTCAGTTTGGACACAGGGGCATGATCATGCTGGAACAGGTTTGGGCCTCTTTGTTTCAATCTTAAACAAATCAAAGAATTGTATGCTTCAAACTCTTTCTCAACAAAAATTATGATCCCCAACCCTGATCCTGGAGGACTACCTGCCCTGCACATTTTGGTGTGTGTGTGTGTTTTTTTTTTTTTTTAGCTCCCAGTATACGCTATTTAACCAATCAGCTAATTAATAGCCTTTTCTGAATTGAAGTGAGTGTGACAGAGCAAGTAAAGGTGGAGAGCAGGGCATTCTTCAGGACCAGGAATATGAACCACCAAACCATATACAGTACATTTGGCCATATAGTATTACTTGGTGGTGCCATGGTACCATGTGTAAAAACCTGGGCAGATCATTTGGTGCTTTGTTGTCCCTGAAAAGACAGATTTAAACCATTGACTCAGGCTATTGACCATTAATCATAAAAATCTCAAAAGACTCAGTACATCGATCTGAATATGAAATGTTTGTTAATATTTTGAATAAATGCCTAAACAATATCATAAATCTCACCATTTTACTTAGCCAGTTCCTTAAAATGTGTTCATCCCCTTCCATGCACAAGATCCATTCACATGACCAATGCACCAAAGAAGACAGTGTCATTACCTGTTTATCAAGGGTAAACAGACTTATTTGAGATTGGTAAATTGCTTACAGACGACTATGATTTTCAGCTGCTCTTCTGTCTATTTATAAAACCTCAGCACCTCCCCTTTCCCAATCCCAACCCCCTATCATTCGCACTCAGCTCCTAAATCCTCCATCGGACTCTTTCAAACATTCACATTAGCTACAGCTGCTTCCTCTTGCCATGTCTGTATTCGTATACGCTCACACTCTGTTGGCTGTAATATTGTGGTCACTGGCACAGTCCCTGCGCTGCGGGTTGTTTGAAAGGTGTGATTATGGCTCTCCGCATGTGTTACAGGATTCCTGGCATGTCACAAGGTTTTATCGACTTCCAAAACCCGCACCGCCCCCCTTCCCGCCTTCCCAGACCGTCCTGTCCATCATCCACCCCTAATCCCTGATCAGGTTCTCCTGGCCAGCTAGGGGGAGACTTTAGATCCTGGGACAACACATCATAGCTGGTGTGCTCTGTCAGGGTTGGATGAGGCTGTTAAGATCACTGTGTCAACATCAAGGCTGTTTGTCTTTCAGCAAAGCAATCGGATGGCACTGTGAGGGCTAATCAGCGCTCTTGTTAGAGTTGATGTACAGTACTGTATATCCCCTTGATCCTTTGACATCTGTCCTTGTGATTGTATGTGTTTTTGTTAATGCGCATAATGCTAAGGATGAATAAAACCTATCATTCATAACAATAAACACAAAAGCTTATTTTAATTTGTTTGCATAGGTATATACTGGATATAATGTACAGTACATCCCTGCAAGGTGATGTATGACTGTGATTTATAGTGAGAACCAGGTCTCGAAAGGGTGCTTTAATTTTAATGATGTAATTATACACTAGGGTGAGGAAGCAGCCGAGCAACCTGATTTATACACTCTGGCTGTGGTGCACTGTCAAACACATTACGGCTCCTGGGACTGTAAGGACAGTCGCACTTGCAGCCTGGCCATGACGCACACAAACACACACATACTGTAAACCCCTCTCAATTCCACCATTTGCCTTATTACCTAAACCTTTCTTTCTGATCTGAGATAATGCAGTCTGTCTCTCACTCTCTTTATGTTGTCATGTACCACGCATGCTCAAACCAATTCAAAACTAGACCTAGACCTAGACCTGTAAACCTAGTCCTACACCTGCTGGAGATGGTGCTGGTTTGTAGAGTTTACAAAGTGGATGCTATAATCAGATGTGACAGTTTGCTATTGAACAATAATCACACTATCCTTGGATAATTTTACAAAGTCAATGGTTGTACTTTTGACTTTGAGTACATATTTTACCCCTTTAAAGTTTTTTAGTGCAAAACACGGAATCTATGACTCAAGTTAAGCCTCAAGATGTTTTCTGTACTGACTTGTCCATGTCTTTGATTTATTTGCATTTGTACTTGGACTTGTTAAGCTCTTGGGACTTGATCCTGTCCTCAGCAGACTTTTTAATTGTATCTTTTCTTTCCGCATGCAAAAAATGTCCCCTTCTTCTTGGAATAAGACTAACACTGATGCTAAGCATGAATGAAGCCAAATAGATAAAGGAAAGGATTGGCCTTGAAAAGGATTTAATGATTTTTGATCTGCTGCTTTTATTTGGAGTCAAAATTGACTTGGCCTTAAGTCACGTGGGACCTGTTTTTGGAGCTTCATGGACTTGTTTTGACCACAGCCTTAACAAAGATTCTTATTATATATAAGGTATCCTAGGCAATAATGATACATGCTAAACCTTTGAATAATTAAGGCGTTTTATTTTGAGCATGCACCTTCTGAACGTTTTTCATCTTTACTTTAGCATGAGAAATGTACAGAGTATCAAATGCATCTGCGATTTCTGATAAAATAGCTATTTTTTCTCAGATTTATCAGTATACAAGGGGGCATTCAAGTCAAACCGGGCGTAAAAATGATTGTCATTTACGGAAGACTTCAAGCACAGTACGGTAATGAGACTCTAATGCAATCATCCCCAAACACCACTTGCACAATACAGGAACTTGTCTGGCAGCCACATCCCTTAAACCTTGTTACAAGTGATTTCCACATATTTGGGTCACTAAAGGAGTTCCTGGGGGGCCAACGTTTAAGACAATAAACCAGATGGATTGATTATGGAACTCGGGATAATGAGCACTAGTGTAAGTAGGAGATTATAACTCTAATTAACTCTAATAACTGTTTTCTGTTATCTGGACAATCAAAAGTCCCAGTTTGATATGAACGCCTCTCAAACATTTCATTTTATACCTTCTAAATGTTATGTGAGTTAATGAAGGATTAAGCACTACCTACATGTTTCTTCCTCACCAGTCCTTTATCACCAAGCAGATTTTCTACATTTTGCTTTGGATTTCCATAAACACCAATGATTTCCTTTCTCTTGTGCTGTTTGTGTATTGACCTGCCATCAGGGTGTCCTGCACGTCCGCATGCTCACTATCACTTAAGCAAAAGATTATTTAAGCCTGAGACTACAACAGAGAAAATGAAAGACAAGCATATGAGCATGACCCGAAACTGTACAGCACCAAACATTTTTTTCCCATCAACCTCGCTCTCACCTCTTCTCCTCTCCTTTCCTCTTTTCTACCAGTTTTTCCTCTACTCTTGTCACATCCTGTCAGCTACCTTCTGTGACAGAAGCATTCACAGCGGGCTTTCTCCCTACCCAACCCACTGATGGCTCTTGCTGAGAAACTCGTCTGAGAAATGCACTGCAGAATCAAGAAAAAAAAAGAAGAAGAAAAAAGAGGCTGACAAACAATCTTGAAAAAAAAAACAGCGAAGAAAATGTCTGGTGGAGACGGGAGAGAGAGAGAGAGAGAGAGAGAGAGAGAGAGAGAGAGAGTAGAAGGAAAGATTTAGGACTACTGGGGACCGGAGGCATGGAAAATCCAACTGTGAAAATTAAGCAGCTTTAAGTAATGACTTGCTAAAGCTGAGTTCTGAAGAGCAGCTCATTTCAGAGTCTCATCCATAAGGTTGCACTGGTGTCAGGGGATTAATGGAGAGAGACGGAGTGAGAAAAGAAGAGAAGGGGCAAAAGAGAGTAGGAAAAGGGGGCAGATGACAAAAAGACAGGCTTAGTGAGACAGGGCACTATCATAACACAGGACGGACAGTGATGTGCCGAAATAAAGTCAAAACACTTTTTATAATATTGGCTCATTTTCTCCCACCAAATTCCTGCAGTGTGTGAGTGTGTGAATTTTTTTCTCTTTACCAGGATGGTTCACAGGGCATTTGGTTGAGATAAAAGATGTGCACCAGGATACCTTGGGTCAGGTTCAGCAACAACAACAACAACAACAAAAAAGTCATGCAAGACCATGCTTTCTTGCTGCCTTGAGACTACAGTCATTAACACAAGAGTGTATAAGATGCTCCCATGCTGATGTGTGATGCATTTACTGCATATTTTGTATCTGCATGGTCAAGGTCACAGCAGTTTAACTTTGGCTTCTATTTTATTACTAGTTTTTTTATTTTTTTTTTATTTTGGGAATTAACTGAAGTTATTAGAACTATTGTTGGGCACTGTGATGGGTGTTTTGCCTGCCATCTGGAAGACCCAGGTTCGATTCCCAGCCAGTGCCCAAACCCCAGCCACTGCCGCCCCAAGCCTGGATAAAATGGGAGGGTTGCATCAGGAAGGGCATCCGGCATAAACCTGTGTCAAGCTTGTACGTGCGGACCAGATGATCCGTTGTGGTGACCCCTTGCCGAGAGTAGCCGAAAGACCAAAAACAACTAAAGTTATTAGAAAATATCTTATTATATCCTATATATATCTTATATCTAATAGCAGTTAAAAACACAAATAAATCAAAACTGGTTTGAGCCACGTAAACCACAGAAACAGATACATTTAAACAGATGCATGTACAGATCCTCGCATTGTGCAATACGATCAAAAAGCCTGGCCTTATTTTCTTTCTTAGTCCTTTCCTAACCTTATGTTTTTTTTTTTTATATACAGGCAGTATCAACCGAGCAGGGGCGGTCCCTACATTTCTGCGGACCCCCACAGTGATCCAGCCTCACCTGGACATGAAGCCCTTCCTGCAGTTCCCCATGGAGACAGCCCCTCATCAAAGTGTTGGACTCTTCCACAACTTCAACACGGTAAGTCGAGACAGCATTGTCTAACTCTTTTAGATTATTTCATCATTTTACAAAGCCTTATTGGCAGTTATGCCACATATCAGCACATCAGTCGATCTTAGATCAGTAAGTCTGATCAAACTTGCCAAGGTGTCTGATTCACCTTGCATAGTTTCTCCTAGAACAGTGTGGCTTAAATCATAGGAACATGCCAGATGAAGATGTTTTCCTCTCACCAATATGTTAACCACCATCTGCACACTTTTAAAACGTCTGCTGGTTGTTTGCTTTGGCTGGTCTCATTGATTTGCCCTGGGTCATGAATAAACATGAGGTGATTTATGGCTAATCTTTGCAGTTTCCGACGCTGGCAGTTTCTGTCGTTCGGAACTCCTTCGTGTCGACAGGGTTCCTTTCAAAGAATTTTTTTATTTTTTATTTTAATTTGTGCATCAAAGCCAATTGATTATAATGTTGGCTTTGATGTTTGCTAACATTTGTTGCCAGTTTAAAATCTGCTGTGCCCTTTGGCTACGTGTGATAGCACAGACAGAGGGAAAATACAGCTTCTTTGCCAGATCATACAGTATAATCTAAAGCAAACTGCCCATTCTTCTTAAATTAGATTTTAGTAAATTTGAAGTTAAGTAATAGTTTAATATTTTATACATATTAAAGATTCAATCGGATGGGTAATGCATATTGATTTTGTATCTGCAGTTGGAGCCATCTCCTATTTCCTTTACATTAAAGCATCTTCGAAAAAAAGAAATTTAATTACTTTGTCTTTTTTTTTTTTTTATTCTGTATATAAACATGTTAAACACGTAATTCTAACTATTGCATTTTTAAGTTGATGTTCAGGAACAGTCATTTGTACACTGTAGAATTTGACCTTCGCACAAGCCCATAAATCTGTGGTTTCTGCTCCGTGGGACCACGTGCGGTGGTACAGGCTGGGTGAGGCTGATGGGCGAGATGTGCCTGCTGCCCAGCAGATGGGGATGTTGGAGAGGCTGGAAGGACAGACTGACCTCAGCTCTAGGACACTCCTGAAAGCACACCGCAGTGTCTGCGCATTATCTAATGGAGCTTCATGAATTAAGAATTTCATGACCTGTTTTTTTTTTTATGAACAGGACAGTGCACCTGGATGTTGCCTCAAGTACTAAAGCAGTTAGCAGTTTGTTAAAATAAAAAAAAAGCACTGGGATCCTGAAATATAAGAAGGATAGCTTGTGTAAGACACTTAAAAATAGTGATATGCAAAAAAATGCATGTCCTTGGCTAGCTTGAAATTTTACATTGCCCTCAACTTGTCTGTCAGCTGGTTCCTCTCTTAAAAGCACAATAGCCATTTTTCATGTTAGTACTAATCACCTGGGATATACGTATTATGTGGCTGAGTAAATGTACTGTATTTTAGAAAAATGTTGGCAGTGATTGCTTGCTTGTTAGTTTGTCCAATATTTTTTTTATTTTATAGATGATCCCAACACCGTTTCACTCCACCCCATCTAAGCATGTTTGTAGAGATGGCTCAGATACTTTTACAGTGAGCAAAAATGTCTCCTATCACATCCAATCATGCTAAGTCATATTTTGGATGATTTGAGTCCTGCATATTTTTAGATTTCTGGTTCAATAAGCCCCAAAGCAATAACAGGTGCTAAATCGTGTCCATTTACTGAGATATGGCCTGTGCGATTTTATTTTTCCCCCAAGAAGGATCCCCCCCCCAAAACAAAACAAAACAAAAAAAAAAACATAGAAATCCTTTTTTTTAGACCATTTACAGTAAATGGGGATTCTGTGGTGTATTAAGAAAGAATAAACTCTGAGGTTCTCTTTGGGAGTGACAAGGATGGATAGGATCAAGAATGAGTTTATCAGAGGGACAACCCACGTTAGATGTTTTGGAGATAAAGTCAGAAAGGCCAGATTGAGGTGGTTTGGTCATGTTCAGAGGAGAGATTGTGAATATATCGGTAGAAGGATACTGAGGTTGGACCTGCCAGGCAGGAGGTCTAGAGGAAGACCAAAGAGGAGATTTATGGATGCAGTAAGAGAGGACATGAAGTTAGTTGGTGTGAGAGAAGAGGATGCAGAGGATAGGGTTAGATAGAGGCAAATGATTCGCTGTGGCAACCCCTGAAAGGGAACAGCCGAAAGACAAAGAAGAAGATACTCTGACCCTCATTTTTACACCAGGATTTCATAGATACCCCAAAAATACACCCTGGATGGGGTACCAATCCATTTCAGGGCACACACACATACATGCTCATTCACACACTACAGGCGATTTGGGATCGCCAATTAGCCTGATCTGCATGTTTTTGGATTGTGCAAGTACCCAGAGGAAACCCACCAAACATGGGGAGAACATGCAAACTCCATGCCCGAGATGGGAGTCGAACCTGGACCCTGGAGGTCCAAGGCACTAACCGCCACATCACCGTGCGGGCATTGCTGTCTTCATGTTTTTATTTATTTTTTATTAGATAAGAACAATTGGACACTACAGGCACTCTTGACCATCCTGATAAATCAGTATGAGATGAGTTCACAGTGTTATGACTCAGCGAATGACTTATCATGATTCATACTAACTATCCATATTAACAATGCTAATATTGGAGCTTAGACCTTATAAGTGCACATTACAAGGATAAACAAGTAGAGGAATGCTGGGTGTGCATAAAAGTGATAATAGACTCTAGATATGCAAACTCTTGACTACAGTACTGTAGGTCATAGCTTTTGGAATCTAAACTTTATATACATTTACTGTAGTCCTTTGTCAACGTGCCATGGAGGTCCTGTCCTCCATGCCGAGGATTTTTACTAGTGACGAAACTTATATGAGTATATGAATACCATCCTGAGACAAAGCAACAGTTTTCACAGTGGAAGAACCCATCATCCCTATTACCAAAAAGGTTGAGGCAGGTTCACTGCTTGACCAAGTGCATGCTCATCATATTTTTCGACTTCCGTCAGTAACGAAGTCTATTACCAGGTTGCAAAGCGTCTAAGGAAGGACATAAGGTGAAAAAAACAGAGCTTATGAACAGGAATAATCTTAAAATTTTTGACACCCTTTGTACCTCTCTTGTTATACTAATCTTCATTAGTCCTAACACACAGTATGACTGCAAATTAATCCCTGCTATCTGACATCACCCAAATGAGGATGTGTTGCCTGTTAAGTCTTTCTAAGTTTCTTCCGATTGCCATATCACCTCGACTTGCTCATCAGGGACAAACTGATAATTATGATTTATATATATTTTCTCTCACTTTTCAAATTCATTTACGTTTATTTTAATTATTTTTATTTTGTGAAGCTGCTTTGCGACAATCACCATTATTAAAAGTGCTATATTATAAAATGCTTTATACAGTATATGAATAAAACGCTATATAAATAAAACTTGAAATTGAATTTATGCATAACTTAATATATGCATTTCGTTGAATAAGTGACTAATAAATCGTGACGACTTTTCGTCACAGTCATAGAAATCCAGCTGCACTGTGAAGGACAAACCAGTGTTATGTCTGTTAAAACTGTGATCTACATAAAATATTTAGTTCTTGTGTCCTTCCTGGCTTGGGTGCAAGGAAGGAATCTGTAAACAGCTGTCAAGAACTCTCATAGTTTGGCGTCGGCTTGACAGAGCCCTCTCCGAAAAGAAACAGATTGTTCTTTAGGAAGTTCTCCTGTAACTGTTAAACAGGTCAAATGCAATATGCTGACACATAAAACACCCTGCTGGAGTCATCCAGGCTGAGTTCACATTATTCTCCACAATGCATGAGCTTACGTTAACAGCATTAGCCATAAATATACAATATTTAAATCAGAGCTGGTTACATGAACTTAACAGTCAAATGCCTGCTTCAGACTACAGTGTTAATGTGACTTTAATGTGATTTGCCATGTACTGGCTTGTCTAAGTCGATATGCACATGGGTGGTGACGTGCCTGAATATTATATGCCAGCTGGCTTTAGCATGTGGGTTTGTAAATGTCTGGCACACGCTTACACTGCAGAATCAGGAATTTCCTCTTAAAGTCAGGGAATCAGGACTGTTCACCTGCTACATGTTCCAAGAATCAAGGCTTCTCAAAAACACATACCTCAACTCTTCCACATTAACACTGACTCATGTTCCTGCTCTCCTAGTGGAGCCCCTGTGGATCAGATTTGGTTGCCTATGGATCAGATTGGTATCTGGGGAATTTGGAGGCTGAGTTGGTGGCCTTAGGCTCTTTGCCTCCTGGGTGTTCTGGTGCCATTCTGTCATGGCCAGCATTGACTTATTTTATTTCAAGTTGTGTTGCATTGGCCTTCCTATGAGCCTTAGGTGCCCAAGATCATGTCTCCAGTTCACTGGTATGCACTTGATAATCAATGTTAATGTGCAGAGGTGGTTAAAGTAGCCAAAAAAAGTACTCAAGTAAGAGTAGCTGTACTTCAAAATAATATTACTCAAGTAGAAATAAAAAGTAGTCATCCAAAAAATTATACAAGTAAGAGTACATTTCAATTACTGAGTAACCATTTCAATTAAAATGTCTGATTTATTATTATTATTATAATTCTATATTAGTGCATAGGCTGAAGTATGTGTCTGTTTTGGCAGATAAAGAAGACACTCCAGTATGAAGCTCTTTTGCAAGAGAAACATGCTTTGTATATAATGCCAGGGATACATCATATTTTTGGGATGCATAAAAATGTACAATACATTTGTGTTGCCGATTCATTCTGTACTGAAATATACTTATTTATTAATACACTGTTACATTGTAGTAACAATGTTTACTATTTAAGTTAACATATAATCACACACACATGAAAAAAAGCATTCTACTGTATACTCGCTGCAAGATTGTACACTAACCGCAAGATTCCACTAACAGCAGCATGGATTTCTGGGCGTTCCACAAAATTAGAGAAAGATGCGTAAACTTTTGTTTGTGCATGCACAATGAGCCTATGTCCTGTATGACGGATTCGCAGGTAGGATAAATTTATGAAACACGGGCTGAAGGTTTTTTTTTTCCCCCCCGTGTGGTTATTGTTATTGCGGCTGATTGGTCAACAGAGTCATGTGATTATGGTTGCATCGTCTGATTGGTGAGTCATGGGGTCGATTCACCGGCTGCATGTTTAGAGTAAATGGTTAGAACCAGTAAGTAACATATCGAGTGAAGCCAAATGTAGCGGAGTAAGAGTAGCGTTTCTTCTTCACAAATCTACTCAAGCAAAAGTCAAAAATATGGTGCAGTAGCACTACTCATAGAAGTACACCTGATTTGATTAGCCGCCTTTTCTGAATAGAAGTGAGTGTGAAGAAAGAGCAGGGAAAACACTAAAATGTACAGGACAGGGGGTCCTCCAGGAACAGGGTTGAAAACCACGCTTCTAGACCAATGTATTTTAAACAAACTCACATTTACCAGTAAAAAAGATTAATATGTAACAAATAACATAAACTCTTTCTTATCACCTCATGTGTTAGCTGCAGTAAATCATTTGAATTGTGCAAAGGCTGAAGGCTAAAATTCTGTGAATAACGATCCCAGATGAGGTTGTTTAAAGCCTACCGCAGTCATTCCTCTGAACAGGAACCATGAATAAAATCATGAATGAATAACTTGTCAATGATTTGCAGAAAAGATGCATCTGTCTAAAGACCACTTGCACATTCCAGGAGCTCAATACTTCCCTGACCTCGCTCTAAGCAATTTCTGCATGTTTGAGCTATTAAAGGAATTCCTGGGAGGCCAGTGTTTCAGACATGAAGCAGACAGTTTGATCATGGCTCTGGTGTACTGAGAAAACTTTCTATCTTGATGGTATCCAAGCACTAGTGAAACTCTGGGATAAGTGCATTAGTGCAGCAGGGGATTACTGTATATAAAGAAATAAAGGGAGTTTTTAGTCACATAACTGTGTTCTATTATTCTTCTAATCAAAACCACTTACCATATCATATTATTACCATACTGGTGTACCTAAACTCTGTTGATTGCCCGTCTGACTGCCGCGGTCTTACTGGTATGGTCCTTCGGTAATAGAGATTGTTCCACCCATGACATTGACAGTTTTGGCAAAAATATTATTCACATCGTTGGCTTTATAACCATAAGGCTTTATGGTTTTCACATGTTCTGATTGAGGGTGGAGCTGCAGCTGCTTGAGATCTCTTCGAGTTTGGGATGTATTTAGTAAGAGAGTTTGAGTCACTATGGGGGATCTGGGGGAGGGGTGAATCCAGCAAGCTGTGCAGAGCCGTCCGGTGATACAGTTGGGGCGTAAAGGAGGAGAAGAAAGAAAAGGGAGAAAAAGAGGGTGAAAAGCGGGAAAAGGAGAGAAGAAGAAGGGAGGGTGCATGACAGTTCCTCTGCAGCTGAACAGTTTGAGTGAGTATGGATATGTATGTGTGTGTGTGTATGTGTGTGTGTGTGTGTGTGAGAGAGAGAGAGAGAGGAGGAAGTTGGTCAGGAAAAGAGAAAAATAAAAGGAGGCTATTTATAAGGGAGAGTGTGCAAGGAGGGGGGGATTAAGAAAGAGAAAGAAAGAGAGAGAGAGAGAGAGAGAGAGCATCAGAAGCCAGAAGTCTCACACAGAAGCAACAAGAAAGAAAAACAGGAGAGAGAGAGAGAGAGCGAGAGAGAGAGAGAGAGAGAGAGAGATGTCATAACACTCCTGCTTAAAGCGTGGACAGAAGACAGGAAGAAAAGGACAAACAGACTCAAGTAATGATCTGTAAACACTGGAGGGTGTGTGTGTGTACTGCTCCGATTGGTGAATGTGAAAACAAGTGAGTGTTGGGGAATCAGGTGGATCATCTCTGGATAAGTTCTTCACCCCCTATACACACCACTTCCTGCAAGCCACACACACACACACACAAAGACAAACACACACGTGTGTATGTGCTCTGACAGGGAGACCGATGTGGCTGGGTGTCCTGAGGACGGCAAGGTGAGTGTCTTGAGTGAGTGAGAGAAAGAGAGAGGGGGGGGGGGTGTCTGTGTGTTGATTTAGTTGGAATTGTGTCATTCCAGAGTGAAGGGGGGTTTCACTCTGGAATGTGTTTTTTTTTTTTTTTTTTACGGTATGTGAACCAAAATCTGCTCAGCTTAAAGTGTGTGTGAGATTATTGCTTTAGTTTTTTTTTTTGGAATGTGTTTCGTGTCCGTACATGGGGAGATAGCAGATTCAGTGTCTTCTTGTCTTGACAGGACAGATGGTAAATGTCTTGCTGCTCAGTGGGTCACTGTGTTAAAGTGTATGCTGTTGACACAGGCATTGATAACTCTTACAGTATATGAATATTTTCGAGATGTTTGAATCCGCCTGCAAAAATTTTGGATTCCTTCTACTGCGTATTTAGAGGAATGGAACACGACTTGTGTTTCGTTACCGTACTTGCCGAACGAGGAGTGAGAGATCACTTATTTTTTAAATACATACTTTAATTAGAAGGGCAGTTCTTTCTTTTCTTCCTCCTTATACAATAGTGTATTATGGTTTATCTATGATATATATCAAATGAACATTTTCTTTCATAACGCTTAAATCTTCTTCTTCTTTGTCTTTTGATAATGCAAAAACCTGCCTGATTCAGTTTTTCATGTTAATATGAAACCAAGTCAAAATCAATAAATGTAAAGTAAGTAAAAAATTATATTCGGTGTAATAAATGACAAAAAACATTTCTGATGACCTTTAGATGGCTCAGTAGACATATAATTTCTTATTAATTGTCGCAGTTAATCACCTCAAATTATTCAGTCATTATCGTGAATTATTCAGTAACTACAGTAAAACTAATAGAAAATTCATGTAGTTATGGGAACGAAAAGCGCCCGTCTGGAAGATATGAGGGCATTAACTGTCAAGATTAAGATTAATATTTCACTTCAGCTATAGCAGTATATGAACGATATTGGCGTTACTTTAGCTGAGAGCAGACTGAGATCATTCCTCTTGATTGAGGCCGTATGGCCTGATGTACACTATCTGTCCTCCACACTCAGGAAAAATGATGTGATGTAAAAGATATAGAAGTGAAAAGGCACAAGACTGCACTTATACTCATAGCTATTTTTGTTCCCGATTCTCAAGGCTCTAACGGGCGACTCCCTGGAATGCAGGTTGGAGCAACAGTTTGATACTTTATGTAGGAATATGTTTCCTATTAATTTGTCATGTGGGTGGTTTTAAGGTGCTTCATGTGGGCTTTAAAAAGCTTCCACACCCTGTGAGTGATCTGGGGTTAATGAGAGGCTTTTCCAATAGGGATGGGCGATATGGGTAAAAATATCATCACAAGGCTTAATCATGGTGTCACAACCTATATTTTTGCTGAGGTTTTGCTAGCAAAGCACCACTGTAGGGTCAGGGTTTGTTTTTGTCGGGCGTTTTTAACGTTTCAAGAAGACAAGCAGGGAAGAATGATGCAACTGGTTTATACAACTCATAGTTTGAAGCTCTTAAAATCTGGAGCATTTTAGACATTTTTTGTTTTGCTGTTTTTTTGTTTTTTTACATTTCTATGGCTGAGGTGGCACGGTGGTGTAGTGGTTAGCACTGTCGTCTTGCACCTCCAGGGTCCAGGTTGATTCCCGGCCAGGTTTGCATGCTCTCTTTGTGGGTTTCCTCTGGGTACTCCGGTTTTCTCCCACAGTGCAAAGACATGTAGGTTAGGTTAATTGGTGTTCCCAGATTGCCCATACTGTGTAGGTGTGCCCTATGATGGATTGGCACCCTTTACAGGGTATACCTTGCCTTGTGCCCTAAGTGTTTTGAGATAGGCTCCAGGTCCACCACAACCCTGAATACAGTATAAGGCGGTATACTGTAGATGATAGTTGAGTGATTGAGTATATAGTCGAGAATTTTGAGAGAGTGTTACTGTATATGTATTTTTTTAGCACAACCTAGGCAATATGATGTATTTTATTTCATTTCAACCAACTTTACTTCAGGACTGAAGTTCCTAAAGTCCACCTGAGCCTCCAATAATGAACTGGACTCCATATTAACTTAATGACATCAACTGTTATATTGAACTCCTAGTCTCCTAACATAGTATGACTGTAGATCAATCCCTGCTACTGTATCTGTTATCACCCAAATGAGGATGGGTTCCCTGTTGAGTCTGGTTCTTCTCAAGGTTTCTTTCTATTGCCATCTCAGGAAGTTTATCCTTGCCACCGCCACCCTCGACTTGCTCTTCAGGCACAATCTAATACACATTTTTCACATTTTATACAAATTTCCATAGTTTTCTTTTGATTGTGTAAAACTGCTTTGTGACAATTGTTAAAAGCGCTATGCAAATAAAATAAATTTTTATTTAATAAAATAAATAAAATTTTATTTTATTTTGTTTACATTTTAAAAACATGACTAAGCAAAAAAACAAGTTGTTCCTTTTTTTTTGCAAAGTCATTCCCATATTCTGGTTGTGGTAAAATTTACCTGTTTTAAAAGTAATGATAACTTTTGCTCCGAAAAAACCCAAATGCACAGTTTGATGTCTGAAACCTCCTTATTAAATATTAAGACTATACAAGTACATAATAAATAAGAAGAATAGTTATAAAAATTAACATGTGATACATTAATATAATTTTTTAAAATAGTTTTTGCAGCCTGTACCTTTAGTTTGCTAAACTTTTCTTCCATGGCACTTAGAACACACAATATCTGAGACCTCATTATAATTTTTTTTTTTTAAACAACCACTAGAGTCAAAAAGACGCAGGCTTTTTTACAGAATCTGCCATGAAAAATCTTCACAGGTTGGGGTTTTTAACATCTTTTTATAATGACTTTTTTTTTTTTTTTTACATTTGTTCCTTTATTTTAACATGTATTCATACACATGTACTGTAAAAAAAAACAAACATTATCTTCAACACAGACTATACACACATCGACAAGGCTTCCATATAGACATATATATATATATATATATATATATATTATCATTGACCTATGCTACAGTATAATGCACACTAATGATGAATAAAGTGCCCTGATGTCATGATACTGCAGTATGAACACCATATATTAGCATGTCTTACATTCCAGCTGAGTGTTATATCTTTTTATTTTTTGGTCTCTGTTGCCGAGCTATGGCTTGAGGAGTTTGGATTAACCAACTGACTGGCATTTGTGGTTAATTCCTTGGAGATTCATGCCAGTGCAGACATAGTGACTAATCCAGCATTAGTCTGCTGCACTGTTATAGACAGGATTGTTCGGGATGCCTACTGAGATAAGAGCAGCTTGCTGATTTTGGTCTGTAACTCTTCACGTAGTGGTTGTCTATGCCTTGCTATATGTCTTTATTTCACTGAGTATCTACTTTTTATCTTCGGTTGCCTGGATACCCCACCCGTGCAGAGTTTCAAACTGCTTTTGTTTGAGTTGGCGAACATTTGCCGCGGCCTTTCCTCTTTTATCCGGGTGAGGGAAGCTATCGTGGACAGGCCTGTCAGAGCCGAGTGATACTAGGAGTTGAAAGGGAAGGCATGGTTGTTGTTGAAATGTTCTGTGAAATGTTAAAATATTCATAATCCTAATGTGAAAAGTGTACATGAAATACTATTTTATTTGCTATTAAAGGTCCCATATTTTACTATTTCCTTAACATGTTTACATTAACATGGGTCTCAGAGGTTCTGTAAGTGTGTGATGTTTCATCAAGAAATACAGCTCAGATAATGCATTTCTCATAAATAGATACACACATACATACTGTACATACATACATAGAACATACATACATACATACATAACTACACACACACACACAGCTGAGCACCAAACCAGGGGCTTATATGACATCACATTAGGGGCTTGTTTTTGTCCAGGCCAATACAAAACCAAAAAGAAAGACCAAAAAATACAAAGAATGTTTATTTATTTATTTATTTATTTATTTATTTATTTATAATTTTTTTCCCCCACACACACACTGGAGACACATCTGAATATATAATAATGACTAATAAGTGAATTTATATAAAGTCTCCTTTAACACATACATGTGTAGCAATTTTTTCTTAGGGAGTTCAATGTTTTTTTTTTCTTATTTTTTTAAACACTCTGTATAGGTGTGTGTGTTGAATGCTGTCCAACACATGATTAATTTCAAGAAATCATACCTGTAGGAGAATGGTACACTATTTAGAGTAAAATGTTTACCATAATGAAAAGAAAGATGTTGTGGTCTGGGAGGGACGTCATACTGTACAGTAATCTGTGTCTCCTGTCAATCTTAGAGACACTGAGCAGTCAGGGGCAAATGCAAGCTCATACAGTATATGTGTAAGATAGCAGATAGAGCTTTCCTCAGAGCGTGTTACACTACCCTGTGATGCAACATGAGTAGCAGTTTCAAAAACTGTAATTAGCAGATTTAAAAAAAAAGTCTAGACAATATAAGAATAATTAGGTCTCTATGTGCTCTTATGTGTGATTTTGGAGCAGACATAAAATTTCTCAAGCCAACTAGTTTTCAGAAAGACAAGTAGCTCAAGAAATCTATTAGAGTGATCTCATAAGATTAAACTTCACTAGAGAGCATCTGACGAAGACTCACAGTGCTCTTAATAACAAACTGAAAAATCTATGCTTTCTTATTCCAGGAAAAAACATACCTCTTGATAAACGAGTGTAGCCTTTTATAAAAAAAAATCATAAATACATTAATAATACTCTATTATCAGTAACTTCTTGAAATATTGTTTGCTTTTCATTCTTTGCCTGAATTCTTAGAATTAGAAGTGAATTCTTAGGACTAGAAGAGAATTCTTAGGATTAGGAGAGAATTCCTAGGATTAGTTGATTGTGCGTGCCTACCTGCAGTGGATTGGCAACCCGTACAGGGTTCCCTGGGATAGGCTCGAGATAGATTATAGATAGTAAGAGAGTGAGTTGTATTGTCTTGTGTTGTTAAATTGTTTATGAACTTTTAAATAACTATTCCCAGTGACCTGACCCGTTCCTGTCCTTACCCCCATGATATCTTTCCATGATGATCTCTACCCAGAGGGTCATTCAGACCTCTCCATCAACATGATTAATAGGACCTTGTCTCATGTTTATGGTTTCCGTCTACAGCAGCTGTTTCACTTCTCTCTCTCTCTCTCCCTCTCTCGCTCACTTCCAGATGGATCCTGTTCAAAAGGCAGTGATCAACCACACCTTCGGAGTCCCACTGGTAAAAACCAAGCGGCCCATCATCTCCTGCAATGTCTGCCAGATCCGCTTCAATTCAGAGGTTCGTTATCTAAGCATGCGCTCTAGCGGGTCACTCTCTGGCTGCTCTTCTGTTTGGATGTTCTTGCTAATAACAAACAATGTGGGAGCTAAAAAAACACGAGCATCATGTTTGAAAATGTGATTCATCTTGATGAAAGCTGTTATGCGACAGCCTGCTAAAAGCTTCTGTAGATCCAGAAGGAGAATGCAGCAGCTCCACCTCCATGCAGATGTACAGTGTATGTGCATGTAGCTTTGGTGTTAATGTAGAGGTTTGGCACGGAGCATGGATGGATTTCAGAATGGATTTCATAAACTCTCTATAAAAAGCTGATTATGATCTTATGTCTTAGAGGCAGTAATTTCCTTCCTTTATATGATGTTGGTTAAAATTGATCTATTAAAAGAAGAAAACTAAAGAGAAAATGAACATGAGAATAATATGTGAGATTTCACAGAACACTTTTTCAAAAAGAGATAGAAAATCTTTACCTGGTAATAACCTTAGAGCTAACATAATGTAATCATGATGTACATTATTAATATTAAAATGCCATAATAAAGAGGAATAAACTGCATATAAAATGCATTCCTTGCGATGGGATGAGCATACAGGCATAGTCCCTATTCTCTCCACATAAGGTCTAGAATGTCACATATCTATTTTGAGACCTTTGAGATGTTGATGATGACTACAAACTCTGCAGAAGTAGAATATTATTTTTGTCTGGTTTGAGTCTTCATTTCTTTTACGTTGATTTGTTTAACCTTGAGATGACTTTGTTGTATTTTATAACTTAAAATGAACTTATAATGAAATTTCTCATAAATGAATGCTTAAAACTGAATGACGTTTACAGAAGACTTTAAGCACAGGGCGATGATGAGACTCTTAGACGCATAAAAATATTTGAATGGTGCAAATGTTTTAAAGAAAGCCATATGTGTGTGAATGACGATCCTGGCCCGGGTGGCCCATTCTGCAAGTGGAACACCTGACCCTTGAAAATCCACAGATGACTTGTCGGCAACCTGCTAAAGTCAAACTGTGGGAAATGTGCACATTATCATTGACCAACACCAGTTGCTCACTACAGGAAGTCTGGCCAAGAGTTTTAGCAACATTCCTTGTACAGTCCTGACCTCACTCCAAGCCATTTCCACATATTTGGGCCATTAAAGTTTCTGGGAGGCCAGCGTTTTAGACGTGAAGCATGCAGTCCGACCATTGTTCCGGCGTACTGAGAAAACGTTGTACTTTAATGAGTAAAAAGTGTAACGCTTTGCATTAACTGCATTAGTGTAGCAGTTTTTACTCTTGATTAAAAAAAAAAAAGTTTCCTGTTATTCCAAGTAATCCAAAGTCCTGGTTTGACTTGAACACCCCTTATATATGACAGTTTTGTGGGAGACGTTATTTGGCCCGGTTTAGTCAGTGTTTCCGTATACTGTACCTGTGTGTGTCTAATTCTGAAAAGATTGTCTGCCATCTGTTCATGTTAATTAATCCATCCAGTGAAAAGAGAAGGATTGCAATGCAGCTGATGCGTGTAGTGCAGCAGGTGGTGGAATTTGGAAGCTTGCTGAAGATAGTCACAGCATCGAGGTGTAACAAAACAAAGTGTAAAATACATACCAGATGAAAAAGTTTTGTTCCTCTTGTTGAACTTACTTGTTTACTGAGTAACTTCAAAAAAAAAACCTAAATCATGCTTGTCCCAGAGGCCTGTCTTAGGGATATATTCACCTCTGTGAAATTCTTAAAAAATTGCTGTTTTTTTTTTTTTTCTCACATATGCACTGAACAGCACGGCAATGATTATTTTTGTTAATGGAAACCAGATCATGAAATATTTCACCATCGCCTTCAGATGTTAAATGTGATAAGCAGTGCATGGTGCACATGGAGGTTAGCTCCGAAGCCCCGATGTCTGGGCGTGTCCTGCAGTCCTGCTATTTTTTATTGAGCAATGCTGTAATCACCGGTAGAATATGTTGTTCTTGGAGGAAGGCTATAATCTTAAGCTTCCACTCAGCAGATGCACAGCTCGCTTTGAGCCCACAGTGCCACAGACACTGAGAGATGAGGGCAAGCCTGAGAACCTTGAGTCTGCCTGCGGAGGCTTGTTAAGCTGTTGCAGCAAAGAAGTAACAAATGATTTACGGCGAGGCACACCGAAACTATCCAGCTGGCATTAAGATAAAAACATAGTAACATACGTTTATATCGGGGTGACATTTATTTTAGGCACTCGTGAAGCTAAATATGCAGTAGCTTTCGTTTTACACCTAATGATTATTTATACCCCTTCTGGGCTTAATTTGTTTTGTTTCTTCATCCAGACGCATTGCTGCAGTTGTCTTAGGAGTGAATTTCGTATTGACTATTGACCCGTGTTGTTTGAAGAAGTTCTGTGTTTATAGCCCAGCACATGACTGTCTACTTGCATGCTTGGAAAGACTGACACATTCCAAATGATAAAAGATGAACATTGTTTTAGTTGAACATTTTTTAGTGGTAAATTCTGACAGCAGCAGCTGTCTTGCGTTTGTTGTTGTAGTCTCATTGTGTTCAGTGCTCCACCCTCTGACTCTGTACCCACCCTGCAAAACGATTAAACATACTGTCATATTAATCAGTTGCATATTTCCTATTAGTTCATTTTCGCCCAAAGGAAACTCACTAAGCACAGGGCGAACATGCACACAAAATAAACCGAACCCTCAATCCTGGAAATACGAAGTCACAGCATTAACCACTACATCATCATGCCACCAGCTTTTGTGTTTTTTTCTTTCTTTTTTTTTCTTTTTACAGTGCTGCAAATAACAACCTATCATTATTTAAGTTTATACATCAACAATCTGAAAAAGTGAATTTGTAGATAGAATCATATACTGTATCACTAATTTTCATAACACCTAATGCTTCTTATCTCCTGATCAGATCAATGCTTCGTTTTTTTGTGATTATGCATACACATTTATATTTTTATCAGATAAAAAGTAACACATTTGCTAAATACAATATCATACCCTTTTATATAGTGTCTGTAACTTTTTTAAATTCAGATCTTTCAATAATCTTAATTGTTATTGAGATGAAACTTCACATGAAAATAAAAAACCTGAAAAAAATTTATTATTCTAAAATGCAAAATTTTCAAGATATTGCAGCATGAATTTAACATGGTTACGGAAACTACAGATGTTTTGCTTTTTAAGCTAATTTAAGCAAAAAATGTTACAGGTCATATGCTTCTATAAGCTTACACCAATTTTAGTATCAATACTTAATCAATACTTAATAATAATAATAGTGTTAAATAATTTATTGTTCGAAGCAAGACAATATAAAGCTAAAAAATGGCTATTTCGGGAAACATATAAAATCATCTCACCAAAACAAAGTTAGCAACTTGACATTTTTAGGGAAGTGAGATTGGTCACTTCCATGCTGCATAAACTTCAGAAGTGGCTTACTAGTATACATATTGTATAGTATATGTTAAAAAAAACCTGTGATCAATGAGTATTAATTAATTAATTAATTTTATTTATCAAAAAACGTTTAATTAAGTAACATTGGTTTACATTTTAGAACCCCATACTTTTTTGTAAATAAACATATCTATCTAAGTAAGCCTAAATAAAACTGTTTCTAAAAATAGATTCAGTAATCATGTAATATTCTAATGTGGTAATATTGCTTCCATTTCAAATGCACACACACACACAGACACCCACACACATGTTTCTGTTTGTAATGTATTTGTTTGTGATGTGCTTAGCAAATGGAGTCCTGTTTTGTTACTACACTTAGTATATACAGTATGGATACATTGTTAATCAATCAGCAATAAAAAAGACACTGGGATATCAGCTAAGGTATCAGCTAAAGCTTTTAGGTTTTTTTTCTTTTTCTTTTTTTTCTTTTTAATGATTTCATAGAACCTCAGCTGCATCAGTCATTCCATGTTACAAATTTTCTGGCTTTAATATTTGTTGCCTTTTGCATTCCCACTTTTAGAAAGATCATATTCCAATCCCTGCGTGACTGAGTGCAGCAGTTTCTCCCGAGGACAGCATCACGCTGATTCCTTTAACAAATCCGTCCTCCATCCGCCCCATGCCACCATCATTTCATGCTTCATTATGGATCTGTATATTTCTAATCCCCTCTCTGTGATAACAGAGCAGCCTCAGATTGGCTGCCAGCATTTATCACGCGCTGCATTTATCAAACCAGCTTTGCCGGCGCTGCGTTGCTGTGCTGTTCTAAGCAGCAGTTTGCAGCGTCCCTGCATCCCTGCGTGCATCATATGAGGTGGACGTATAACCTCGTCACGCTGCAGGAGTGATGTCATTGCTTTGTGCTACTGTTGCTGCAAGACAGGGTTGAATGCGTGCTGCTCCCTCCTCCTGCATTCGCCCTTCTCTGCAGTTGCCCTTGACTGTGGCTCGATGTCAGTCACTGGGCCTCGGCTCTCTGTATCTCTCCTGGAGCTTAAAATCACCTTTTTAAAGTAAGCAGGGATTTAAATCAGAGCTGTAAAATGGGTCTGACTGCTGCTCCCACTGTTGCCAAAACTCATCGTTTTTTCTTCCTTTTTTTGTAATTATCTGTCATCCTGCCCACACTTTTTGTGGTTTTGTGAAAAACGGTAATTGTATTGTTCACTGTGGGCGTTTGCCCTTATTAGTCCTTTGAACGAAATGGGTGAGCTTGCTTTTTATTCGGATCCATGAGCTGTTCCCATATTTCTTTCACATTTTCTTCAACTCTAACCCTCAATGGTATGTAACTTGGATGGTGCGTCAAACTGCTATGTTTTAAAAATGAATTGATTAGTGATGAAGACTTAGTATCTCAAAAAAACATAAAGGCTGTTATTATAGTCATACACTGTCCTTTTAAAAAAAGTCACCACCTGGATTTAACTAAGCAAAGAAGTACGAGCCTTCCATTGGATAATATTTAGTACTTAGAAAAAAAACTTGATGATCAGGATTCGAAAAGATCACCCAAATGTTTTGTAAATCGTTACTGTATATTGTATGTTTAATCATGAAAGTAAGATCATTTTCACGCTTGCAGTGTAAAGGGAAATCAAGGGACTGGGACTAAACAGCTGTTTAGGCTTAAAAAAAAACAGTAAGGCTAAAAGCAAAAAAAAGGCTTCGGACTGCGGAGGTCTGTGTCAACAGGTCATGTGGTCTGATGAGTCCAGATTTACCCTGTTCTAAAGTCAACAGGGTAAAAAGAGAGGTAGATAAAGCAATGCACCCTACCTTACAAGCATGTGAGAACAGTGATACTGTATGATCTGGGGTTGCTTTGGATGGTCAGGTCTTGGCTCAGCAACGTTATGTGCCCAAATAATGAGGTCAGCTGATTACCTGAATATACTGAATGACCAGGTTTTTTTCCACCAATAGATGCTCTTGTTTTCCCCCTGATGGCACAGGCATATTCCAAGAAGACAATGCTAGGATTCATCAGGCTCAAATTATGGCTGAGTGATTCAGGGAGCACGAGACATTATTTTCACACATGGATTGCATGAAATAAATGTTGTGACATCGCATCAGCTTATCAAAACAATGCCACAGTGAATGCGCTCACTAATCGAAACAAGAAAGATGAGAGTGTGTGACATTTTTTTGGATGTGTAGTGTTTTTTTTTTTTTTTTAGCAACCACATTTTAAGAGAAACACCTGAACACCCATTTACAGTACCTGTGACTGTGAGTAGTGTGCAGTTGTAAAGAGTGGTTATTTGAGTTCCAATAACCTTACTGAAAACTCTGACCTCCTCCTTGTTGTATTTTGACCATGTCCTGCTGCTTTTATTTGGTGTTACGCTTGATGTGCACTTCTAGTATATAAATGTGGCATGTTTCAGTTTACACATTCAAACAAATGACTATTAAAACACAGCAAATGGAACAAGCTTGTATAAATAGTATCACTAATGCAGGTTTTTTTGTGAATCAGTTTGATTTTTTTTTTTTTTTTTGACTGGTGATGACACACCATTCATGTGAAAGTGTGTTTCTTTTCAGACTTCCCATCTGTTTGGTTCCCAAACAATTATCAGTTCATCAGGTTAATTTTTACCTCCCTGTGCCCTTAAACCATGTGTCTGCCTTTAACACATATTCAACAACTAAAACTGAGTATGTTATTTGTGTCTTCCTGGTGGGAGGTTCAGAGCAAATGGGCATCTGCTTGTACCGTTCAGAAGCTAGGATCCTCCTTGATCCCAGCTATCCGAGCCTCCTAAGCGGTGACCTACCTCCTCCGCCTGTGTGACCTCAAATCTGAGCTCATGTCTTTGGACAGACAACTCTTTAAGTGCCTCAAATGGCTCTGATTACAGACTACCAGCTATATACAGTTCTGTCATCACCAATAACAGCCCACAGCCCGCCACTACAGACAGAGAGATCCGGCCCAATTTCACCCCATATGTGTTTGCGCAATGTTGTCACAAAGCTGGGATCATGTCAGGCCCTACTCTGTCACCATTTCCCAAATATCTCCAATGTTTGGTTTGCGTTCATGTTTTTTCACGCTCCAGTGCTCAGCGTTCTTTCTCCCTGTGTATTTCAGTGCCAGTGGCAGCTGTCATCAGCTCTCAGTTCTTGTTGGAGAGTGAGAGCAGGACAATCTTCCAACTAATAATGGCTAGTACCATGTTGATAGGCTGCTTTCAGTGGTGGTCTGTATTTAATGCTTTAAGCTACAATTAGGTAACACGTGTGTGGGGGTCATGGTGGCCACTTCTCTCCTCCATAATGAGGATGTTGACCACAGACGGCAGTTTCTAAATGTGTATTTCTGGAAACATCCAAACTATATCCTCACCAGAGGTCAAGTCAGCCGTATGATGGATGGCTGGTGTGTACCATTCCACTGTTCAAAGAAGGGACGGCTTCTGAACATGAAGGAGCACAAAATGCCTCCACTATCCCTCTACTGGGCCAACTAAATATATTGTACCATACACTGACTTTCTTTGTAAAAACATATTTTCTAAGACAAACATACCACTTTTGGTTATGCAGAATAACAGAACACAGTTAGGAGAGTAAAAACTACCTATATTTCTCTAGATAAGCTCTTGCTACACTAGTGCAACATTATCCCAGTGTTTCTTTTGTGCTGGACACCATCAGGGTAGAAAGTCTCCTCAGTTTGTTGCAGCCATGGTCAGACTGCTTACTTCACGTCTGAAACACTGGCATCTCAAGAACTTTAATGTTTCAAACATGTTGAAATCACTTATAAGTCAGGACTGTACAGGGATGTAGTAATAGCTTCCAGCCAGGATCCTGTAAGGTGCAAATGGTGTATGTGAATTATTGTTTGTTCAATTCTCAAAGACAGACACATTTTTCAACAAGTTGGTGACAAGTAATCTGTTAATTTTCGAGGATCAGGCGATTATCAGTTTTTCATTCACTGAATGTTCACGGGAATGACTGCAGTGCGCTCCGAGCTAAACACATACGAACTTCTTTAAAACATTTGCACCATTCAAATTTGTTATTGCGGCTAAGAGTCTTTTCATTGTATTGTCCTTGAAGTCTTCTTAAATATATAATCTCTCTGCTTAATTTTCCTTAGTAATTTTTACTGCAAACTGCATCATGACTCACAAATGCTAAAAAGACAGTTCTAGTGCAAAAGAGAATATATAAAGATTTTTAGAAAAAAAGTAGTAGACAACCTTGCATGTCTGAGAAAAAAAATTTGTCAGAATGAGGTTGGAGGTTGCAGTGCTAGAAAAAACTGACAGAAAGAAAAGATGTGATGTACAGACAGGACATCATGCACCTACATCAGCTATAGGTGATCCTCAAAGCTCAGTACTAGGACCACTAATGCTTATATTAAATTCCATAAATTCCATAAAGATAAAGAAAGGCACTGACAACACTGACAGGCCTTACTTAAAAAGTGTTCATTATGGTCAGTCTGACCAAGTTGGGAACAGTGTATAATGAAAGACTTGCTTTTGTTAATGAGCATTTGTGAGTCCCTGGTGTTTATTTTTATATTTCACTATTCAGCCCTAAGTAAAGTCAGTTAAATGAAGGGAAAAAAAATAGACTTTCAGGGAATGGAATGGAAAAAATCAATGTTTTGTTTTGGGTGTTTTTTTGTTGTATAAAACACTTGTCCATCAGCACTAGTTTTAAACCTTTTTTTTTTACATTTCAGAGTCAAGCAGAGGCCCACTACAAGGGGAACCGCCATGCCAGGAGAGTGAAAGGCATTGAGACCTCTAAGACTCGTCCACAGGAAAGTGACAAGCCTCCTCCTGGGCCCACTTCCTCCCCATCACCTCCAGGAGCCCCGGCAGCCAATACAGACACTGAGTCCAGTAAAACAGGTGATGATTACAGTCTAGACACTCGAAATAGTAAAGTTAACACAACATATACTGTAGTAGAATCCAATATTTCATGCCTAAGAATCTCAATAACTGGTTTATACTGGTCAGACTTATCTCATGCTTGGAACACTGGGCATTAAAACGCAATTCTGAATCCTGAATGGGATACAAGGGTTTGGTTCCAAAGTTTTCTTATTTAATGAACTAAAACAAAACACTACCTAGATCATTAGATGTTTAACTCAGATCATATAATATGCAATTTAATTAAGAAAACTTTTAAATACTTATACAGTATGTGTACTCTTAGAAGATTAAATGATGTTTTATCAAATGCATTATCATAAATTCTATAAGTAACCTTATGGAAAGTGTATACGTAATAACCTGTCATATTTCATACAAATACTTACATAATTATACAAACCATTTAAACATGTATTAATAATATACAACAACAAATTATTTTGTAACATACACTCTCATACCAACTGGTTAGGACTGTGTAAACTCTGTTAAAGTTATGTGCCCTCTCCTCATCCTGGATTTCATTGTATGATTTAAACATTACCTGAAACTCAATCTGCGCTTGAATAATTTTATGCTTTGTGCTGCTGCCACATGATGGGCCAATTGGATAATTGCATAAATGTGCAGTTAAATAATAATTCTCCTATTTAAGTGGCCAGTTTGTGTATGATTTTCATCAGATCTGATTTGCATGATATGATGGGTTACATTCATAATTAAAAGTGAGTCTTATGTGGATAATCTGTCCTTTGAAACGGCACGTCTTTGCTCTTGCTAACTGGGTTAAAACACGTCATGAGTACCTGCAACCGTTCATTCATTTCAAACAAAGGATCCGATTTTAGCAGAAACATGCTAGGGATTTTGCTCTGGAGGATGGCAAGCAGTTAGTCGACTGTATTTGTTAGGAAGAAGGACAAAAGCCAGATGCCTCTCTTTAGCTATTTTAGCAGCTTTTGCTAGGCCTGCCAGTGATGACTGATTTCAGCAAGCACTGTAGACATGCAAAGCCAAAAAAACTCCAATCTGACCATTTTTTTTTCAATTCGCATGACCAAGTATTAAATATATATACTGTATCTGCTCTAGGACCATGTACCAAAGTGACTCAGATCTATTCTGAAAGACATCACTTGGAGATTCAGTACAGTAAGTCAGAACTGTACAGGGATGTAGTACAGCCAAGATCCTGTAAGGTAAAAATTCTGTTTGTGAATTATTGTTTGTTCAATTCCCAAGGACAACAATTTTTCAACAAGTTGGTGAAAAGTAATCCACGGATTTTCAAGGATCAGGCGTACCACTCACTGAATGTTCATGGGAGTGACTGCAGTGGGCTCCGAGCTAACCACATATGAACTTCTTTAAAATGTTTGCACCATATAAATTTGTTACTGCGGCTAAGAGTCTTATCATTGTACTGTCCTTGAAGTCTTCTTAAATATAGAATCTCTCTGCTTAATTTTTTTTTAGTAAATATTACTGCAAACTGCGTCATGACTCACAAATGCTGTGCAAAATAGAATATATAAAAATTTTCAGAAAAAAAAAGTGGTAGACAACCTTGCATGGCTTGCAACTTGAATGAGGTTGTAGGTTTAATTCATGCATTGGGTCTGATTGTATAAAGTTTCCATGTGCTTAGCTGGTTTCTTCTGGGTTCAATTCTAAAAAACATCTGATTTGTGAGCCCCCCCCAAAAAAATAAAAAAATAAATCTGATTTGTGTCATGTTAGGGTAAAAAAGTGGAAGAACGCTTATGTGTTGAAATTGTTTTTTTTTTTTTAATGACCAAATTCCATTGGAATTTCTTTTTTTTTTTTAACAACTGCTTAAATTAGTTTTTGGAGCTTGTTCGCAACGTTGTAATTCTATTAGGTTACGCAGGAACATCTTTTTCCATGTCTGTATTTAACGAATTCCTGACATCTCAGCTGCTAGTAAAGATTCATGTAAATCAAATAAAACCCTGTTTGATCAGAGCAAGCCTTTCCATTTTGTACAGTACTTTAGTGTTTTCAAATGTTTTCTTTGACCTTTGCGTTTCAGAAGGAGCTAAACGACCTCTTTTTCTGGCACTAGGAGTTAAAGATCGTTTACTGTGCCAAGCTCTAAAGTCCTGACCCTGAATCCGTACCGCCATGCTGCTAATGTCTTCAGTTGTGTTTCTGAAGTCTAGGGCCATGGCCTCAAATATTGATCTCCACTAAAAGGCCAATCTCACTCGAATGGTGTGACTTTGCATGTTGCTTCAGTGCATGGCTGTTGTTTTGCATCTTCATTAAGTGAAAGCAGATGATGAGCTTACGACGCTGTAGGTGGCGGGGCCGGGTATTAGAAGGCAATTTGTGTTTCATTAAAAATAAACTGTTGGATTCAGAGAGCTGAAGCTGGCAGCATTTAACGAATAGTGTAAAAGAAGGGTGGTGATGGTGTGAGACTGGGAGACTTTAAAAAAAAAAAGAACAATAATAAAGGAACAGATATTTCACAAGTCTGAGAGGATTAACTTGCAGAAGAGGCCAGAGGCATAGCAGAGCCGAAACATCACAGCTGATCTTTGTCTAATCAAAAGCGATTAAATATGGGCTGATGATTCAGACAGCAGGTTGAGATGAGAGGATAAAGGGATGAGAGAGGCTGACACTAAAATTCCCTCTCCAACATTCTCTTTCCATTAACTCATCCTGACTAACCTAAGGTTGGATAAATCCATAAGGAAAGTGAAAAATGCACATCTTTTCCTGTAGTCAGTACAGTTAGAATCTGAGATGAAACAGACATACACATTTTCATGTCTATACTTTGAGTGTGGAGCCAAGCTTTGATAGAGTAGGGCCTAGCAAAGAGGGGACATAAAAGAAGGGACAGCATAGTCGTGTCTCATCCTGGGATTTGCTTCACATTCATAAGGGCGGGACGAGATCCAGCAGCAGAGAGCCAAAACAAGCCGGCTATAATCTAAATGTGTAACCAGATACATGTGAAAGAATGCCTTTTTCCATCCAAACCTCCATTCTGTGACCCTTCGCCCTAGCACACTCACTCACACACACACACACACACGCACACACTTGCACACATTTAGAAAATTCCAGTGCATTGCTTTCGAGCTCATATCTCCCATCCGCTTCTCAGCAGCATTTCCTTAATATCAGTTTCGCAAAACGGAGCGACCATGGAGCTGACAACCCCAAAGGAGTCAACAGCTGCAGTCCCATCTGGCTGCTTGAAGCATCGTATCCGGGGCTAGAGAAGAATAATAGCATGTTGCGAGTGCCTTAAGGGTTTAAAAGAATAATGTAGTACTTTAAACTTCCCTGAGGTTTCTTCTACTCAATTTCAGAGTGTTTTTCTTTTGTGTTTTATTTGGGCTCAGATTTGGGTTCACTGTGATTACGAATGGATCGTGGTGGGTTTGATGTGCCACAACCATTTTGGAGGACTCATGTTGTGCTTCGAAATTTCTTCATTATATCACACCACAGCCTGAATATGTGTTTTAATTTCGTTATAGAGGAAACTAAAAAAAAAGGTCAAGAAAAGGTCAGAACCCAGCAATCAGAAGAAAAAAAATCATGTACATAAAGCAAACATTAAATTAAGTGATGTATGTAGTTTAAGTCGAGGATCTTTCAGAGCCAGAATTCACCAGTTGTTTCTTGTTCCTAGTGGATTCAAAGTATAGTGATAGGGTTTAAATGTAGAAAAAAAAAAGTTGTAGGTTTGACTTTCAAATCCAAATTCAGATAAAACACTAAACAGATACAGATAGTATCACTCTGAATGTGTGAGAGAGTAACACTGTGGGTCGGGACGTAATGCAAGAGAGAACCTCGAAAACTCCCACGCTTTCACAAGAACTGCTGAAGGTGCTCGAAATGTTATTATTTATTAAAGCCTGGCTCGCACGCATCACTAGAGCTGCCTCATGGAGAAGTTGGAAAAACAATACAAAGATCTTTGGCATCACCTTTTAACCAGCACTGGTGTATAGTTTCAGCCTGCTGTCATGAGAGCAGGCAATTGATTAATTCTCCACAAGATACAGAGCTTGTTTCCTGGACGCTGAATTAGCCCAAGGGGACGAGGCCATGCTGGAGGAGAGGTGGGGCAAACATGGGGGAGATGGAGCTCCTTGAAGGATTTGGAGGAGATAGACGTGGGAGATGGATCTCCAGAGCCTCTGTTTGCTCTCTTTGGCTTTCACTTTCTCCGTCCCTCCCTTCATAATGATGGCCTGCAATAAAACCAGCCTGTGAACCAGTCCATAGCTTTAAGCCATCCAGACAATAGTGTGGCTGGACACATCTGGCCTGGAGCTAAGAAGCAGAATATAGAAATGGAAATAGCAGCGTTTCTGTATAATTTTCTGAACTCAACTACATATCTTTAGTTATTTCATATATCTCAGAGGTTTTGTATCACCATCTAGCATTAAAGCTACAGTACTAGGATATCTGGAGTCTATAAAAATAACAACAAATATTTTTATGTATGGTGTGTGTTGTTGTTTTTTTTTTTAATGTCTGGAGAGAACCAGCCAGGGAGAAAAAAGAGACTGTGTGAGTAAACGTAGCCCTCTCTATTATTAATCAGTCGCAGAGCTCGTATGTGCTTAGTGGTTTCAGAGCTCATGCATGATTAATGCTGGGTGGGTGGAGGTGGGATGGCAGTCGACTGGCCCTCGATCCCATCTGACCTCTTGAACACCTGATCCATCTGTGAGGCTCAGCATCATGCCTGCGCCGGCCATGCACCTCACCTGACGCATATACACTCATCAGCTTACAGTACTACAGTATGTGCTTAATGCAGAAGAAGGGTACTTGGTATAGTGAGCATGCAAGTGATGAAAATAATGATGCATTAAGCAAGTCTGTTCACCCTGACAGAGTTCAACCCAAATCACCTGCACACTGCATAGGAATTCACCACCTACTTGCACTAATCCTTTTTTTTTTAAACACAGGAAAGCCTTTATTTTATAAAAGACCTTACTATGTGTGCATCTTACAGATTTGGTTTAACCACAGATGATGAATGTTATACACAATTTCCCTAATGTTGCATGATATTGTTATAAATTTGTAAAGAAGTTGCAACCTTGCCTCAAAATAAAAAAAAACATACTTTGATAAAATAGTATTAAGATAATGTTGGATGATTGAATGAATAAATGACTTCAACCCAATGCTGCGAATGCAACCCCAAAACAACATAATATCAACATTTATTTATAATTCTTAAATAAAATACATTATCTACATGCTCATACTGCTGGTGCTTTTTTTTTTCTCTTTTACTTCTTCCTGGTTTAAAGGTCCGATATAGATAAACTCAGATATAGTTTACAGTAATACCTTAAACTCTCTTTATTCCACTCCTCTTTTAAACAAGCTTATTCAGTATATATGTAAATGAGCTACTCCTGAGACATGCCCCACCAAAGAACAACAAGCGAGAAGAGGGGTATATGAGGTCACAATAGTGGGCTTGTTTAAGCCCTGGACAATCCAAATGCATAATAGATCATCATATTAATGGTTTGGTCAATGACAGTCTAATAAATTGACCCACTATACAGTATGTACTGGAGAAAAGAAAATCAAAAGGCAAAACATGAATTTGCTGTTTGCCAATCACACAAACATACAATATACCAACAACCCTCGCACACTGGGGGGGTCTAGAGTGTGTGATCAAAAGAGCCATGTTTTGTCGTTATTCTTTAAACAATGCAGTAAAATTTACATTCACATTTCATGAGATATTGTAAGTAATGCAATCAAATCTAGACCATTTGAATTGTACAGGAGCACGGATACTCCTTATATTGTATTCATACTGTACATTACAGTATATTGTTCATTGACTAGCACCAGCAGTGGGTTCCCTGATGAGCGGTTTGATTCCTACTACTATTATTACTACTACTACTAAAAATAATAATCCATCCATCCATTCATCTAGGAACCTCTTTAGTTCAACTAGGGACATTTTATAAATATTACATTCATTCAACATTGACACATAAAGGGCAAGTTGGAAACACCATTTAACCTAATCTGCATGCCTATGCACTGTGGGAGGAAACCAGAGTATCCGGAGGAAACCCACCAAGCAAGAGGAGAGCATGCAATCTCCATGCACACAGACCTGAGGCAGGAAATAAATCTAGAACTCTGAGGTGTAAGGCGACAGTGCTAACCACTAAGCCACCATGCTGCCAATAATAATAATAATAATAATAATAATAATAGCATTTTTGACCAATCCCACAATGTTGTGACAACTGAAAAGCTCTGCTGGGATTCGGTAAGATCTGCACGTCCTGGGTGTATAAGCTGACAGAGTGGAACTTTTGCACTTCGTTTTTAAGCCAACCTCCTATAGTATGAAAAAAACACAAGACCTTCTATGTATTCAGCTCTTCAGTGTGCTGACAGTGCACAATGACGTTTGTGCAGACAGAGCCATATATCCATCCCACCTTCTGTGAGTAATAGGTCACTCCGGCAACCTGCATGGACCACCAGAGCACTTATCTTTAATCCAGCTGAATGTTATGACGCTCTGAATGAAAGGTGATGTGCATATCAAACCTGTGCATTGTGAGGCACGCTGGGGGGGAACAGCGGGCTTTCTGGAGCTTCCAGCATGAAGGTCTTTCCATCATGATCTTGCTCTTGCACCTGTCATTTTACGCAAAGAAAAAAGACACCACAAGAGATTTCGGCATTTAGCCTGAATGTTTCCACGACATAAACTTACCTGTGATGTACAGTGAAGACTAACGCTTAAGGAAAACCAGAGCTTCTATCTCTGAGTGAGATTATCACATGGAGGAGAGCTTTGAAATATCCAAAGCGGCTATAAATAATTCAATACGTAACCGGGAAAAAGGAAATTCATGTGGTCAAAGAAATATTTATAGTCCTCCTCACAGAACAGTACACAATTGCACGTTCTCTCCAAAACCATAATCTGGAATTGATTTAGTCCCAAAACTAATTTGTTTTTCTCTCCGCTGTCACAGAGCGAGAGACTCAACCTTTTATAATTTTACCCCCAAAGTGTTCCGTAAGCATTCCGCATTCCGAGTTAGTTTGTCTGTTTGCGGAACCCTTCAAATCTACAACTCGAAACTTTCTCTGTAATTCTTTCCTGCTCAAATACATGGTGTCTCCACCTAAAAAATTAGTTGGTCTTCATTGCCCTCCTTCTAAATCTGAGTGAATTCCAAGTGCGTTACTCAGAGAACTGGGCTCGTGTGTGCATGTGTGCGTGCACATGTGTGTGTGTGTATGTGTGTGTATGTTTGGGTGGGTGGTTGGGTGTGTTTATATGTTGCTGGGGACCAAAAATCACCACAAGTATTGAAATGTATTTGGCTGTTCCTCATGGGAAAATCTGCTTTGTTGATGGAGACCTACTGTACTGGATTATGCGAAATCCACTTTTTAATCATTTTAGGCATTTTTAGGTCTTCAGTGTGCATCAACACACACACACACACACGCACACACACACACTTACACATACTCACAAGTGCAGACACACATATCTGCATTCAAATGCACACCACACACACTCACACTCAAACACTCACAAGCGCGCACACACACAAACACACACAAACACACACACACACTCACATTCACAAGCGCACACACACACACAAACATACACACTCACAAGCGCGCACACACGGTCATTCAAATGCGCGCACACACAAGCACTCACACACTTTCCCACACACACACACACACACACACTCACAAGCACGCACACACGTGCACACAAATGCACACACACACACTCAAACACTCACACGCATTCACACACACACACACACACACACACACACACACACACACACACACACACACACACACACACACGCACACACACACACACAAACACCCACAAAAAGAAAAACAAAAAATTCTGCAGAAATTCTAAGCAGTTTGTCAGCTGGGGCTTAAACAAGCAAATCAAATCTTCCCTTGTTGTGACCTCATATAGAAGAGAATCAATTATTTGATTTGTCAAAAATGTAGGTAGATAAAGCCTGGGAATGTGTGCAAAATGTGACGTTTCTGGTCCCTGCAGTCTGACTGCTTAAGAGAATGCATTTCTTTAAAGGGGGGATCTGGGGAGGTTTATTTAAATCTACGGAGAAAGAAAATCATGGCATGTCATAATGTAGGAGTTGTATTTTAGCTGGAAAATAAGTGTACACATTTTGGAAAGCTCTAAACCTCTAATCTTATGCTCATTTGTGTTAAAGGGAGTATAACACAGTATGTGGCCTTTAAACACAAAAACAAAACAAAAAAATGGGTTGGGTGCAAGTGTAACATATATCTGTGAAGGATGGAAAAATATAAGGCATTGTGTTCTCCCCAAATACTAAGAAGGGTAAATAAACTTGCTGTTACTCACTTCTTTCTCGAACCACATTACACAAAGCCATCCCAAGTCTGTTAAGACCTGTTTTATTTTGCTCGTACAAACTCAAAAGATCACTTTACAATTCTGCCAATTTTGGCGACCCCTCAGTGGGGCCACCCGAAGGACCAACAACAACAACAACAACTTTACAATTCCATGTAACTTTTAATCAGTTGCATTTATGCCCTGGTATTTTTACAAACTAATTTTATGCTCCATAAACGTTATAGTGCACGCTACTTGGCAAGAAATTCAGCACCTCGGTCAGAAGTTCAAAACAATATGGCAAAAATATTCCTGTGGTGCAGACTCGAAACCATGACATTCCAACGAGCTCTTTTTACTGTCAGAAAGGCAAAAACAACAAACAAAGAGTGTCTCTAATCTTACATCATATCGTTGCTGTTATTTTGTTTTTAGAAGAGACACAGCCCACAGTGTCCCAGCTGAGCAAGCCCGTGGCGACAGTGCAAGGGCCTGCGCCTGTGTCGGCTCCCCCCACCCCGGATTCTCCTGGTCCGTCTAGTGGTGCCCTCATGCCAAGCCCCGTCACTCCTCTTCCTCAACCTGCAAGCAGCTCTTCGCCTGGTTGTGGGTCTTCTATCCCGGAGCCAGCTGGAGCACCAGGAGCGACGGCATCTACACCTGGTAATGGAGAGACGGAGGAGGACAAAGCCAAGAAACTGCTGTACTGCTCGCTGTGCAAAGTGGCCGTCAACTCCCTGTCTCAACTGGAGGCTCACAACAAAGGTGAGTTTTTGTTATTTATTTTTTTTTTTTATCTGAGCTTAACCAGAACAACCAAAGACAAGCTTCTAGATCTGCACAGCAGTTCATGTCATAAATAATTAATGTAAAATACACGCCGTGTAATCATTTTTTTTTTTGGAAACTACAAAGCAAATTTAAACGCCTCTTACTGGTCTTCATGCCTCAACCAAACATCTGGATTCTGCTTTTATGCTTTAAACTTCAAAACTCATTCTGCTCCACAACAGAAGCACCAATATACAGTAATGAAGACTTTAGGTTGCAGTTACACAAAAATAATCACACCTTTGCCAGGCGAGTGCAAACCTCCCCTGTTTAAAGCAGAATCATTTAGAGGAACCATTTTCAGAAAAATGCATGTGCTTTGCTTCGAGACGCCAAATTGTCTTCCTTGACCGAGTTGCAGAGGTACACTAGCAATTACAGGCACTGTGGAACGAGAGCTAGAATCAAAATAGTTGCTAGGTCTCTCTTGGAGAGCTTTCACTCACTTATTTATGATTTACACACCACTAGGTTCCATTACAATGCCCCAGAGGGGACGCTAAACCTTATTATTGAATCGTAGCCATGTGGAGCAACTGCAGTTATTACTCTAGTTTGCCATTATATGTGTGTGTTTGCGTCTAAGGATGATGAAAGATAACCACCATGGTTTTACACGAAGACCTGTACAAAAAATAAGACTTTTTTTTTTAATGCGTCCTGTAGTTTGTAATGTCGAGGAGTGTTTTTGCACCTAAATCTAGACTTACATCCACTCTAGAAATAATCATTTTAAGTGTAATATGCATTGCAGACAGCAGAGGTCTCTCTAAATGTTCTTACAGTTTACACTTTCATCCATCCATCCATTCGTCTACGTAGGAACGTCTGTAGTCCAACTAGCGACCATGGAGGCCAATGGTGATTCCCATTGTCTTAATTTCCATTTTTGCAATCATGATGTCATTCTAACATTCACATGATTAGTCTAATCTGCATGTATCTGGAATGTGGGAAGAAACCAAATTACCCGGAGGAACCCCACCAAGCACGGGGAGAACGTACAAACTCCATGCACATAGACCCATAGCTTAAACATACGATACTGTACATCACGCAAGTACGATACATCAAGGTCTAAAAACACCATCGAGCTAAAACCCTGCCCGAGAGGTGACCGTATAGCAAGAAGCACAAAACATTAGGACGTTATGGACGTTAATAATCCCATGCTTATTTAATTTCTTAATAAGGATGTAGGTCTCCGGTGTTTAAAAGCAGCCAGTAAATCAACCAGGGCATCCTTCCAGGACAGAGAAACGTCTTGATATATGACTCCCTTCCAAGACATGCATTGAGCCTGTTACAAACTGTTCTTCGACCATGCAGCATACGGCTACATCTGTTCGTTTATTCATGACTTCATCTGTTCATTTGGCATGAGCCAGTCGTTTCAAGTGCATTGAAACTATTTGGATAGGTTGACCAGAGCGCAAAAAAAACATGCCAATCTAGTTAAATAAGCAGGCTCTTAAACTCTATTACAGTCTCCACATAATTTAAATCACCTGAATGAACTCTTTAGTCGACCTTGTTCGAAAATGCTGTTTTGTAGAAATTTGTAGAAGAACAAGTAGCACATGCTCTCATTTAGTGTGCACACACAAACAGGCTTTTAAAACAAACTTTCCAGATTGATTGGAATGATGTTATACCAGGGATGAAAAGCGATCATCAAGGCTTAAGCAGGGCCTCGAATCTGGACGTCCGACAACTATTTCATCAAGCACATCTTAAAAAGGTACTGAGGCCCGAAAATAAAAGCACATGTTTTATAGCAGGGGTGGAAACAATCCAATAAGCCAGAAAAGCTGAATGTTTGCTGGTGGTGACAGCTCTGCTGGTGTACTTCGTTTGTTGACCACACTCATGTCATCTGTTTGTTTATGTCCCATCGCATCTGTTACAGATGAAGACAAAGAGACTGGCGAGTTTTATTGTCTGGCAAATATGAGATGCAGACAAACATAAATTCCTCAAGCTTGTGTGCACACTGATCTCCCGATGTTTCCCCTTAACCCCTATACTCATCCCCTTACCACAATCTAAACTCTACAAACATCGCTCAGGAATCAGTGTTAAAGGGGAACTCTCAGTCAACGTAAGGCTTCCTGATAATTGTGGCTCCTTAATGGGATGTGGTTCTTATTTTGTCATGAAATTTATAAGCATTGTAGCTTCCAGATGAAAATGTGGTTGTGGTTCATTGTTTGCCCCAAATGTTTTGCTACAGTATGTGTTTATCCTCAGGAGCCTCACATGGCTCTCCAGACATCTTAAAAGAAATGAGTGTACTCTTTACTAAACGACACAATGGAAGGTCATAAAATTAGGACTTGGCAAACTAGTGTGTCTTGAACTGGTTTCAGAAAATCTGAAAATGATATGATGTTTACATCTTTAAATTTGCTTTCAACATTGATTGTGTGAAATAAACACTAGGAAATTCTACAAAATAAACCCTTCTTTTATCCAAACCAAACGCTCAATTTATTATTAAATTCTTGCATCTGTTCTAGTGTCATGTGGGTGTAGTTGAGTGAGGATACAGATTGTCATTGTTAATCATAACCTCCTGTCAATACATTTTTTGAACCAATAGTCAATCGGACAAGGGGTGCTGCTCGACAAGCGAGCCCTCTTGTGGCCAAATCGAACATCACAATTTACACCTTACTTACTCGATCAACATCAGGGTTGTTCAGGGCTTGGAGCCTCTCGCAGAGCACACACACTCATTCACACACCACGGGCAATTCGGAACCGCCAGTAAGTCTAATCTGCATGTGTTTGGACTGCGGGAGTTAACCAGGGAACCGGGAGGAAACCCACCAACCACAGGGAGAACATGAAAACTCTATGCACACAAACCCTAAGGTGGGAATTGAACCCTGGAGGTGCTGGACGACAGTGCTATTCACTAAGCCACCGATTTACACCTGTGTTTAATTAAACGTGAACCGATCCAAATCCTTGTCATTCCCTTACAATCCAAAGAGAAATTAGTGTAGGGTGATATAACAGTTGATGTTGAGTCATGATAGTGTAGCCTCAGGTCTTTCCACTAATAAATCTTCCTTTCACCTCAGTTAACAGTATGATTTATTCCCTCCCACCTGTCTTATCTCTTTTATGTCCCTTAGGCACCAAACACAAAACCATTCTAGAGGCCCGGAGTGGACTGGGTCCCATCAAGGCGTATCCCCGTCTGGGGCCCAAGCCCAGTGGAGAGAGTGGGCCTACAGACCCCAACACTCAGGAACGCACCTTCCACTGTGAGATCTGCAATGTGCGGGTCAATTCAGAACTACAACTTAAACAGGTGACTTTCAGATCTCAATTTCAAATTTGTAGTTATTAACCCAAAGGATCCATTTTCCCTAAAAATTCGTAGCCTTTGCAGACATGCTAAACAGCTAATTTGTTTACGAGTAACCCTACTGATAGCTGCATGTGTTTGAATCCACAGCACATATCAAGTCGAAGGCACCGGGATGGAGTAGCAGGGAAGCCCAATCCACTCCTGAGCCGACACAAAAAGCACAGGGGTGCAGACCTCACGGTGAGCTGTTATTGAATTACTCGCAGGTTTTTAATGATAATCCCAATTCGGGACATTCACACAGCTGGTTCTTTTATTTGGATCTATTGAAGAAGTAAATTAGCTGGAACAGGGAAGTGACATTAAGACTAGGAAAGTAGGCAGTAGAAGTGGATTTAGAATCCAATCAGCAGTGTATGATTGGATGGGTATGCGTGTGTGTGCTTGTGCCCTGCAGGGGGTTGGCACCCCAACCTGGGTGTACACCACCTTGTGCCCTAAGATCCTTGGCATAGGCTAAAGGCAACCTTTGACTCTACAGAGGATAAGCTCTATAGATAATGGTTAAATTAGGGGTTTTTAAGTTGAACCAGGATTTGTGATGAAAATTTCTCATGAATGAACGTGTAAAACTGCAAACACAGTATGGTGATGAGACTCTTAGCTGCGTTAAAACATTTGAACGGTGCGAACATTTTAAAGACGGCTGTGTGTCCGTGAATGATGATCCCGGGCGAGGTGGCTTGGAGCCCACTGGCGTCGTTCCTGTGAACATTTAGCTACTGAAACACCTGACCCTTGAAAATGGATGGATAACTTGTCACCACCTTGTGGAGGAGATGTATCTGTCTGTTGGAACAGTCCACACAAACATTCACAAGCACATCTTGCACATTACAGGAATTCGGCTGGGAGTTATTCCCTGTACATGTAGTTCCTGCAGGCGGTCATTCCGATAGTGGCTCTGGCGTACTGAGAAATCTTTCTGCCTTGATGGTATCTAAGCACTCGTGAATGACTCGGATAAGTGCATTAGTGTTACAGAAATAAGGATTGTTTTTACTCTCATAACTGAGTCCTGTTATTCTAAATCCTGGTTTGACTTGCACACAGGGTATGTTCTGATCATTCTCATATATATTCATACACCTCATAATTCCACTTCTCTGCTTTCTGGTAAACTTACTGATTGGTCTTTGCTTTGGCACGTTAAAAGGGTAGGTAAGATGCAGCCAGATTAATCGATAGAGCTCGCTCGGCTGTGTTTCATAAATGTCCTTCTCTGTCCTTTCCTCAGGATCTCACCAAAGCGCTGGGTGCTGGCCTCCTGCCCAGTCCTCTGGCTGTAGCTGCAGCAATGGCTGCTGCCGCCTCGTCCAATCCTCTAGCTCTCCGCGCCGCAGCTCCCGCCCCACACCCTCATCACCATCATCATCATCACCTCTTACAAGCCCCACCCCTTAGCCATGCTATTCTGAGACCGGCTCCAGGGCCAATCCGCACCACACACGGGCCCATTCTTTTCTCACCCTACTGACACACCCTCCTCCAGTTCAGCCAGCCAGGAGCAGCATCTCCAAAAGCACACTGTGAAGTAATCCAATAGTAAAATAATTACAGTAGCAAACCACACAGCAATGACTAGAATTAACTCATCCACCAACTACTCAGTTTCAAACAAGGAAAAAAAAAAACTGGAACTAAAGGAAACATGGGACGAAGAAGAGAAAAGATTTATTCCTTCTTTCCCTTGCCCTGCCCTGCCCTTCTCTTTTCTTTGGAGTGCAAAGCAATGAATCAAAAGACAGTATGTAATAATTACTTCAGCGTGGCATTTATCTTTCCCTTCTTGTCAGACGCACATACACACTGTGAGACAGAAGCAGATAGGAACCGGATGCAAGAAAGAAACTGCTGGAGAGTTGTGTTACATGGAACATACCCAAACACGCACACATACTAAAAGACTACTACTAATTGTTTCCATTTATACTGTGTACCACAGTACAAGTAGTTTCTCCATCATGTCCTCAGCCCTATGCACCTTGAGAACAAAAAAAACAAACAAAAAAAACAACAGGAACCCCCATTCTGTCAGTAGAATAGTTGCTTCGAGTGATCTCCTCTTTAATCAATCTATGTCATATAAAGTTTTGCCCTCTAAGACACTGTTAGCATCTTTCCAGTGTGGAGATGCTGCTCTGCATAACGTACTTAGATCGGTCCTGTGGAGGAAATACGGTGGAACACGACCTGAGGAGATGAGCGTGAAGAAACAAACTCATCAACCCAAAGTGATACTACAATTAGGGTTCAGAATGAAGATCTAACATCTGAATGCTTCCTTAAGAAAAAAAAATGTAAAAAAAAAAAAAAAAAAAAATCTGCCAACTTTTATCTTCTCTCCAGAAGTGAAGAAGAGAGCTGAGCGGATAATCTGCTGTTTAGCAGAAATCAATTCTCAGTTCCTAAAGGAAGACCTGCAGACACTTATTTATTCTTGTGTAGTGTAGCATAGTCCAGAACTTCCAAGCGGACTGATGTGTAGTATCAAATAAACGGGGAAAAAATATTTTATAGAAGATCTTTGTAGACCCAGTCATGATGGCAGTAGGTGGACGGTGGGGTTCTTAGAGAGAAAGGCAATATAACAGGGGTGTCCAAACAGTCTCTGGTTTTTAAAATGTGTTTATTAGCCCAGTAAGGCTAAAATAAATTGGCTTAATAAATCATTGGTGGCACAGTGGATGAGTGGTTAGCGCTGTTGCCTTGAACCTCCAGAGCCAAGGTTCGATTCCACGCTTCTTCAGATTCTCCAGTTTCCAGTCCAAAGACATGCAGATTAGGCTAACTTAGGTGAATGCATGTGTGGATGTTGACCGGAGGTCCTACCACGGTCGTAAAAATGGTAACAAATACATCACGGTGGTCACCACTGGCCTCAACAGTCTCCAGTAAACAACTATTAAAGTTGAACTTCTTTCTTTGTCCACTTGGTGTCACTACTGTGTAAAATTTAATCTAAGAACTCACTTTTTTTTTCTGCAGGTCTACCTTACCATAAGTAAGATTTCAGGTAAACATGGTGTTACCAAAGAGACAGAAAAAAGAAAGTATATATATGCTGGCAAAATTACTACTGAATTTGTAGTGGCTCATGAATAGGAGCATGTGGGTCAGAGCCCAATTATATAGTATATCACACATTTAAAAATCTTGATGTCCCTTATTCACAATTCCATTGCTAATTATCTCTAATAAACAATGACACTAAATAATTCATTGCGCTAATACTGCAGTGGTCTGACCTAGTGGCCAGAAATGGGAACTGCAATTGCTCCAAAAAATGTTTGGGCACCCCTGCAATATAAGCAAAGGTTTAGAGTCGCACTCCTGTGTCCATTCTCTCTCTCTCTCTCTCTCTCTCTCTCTCTCTCTCTTACTTTCATATATACCGTATATACACAAATTATGCAACCTCAGCAGAAAGTCCAGCAATATGAACCCTAGTCTTTCTCTAACATTTCCTCCGGCATCCTGGCTAAAACCAGTCCTGGACTGTAGGGCTGGAGATATGGACATCGC
Source organism: Clarias gariepinus (assembly GCF_024256425.1). Taxonomy (NCBI): domain Eukaryota; kingdom Metazoa; phylum Chordata; class Actinopteri; order Siluriformes; family Clariidae; genus Clarias; species Clarias gariepinus. The sequence goes on from NC_071121.1 coordinate 6,610,319, forward strand.
TTTGAGGAGGACAGAAAGGGGCAGGGAAATGAAAACAATGGAATGAATAATAATTAAACAGGAAGAAGCCACGGGATCACAGCGACATCGCAAGGGGACGAGACTGTTCTCCCGTTCTTTGGTCTGAACTTCCTGTCTTGAATCTAAAGCCATGCAATGCATATGATTTCTGTTCTTTTACTATGATTGGTTTAATGTTATTGTTTTGTTATCGTGGCTTTCTTTTTAATTTTTCATAAAACACTGTTTTGTTGATTATATAATTAGTGAAAGAAAGAAAAGACTGTGGTGAAAGAAAAATACACCCAAAAAATATATATTTTTAGGTAGAGAACCATGGGATAAAATTCAGTGGGGACACTGCCTACACACTTTATGCGGGGAAAGAGAAATATTCATTTAGAAAGCAAGACCTTCATGACATTGGAGGGATTTTCCATAAGGTACTGATGGATGTGACTAAAACCCTTTTGTTGATGCGCTAAAATGTCTTACTGTTTGGGTATTTGCGATGCAATAAGCAATCAATTTATGTAATTTGCTCTAGATTAACATAAACCAAATGTACAGGGTTCTGTAAACTGATTCGTGAGTGCCTACTGATGGAAAATCTTTGTTCGTCCATGGCGATGTTTTCCTTCTCAGAGCAGCAGGAAGGGCTGTGATGGACTGTCACTTCCCCTTCTCATAAAAAAGGGCCTTATGAATCTTTAATAGGGGCACAAAATACAGGATATCGGAGTGAAATCGATACATAGCTTACCATACTGTTTGCACAGCATATGTAGCTGCGATTCAAGAGTTTATGGTTCCATTTTGTGTGTGTGTGGTCAGCAGGTTTAGTAAGTTCAGTATCACTGTCCTTGTCATATTGCCATTACAGAAATGCTAACACACGTTAGCATCCACCATTGTGCTTTGATTAAAGTGACCTCTATTTGAAGATGTATTTAGGTTTTTTTTTTTCCATTAGTTAGGAAGGCAAGGGCAAGGGTGCTATAGTTCTTGTCAGTGTGTATCTTCTAGCATCCTCTGTGTGTATATCAGACAGAAAATCAATCAAGCTGGACCGAAGGACTTGTATCAGACTGGTGGTGCTGCGTTCACTGATCTGCAGTAAGCGCCGCTCACACAGACGCTTCATCGACGCCATGTCAGGCTGCAAACTCCAAGAAGTAACAGCGATTCACTTCCCAGCACAGTCCATGAGCATGATACGGACACACTTTGATCAGTCTGTGAACTCTATAAAGAATACCTTCATCCTGTAGTCATCCCAAGAAGGAGCATTGTCAGTGTACATAAATGTTTGGAGTCCTTTGGTAGATTTCATCCAATCTTTCAGGGCGGGTCTTATGTTAGTGATGAAGTGTGTTTTAGCCGTAGCCTTATTCCACCCTAAGCCTCTCCAGGTGACGGAGAAAAGGGAAACCCTGGGAAGCTTATGGTCAAACCTCGTCTTGCCAATAAAGTTATTTTTGAATTTGTCAGAGGGATAAAAGAGTATGTTTGGTGCAATGTAGCAATATTCAACCCATACTGGCTACTCTTGTTTATTGCAATAAGGAGATCAACCAATAAATGCATAGCCTATGTGAGTAAAATACTATAGATGTAATTTAAATGAAACAGAAGTTTATGGAAAATATTATTGATATTAAAATAAACCTGGAGTTACCACAGGAAAAAAAAATGTCTATAAATCAATAAAGACTATTAAACCTATATAATTCAAAGTCTGCTCTAATTTATTACAAGTTTTTCTTTTAAGGTGGCGCGGTGGCGTAGCGTTTAGCACTGTGGCCTCGGACATCTAGTGTCGAGGGTTCGATTTATGCCTCGGGTCCTCCGCGTTCAAAGACATGCAGATTAGGCTAAGAAGCATTCCCAAGTTGCCTATAGTGTGCATGCTTGTGCCCTGCAAGGGATTGGCACCCTGACTCTGGTGTACCTCACCTGGTGGTCCAAGTCCCCATTAGGTTCCAGGCATCAAGCAAACCCGTACAAGATAAGTGGAATAGAGAACGAAAGACATTGTTCCTGTTTCACTGATTTAAAATTATTATTATAATAGCCATATTGATTACAATATTTCATATTCTTTAAAACAAGTTTGCCATAGTGAGCTGAGGGATTTCAGGTCTGTCATAAAATTATATTTTTACAAGTGATTTTTACAGTATACCCTGGCCCCATATAATTACCAAAAACATATAGACTTCACAAAACCTGCTCCGAAAACACCTTAGTGTCAGTGGATAGTCTCATCTGAATACACAACTGCTATGATCATGAAGACATCCAAACTGTACAACGGTCAGGTTCAAACCTTAACCGGCTCATGCAATCTCATCCTGCTCGTGCCAGCTTCTATCATTTAGGTTTTTTTTTTTTTTTTTTTTAGCCACTTCCTGATGTAATAGTTTGGTCATTTGCAGTTGTCTAGTATGTTTTTGGTTTTTTTTTTTATTGAAATAATAATTTTGTTGTGGTCATTGTGTGACAAAGCAATTTATGTGCATTTACTAGCATCTATAATTGGTTCCATGGTGGACTAGAGGATAACACTCCGCAGTCTCGCGCCATAGACTGAGTTTGATTCTAAGTCTGAGAACTGGTTTAGTTGCCAAAAAGAATGTGTATGGAGTTGTTTTAATTAAGACATAATATTGTTTGGGGGTCATTCATTGGGGTTAAACCAACAGCCTGTAGTCAACTTCACTTTATCATTTTATCAAAACAATTCATTCATCGTCTATATCGCATATCCTGTACAGGGCCTTTGGAGAATGGGAGGAAACCAGAGGACCCGGAGGAAACCCACCAACCACAGGGAGAACATGTAAACTCCATGCACACACACCCGAGGCGGGAATCGAACCCATCAGGCTGCCTAGAACAATTCTAACCTTTAAAAACATACTCATACAGATGGTCTTCAAACATAGAAGAGAACAACACAGAAGAGGATGTGCTGTTTACTGAGTCTGGTTAGATTCAGAGCTTAGGTAGAGTCTCAGGTAGTTTTTCTTTAACATTTCCTTTACTGAAAAGATACTTTATTGTAAAAAGTGCTATACATACAGATAACGGTGTACCCTAGAAACCACATTTCAAAAACGAAAAGAAAAAACAAACAAACAAAAAAACTATGCTGATCTACTTTTGGCACTGCGTTTTACACTGCGCATGCGCACACCAACTGAACGTCATTTTTCGAACAATGAAACACACGGTATGTTTCAATTTATTTAAAAACATTTACAAGGATTTACGAGCAAAATCTTTCTCTAACATTTTTTACGTGGACAGGAACGAATCACAGTATACATTTTTAATTATTACAATTTAAATGATCTATTGTGTATATCTAGCAAAATTAGGCAAGTCATCAGATATGCTATTTTACACTATAAAAACTATCATTACGATACATTTTATACCGTTCATATGTCCTTATATCGGTATAATTTAAAATGCCGAAAAGGTTAAAAGATTCAAATAAACAACTTTTATACATTATGCTAAATAATAATTTTAATAGTAGAGCGTGATTATGTTATTACACGAACTGGCCACTAGAGGGCGGAAAAGCACAATTAAGATCACCGGTAATAAACATACAGTACCTATTATAGTTTCTACCACAAGATGGCGGTGTTACGAAAGTCACTCATCGGAAGACACCGAAATCACGACTTCTTTATTGGAAACCTTTACATAGTGCACATGAGGACAAAAGTGTTGAGGGCGATACACATATTAATTTTCACAAAGTCTGCTGCTTCAGTGTTTTTAGATCTTTTTGTCAGATGTCACTGTGGTATACTGAAGTATAATTACAGGCATTTCATAAGTGTCGAGCCCCACGTGAGTGGTCTCAGGATGCTTTACTGTTGGTCTGACACAGGACTGATAACACTGAAGCAGCAGACTGGGTGAAAATGAACATCTGTGTCGCAGACTGGGTGAAAATGAACATCTGTGTCGTAGACTGGGTGAAAATGAACATCTGTGTCATTCCTATAACTTTTGGCCACGGCTGTACACCCTTTAGCATAATAAATATGCATATAATATATAGATATACAAAACACAAACTATTTGATCAATCTGTTTTTGACCCTTTTATAAACTTATTAGAGTTTTACTTTCAAAAACTCCTTCAGAAAGAGAGAGAGAGAGAAAGAGAGAGAGTTGCTTTGGCAGGGAACGATGTAGAAAGATGATTTCAGGCCATTGGTTTGTTCTATATAACAGTAAATTAGGAACAATTTAACACATACCATGTTGCAGTTTTATTAGATTTTCCACTTTATAAAAAGATCAAAAGCTAAAGAATACACTTAGGGTTCATTCTTTGTTTTTAAAGCTGGTAATAAAATTAAAAAGGAAGTATAATTTGTATAATAATCATATTGTATTAAGATTTGTGCACAGGTATACAGTATACATAAGGCCACAATACATTTGAAGAAAATTGTGTGGTGTCATACTGTACCATGACACGTCTGTTTTTGGTTCCAATCTGTAATAGAAATTGTGAGATATAATGATGATGATTAGAATGGGATTTGGGGTGCACTTTGACACACTTCAAGAATGTGATACACTCCACTATTACCACTAATGGCTGTTAAGAGCATTTTGTTTCCCAGAGATGGTGGCAGTATCGAGGGACTGATGTAGATGATGTGCATTTCCAAGTTGTGAAAGGGACGAGAACAAGGGCACAAGGGGCACGCATTCACATGTACAAACATGCACAGGCCCATACACTATTTATTAGCTTATTCTATGATGTACAGCTCCCATGTAGGAGCACTTTGTATGTATACAGTTGCTGTAGTCCATTTGTTGCTATGCACAATTTATCAACCCTTGCTTTAACCAGACCATTAGTGGATATAGGGCGACTGTAGATTATTATTTTTTTTTTGAGCAGGGTTTTCTTAACCAAGCAGTGACATGGTAGTATCAGTTGCATCGTTAGATTACTGTATAATGCATAATCACATCAATGCAAGAATGAGACATAGCCCAGTAACCAAAATGTCTTACAATCCGAAACAATGTTGTTGATTTCTTAAACTTGATTGGTCAGAAAGTGTTGGTCCATTTGACCAAAAAAAAAAAAAAACTCAGCATTTTCAGCTGTAAGACAAATCATAACGTTATAATCATACTTCTTCTCTATAATGTTTTTGTTTCTTTAGTATCTTACATATCGATTTATGTAGTGAATCTAAACCCATAAAACAAAAAATGTGTGTAAATGAGCGAAATTTGCTGTAAGAAACACTTTTTAAAAAAGGATTCCCAAAAATCTGAGCTTTGTATCAGTCAGTGCCAGTCGGGGTGCTGAGGGAGGTTTTCAGAGCTAGAGCTCTATCAGGGACATTTTCATGACTTATCAAAACCCAAAAATGATAGCACCCCAGACATATTCAGGATTGAATAATTAAAATCCTCATTCTAAAGTCATCTTGAAGACAACCGAAAGACCTCTTAAAGAGACTTTTAAAAATTTTGAAAATGACCCGAGGGCTGGGATGGTAAAGCTTTTTCTTTAAAGAGGAAGGGCAATTTTTGCTGCGTTTTGTCTTATTAACTTCTTGAGGCTGGTAAGAGAGAGTTTAATATTATTCAAATTAAAGTGTTAGTAATTTGCAATGATATGTTTTCCATGTAATAGTGTGGCATCAATTTCAACATTCTGTGGGTATAAAAAGCTGGTATTGTCAGTAAGTCATTCCAAGTTCATCATTCAAACAGCCATGAACACACGGCGTCACTTAACAAATGAGCAGTGCCACCTGGCCATGGCGCGCGTTTGGGTCGGTGGCAGGCAGTCAGATGTTACTCGTGAACTTGATGTGTCTCAAAGTGTCATCAGCAGACTTGCATCAGGACACAGAACTACTGGCAGGGTTCATGACAGACCCGGGAGTGGAGCCCCACGAGTGATAGACCACAACGATGACCAGTACCTAAGGATCTATGCACTCAAACATCGTTATGCACACAGCTGCAGGCCCATTTACGAGATGCGAGGAGTACTAGGGTTTCCAGACAAACCATTTGCAACCGACTCCACTGCTTTGGCTTGAATACCAGACGACCGTTGCAGGTGACTCCACTGACACCAAGGCACCGCCGTGAACGTTTGCAGTGGGCACAAGACCATGTGACCTGGACAATGCAGCAGTGGTCTACCGTCCTGTGCACAGAAATGATTGTCATTAGAGTTGCTGGAGAAGGCGAGGTGAGCGATACGGTGAGGTCAACATGGTCCCCAAGGTTTGCTTTAGTGGAGAAGGTACAACAGTCTGGGCAGGCATCACCAGTCAGCGCAAAACAGATTTAGTTATTGTACATGGCTCAGTCACTGCACGTTCTTACCTCAGACACATCATAGAACCTGTCATCATCCCCCAATTCCGCCAGCATACCCTCAACTTTCTGTTCATGGATGATAATGCTCCACCACATCGTGGCAGAATTGTCACAGCTCGTATTCAGGAAGTTGCAGTGCCTTATATGGTATCGCCATCAATGTCCCCTGACCTGAACCCCATAGAGCACGTCTGGGACCAGTTGAAGCATAGACTGGATAATCGTACCCTACCCCCACATGACCTGGCAGAACAACAACATAACAGCTATCCCTCTTATTGTCTCTTATTGTTTTTGGAGTAATAAATATTAAACTAATGAAAATGGTGTTTCTTCTTATACATTACTTGTAATATCAAAGGGAACTTTTACTTATTTCATTTAAATTCAGAGCAAATAGGAAAAGCACTCATGTAAATAACAATATCCCTAACTTATTGTGAGTAGACAACTGATTTATTTATTATTTGTTCTCATGTGGAAATAAACTTGTTGTACAGAACTGTAAAAATTGATCCAGTAACCAGGTGATATCAGTTCAAGCCAAACCAGGACTTTCAATTCTGTATAATAACAGAACGCAGTAATAAGAGTTAAAACTCCCTTTACTCCTCTATATAAACTAAAACACTTATCCCAGTGTTTCTTATCCTAGTGCTTGGACGCCATCAACGTAGAAAGATTTTTCAGTACGCCAAAGCCATGATCGGCCTGCCTGCTTCACATCTGAAACACTGACATCTCAGGAACTTCTTTAATGGCATAAATGTGTGGAAATGGCCTCCGTACTGTGATTGAAGTCTTCAGTAAATGTCATTTAATTTTACTGTATGTTTCTATTCATGAGAAATGTCACAAATCATGGTTTGACCTGAACGCCCTTCGTATTTTATGATCTGATAAGACAATTACATAATTAAAAAACGTGACACAAGAGCAGTAAGCATCCGATCAGCTTGACGTTATGCATGGCTGAATTTTTCTTTATGTCTGTAAGGCATTTTCTCCTGAGAAATTGCTAGGAGACGTTACATACAGTATCTGTACATGGTTAAATAGTTGTATTCTCTCTCACAGGCCGGAAAGCTAACCCATGGCCATGAAGTTAGAAGGTAGTTCAAGGTAAAGTCATGGCTTTCAGTGCTTTTAAGTGTAAAAGACAGTGTAAATGACTAATGCTTTCAGACAGTGGGCTGCATTTCAAACGCCAACTCAGAGCTGCATTTCGTGCATTAATGCAGTGCGACCTGGTGAGGTTCATCCTGTATAATAGTGTGCTGTCAGTACAACTAACTCAAATACACTAGAAGGGACTTAGATGTCTACATAGTGTGTCAGCATGAAAATATTTCTCTGTAACATGTTTAACAGATTTAAGAGATCACATAAAGATGACTGAAAATGTAAAACATGTAATATATTTAAATATGTTTATACACTGTCAAGTACATACAACAACATACTCATACCAAATAAAATATGCATTAACATTTAAATAAATTATGTTTTACTGTGTTCTCTTGTACAGTGGCGTCTTCAAAGTCGCCCCTTGGCCTCTTGCTTTCTTCTCTGACTGTTTAGAAGCAAACCCGGCCTGATGCTTTTTCATACCGAACTTTGTCCTGGATTTGTTTGGTAACGCATTGTTCTTTAAGACACTGTTTGTTTAGGCATGTTTGTATTCTTTAACACAATACTGAATCTAATCTAAGGAAGGGATCAGGTGCCTTGATATCGAGACCATGTGACATACATTACAATGCACAAGTTATAGGCATGCGCTATTAAGCAAAGAGGCCTTTCAAGATAATACAATCATACATTTGTGTATTGAAAGCAATAAGCAGTATTGAATTAAACAATATTATGTGTAAAAACTCATTTCTGTTTAAAAATTTATGCACAAATTTTATAAGAAAATAAAACAGTAGGTGGTACTGAATATTTTGAGGACAGCTGCTATGGTTCTTCTAGGGATTCTGGCAGTCTGTTAGATAGACTTTATAATCATTATGTTTATTTCTGTTGTAGTTTTTGGAAATAGTATGTTAAAATTTATTTGTTTTGTAATGTATTTTTATTTTACTGACTCCATAATTCCTGCCATGGGTCTGTGTGCGTGGAGTTTGCATGTTCGCACTGTGCTTCGTGGGTCTTCTCTGGGTGCTCCAGTTTTTCCCACACTAAAAAGACAAGCAAATTAGATTAACTTATCTTAACCAATGGCAGGGCTTGAACCTGGATCCTTAGATCGCCAAATTAACAAAAAAACACATATACAATAGGTGCCTTAGCCTGACTCAATAATACGGAAGTCATGAAATAAATATTTAAGACTGTATTTTTAAAAAAGGGTGCTTTTGTACGGTACTGTAGGTCAGCTCCATTTTTATTCTAAACTAATCATGTGGTGTCTGACTGGTATCAAAAGATAGATTTAGTTTTTTTTTGTGTTTGTTTGGATTCAATAACTGATAGATTTGGTCGTTACTAAAAAGATTATTATGACAATTATTAGCCTATGTAATTTTAACAAGGAATAAATTGTGAAATAGAATAAGAAAAAGTTATAGAACAACTAAGCTGTGGGAAAAATTAAAAGAGCAAAATATAAAATATATTAAAAAAAACTTGTACAAAGTTGTACAAAGTATAGACAATGGCTGTACAAATATGGAAAATATAGAAATTGTTGTGGAAATTGACAGAATTTAAATAGAAATGTCCAGGGAGTGTGCAAATATGCATCATTGTAAAGATGTATGACCATAAATTATTACCATTATTATTAAATTAATATACAACAGTTTTAATCAAGCAATCTGATTAAATAAGAGGCATACCACAAGTTTTGATAATTGACGGTGCACCCACTGCGGCATTTACATATATGTATCACTCCATGTCCCAGATGTTCTAATAACCATTAATTACACTAACTGTCAGTCACAAGCAGGGGTTAAAGTCAGTACAATCAGTACATGTCAGAACAGACTGGACTGCCGTGCAGCAGAGAGAGCGTTTGGCTGCCAAAACCCACATTTAAAACCAGTCACAGAAGCACATTCAGCAAGTTACCATGCCTGATAAAGTTATATTATCATCATGTAATATCATATCATATCATATCATATCATATCATATCATATCATATCATATCATATCATATCATATCATATCATATCATATCATATCATATCATATCATATCATATCATATCATATCATATCATATCATATCATATCATATCATATATATGTCATTGCTTTAAACTCATTCTGAAACATCACTGCACTTTTATTTACTGGCGATTATTTGATTAAAACTGGTCACAAAAGGCAAACATTATAGGCGCATTGGCGACCATTTCAGTTGTCATCTGAAGCCTTGTTTGAACACAATTTACCAGATCTCATTTATCTAAGAGTTAAACAGATAATTTGGAGTAAAGATGCAAAATAAAAATGGACCTGTTAGTATTACTACATCTCATGAAGTGGATTGGCTGTGATGGAAAGGTTCAGCCTTTGGCCTTACAAAATGGAGGGATCCATTAGCTGCCAGACGATTCAAGGCTGAACCAATTATCAGACTAATAGACAGACAGGAAACAATCGCAGTTTCCGGTGTTAACACATTACAAATCATACACCAAATCATATTGTTGTCCAGTAGAGTTTCTGTTTAATAATATTAAAGTATCTTAAATGTTTGTAAATGACATGCCTATTGGTAGTGAATGAGAACGGAAGAGTTGCTTTTAAACCCGTCACACACTGACACATCCATGATCCATGATGAACAAACCTGGCATCACAAATGTAATCACGTCTTGATAATTAATTTAGGATTAAATGATAATATATAATATCATAATCGAATGATAATCGGCATCCATTCAAATCATGAAACAAATGCCGGGAAAGCATTTCCTCGTGGCTCATGATGGCTTCTTTTTCTTTATTCATATACTAATTACTTATAACTGATACATGCATTCATCTTTACTTGCATTTCTTCACATAGGAATAGCATTTCAAATGTGTCAGTTGTCCTTTAATTGTGCTTTCATGATGCCAGATGCAGTACTTAATGCAACATCATGCAGCTCTAGGCAGATCTTGATGAGAAATGTGGATAGGGTGAAGGGTTTAATCTCCCTGATGGCCAAAAAAAAAAAATGGTGCTGTGTCACAAGACCTCCCCTTCTCCATCCTGAGTGACATCTGATCCAGCATTCATGTATACTTCTTTGTGATTTGGGAAGTGCCTCAGATATGTTGCAGCTTTCAGTATCTCCACATTCATTTTTTTTTCAGTTCAGTTGCCTTTTATTAATATAGCACTTTAAATAGTAGATGTCACAAAGAAGCTTTACAGAAGTCTTCATGTAGATATAGATGACTGATGAGCGAGCCAGGAGAGACAATGGCAAAAGACAAAAGTAAATTTATTGAGACAATTATATTTTGGAGAAAGAAACCCTGTGAGGAACTTATAACTCATAACAGGATGATAAGATTATAAATGGTTACATTAGACCAGTGTTTCCCAAAGTATAGTCTGGTGGGCCACAAGAGAGCATTTACAATAAAAGTAAAAAAAATAAAAAAAATGTAATTAAAGTTTAAAATGTTCATTCTTGGTAATTACATTATACATTTACATTATATTTATAACATTTCTGAATAATAAAAAAGCCATAGGATTTAAATTTAATATTATTTTTCACTTTTCGTTTTAAACTGGAGAATATCCAGTACGTCCTCATTTCCTTTGTTTCAGATTAAAGTAACAGATGTAGATGACACAAGGCTCAAAACTTAATTCTTTATACTCTGTCTATTCTGTGAATAAACCAGAGAGAACATTCAGACACTACAGTTCCATGCATGCTGTGTGTACTGTATTTGCATGCATGTGTCTCTCTCTCTCCCTGCTGCCGTCCAAAAAGTCATAAGCTTATCAAGGCATGGTGGTAATCAATTCTTCCCCATATTTTAAACCTAACACCCACCATCACACCTATATTTGAAACAGTAGGTACAAAGTTAAAAACACACAATTTTATATGCTGTCTTTGTACGTCTGCTGTAGCATCAGTTTGACTGGACCTAAGAGTCTCAAACCTATTCCAGCATGACATTGACCTAAAGACATAGTTTGGAGTAGAAGAACTCGAGTGTCCTTCACACAGCCCTGACCTCAAGCCAACTAAATATGTTTAGGATCAACGGAAACACGACTGTGCTCCAGACATTCCGTACATGACATCAGTGACTGACCTCCAAATGATCTTGTAGCTAAATGAACACAAATCCCTACAGCCCTGCTTCAAAATCTGCTGGAAAGCAAAGGTTAATATAATAGTAGAGGACTTGGCACATATGGATGTTTTTTTTTTCTTTCAGTATCAGGTGTCTGAAAATGTTTTATAATTTACATAATCAGAATCAGAATCATAATATTAAGCTCCAAAAATAAATAATACTATATATTTAAAAAAATTGGTGAGGGATTAATTGATCAGACAGTAAGCCTAGAAAATGTGCATTCCTCTTTAGAGCAAATAAATGAATTTATCTTTCAGGCACCAGTTGATGAGTGCATACAAAACATATTAATTAAAAAGCACATTCAACAACCATCTTGATAAAACACACAGCAGATCACAGTATGTTCAGATCAGTACAACGTGTCATGGTTTATATCATCATAGTATAATCATGGGTGGCACTGCGGCTTTGCAGCTTATGGTTAGGGTTCGATTTCCGACACACATCTGTGCACTTGGAGTCTGCATCTTCTCACTGTACTTGGTGGGTTTCCTCCCTGTCCTCCAGTTTCCTCCCACAGTCCAAAGGCATACAAGGTACAGTAGGATATCTGGTGTGTCCAAGTTGCACATAGTGTGCGAGTGAGTGTGTGCTTGTGTGCACTGCAATGGATTAGCACTCCATCAAGGTTGTGCTTTAAGTCCCCTCAGATACTGTAGCTTCCATGACCCTGTACAGGATACAGATAATGATTGTGAGAGTGAGTATAAAATTATGTGGAAAATGCATAGTATTAACACCATGCCCCTTTAAAAAAGATGTTGCGTGTGTAATCCCCTCCTCTTTACCTGGGCCAGAGCATCATCAGTATCTATGTGCATGTTGTTACAGGTTGCTGTGCCTCCACTAATATGATAAGAAGTGAAATTCTCACTCAGTCTCTTCAAATTTCTCTGACTGAGCAATACATACTGGCAAGTTCACGAGTGAACTCCTTACTCTGATAATTACTGTAGGCTAAACTCTCTCTCTCTCTCTCTCTCTCTCTCTCTCTGTCTCTCTCTCTGTCTTTCTCTCTCTTTGTTTAACACACACTTGCACAAGAGGCATTACTCACGCTCCTTGATATATTTTTTTACTTCTATGCTCTCAGATGAGTGTGTCTATTGTCTATTGTAATATTATTAATTAATAAGTTAACTACTATTACTTGGAAATGAGCAAAATACAAACTGGAAGTTCAGAAAATACTTTATATTGTTTATTTGATGAACCACATAATTTGCAGATAAACTACCACAAATAGAGTATATGGTGTACATACAGTACAGGATATTATTACAAATATAGTAAATAAAAAAAAAACTAACTAAAAAACATAACACACAAAAAGCATGTTTAATCAAGCATAAGGTGAGTCATCCTGTGATATGAAGGCAATATTAACAAAGAAAGAACCACTCTGGCTCGGCTATGAAGGACAGGAACACAAATGTTTGGACAGGCAGCGACAATGTGGGCGGACCAACACATACAGTAGGTGAATGTATGAATGATTCAATAGATGGATGAATAGATTTCATTTTCTTTTGATTTGATCAACCATAAAATCTGTGATGCCTTAACAGAGCTATAACTTACAGTAGCAGCAAACATCACGTTACTGTCCAGTTTAACATTATTTTTTTTAAACAAATAAATAAATAAATAAATAGTTTTATATATTTGCTTAAAGAAATCATTAACTGTTTTTTAATCAGTGGCTTCATCCAACTTTTTTCTATGGAAACTGTAGGAATTAAAAGTAAGGAAACCTGTTGACCTGCTAAGCTTACACTTTGAAGACTACTGTATGTGGGTGAGACGTTGCTGTAAGTTTCCTACTTAGAGGCTGACGAAATGAAATAGCTAATTTTTATAAAATTTCATTATGCAATTTAAGTACTTAAAAGAGAAAAGTTGTGACAAATGACTTGACTTGAAATGACTGCTTTATGACTGATTCTCAGTAGTAGCACTGATTCGTATAGGCCAGGTTCATCCCTCAATCTGTCGTGAATATATTTAAAGCTGCAAACAAGTATATATTTTTGTTTTTTTTTATTATTATGCACAAATTATGCTGTAGTTTAAATTATATAATTTGCATATTACAGATGTTCAGAAAATAGCAGTTTCCATGAAAAGACAGCAGAATGGTTCCTCTTTTCAAAATTTTAATTACGTTATTTTATTAGCGTCTATTTCACAAAAGCAATTGATTATAAATAACCTAAGGAAACAGTCAATATTAAGTACTATTACATCATTATGCTGCTTTATGTGGATTAGTTTTAAGTGTTTATTGACTTATTCGGGCAGTAAATTGATGTGCAAATGCATTTCCCCAAAATATAATGTAATTTATTAAAATGATGTGTTAAATATTTCTGTGTAAGTGAAATTATGAATGTATATACTCATGGACAAAAGAAACATTGCATTTATTGTAAAATTTATTACAAAAATAAATAAAGTTTTATGCAAAAATACATGTCAATCAGCACCAGAAATTCAAAATGTTTAGTTACAGAGATCATGGGAATTCGGAGGTCAAAAAACTAAAGTTGGTGTGTTCAATATTCATGTTATCGATCACAGCTTGACAATGCATGCAAGAGTTTCTGTACGATTACTCAAGTTTATCCATCAAATTAGTCTGTCTTGACTCTTGTCTTAGCGTCTAGGCCTTCCAGACCTAGGGAATCTGTTTTACAGCCTAGAAATGTTGTTCCTAGTAACTCCAAACCATCTTGTTATGTCTGCTTGCAGAAAGTTGAAGCATTCTGATGGCCCTCTTTCTGCTGGCATTGTCCAAATGATAGTGTGAAGACTAATGGCACAATCAACAGGTTTCCTTACTTTTAATACCATGATGTGTAAGTTGGACATAAGCACATGGTAAACTTTCATTTAATTCATTCAATCAAATATGTGAAATGTGTCCATATATATAATAAGAGGTAAGATGAAGGAGAAGGCATTAAAAATGAAACCAAAGAATCATGATGAACTCTGGGAGTCCTAAGAGAATGCTTTCTTTGCCATTCCAGATGACTTTATTAATAAGTTATTTAAATCATTGACGTATGGATGCAGTCCTTCAAGATCATGGGTGTTGTACACAATATTATTTAGTTTTCCACTATATATATAAGCAGGGATGGGACATATACTTCATGTGTGACTTAAGCTGACACAGGAAGTCATTTAATTATTTTACTTAAACCTGGTTTTTAAATATGTGTAATTTTCTGATTTTTTTGTTTTTCCTAAAATTTGACTTTTATCCATTTAGTTTTTCCTTTTATTTATTGTTGTGGGACATCCATACAATACCACTGTGGTATAGTTCATGTGACACAATATATCGCCAGATTGTGGTTTTTAATGTTTAGCAACTCGTATCATAATTGAAATTCCAGTTTATATAGTTTCTACCTATACAGTACATTTTATGATGTTAAATGATAAATAAACATCATTTGGCATTATGCTAAAAATGGTCCATGACAGTCTGTATATGATTTTGTAAACTGTATAAAATAAAGTATGAGTTTCTGTATCAGTGCTACAACAATATGACCCATGTGCAAACCCACTAACCCACCAGGAGGACAGTACAGCGACTGACTCTGGATGTTGATCCAACATTCCTGTCACTTTTGTTGTATTGTACACATTTGCTTCCTTTTCTGTCTTGCATGCACACACTTAAACACACACGCATACTATTTTGAAATGCTAGCAAATGGGGTATGGTTTACTGATAAATTAGAGTTGTCATCTTATCTCACTCAGTTCATTGTTATATGAAGTCCTGTTGAGGAGATCATTCACGAGACTAATTGACCATCTCCATGAGACTAATTGATAATTTAACTCAGTTAGTGAGCAAATGGAAAACAGATTGAGATTACATTCGGTTGTTATATGATGTATGCACAGACGGCTTAATGAGGCTCCCTCGTCCACCTGTTTGCCTAGAGAGCTTGAGGGAGTCAAATAGATTAGACTGAACAGAAATAGATTAAAAAAGATAAAAGGTTAATCTGCAATGAAACTATTCCTAGTAATACATTGACTGGCCCTCATGCAGAGTAACTCAGCTATAAGACAGGAGTTCGCCAGCTCGGGCACATTAAAATATTTTATAAAATACCAAAAAATATCACCATTTCAGAAGGGTCAAATTACTGGTCTGAAAATAATTAAGAAGATTTTAAATGACTGGAATAAGGTTAATACAGAATGTCCCAACACTTTATTAAAACCTAAACTGTGCTGAACCTTCAACTTCATGGAAGAAATGTGGTCAGAAAAAAATTTATATAAAAAAGGTGTTCAATGAAATTTTGGACTGTGTGCTTTTTTTTTATAAAAATATATAAAATGTTCAGAGTTGCAGCAAAGCACACAAGCAAGCATTAATACACACTAAGCCTATCTCAGACTTTCAATTATTCAGTCACACTTTTTTAAAGCCTTATATTGTTTCATGAACTTAAACAAATTTTTAATTAAGAATGGTTATTCTTTAAAATATATCAATACAAATTTCCCAACATGCTTGAAAGGATGTAAACAGTTTTAGTTTTCAGCTGAAAAGGCAAGTAGGATACAAGTTACAGTACTACTAAAATAATGTTCATTACATTATGTATTGTAGATTACATATGTTACATACATTATATTATAGATGATGTATATACAATATATATATATATATATATATATATATATATATATATATATATATATATATATATATATATACAGTATATACAGTATATACAGTAGATATTCTAAGTACACAGTTTATGACTGTTTGGTTCTCTTGCTTGTTTGCTCACACAAGTTTAAAGTCTAAGTCAATATATTGAACATGTTTTATTCTGAATTCGAACTAGGCACACACTAACAACTGAATATTAATGGGTGCCAATAGTTTTTTCTCCTTCCTCGGCTTACTCCTGACCTTGGCTTACATCCAACTTCACATGTCTTTTCCTTCTTCCTTGAATACTTGAATCATTCATTAGTTGGCACCATAAATCAGACACATAATGTGCTATGGCTTCACACACAGAAATCAAATTATGGACAAATCACATGCATTTTATTTCTAAGCACAAGATTCTCACATGGTTATCTTAATAGTGTGTGTTATATCATACTTGAAAAAGAATTTGTTTAACATACATGGAGTGGCCGCCACATAGACCTTAACCCTATTGAGAATCTTTGGAAAACTTGACAAAACTATATGCTACGTACAGTAGAGAGTATAGTACTCTAACGAAGTATTAAGTATAATATACTGTATAATGTTTGGACACAAGTTCGGATTAAATGTTTACATTATAGAACAATATTTAAAAAACAGTGAAATAATTAGGCAATTAAGTACAGCAACAGTGTTATTTTAAGACATGACTGTCAGCTGTTCTGGAACAGTTCCTACAAGAACAATATTGTCAAGTGCATTTGCAAACCCACAAAGCACCTTAATAAAACTGGCTCTCATAAAGACCTTCCCAGGAAAGCAAGACCGAAACTTACCTCTGCTGCAGAGCTTTTAGGGTTACCGGCCTCAATTAATAACACCACAGATTGGAGCCATTATGAAGTCTTTACAGTTCATGAGTAGCAGACACATCTCAACATCAACTGTTTAAAAAAGATTATTGCATATTTTGGACACCTTCAGGATTTATGAAGAAATAAAAATGTACTTTTTACTGATAGTGTATAAACATATACAAACGTACACATTTTTTAAAACAAAAATACACTCTCATGTACTCACCCAACGTCTGTACCACTTTATCCTGTATACAGCTATCCCAGGAGACTAAGGGCAGGAGGCAGGTTACATCCTGGATGGGATCCCAGTCCGTCAACGGGCCCACGCACACACACACACACATGCTCATTCACACACTACAGGCACTTTGGGAATGCCGACTAGCCTAATCTGCATGTTTTTGGACTGTGGGGACTAAAACGGCCTACCTGGGGAAAACCAGAAGCGGAAATCAACCCGGAACCTGGAGGTTCGAGGCGACAAAGCTAACCACTAATCCACTGTACTGCCTCATAAAAAAAAATAATAATAAAAAATAATTACAAAAAGTTTATTCTTTTTAAGTTGTCAAATTCATTTATTCGTAGAAAATTACAGTTATACTTAAATTTAGATTTAATTAAAACACAGTTTTTGTGTTTTTGCCAGAATTCAGGTGACATTTGAGAGATTTCTCGCAGTCATCCAGACAAATGAAGTACAAAAAATAATAATAGAGCAATCAATTAAAACACGTGTGAGTAACGCATGTATGTATTTGCTTTAAATTATGTTTAATTGATTTTCGGAATTGCTCCCCAGCTTGGCTTCTGAATCCATCATGAGGAAAATTGAGTTCGATCTTTTATATCATTTCTTGACCTTTATTGTAGTTTTATATTGTAATGATCTGGTAACTGTAATCATTTCGTAATGATCTACAAACTTAACCATCCAATAAAAATTTCCAAATGGTAATAGACATTCATTTGCACACATAAGGCATAAAATAAACAGGAAATACTGTGTGTGTGTGTGTGTGTGTGTGTGTGTGTGTGTGTGTGTGTGTGTGTGTGTGTGTTGTTAAGTCTGTGATAACCTTGCCTCAAGGTTCTCTTCTTTATGTTTAAACCACTGGAGAATGGTTTTGTAATGACAACTCCTATTGTAAACTATGATATGAGGCAATCCTACTCCCTACACTTATTCTGGAGCAATTTAAAATTGTCCACTTTGTACTTTTATTACCATTGGCATCCCCAGACATTCTAAATGAAATAATTTACGGCCATAGCTTTAGGGGGAGTAATGTCACAACCCATTAAGGATCATCTCCAAAATGCCATAAAAGCAATAACCTTACCGATTTAGGTATAACGGACCTGCAGCAATGGGAGCTACATGAATAATGTGTTTAATAGACTTTAGTGTCTTTTGTCATCCTCTGAAAAAAGAAACAAAAGACAGAAATGTCAGGGGGTATGAGTGAAGGAGAGCTAGATTATTGCTTTTGAAATTACCTTTACACCCATGGCCCATGCCCTTGTAGAAACAGTGTTGGGACGTGATAATGCATCACATACATTACGTTTAATTCTACAAAATCTGCCCAAAACATCTGCAAATGCACATCTTCATCCCTCTTAAAGACACGTTTAACCCCTTAGGTTTCAGATAGATATTCTTGTTGCAGTTTATATCATTGGTCTAAGCCAATCCCAAAGTAGGCTTTTTCATAGTAAGCTGTAGGCAAACACTGATTAATAGCACTTGTCTGACAGCCACAATAAAGCCATAGGCAGTATATCATATATACCAAGTAGTGTCCAATTTATGACAGATCCACACAAAGAGAGAAAAGAGTGAGAAATGCGAGGTGGAAATGATGAGGGGAAGATTGCTCTCTCCACTGCAATCAGCAAATGCATAAGTTAAATCCCCTCCAATCTCTTTTGCTGCTATTGCTTGGCCTGTCATGATCCCTTCAATGCTGCAATTTCCCTTAAACATTTCTGAGCAGCGCGGAGAAAAGCAGTGCCAAGAAGAGAGGTCAGGACGACCAGGCAGAAATGTAGAAAATGGAGAAATGAAGCAAGTAATAAGTTAAACAGCTCTGTGGCTCCATCAGGAAAGATGCAGAAAGATTCTTTTAAAGTAATGTCTATCGTACAATGCCTGGACCTAAAAAGGGCCTTTTTTTATGGGACTACACAAGGAAAGAAAACAACAAAGGATATTGATAGAATTACTGGAACTGGGTTATGAACTGTTTAAAACATTAGGAATACCTGGAAGAATAATGCTAATAAAAAAATGTGGTTGGAAAAACAAAAATCATAAATAACTGTGATTAGAGAACACTTAAAAGCTTGGCAGTATCATAAAAATGGACAGTAGCAGGCTATGTTTAAGAGCATTTCCACAAACACAATGTGACGAGAACTCTGTGTAGCCATAATAAAACCGCATGTTAGTGAGAATAATTAGCTCCAATTCTGTTCCAGAATGATGGTGCATTAGGGTAAGAAGGGAATTGCATGAAGTGATGCACCCATCGCATACTGTATAGTGCCCTCCGTACAAGCCTCTGGAAGCAGTGTTATGATGTGGGGTTGCTTCAGTTGCTCAGATCTAGGCTCATTAACTTGATGTGGCAATAAAATTAAATCAGCTGATGACCTGAATGTACTGAATGATCAGGTTATCACATCTGTGGAGTTTATTAACCCTTAAATGGATATATTCCAAGGCTCAAAAGGTGAAAGAGTGGTTCTGGGAGCATGAAGAATCCTTTTCACACATGCATTGGCCACTACATTGTGCACCCTAATCAAAGCAGTCTGTTTTCATACAAAAATTGTGCATAGGTCTAAAAACAAACTCTTGAGACTTGTGTGCGGTCTGCGAATTCCTACTTTGATCCATGTTGAAAAAAAAAAGGTGAAACATTTTATGCACAAACATCCACCAATTTTGAGAATTGTAATAGGCTGCATGTGGTCTACAGACATAATAACTTTTAAAGAGTAGCTACTACTGGAGCACTACATTATTGGAGTATGCGGAAATTGATTAAACCTTAACAGCCCTAGGATGGAGGATGCCGACTGAACTGGTCAGGAAGTTTCAGTGGCACTGGAAAATTATTTTAGCAGAGTTAAAAGAGTTGTTAAGGTCAGATATCTGCAGTGACCAGTTCATGTGTGAAAATGATTCCTCATGATATTTAAGTCCTGGAATATGCCCATGCCATCAGTGAAGAAAAATATATGAAAAATATTTGCTCTAAAAGGGGAGAATTTGCACATGCTTTCAGAAAAAAACAAAATTTCCCCTTTTCTCTTTTAGGTCAAAACAGACATCTCATCAGTTTAGAATCTGTGGTGGAAGTCAAAGTGATAGCATGAAACATCATGACGAAAAAACAAAATTTTTAAACCAAATAGCCATAAACAAATCGTGAATGTTTCCCCATTAAAGGCCAAATGTTGTTGCCTCTAGTTGCTTACATGAACCTTTTTAAAAGAGAAATTTCATGTAAATGGACTTTTACCAATTCTAGGTCCATGGTAGGAGTTATTCAAACATCAAACATTACATGCACAGCATTTAATAACTAATGTTTTGCCCAAAAATCCATCAATGTGTAAAAATTCCTATTGTAAACCTTTCACTCATTTCAAACCTTTCACCCGCCCACACCACAAACACTTGCGTCCTCGGGTCCTGGGCTAAAAATATAGATATGTTTTATTACAAAATCCATTAAAGCAGATATCACAATGGCTGTGCAAATGTGAGCTGAGCATTTTCTAAAAGTGAAATAAATGCAGTGGGATAGTGCACATCACTGGACAAAGAATTTTAATCCATGCCTCTTCAGTAAGTGCTGAGACTGCCTCTTACACATTTCAGCTTCTCTTGAGGCTCCCTGGAGACCTTTACTTTCTCCCACGCACACTAAAACCGGATTTCTTTTGTTCAGAATGCAGAGTGGTCTGCCTGATACCTTCTGTATTTACGGCCTTGTTGAAGCGTTATAACATTTCAGAGAATGTATAAAATATATATGAAAAAATGAACAGGTAATATGTGGCAGAAGTGTTCTCCATTCTCATTAAGTAATTTTATCAGTAAGACATGTGGATACTCCGGGGACACTACAGTAGAATGTCTCTCCTTCAGGTCAAGTGTATTTCTGGAGTACTAGATAATTGCTAGAAGTAATAATTATGGTTTCTGAGTAGAAAAGAAAATCAATTGACCTTTATAATGACTTTCACTATCCATGTGTTAATAAATCCTACACACACTCACTGTACATAGATCAAAGTATATATAGAGAGATTGCTTTGTGTAAGAAACAGATGGGTGTCCAACTCTCTGGACAAGTCTGTAAGCTTATATATACTGTACATTTCTAATGGGTCTGAATAAAAAGAATTCTCCAGGAATTTAGGCTGATATCACCTTGCATTAATGATCAGTGTGAGCAGTTATGAAATTACTTCTGTCAGGTTGGGTCATGCTAAATAGCTGGTTAATTAATTATATATTTTAGTATATAGTTAAATTATATATAAAGAAATACATAAAATCTATTCTATAAATGGGAAATCATACCCATAATTATAAACATTGCATTTGAAATAATAAAGCTGATTTTTTTAAGTTAAAATATAAATCTAATTTAAAAACATTAATAAATAACATTATTAAAAGAGTTCTAACCACAGGAGAACTAAATAATGCAAAAAATATATAGAATGTTTAAATCATTAAATAAAGCTTGAAATCTTAGCGGCCTTGACAAAACATTAGAAAGCTAATTTAAAACGCATTTTTAAATTAAAACGCATTAAACGCATTTCCATTGTCAGTTATACATTTAAGTAAAAATATAGAAGTGATCATGGCGGCACTGTGACTTAGTGATTAGCTCTTTTTTTTCTTGCACCTCCAAGTTCCAGGTTAGATTCCCGCCTTGGGTCTGTGTGCATGGAGTTTGCATGTTCTCCCCGTGCTTGTTGGGTTTTCTCCAGGTACTCCGGTTTCCTCCCACAGCCCAAAGACATGCCGATTAGGTTGGTTGGTGTTCCCAAATCGCCCGTAGTGTGTGAGTTTGTGTGTATGTGCGCCCTGCAATAGATTAGCACCGTATCCAGGGTGTACCCCGCCTCATGCCCTAAGTCTTCTGGGATAGGCTCCAGGCCCCCTGCGACCCTGAACACAGCGGTATAGACTGTGAGTAAGAAAAAATTACATTCTTTATTAACAAAACTAGTTGAGTTGGAATCGAAATGTAATAGCTTTGCTAATATATACTTCTTTCTTGATTTATGTAAATAAGGGATGGAAGCAGGCCATGTGAATCAATCACTAGCACCCCTGTCATGTGATTAGTCTTTTTCAGATAGTACTATTAAGCAAGTAAGATATTTAGCTAACATGAGTTTTTTTCTGATTTGCTAGCAAAGCTACGAACGACATAACTAATTAGCTAGCCATGTTATTCAAGTTGTCTGTTTGAATAAGTTAAAAATGCATGATCTACATCACATTACTAAACCACTTTACTCCCATGGCTATGTACATTTTAATGAAATATGCATGGAAATGTAGTTAAGAGTTAATGGTTTTAGAAAGTTTAATGGTTGTAATGTAGCTTGTAGACACACACTAGCTGCACTTAGCAATTCAAAGACACATGGAGAAGAGTGCAGTCTGTCAAGTGAAACGCCTTTAATTAATATAAACCAGATATTACTAAGTTAAACACCATTAAAGAATGGAAGTATGCACAGGTCAAAGTTTCCACATGTGCTACTAAGCCCAAATTGTTCACATTTTTTTAATTAATCCACTCTCACCGTAAAACCCTGCAGAATTATCTAAAAACGATAAATAATAAATGTTTACTGGCAGAAACACTTCAATCGATCCATGTTTTGCCACTTAAAGAAACATTAGCCCACCTACAGGACAAACTGTTTAATAGGATGATCAGTGACCAAGTGTTAAGCAATGGTTCTCAAAAAAAAAAAAGAGATGAAAAAGTGACAAAATACTGGACCAAAAAATGAGAAAAGACTGATTACCTCTCAAAAAGACAAAGTAAATTATTAAAAGCACGCCCAATAACACCACAGCACCAGTCACAGTATCCTGAGAAACAATGAATAAGAAATATTGGAAGAAGAGCTGTGTCAGTATCTGATAGCTTTCTGAAGAGCCAAATCAAAGTTAGAGTGGGGTTATTTTCTAGTGTCCACAGATTGAATCCTGTCACATGGTATAGTGTGGATGGCAGAAAGCAGTGAAAGGAATACATAACAGCCCAGAGATGACATGGTATTTGAAACACCTCTTTTCCAAGACCATAAGTACCCGAGAAAAGTGAACAGTGGTAACAGTTTTTTAAGTGATGCTATTATTTTTTTAATTAACAGACAACTGTATCTTAATATACAAAGGTGATCAGGTTAGATCAGGACTTTTGATTGTGCAGAACACATTATGAGTGTATTATGGAAACACTACCTTTATTTCTTTATATAATCCTTAGCTACACTAATGCACTTATCTCAGTGTTTCACTTGTGCTTGGATACTATCAAGGTAACAAGTCTGTTCAGTATGGTGGAGCCATGATTGGACTGTCTGCTTCATGTCTGATCTGCTGGCCTCCCAGGAACTCCTTTAATTGCCCAAACAGGTGAAAATCATGTATAGTCAGTTCTTACAGACAGATGGATCTCTCCTGCAAGTTGGTAACAAAATATGAGTTGATCTTGAATAATCAGGCGTACCACTTGCTAAATGTACACGGGAACCCATGTACCACTTGAACACCCTTTGTAGTTTTGTTTGAAATTAATGTAAGATGCTATTCACAACCGACATTTTACGACCCACGTGTTTGTAGTGTGAATGCTAATACGCACTGTTGTATCCCTGACAGTAAGACCACCTAATCCCAGTGTTGCCATTGACTGTGAGAGCATTGGTTTTATTGGCCAAACTAAGTGTGTGACACTTTATTTTAGAAAATTATGGTTATATGCATATACACTTTATTTGACTATTGGGGTAGTGCTTTTGATTCTGAACTGACATCAGCTTGTTTCTGCCAGATCTTGTAGTCATGAAATCAAATCACATGTAACCAGAGTCGAAACGTACAACACTATTCATAAACTGTAATCTGTCTAATGTGGACACTTGTGACTAGGGACACTTTAGACCAATATTGATTTATATATATATATATAATGAAATGGAGTAGAAAGAACCTACTGTGGATTTATTTAACATTGTGTTTTGCTATAGATTTGTTTTAATGGTTAGTTTGCAACCTTTATGTAGGGGGGTTACAGAAAAGTAGAATATAGAATATAAAGTAGAATGGCAAGATAAGGGAGCAAGTGGATTGTGTTTATTCACTTACCCACAAGTTACAACAGAATCTTAAAATTATCCCCGTTCAGGTCTATGCTTCACTATTCGCTGTTGCTGGGAGAACATCATCTTGCGATGTGCACAGATGACTGAATAGGATGGCAAAATAAGGAGGCAACACCATGTCATCAGGCAGACAGACAGACAGAGAGCAAGGGGCTACAGCCGCCTCCAAAGAGCAGCGCACCAGTATTGGTGGTGGGTTACTTTTCCATGTGCCACCCTGTAGAACTATATAGGCTTATGTGAACATTAAGTTACAAAAATTACAAAAAATTAAAAATCAAGAAAATCAAACAGATTTTTTTTTTTTTTACATTTTTTTTTCCTTTGAATATCATGAGCCATCACAACTTATTATGCTACACATTTTTCTTGGGTGATTTTGCAACAAACATCTGCCTGCCAAACCCCTCAGCACTGAGATCAGACAGCTGCTGCATTTTGGTGGAAGCTCTAGCTAGAGAACTCAAAGATCAAAACAGAACATGGATGGTTCAGAGGCAATTCTGGGGTGAATAAGAAGTGTTTTGACAGAATGTGATGCTGAAAGTGTTTCTGTGACTGATTTTAAGTGTAGGTTTTATGCAGGCAGCTGATCTCCCCTCTTACCAGTGATATTCAGTACCTGATTGTACTGTACCAGCCTTCTTTCATGCCTATACTGGGAAAATAAAGACTGATAGAAATACACATGATGAGTTACATGATTGCTTTTCTCTTAGGTGATTTTTCCATACTAACTCAGAAGGGTGATTTTCTGTACAGTTACACAACCTGAACCCAACTGAGCTGTTTTTGGAACAAAGTTGGCACACAACCAACCAACCAACCAACCAACCCCACATGCCACTGAGACTCTCTGAAGAACTCCCAGAAAAACTCCTTTGTGGAAAAATGTTTGCATAAAGAGAGAGTTTGTAACAGATATAGCTTAGATTATTTTTAGGCTTTCTGAGTTTAAGTTATTGTCTGTGTGTTTTTTCTCCTGCATCCCAAAAACATGCCAGGAGGTAAAACTTTAAATTGCCACTGAATGTTTACATGGTGTCCCTAAAGGGTCTGGTGTCCATCCAAGGTGTATTCCTGCCTCATGCCAAGTATTCCAGGATAGACTCCGGACTATCTTTTTTTTTAATCCCTTACTGAACACTACTTTTAAAGGCTTCCTGCCTTTCTTGTGTTTGCATGCATTCTATTGTGTCATATTTATTTCATTCTTTGTTCATCTTTTAAGGACAACACTTTCTAAATGAAGGTCAACTGTCTTGTTTCAGTTTTTTCCACCCAATACATTACCTTTTCCAATGTATATAAGCAGACAAATTGATCAGTTATAATACAGTATTAATAAGTATATGCATGTTATGCAAATACTTGATAGGACCAGATACCAGATCCTAACTTGTCTCCAGAATTTTCTGTTGCTGTATTTTGTCACAAGCCCAAACTATCACTAGGCAAACATCGTCTCTGAAAAGTCCCTAAGCACATCACAACCAATTAATCCAATTAGCACGAAGAATGTCTGAAGTTTCACGTACAGTGGGGAGGACTGGGTTTCTTCGCATAGGCTTTATTTTTGGCCTTGTTGTGCCACCACTGAGAGCAGAGAGCAGCATGAAACTCTTAGAGCATCCCCATGTCACTCAGTGGGCTCCCCACCCTATTTGACACGTTCTCTTACACAATGCATCACACCTCGGGCTTCGCTTGCCATCAATCCCCTGCTGCACTGTAGACGCTTGTCCACACATGATGTGACATGGCATCAATCTGCTCAAGCTTTTAATAACCCTTATGTTCCTGTCCATTTTCAGTGCAATTACTGTTTGGTAACATTTCTATACAGTGCAAAAAATTATCTTCTACCAAGTGGTAAGATCTTAATTATTGTCATTATACTGCAGGTAATATTTCCTAGAATGAGTTAACAATAAACCAAATGTTCTTTCATTGTTAAGTAAATTTTTAGACATTTTTACAATATTTAAGACTAAATTGTCTTTTAGCAGATCATTTTAATAATTTAAAGCATTTATTTTCATTTAGATTATATCAAAACCTTAAAGTAAATAAAAAGCAAAAAAAAGTTTAAAGAACTTTTGAGAATAGGAGAATGCAGTTATAAAGCAAAAAACCTTGATATTTGCCCATTAATATTTACTTTATTTACTCCATAGCAAATTTGATTAGATGATTAAATTATTAGATTTATCCTTATAAAAAATATTTTATCTTGCTAAGATGTATTTTTTGCAGCGTACTTAGTTACATTTTTCCAGTGAATGTGAGCATCGATTTATGGAATACTGATGGAACTTTTTTTTACTATTATTATTGAGAAAACCTATTCTGATAATGCTGCGGCAAAGCTTTAAATACATGCTACCAGAGTAAATGTATAAACATTCAAAAAAGAAATAGCTTTGTTCCACTTTTATTATTTTATTCCACAGTACTGTTGGATTTTATTTATTATTTTTTTCAAAATTCTCTAAAGCTAAAGGTGTTAATTAAGTACAGAATAACCCCATGATGTTAAACGCTAATGCTGGTGGGTGTGATGATACACTATGCACAAGTCTAGTGCTGCTATGCCCCCCCTTCTCTAAACAGTTTATGAACAATTTAAAGAGTCTGAGAAACTAGTTCATGTCCTCACCTCCAGGAAATAAGCTGCAGGAAATAATTTCCCCTCTTAGAAAGCACCTACACAATAAACTCTTTTCATACCTGTCCTTTACATGTCTGCCAAAAAGAAAGAAATCACCACATTAACAATTATAGGTTTTATTTTTCTAAACAGCCGCATATTTTTTTTTATCTCTTTATTTTTAGTGTCAAATTACATATAGTCTATCTCAAGAGCATGTGTATGAGCTGTTACTATAGAAACAATACCATTTAACATGTACATTAATATTAACCTGTCAATCATGTTACAGTTGTCTATCCTGTGCTCTTATATGAAAATGCACAAATTCTGACCAATCAGATTCAAGAATTCAACTTCACTGTGATATAATTTTCAGCAGCTTTGGCAAAATTTCAAATCCAAGTATTATATTCATGCATGTAATGCAGTCATGGCTTTTATTTTCTATGGCTTCTATATTTTATATATAAAATATATCATCACGTGCACACAACACATAAATATAATTTAATAACCACAGCTAGGTATAAATGAACATGTCCAAGCCTTGTTTTAAAAGTTTTAAACAAGGCAGTCTCCAGTGTGAGTGTTTTGCCACATTATAAGTTGCATTATAAGAAAAATCTGTTTAGTTTCAATAAAGATAAAAAAAGGTTGATGAGTTATTGACTTAAGTTATGTTATATATAAATGTAATATATATAGAGCTGTTATATACACAGTAAACTGTATAAATAGCAATTTCCTTTAACTTGGTATTCTACCATTTTAAAATACTGGATTTTTTTTTCATGAGCTGTAAGCTGAATCATTTATTTTAAGAAAACAAGCTTAAAATATCTGAATCTGGAATGTAGGAGATTTTCAAATTTTAAATTCAGTTATAAAAGAAAATATACTTTTCTATTACACTGTATTTTTTTTTAGATGTACTATAATTAGGCAGGATGATGATGATGGTCATGACAAAAATGTTGATGATGATGATGATGATGTTCTGGGTCAGTGCGATGTCTACTGCAAAATAAAGCCTGAACTAAAACAAGGACGGTAAAAATTAATGTTATTTTTGTATGCCTCTTTAATGAAAACTGTTGCATGACTTTTTAATGAAAATTTTAATAGTGTGCGCTTTTTTCCCAGTTGCTCTAAAAGGCAGTGTGAATGTGTGATGTGAAAAAAGTCAGGCTGCAAAAGCGTCATGTCATCCTTTCAGCGATCGTGTTTTGTAATACTGTAGTAGATACAGGGTTTTTTTTCTCCCTTCTGTAATGAGTCGTTACATGCTCATTCTGCAGAGTCTAACACAAATGATGGTCTTCTGCTTTAGCTGACATCTCAATGAGAGAGGAACATAACAGCCTTGTGCTTCTGCCCCGCTTTTTCTGCACACACATAATCAACATGCAGGCCTGTGAGTTCACACATGCATGCATTTCTGAGAATCTTTTTTTTTTTTTTTTTGGAGGTCTGGCAGTAAAGGTTGCTTTTCATTTTCAGTGCTTCAATGCAGTGTCCTTTATCAAAAGGAGATGAAAATGTTCCATGCTATATGACGGAAATGTATACACAAGCCTTTTAAGAAGAGGATAATTACCAACAGATTTGTTAAATCAGATTGGAAATATAATAAAATAAGTCAGTGTGACTTGGGTGTCACAATAAATTTAATGTCGAAAAACAGATCTTTTAGTAACTCTATCCTATTTCAGTGTGGTCAGATTATTGGGCTGTGTCAAGCAAAGAAAACAACTTAGGAGATTGCTGATATTGTTGATATTGACATGGTTCCTGTACAGTGGTACCGGTTATGATCCTATAGCAAGAATTACTGTAAACAATTAAAAGTATGATGTGTTGTTTTTCAATCAATAAAATGATTACCCAATGGGCAGAATGGTGTGTTATAAGAGAAATTAAAACAATGAGCTGCATCATGGTGTGCAATTGTTACTTATTCTCACCAAAAATCATTTTATTGCAAAGACAGAAAGAATACATTCGACCACGCTCAGTATTAAAAATAAATAAATAAATAAATAAATAAATAAAATCTTCAGTGTGTCTCAAATGTCTCCTTCTCTGATGATAGCAATGACATGGATATGGACGGTCCACTGCACTACGACTGCAGACTCGACTTTTTAAAATACGTTTACTGCTCTGACATCTCATTGATCATTGAGAGTCCCTAAACAACACCCTGCTATTATTGAGTCCAGCGTTGTGACCATCAGTCTAAGCTGTCAGCCACCATCTCATCAACTGTCATATCATATTCAAGTTTTCTCTTTCTCACTGGCACGACTTGTCTTTAATCAAATGAAGTTAGCAAGGTGTAAAGGGGCTCTAGGCTGTTTAAACCAAACTTACAAACCAGACCTTCTGACAGGCTGATTGACTTTATTCTATACTGAGCCAGGACTCACTTATGTTGATTTAATTTTAATGGAAAAAGAACTTTCGAAAATCTAGATCAACAAACCTACATGAGATCCTCGAACTGAGAGTTAGAGGTAGTGGTGTAGAAAGCCATGGTGGGTGTGGTTATGATTAAGTTTGATGGATATGTAACTCTTTATCAAACCAACTGTTCCAAGTCTTCAGCCCTGCCTCAAAGGGAAGGAAGTAAATAATGTTAAGCAATATTTCATTATGCCTCGACAATATGTAATTATTGTATTGGTTTGCATTCTCCACCCTGCACATCAATCGTTAATAATTCATGCCATAGTGGGTGACCTCCTACACTCACCCATGATCTAAATAAACAGCTCATGGCTTTCTCTCATGCAGCCTCATTGATAAACTCAGGATGTGTTTCCTTGATTAAGAGAGAAAAAGTCATTAATTATAGACGAATGCGATTAATTATTTTTTTTTCTGCCCCCGCTTCCGTCAGATCTCCCCGTTGCCGCGACTCTTTCCTCCTATCGACCCACTGTGATCCACGCAGTGCAGGAAGAGACAGCAAATATGGCTTCAGGCTCATTACTAAAACATTATGTTGGTAATGCTGTACCCTTTGAGGAGAGACAGCATTTGGCCCTCCATCCGCCCTTTCTTGTTCAACATGTATCCTCACCCCTTGTTGCTTGGTCTCAGGGCAGCACATGTGCCATGAGGGCTTTGTAGGGCTTGCACAGGCTAAATGTTTGCAAATGAAGGTCATGAACTGTAATCAGTCGTCCTGAAATTAGGTTTGTACTTTTAAACACAGCAGATCTCCCTGTTACCACTTTATAGTCAAGTAAGATTTCTCCTACTAATAGGATTTAAAAGTAATTTCTTTTTAAATTCTAAAAAGATTTCTAAAGTGTGGTTACGCTGCAATGAGATTGACTTGACTATAATTGATGCTACTGCATTGTCTTTGTTTTGAAGTCGAGCATATCTTTCTTATCTTCTGTATCTTTTTTTGTTCATTTATTCCTTCTTTTAGTAATCATTTGTTTTATGCACTACAAAAAAAGGTCTTTCTTCTCTTTACACTTTTTGGGAGTTCTCGGGGTAATTCAACGTTTTTAATCATTCTACTTGAAACCTTTTTGTATATGAGATCAGGAAGTATTCAGCCATGTAATACAGTATGAAAAATAGAGACATTCAGTGAAGGAAATGCAAGAAACATTGCACATAGGTCAATATCAGGTCACTGGTGGCTCAGTGGTATGTGTTTCTCCTGCCATGCAGAAGGCCCGGGTTTGATTGCCAGCCAGTAAGCAAACCCCAGCCACGATGCGGGCCCCAAGCCCGGATAAAATAAGAGGGTTGTGTCAGGAAGGGCATCCAGCGTAAAACCTGTGTGGCGACCCCTTGCCGAGGATAATAATGATGATGCCCCAGTGTTCTTCTAAGCATGCACCTTGAGATCACACACCCTTCTCCCACCACTTCTTCTACTGAAATTACCATCAGCTGCCGCAACATATTTTCCTAAATTTCACCGATGATCTGAAATCTCTTTCCTTTCTAAGGTGATTTTAGTTTTGGGAAAAAAGGGCTGTAGGAGAGATGAGTCACCTGGGTGATTGGATGCACTCATTGCTTTGTGACTGAGATTCTTTGCTCTACTTGAAAATGATGGCCCCACAGTACACAGTCACCCAATACTGTCTAGTGCCCCAGTACAGTAAAGTTGTTCACGCATGCACATACACTATTAAGTCCACACTTCTTGGCTGCCAGGTAACATAGATTACCCCCAAAAAATAGAAATCGGCAATTTGTCTCAAATGTCTCGCATTCTGATTATAGCAGTGGCATGGATCTGCACGGTCCACTGGCCACAACAGACACAGCTCCGAGTTTTAAATAATGCTTACTGCTGTGACATCTTATTGATCATTAAGAGTCCCTTAACAACACCCTGCTATTATTGAGTCCAGAGTCCATCGATGTTGGCATACCATCCAGAGTCGCGTTAATTTCTCTCCAAGATCCTCTATTGATGATGGGAGATTTGGAGAGTTACTGTATGTAACGTGTTCTCCAGCACATAACAAAGATCTTCAATAGGATTAAGGTCTGGACTCTAAGGTGGCCAAACCATGTTTCCTGAACCACTCTTTCACAAGAGAGAAAATCTCTGGTGGTTCCTGGTATTGTCATTTCAGAATATGCCCATGCCATCAGGGAAGAAAGAAATCCATTGATGGATTTTTAACGTCAACTCTTAACATAATGTTTAATCATAACATTGCCCCAACGGGCTTGTGCAGTAGTGACTAGGCATGATAAGTGCATCACTTCATCCACCTCTCTTCATGTGCTCATCACTCTGGAGCAGGGTAAATCTGGACTCATCAGAACACATGACCTTTTTCCATTGCTCCTCAGTCCCTGGCAAATAGAAGCCTTTTTTTTTTTAAGATTATCCTTACTAATAGATGGTTTTATTGAGGCTACACAGCTGTTTAATACCTTGAATTCCCATTGTATAGTGCGATAGGAAATGCCCTAACTTTCAATATTAATCATAGCTATGAGCTTCTACTTTTTTATATGATTTGATTTCACCACGTGTTTAAGTGATCTCCCATTATGCTCATTCAGGATGTTTTTCTGGCAATATTTCTTCCAGGAAGATGATGGTTTTAATAGTTCTTAAACTATTTTAGTAGTTTCAGGAATATCTTCAGTTGTTGTTTTTCTTTTCTTGATCTAGGACAATAATTTGCCCTTTTAAAACACAACCCTTGCCACAATTCAATAATAAAAATTTTTTTTGTATAGTGCTTTTAATTGTCAATGTCGCAAAGCAGCTTTACGCAATCAAAAGAATTATTTAAGTTTGTATGGAATGTGAATGTGTATGAAGCGAGTGCAGTTACCTGCATCATTTAGGGTTAAAAAACTTGTAGCCAGCTGAACAATTGCAGCTGCAGTAACCAACCGCAGTAATTAATTTTTGTTTTGCATGTGCTCCTTCATGTTAGGCATGGGGTTACTCTGGGTTGTCTGATTTTCCCCTAGGTATAAATTAATGAGAGAGAGAGGTTTCATGTGATGAACTAGCATCCCATCTGGGGGGATTCCTAATCCGTTTTTGAGATCTGAATCCATGATAGGGAATACAGTTACTTGTGTTACTAGGGCATGTATTCAGTGATGACCCCCCTGTTCATAAGGTGTTCTGGGTCTTTGATCATCAGATACCATTATCCGGGTGTGCCAGCCATGAGGAATCAATCCCCGACTTGTGTCCTAGTCGCACATTGGTCCACAGATCCCCCTCTGGATCCAAAGCCACCATAAGGCAGGGACAACTTCTTCCTGGATTGCAGAGAAAGCCTCATGGTAGTTGTAGATCCAAAAGGGGATTCACAGCTATAGTGAAGCAGAGAAGGTCTCTTTCATGATGTATCTGGTGGCATGTCTCCACTGTAGTCCATTTGCTTCTAGCAGTTTCAGTGTTCTAGTCAGTGATTGGACAGAGAAGCCTTGACATGCAACCTCCACTGGTTCAAACCGGGTTCTCCAGCCCTGCATGCGTGTATTTAGCCTGTTTTGGCTCATGGGCTTGTTCAATCCAATCTTCTTCCTTTTGGTCAATCACCTCCAGGAGGCCCACCTTAAATCCATGGCTGGATGAAGCAAGGTGGTCACACTTTCCTAGTCAGTGTGTTGCCATTTCCCCAGATCTGAAGAAGTTAATAAAACATATATGTGTATGTGCTCACATTTGCTAAAACAAAATTGTTAAATATACTGTAGATAACAAAATATATATTCTACTGAGTGTGTGCTAATACATGCATACCTGAAATTTTAGCATGTTTTAATACACTTATTAAGTAGTGAACATCATTATATAACACAAATATATACTTATATACAGTAGATCTACAATAAAGTATAATATAGTCTAATATAATATAGCATAAACTGCAGACAAAACAACTTTTTTTAGTGGTTCTCTAAATAGTTAAGGAGAGACTGAGGGACATTTAAAACCCTTAGAAACCTGTTAGTGTGTGCAGCTGATTAAAGAGTAATTTCCATAAAATGCACACAAATGTTTAACATTTGAATATATATTATGGGGATTCATAATTTAGAGACTAATTATAGTGGGCTGTAGTTTCTTCCTGTTCTGTTTGAACATGAGTAACTCTTGGTGTGTAAAGTTCATGTTCTTTAGAACATAGTACAGTATGTTGACTTTTCAAATGCATTCATTACCCATGGTTAAGTTTTTTTTTTTTTGTTGTATTTACCAATGCTGTGTGCATACAACTTAAAATAATGAATAAAATCAAAATATGTTTTAAACAAAGAAAAAAGAAAGCATTTGATTAACATTTATGATTTAGGACAATATAAATTATGCTCTTCATTTCATGCATAATGAGTCACAGAGTAGTTTATCTTGATCTCAATATTTGTCAAATATTTACTGTATGCTTTCATAAAAAGGAATAGTTCTATCAAAGATCACAGTGATTCAAAATCAAATGGTGTGTCAGGCTCTTTATGACTGCTGTTAGGTACTTATCTGCCAATTTCTCAGCCATGAGAATACTCCTACAAGGGACCTTTGAACATACAGTGGTGCAGAGCTAGTCATTTTCACCACAGGAAGTATGCCTAGTCTTTTCCAAGCTATTACACTGCCTTCTGCTCAAGTGTAGTCTCATTTTAGTTGAGCTGCACTTGTTGCATAGACTTCCTTTCAACAAGAGAGTAGAAGTGTTTCTTTAACTGTCCCATTTCCCAAACTTCTAAAATGTTCTTGTAGTTGATGGCGATGACAATGGTGAGCTATGGCCTACATTAATCATTTGTGCATCACTGCTAGCCACTCAGATATCCCCCCACCCCCTTCCCCTTTAAGAAGCCCATGTAGGTTGTGAGACAGTTCTTCCAAGGCTATCTATGTAATGACTTCCTCGCGAGATTACGTACTCGTCAATGGCTCTGTCAATTAGCCAGCCAGGCGGAAAAAAAGGACAATAAGGATCTAACGAAGAGTTCAAACAGATTATGTCAACAAAGATGACATTTTAGTATGTTGTAAGACTATCACGAACAGGTGTACACACTGTTAAATAGAATAATGCATAAGCCTTTATACACTATACTGAGAAAAAAACTTTACAGAGAGAACATTAATAAAACGTAGGATTTCTCCAACACTCTTCACTCCAGGGTATTTACTGTAGCAAACTTCACTGATGATTTGTCACTGTTCTTTGAATTGTTTTGCACATATTCAAAAATTACAATGTATTACAAAGAACCTTCTGAAATATGATATGCATGGTTTTGAACATTCATCCTTTGTACAGACATACCATTCGGCTGAGTTAGGTTATGAAGCAATTATATCCCCGGGCTGTATTTTCCAGTGATGATGCACTTCCTCATTTGATTCGGTCAAATTTGTATGTGACAATTATTTATACAATCACTTGGAATGAAAAATATCCATTATTAAATGGCATAGTGTAAAGATGATTAAGTGATAAGTCTTTAAGGAAGAAGGAAGAAACAACTGCAAGGGTGCAGTGGATAGTTAGAAGTTTTAAGCTTCCTAAATAAATAAATAAATAAATAAATAAAATTAATTTTTCCACTTTACCTCTAAGGAAATACTGTTATGGGGTTTGATAAGAACCTTTTAAAGATTCCTTCAGAGATTATAAGCCAAAAAACTTTAATTTTGTGTATAGATTATATGAATTTATTTATTTATTTATTTGCATTTGGCAAGTATAACAGTCTCTTGCCTGGTGTGTCTTGAAAAAGGTTCTGGATTCATTGCAGTCCTGACCAGAATAAATCAGTTTCTGAAGATCAGTGTAGTAATGTTTTTCTAATCCAAATAACATTGTTAGCTATAACAATAATTGCCATATGAAACATGACGAGTAACAGTTACAGTAACAATAACAGTTATGAAACATGACTAGCAACAGTTTTAATTTGCTAATCAAATTGCAACAGATTTCAATACGCTGCCTGGATAAAAAAAAAAGTCACAATTTTAAAAGGAATAAAATTATTGGTTTGCATCAATCAAAGAAAACAACTAAGAAGATTTAAAATTAGAAATGGCAATGTATTATCATACAGTAGAAGGATGATAATACATTGATAATATATTATTCTCCAGTAGAAGGATAGTGTGGAACCATCAAATATTGGGGAAAAAAACAATCATATTTGGAGGTCTCTTAAACACTTAGTGAAGTTTTACTCGTAAAAAAAAAATCAAGAGTAATACAAAGCTATGTTTAATAATGAAAATAAGAGCATTTCCATACGCACACAATGTGTTGAGAACTCACAGGATTGGGGGGTAAACAGCTGTGCAGCTGTCAATAAGAAAACCACTTGTTAGTGAGACTAAGAGAAAAATGCTTCTATTTGTTAGGGAGCATAAAGATTGGACTTTGGAGAAATAGAAAAAGGTCATGTGGACTGATGAGTTCAGATTGACCCTTTTCCAGCATGATGGAGTTGTTTCCCCTAATGGCACTTATATATTTCAGGACTCATACTGTGATAGAGTGGTTCTAAGAAACCTGAGGAATCATTTTCACACATGAACTGGCTACTACATTGTATACTATAATCAAAGCTTAATGTGAATAAAATCTTAGTGTGTGTGCCTTTTTGGTTTTTGGCCACAAACAGTGTGATATTTAATTTAATTAAATTACATTCAATTTTATTCTATTTGTATAGCGCTTTTAACAATCGCCATCATCTCAAAGCAGCTTCACGGAATCAAAAGAAAATGAGGGAAATCAGTATGAAATGTGTGAGAAAATATTTATAAACCAAAGTGAACAGATCCCTGATGAGCAAGTCCCTGAGGAGCAAGCCGAGGGCGACGGTGGCAAGGAAAAACTCCCTGAGATGGCAATAGGAAGAAACCTTGAGAGGAACCAGACTCAACAGGGAACCCATCCTCATTTGGGTGATAACTGATATCAGGAATTGTTTTGCAGTCATACTGTGCTAGAAGTGTAATATAATAGGAGATTTGTTTAAGTGAATATGGAGTCCAGCTTTGTTCTTGGAACCTCAGGTACAAAAATGTAGGAAATTCCAGTCCAAATTCAGGACAATTTGTGGGCGACAGGAGTCACAGCTCCTCAGAGAAAAGCTGTCTGCATCAACCATCTTTATGGTAAAGTGGATATTTTCCCAGTCACCACATGCATCTCGAGCAGACCACATGGGCCTGCATGCGATAAAATCTCCAACGAGAAGGGGGGCACCAGGATGAGACAGGCAGGTCCAAAGCGGAGAGGGGGTCTGGATCATCGGGAGTTCAGACAGTGTATGACATTATATGTATATGAGTATATTGTATTATGACAGTTAATCAGAATACTTATAGTAATGGATTGATTACTTTCTTCTGCAACATCAGTATAAAATGTTCAGGCGAATCATAAAAATATCATCCAATACAAGAAACTCTTTACAGTAAAGTTATGTTTCAATGTTTAATGTGTCACTACATGTCCAGGGTCTATACAAGCAAAAGGAATTAATGCTGCGTTAAGAAAAATAGCACCTGGAAACACTCGAAATGACGTCATTGGATGACCAAAGCGCGCGCTGCGGGGTTTTCTTTTTATGGAACGCCTTCGCACAATGTGATGTCAGGATCTTCATTTGCGTGACACGGACGCTATAAAACCTCAAAGCACATCTACACAGATACGGCCGATTGGACTCGATGCAGCGAACATCTATGCGGATATCTGCTCTGATAGGATACCAAGGCACAGCTTTAACCGTCGGCTCCTCTAACGCATCCAAGTGACTCCTCCGTGCGCCTCACCTGTGCCTCAGACCTTTAATCAGCTCAGGTAAGAGTACCATCATCTACACGGTGCATTAGGAAAATTGTAAATGCATAATAAACTTAGGGTGGGTGTAATATAATCGAACGTATTTACTGCAAAAAAAAAAAATGTACTTATAAATTAATAAACCTGATTACAGCGATCCAGAACGCACCAAATTGGAAGGAAAGAAACGCAGCAAATTTGTGCCAGCTCGGAAATAATGGCTTTTAAATAGAAATTAGATGATATATTATCCAATTGACCAATGATATATATATTATAATCATCTCATTTGCATCTAAATTAATTCAGTTAATTTACTCTTAAACCTTTACATTACGCAGGAACTCACGTCACATTAATTTATTTAAATGTATATTTTTTTATGATCATACCTGAAATATGTTACGTCCTATAACCTGGTGTGATGTTTGCGTGTATCGTATTCTTGTATTATGATGAGGTTCTAACCGACTTACGCGTTTTTACGCATTCACTCGCGTGGGTGTTTTTATGCATTATTTGATTAATTGTACTTTTTTTTTTACTTAACTTTAGATAAGCCAAAGAATTCACAAACCCTTCTGTTACTTTAATGCTAACTTTTTAATTGTATTCTTCTTCCTTTTTTATGCAGGGATTTGGGTAGGAGTGCCAAATATTATTGCGCAAATTATGACTATCATGAAAATAATAAGAATTTATCTCCAGATTATATTCACCTAATCATGTAAAATACATTAAGCATGTATACAACATAACACAGCGAGTTTTTGCTATTAAACAAATGAGAATAGCAGGGTTGGACTTATTCCACTATTAGAAAACAGTTTTAAGAGGACTCCAGTGGGTTCTTTAGAATGGTAAGGGTTATTACATTCTGGAAAATAAAGGATAGTTTGGAATCCTTTCTGATGGCGGAAACACTTTATTGTTGTTTATTGTATTTGCAATATTTTAGGGTCCCCACATTTTATTTTTCTTTGAAAGTATTAGAACTCGTTAATTGGCAAATTTAAGCCTAATGAACAGTAGGCTAAACAAATCAAAGAAAGGGTTACCAGCCCAAGTCAACATCTGGTAACAGGTTATATAGTAATTTTACACAAGACAGCGAATATCTGGGTCATAAATATGAAAATAAAAGTCTGGTGTGCTTTGCGTCTTCATTTGGTGTATGTTGTGTATCAGCCCTCCTAATAAAACTAGATACCCAGAGAGAGACAGAGAGAGAGAGAGAGAGAGAGAGAGATTTGCTGGGTTTACGCATTACGCAGCGTATAAACGGTGCTAAAACGGTGCGTTTTGATTTATTTCATTCAGCTCATTTATTTATATTCACATATTTGTGTGTTTTCTCTCATCAGACTGTGTGTAAAAATGTACCGAGGCTTGCTGCTGGTGTCCCTCATCCTCCTGGTTGAGACGCGGCTCAGTGAGTCGAACTGCGCGGAACCAGAGACGCAGAAATCCACCTCGGACGTAAGCAAGTTTACCTTTATTCATCTTAACTATTATATGGATTTTATTTGTCTGTTTGTTTGTTTGTTTGTTTGTTTCGCATCATAATCTCTACTCGTTCTTTGCACGCAGGAGAGTTCAAGTTTTCGCCTCGCGGCTCGTAACTTGCTCAAGCGCTATCACGACATAGACTACGATAGTTTTGTCGGACTGATGGGCCGCAGGAGCGCCGGTGAGGAAGCATCTCCTTCTCCATCTCCATCTCCATTATGACTGTAGTGATTACATGAGATGTTTGTGCCATGTGTTTTGAAAAGCCAGATTGGCTTGGGTGCTGGAAGATTATATAAACAACAGTAACCATCATCATCACCATCGTCATCACTTTAAATCACCCCAAACCTCAACCTTTAAAAAATTAAATACACAAAAGCAACCATTTCAATTTACCAGTCAGGACCGTTTCCATTAAGAAAAGTTTGATTAAGTGAGAGGGTGGTCTGGTGGCATAGGTCACTGTCAGCTCACACCTCCAAGGTCCAGGCTCGATTCCCACCTCGGTTTGCATCTTCCCCCCATGCTTGGTGGGTTTCCTCCCACACTCACAAAAGACATGTAGAGGATAATTGGTGCTCCCAAATTGCCTGTAGTGTGTGAATGAGCATGTGTGTGTGCCCAGCGATGGACTGGCATCCCATTTAAGGTGTTCCCCACTTCATGTCTCCTGGGATAGGCTCCAGACCACTGTAATATCAGTAGTATAGATGATAAGTCAGTCTGACAGTGTTATTTGTTTTCCAGATGCTGATGATGATGACCAGTCTCAGCGCAAACGTAAGCCCATCTTACTTTTTGATTTTCCACATATTATCTATATCTAGCTATAATTTCCCATTCCACACAACGAAAGTCCCATTTATGTTTTGATTTTAGGAGAAATGCATGACATCTTTGTTGGACTTATGGGACGGCGAAACAGTGAAGATGGTGAGAATAAATTTAAGTCCAAATACCTGCCTCTTTTTAAAATTTTTTGCAAAAACATTGTACTGCCCTGACAAGCACCAAGCTAAATTCCCAGTGCTAAATCAACATCTATGTAAGCCCGTCTGGATTTGGGTGTTAATTTAACTCTGGGATTTGCAAGTTTAAATTCCCAGCAGCTTAGATTGTGTTGGATTTACACCGACAGACGCTGAACGTCCTTGGAGGAAAGACTACCCAGAGACACGTGGCCTGTTCTTTAACAAGTGCAGACTGAGGTTAGTGTTGTATATGGCCTTAAAACAAGAGCTCATGCATGAATTACTGCTAAGTAAAGCCATTGTTTTCCATTGCAGGTTTCGTCGTGGGTTATAGGCAAAAATCTTCTGGATCAGCTGTGCCGTTCTTACAGGATTAACTCCTTTTCATGACACACTCTGCAAAAAAAGCTAAAAAAAAAAGTTAAATAATTACACGATTGCAATTATTCTAAATTACATTTGTCAAAGGATGATGATTTTATGTTGAACTGCAACTAAAACTTACATAGATTTGTATATATCAGTAGCAGTATATATATAAATCTCTAGAAACATCTTTATCTGACTATATTTATTTACCACATTAACTTTCTAATGTAAAAAAATACATGATTTTTGTAAATAAATGTATTATTTAATTGAGCTCGTCATTGATATACAGATACACAGGGCATTATATATAGGTTTATAATAGATAATAGATTTTGTAGTTTTTAAAACCTGGTCATTCTGCAAGTTCTACATGATGGTATACAAATGAAAATTTCATATAAAGCATTCTGTCTAAACAATAAATATGATATTGGGTATAGATGAATTGTTTAAATGCAAGGCCAGCAGAACGTTTTTCATATGCAACATCATGATGCAGGGGCCATAAAAATGCCTCACAGTATAATGGCACTGATGTGTAGAATTACTCAGTGCAACATGTTGAGTTGAAAAAATTATTACAGGTTGACAATTTAATTTCTCTCCTGCCATGCCCGGTCCTCATCAGCATTAAAATATTTCATAAAAAAGGAAAAAAAAAACTAAAGGAAAAAGAAAGACTAACAAACTGGAGCGCTTTTAATTATCTCTTGATCAGTTCTCTAGTATTATATTTTTGAGATGGAATAGAAAATGTACAAATAACCAAAACTCTTCAGAGTCATTAAATCTTAAGAGATACTTGAATACTACAAAGAGAGAAAAGCTTCTTTGCCACATGGAAGTCATGGATAGAGGAAGTCGCTCCATTTTGAGTGAGGAAACTTAAGAAGAAAATAAATCATGTACATTGACATCACTTCCTGCACAATAATTTAAGAGAACACGCTTAAAATTAATCAGTGTTTATTTTTCAGTGCAAAGACATCATATTACAGTCCTTGCTGTAAATCATATCCATCACCATCATCTCCACAGGCTTAATTATCCCAGTGCAAAAAAAAAAAAAAAATGAAATACAGAAATCACATCAATATCTAAACAATTATCTACTGCAAAAAATGCAATCAACAGACCAGTGGGTAAGTGAGAGTCTTGAACCTTGACAGCAAGTGCTTTGCTGGCCAGAACATTAAATGAAGTTGCTAGGACAGAAATTAAAATCATGTCGAAGACAGAACACGTGAGACTTTTGAATGACATGAAGTGAGGGCATGAGGTTATAGAGCCAACACATCACCGATAGGGCGGTGAGGGCAAAACAAAGCCTATTAATTGGCCCTGATTGGATTCATTTCCCAAATCAGCACATC
This sequence comes from Clarias gariepinus, assembly GCF_024256425.1. Classification (NCBI taxonomy): domain Eukaryota; kingdom Metazoa; phylum Chordata; class Actinopteri; order Siluriformes; family Clariidae; genus Clarias; species Clarias gariepinus. The sequence goes on from NC_071121.1 coordinate 6,652,253, forward strand.
CTAAAATATTTGATTCCTATTATAGTAGGGGATTTTGTCAGCAGTAACCTTTTTTATTTAAAGAATAAAAATATATATCTTTTATCAATCTATAGTTCAAATTAATAAACAAAAATCACAAGCATTGTGTTTATTTAAAGACATATCCGCTATACACCAATCATTCATAACATTAAAACCCAAAACATTAAAACCAGTATTGTGTAAGTTCCACTTGGGTTGTGGTTGGATCCCTCCACTTGGATCCCTCTGTGGATCAGACCCGTTTATCCAATGCATTTAATGTATGCTAGATCGGATTGAGACCTGGGGAGTTTAGAGGTCGGGCCAGTGGCATTTGTTCTTTTGGGCTCCATATTTGACACTCTGATACAGTAGGTGTTCTGATTCGTTTCTGTTATGGCCAGCAGTGGCTTTTTTTTTTTCTTCAGTAATTTGATCTACATTGGCTTTTCTGTGGGATCAGACCGGATGAACTGGCCTTTGGGATCCTGTCCTGTTGACTTTTCTGTGGTGGACAACTTGCTGACTGTAATAAACTTTTGACAGTAGAGGCTCCTGCCAAACATGTCTTTACAGAAAGCTTCAGGATATCTGCATTTAAGTGAATTAGTTTGAAGTAACTGTAGAAGCAATAACATGTTCGAATGAGTGTCTTGTTTTATATAAACCGACACTTTGCTGTGCAACCGTCAGAAAATTTATCAGCAGCTGACCAATCAGATCTGAGAATTTAATCTCATAATCTCAAAATGTGTATAAACCGATTTTTATCTCCCTTAGCTTCTGACAACTCGCCATGATCAATTTACATGCCACGTCCACACGTTCCCTTTCTCTACATAAAACGTTTTTAGCTTCCTGAGGAGGCTTGGTTCTCCTGTATGGTTGCACTGCTGTTATTTGTTTCTTTATGCTCTTCAACTGTCTTTTGCACCGAGTCCCCTGCTGCATTCCCCTCATCCTCTGATCTTTTGGATGGCTTTGGTTGTTCTGCTACATGCTGCATTGCTTTCACAGTGACCTGCACCGGACTCTCAGAAGTGGTTGCTGGGTTAAGGAGGGGAGATGCTGGAGGCTGGTAGCGGTACTTGTAGCCGTAAGGCCGCAGGTGGTATGTGTAGTACTCTAGAACGTACATCAGCTCAGCGTCTACGTAATGGAAGGACACGGCGAGGTCGGAGCAGCACAGTGGACCCTGCAAACAAATATCACACAGGATGAGGTCAAGATGATCACACATTGCACAAAGAACTTCTGAGAAACAACTAGAAAAATAAGCTTGCATAACTCATATTAATAAGTACAGGTGTGTTCAAAATAATAGCAGTGTGTTGAAAAACATGTGAGTAAAGCTCCATGTCCATTTAATAACTTAAATTTAAATCACACAAATGCATTGGACACCCTCATACAGTATATCCTTACAAAGTGATGAAATTACAGTTTAAACAAAAATGCTTGAAGTTTAATATTTCTTGCGCATCTCTGAACTAATATTTAGTTGTATAACCATGCTTTCTGAGTTATGTTTGAGGTATGTTTCTGAGTCATGTTGCCTTATGCAAACATACCTTGTTTGACCTCTTTAAGTTTTCTGATGTACTCCAAATGATCCATGATCCCTGAAATGTGATAAATAGGCCAAACACCATAGTACAAGAAGCATCCCCATATCATGATGCTTGTGCCTCCATGCTTCACTGTCAATGCCTTAACGACTGAGCTGGCCCTAGCACAAACCTCCGGGAATTGTGGGTTAGTATCATGTGTGCACGTGTGTGTAGTTTGCATGGTCTCCCTGTGATTGGTGGATTTCTCCCAAAGACATGAAGTCCAAAGATGACATGAAATGTAAACAGACTGCCCAGTGTGTAGTGTGTGCGAACCAGGGTGTGCCCACCCATTAAGTGTTCACACCCACAGCAATTACAGTAGCACTAAAGATAATTGTCTTATACCTGCACGTTCTATTCTAAATTCTGATGTTTTGAATTATTAGTTCACAGAAAGTGAAGAAAAACAAATATTAGTCTGTTAAAAAAATAGCAGCGTCATCATACAGTATATCCTTACAAAATGATGAAATTACAGTTTAAACAAAAATGCTTGAAGTTTAATATTTCTTGCGCATCTCTGAACTAATATTTAGTTGTATAACCATGCTTTCTGAGTTATGTTTGAGGTATGTTTCTAAGTCATGTTGCCTTATGCAAACATACCTTGTTTGACCTCTTTAAGTTTTCTGATGTACTCCAAATGATCCATGATCCCTGAAATGTGATAAATAGGCCAAACACCATAGTACAAGAAGCATCCCCATATCATGATGCTTGTGCCTCCATGCTTCACTGTCTTCACAGTGTACTGTGGCATAAATTCAGTGTTTGGGGGCCTGACAAACTGTCTGCGGCCTCTAGACCCAAAAAGGACAATCTTGCTTTTATCAATCCACAAAATGTTGCGCCCTTTCTCTTTAGGCCAGTCAATGTGTTCTTTGGCGAACTTTAAGCTCTTTAGCACATGTCTTTTTTTCAGCAATTGGACTTCTTGCTGATAGCTTGGCTTCACATAGCCGTCTTCTAATAATAACAGTACTCACAGGTAACTTTAGGCGATCTTTGACCATGCTGAAACTGATCATTTGCTGAGTTTTTGCCAATTTTGTTATTCTTTGATCCATTCGAATGGCAGTTTTCTCCCACATCTTTCTGGTTTTGATCTCCATTTTAAAGCATTTGGTATCATTTTAGCAGAGCAGCCTATTATTTTCTGCACTTCTTTGTATGTTTTTTTCCATCTCTAATCAACTTTTAAATCAATGTACACTGTTGTTCTGAACAATATCTGGAACGACAGAATAATTTACCTCTCCAATTGAACTCCACACTGCTATTATTTTGAACACACACTTTAATTATGATTACATTACACAGAATCAGGTGCATCCAATCATGACTGTTGGGTCTGTTGGTTTTCTATTACTCCACTACACCTACAAGTAAAATATTTACCATGAAGAAATGTGTTTTTGTTCTACTAACACAATATGAGAGAAAAAAATAAAAACTGTGAGTGGAGGGAAATTTAAGTTGTGAAAAATAAAACAACTTGCTTTGTTGAAATCCCACAAAATTGAATATAAAAATGCTATGGAATGCTATAGAAAAACAACACTTTGGGACTTAACATTAAAAGAAAAATAATAAAATTTGAGATGGTAAAAATGATTATTTTTCTACAAAAGCACTTCTTATCAATATTACACATCACTGGGGCCGATAACCACTCATTTTTCTTGCCTGAAAATTAACGATCCCTAATCAATAAATCATTAATAGTAAGAAGACGCACACTTATTCTTAATTTAAGTTTTATGTAAACATTTCTAGTGGCACAATCCCAACAAATTACTGAGGCAGTGTTATTTGACCACCACATATAGATTTTTTTTTTCTGTTTAAAATGAGCAAAACCTTATTTTATTGTACCATGCATTGATTCGTTCAGCCACTCCTTGCCCAGCAAGCTTGCTCTGTCTCTCTCTCTCACACACACACACAAACACGTTGGCAACGAAGCCATCGGGGGACAAGAGAAGTATTACGTTAGTCTCAAAACTCAGGCAGCATGGTGTCTATGTAGTTTACATTTAGGCATTTGGAAGACATTTTTATCCAGAGCGACTTACATTTATACCTTGCTCAAGGGCTGAACAGGGACAACTTGGTGGTCGTGGGATTTGACCTGGGACCTTCCGAAACTTAGTTCAATGCCTTAACCACTGAGCTGGCCCTAGCACAAACCTCTGGGAATTGTGGGTTCGTATTATGTGTGCATGTGTGTGTAGTTTGCATGGTCTCCCTGTGATTGGTGGATTTCTCCCAAAGACATGAAGTCCAAAGATGACATGAAATGTAAACAGACTGCCCAGTGTGTAGTGTGTGCGAACCAGGGTGTGCCCACCCATTAAGTGTTCACACCCACAGCAATTACAGTAGCACTAAAGATAATTGTCTTATACATACCAACAATATCTGCGGGCAGGAAAGCGGCCCTGCAAGGGAGCACCCTTCTCAACACACCCTTGGTGTCAAGTTGACTTTCAACACTTAGGAAACATTTGCTTTAAATCGATGAAGCCTCCAAACAACCAAACACCCCTCTCCCTACCAGCTCCCGCCACAAAATAAAATTAGAAAAAAAAATTAGATAAGTATGTCGCCAATACTGCTCTTGTTTTTCACTAAATATACATTGTCCAAGATAAGACAAACAACCCTGCTGTAAGTTCACCCTCATGTGATGTACAAGTTAATAGAAACATGGAGCAAATATGGAGAAACAGGACGCAAAACATTATCAGTTAATGCATCTGTTAATAGTGGCAATTAATCATTAACATCGTTCCTGATTAACATAATAAATTACTCATGACTACTTAATTCAAATTGTTCTTTAATCGCAAGTAATTTCATGATGATTAATTAATTATGACTAATATGGTACAAATAAAAAAGCTATGCGTCAATTTACTACAACTACAGTTAAGTTTATATTCATTTGTGCTTCATTTTAGATTTTATATTATTCTTCAGAATAGTACGTGATGTCTGAGGAGAGAATCTGCAATATTTCAATACAATCCCCATTGCATTACACAATAGAATCACACAAATGTAGAGGGACTACACAATGTTACAAATAACTCAGTCACTGGAATATTAATAATGGAACCACAGTGGTCTTCCATAAAACCCCGTAGTTCACGGGCTAGGGCCAAACAACGTAGAATATTCACAGACATCACCAATAAGGGTGCGCATGGGGCAAATCCATTCTGAGTTTATTTCCCTTGAGCACAAATCAATGACTTAACCTGCAAGAGTACTGACTTTCTTGAGCAATGTTAATTAAAGGAAATTTCAAGCCCATGATGTTAATTAAAGGAAATTTCAAGCCCATGATCAGAGACTTACCAGCACAATCGGATAGTAGCAGTAACTCCAGTACCAGAAGCTTCGGTCAAAATTGAAAGTGAGATGGTGCTCAGGGATGAAGGGGTGGAAGGTCTCACGCTGTACATCATCTCTTGAGTCTCCTGCCAGCACACCCATCTTTTCCAAACACTGACCCATGGCCAGGTCCTCCACTGAGGTAGTATGAGTGCACACTTCGGTACTGAAGCCCTCCACAAATCGTCTCAAGGCCTCCTTGCTGAGCACGTATCCAGCGCCACCGCTCATGTAGCCCTGTTTGGCGAAGGGTTTGAAGCGTTTGCCGAAGTAGATCGGCTGCTCTGAGGAGTAGTTGGACAGGACCCAGCGCAGGTTCTCGACCACAACAAAAGTGTCATCATCAGCTTTGAGAAACCAGTCTGCTTCGTCGGCATGGTTCTTCAGGACATAATGGAAGGCTCGGATGGTCTTCCAGTAGAGCTGATCACGCCCTTCACCTGTTCCGAGGCCCACTGTTGGGAAGTCACTATTCTCCTCTGAGCTCATGAACAGCACCTTGTTGCAATGTCGACTCCATGTTGCTTTCACGTGCCGCGCCTTTGACTGCAGATTATCCGGGCCGGTCATGACCCAGCACAGGATACGTACCTTACTGTAAAGCTCATTTGCAACATGGATGTCCTCTTCTATAGAAAAAATTATAAATAATATACTTGGTAAAACTGTTAATTGACGTTTATGAAGCTTACATTTTGGTTTAAAGTTACACCAAGTTACACCAAGAAATAAAGTCATAAAAAATACAAGCATAGCTTAATTACTAAGAAGTAAAAATGATTGGGTGTGGCTACTTTTACTTCCAGTTAATGGATAAATACTTCAATCAACTTATCCTAGAGCTAGTTTCCTTTCTTAAGCTACACAAGCTGTTAAGGTCACATATACCAGCCCAGCCCACTAGAAGGAAGAGCTGTCGCACCTTCATGATGAGGGTGATTCAGGTTGTTGAGAGCAGATAGGTGCTCCTTCCAGGTGTTGTAGTGTGTGTTCTGCTCGTCCTGCTGTGCACCGAGCCACTGGCGGAAGTTCCGCTCGAGCCACACCTCCTCCAGAAAGAAGTAAAAAGTACAGCAGCCAACCAGAAAGCCCAGAACAAGCGCAATCCTGGAGCTCACCGCGTTCATGGCAACCTCTTCACATCCAGCTACAATCTCTCAAGAGCTGGAAAACAAAAACAAAAGAATGAACATAATCACACTTATGTTTTTAAACTGCATAACACATCATTCCAACTATTCTTGGACAGACAGCACTGTCTAGCGTAGGAGCGGTGTGTTGATGCCTCATGGCTTGGGGTCCAACCCAGAATGCGGCACATGTTTCCTCCAAGTTCTATTATATAAGTATAATAAGTTTTATGAAGTGATAAGGTACTGACATCCTCATTGGGCCTCACTGAACTAAAACACAATGCATCTTGTGTTTTAACCTATATATTATCTGTTCTGCGTCTGTCAATATTATGAGTGGACTCTATATTCATTCATTTAATAGAAACATACATTTTCCCTATTCTGATAATTGATGTGAACATTCTTGCTTCAACTAAAGCTCTTGACCTGTATCTGCTTCTCTGTAGTTTTTTTGTTTTTGTAGCGGTTTTCTTTTCTTCTTTGACTTGTGCTGTTGCCACATTATTGGCTGATTAGATAAATGTATAAAACATGCAAGTTCATGTGTTCCCAATAAAGGAACCCTTTCCTGCTCCTGGGACAATTTTCCCCAAATTAACATTGTAAAAATAAGACATCTGGACACCACTAACTTTAAGGATGGAGCAGCTTGAACACGCATTAAGCTCCTTGAACTTGTATATAAAAGTTCAACCTGGAGGAAAGAAATTCCTGGACACTAACAGAGACGTGCGTTTGTGCAATAACTTGTCTTTCATTTACTTTCTACAAACTTTAACCTTAAAATTCCACAGGGTTCAAGACACCTGACAAGTAATTGTTTCCAACAATTATTTACATATAGATCACTTCACATGTAATTCATTACCTCACAAACGCAGTGGGTCATTAGTTTACATACACTTTGTTCAGGTTCATCTGTACAAACACTACTACACATGTATAAACACCATGGGACCATACGGCCATCATATCTCTCAGGAATGAGACATGTTTTGTCTCCTACAGATGAATGTACTTTGGTACGAAAAGTACAAATCCATCCCAGATAACAGAAAAGACACTTGTGGAGACACTGGAGGAAACTGGTACAGAAGAATCAATATTCACATTAAAACAAGTCCCATAACAAAGTAACCTGAAAGGCTGAAGCCAGTGCTGCAAATATGCTATAAGAAGCCAGACTATGGTTTACAGCCACGTATGGGGACAAAAGATCTTACTTTTACTCTGGTCTAATGAAGGAAAAAAAAAAAAACCTTTGTCCATCCTGCATGGAAGAAAAAGAGGGAGGTTTACAAGCTGAAGAACACCATCCCACCCACATACTGTAGATCAAGGGTGGTAGAATCACGTTTACAAAATCACTTTACAAAATAGATGGCATAATGAGGAAGGTAGATTATTTGGATATAATGATAAAAAACATATCTCAAGACATCAGCCAGGAAGATAAAGCTTGGTCGCAAATGTGACTTCCAAATGGACAATGACCAAAAGCATCCTTTTAAAGTTGCAGACAAATGGCTTAAGAACAATAAAGTTAAGGTATTGAAGTGGCCCTAACCTCAACCCAATAGACAAACTGTGGACTGATGTGGGAAAAAAAAAAAACAATGAATCTGTGAGCAAGAAGACCTATAAAACCTGATCAGTTACACCGGTTTTATCAGAAGGGATGGGCCAAAATTCCAGCAACATAAGAAGCTTGTGGGAGGCTACCTGAAAAGTATGACCCATGCTAAACAATTTAAAGGCAATATTACCAAATAGTAATAAGTATGTAAACCAGTGACTAGGAATGTGATGAAAGACATAAAAGTTGAAACATATCTTTCCCTCTGCTATTATTTTGACATTTGACATTTTTAAAATAAAGTAGTGATCCTAACTGACCTAAGCCAGTAAACGTTTACTAGGATTGTACATCAGGTAGTGAGGGTTTGAATGTGTTTGGCTAGGGTGTGCACGCATCTGGCCTCCTTAGTATTCGTTATAACACTGGAATGGTTTGTTTTGGGTGGGGCACTGCAAGTTATTGCGAATAAAATTAATTATCCTTATTGTCTGTCTAATTATTTTAATTGTCTTTAATCCAGGCTGTCAACTAAGCATGCAGCCACAGGATAGATATAAGATATGATTGCATTTGCATCCATCAACAAAAATAGTGGAAAGTGCTGCCAGTTAGCTTTGCTGAGGCCAATGTTTACATTACTTGTGTATGTTAAAGAAATATAGTATGTCCTTTGAATTATGAAATATGTTTTTAAAATGTCCAATAATTAATTTTAGGATTTTTTTTAAAAGGCAAAGCTTAAGGAAAAATCTCATCACCAAGATGAATCTAAAAATGTTTTTTTTACTAAATAAATCGATTTACCATAACATCGATATATACCAAAATACATAGAACACTAAAATCATTTTAAAAAAAAAACTAATTATAACTAATAATATGAAATAAATATCAGTCACCCCTAACCATTGGTGTTCATGTTACACAGAGTATAATTTTTAAATATAGTTGCAAGCAACAATGAGTGGGGCCAGGCATCCCGCGCCATCGCCATTCCGGTCCTCCAGAAAAACAGTGGGCACATGCCAATACCATTATGACAATGTTTTTCTTGTTTTTTTTTTGGTTTTTTTAAAGGGGGGAATTTTATGTTTAATATGATGTCACTCAATATAATGCCACACAAAGTTATTAATCACTTTTCAGCATAAGTTTGAAACATCACCACAGCTGATCCATTTTTGATATTTAAAAATGCCTGTACATTTTTGATCACATGGGCCCAGTTTGGTGTTAATCACATGAATTCCCTCGGAAGAATGGATCAAATTCCTTAGGGTGCGTTTTGGCAAACGACTAAATATAACTTCCTGTTAAGTTGTTCGGCTCAATGAGCTCTAAATGTGTACCAGGTTTTGCATGCATATGTGCAAGCGTGTATGAGCTGTGCAGCAAAACAGACACCCTTTTAACTCGAAACAGACTTGAGAATGAGAAGCAACACCAGTGAGAAAGTTAGTTCCTGTATAAATGAGCCATATAACAAATTTATGCAAAATCGTATTAGAAGTAGAATTTTTTTTATTTGTTTATTATAATTTATTCTATTGTACTTTTTCTCAGGTATGGCAAAATTTAGTGAAGGTGGAAAGTAAAGATTGTACAGGCAGGGTAGAGATGCAGACCCAGCGGAAAAAAAAGAAAAGAGCACAGACAAAGAACGAGAACAGCGCAGACAGTCATGAGTAGGGCTGGGCGATAAAACGATAACGATATGTATCGCGATAGACACGTGATCGATATCAATAAAAAATGTGTTCGATAAAACGTTCGATAATTTTTATTCTTTGTCTGAAGAAAACAGAGGTCGCGAAGCTAGTTTGGTTGCTGTCATGCGCATTCGCTCCGCGACCGCCACTAGGACCCTGAAGTAGTACGGTCGCGATTCAGGAAGTATAAGAGGAGACAAGATGGCGCTTCACATCGCTCAGTCATTGAGTCTGCCCATGCCGTTTCCGACGCGTCGCCGGATCTTATGTGATTTTGGGTCCAATTCCTGATTGAGTGCGTGTTGCTAGAACGATGTGTTAGCTTCTCCGCTTTATTTTGTCGTTTCTCGCGGCAGCGCAACAGCCCGTTAATTCATGCCCATGCAGTGATAAGAAAGACAAATGAGTGGATAAAATATTCTTTTATTTTCTGCATTGTCAGGCGGTATTACAAACTTCCGGGTGGATTTCGTACTTAAATCAAACCAAAAACTACAAAAAAACAAAAAAAAAAAACAGGTTCAGGCTCGATATTCCAGCTCATCTCACATTTCCGCGTTCACGCACATTGGACTGCATTACCCACAAAGCATTGCCTGCACTGGACTACACTCCCGTAAACAGCTGCCGTAAAATCAACCCCTCTCCCGCAACAGCGGGTATAATTGTGTAAACTCTTGCTCTCGGCGTGAGAGAGTTCTTACAATGACTCGCATGGTTATCCTGCCTGTTCGCGCTATTTTCGCATTTGGATTTACCGTCCACGCTACAAGGGGTAACTGCTAGTCTTCTGGTCCGCTTCCGGTTGCCCGTGACAGTTGCATTAACAAAGGCACTCGCTTTCTTGTAACCTAGCAACGTAGGGAGTGATACACTAACGTCAATCATGTAACAGTATCCTGTTTGGTTGCGCCATGTCGTTGTCTCAGGCTGGTCTGCTGGATTCCTCTTCAAAAGCAGAAAATACACTTATTTTATTACACTTTATTAAGCATTTCTTATTATTTTCTTTCGTTTTGCACATTAAATGTTAAAAGATAATTGTTAAGTGTTCATTATGTCGAGTTATCTGAGAATTTGCACATCAGCCTCTGCTTTAAATTTGAAAAAAGCCAGGAGACACGGGAATCAACTCTGGAATCCCTTTTAATTCTTGTGTCTGACAGCTTTGCAGGTTACACAACAATTGTTCAAAATAGATTTGACTAAGTGAGGGAGAGAGAGCAAGGTCGATAAACTTAAATGAAAACCAGAAAAAAGGGTACATCACTATTCCAGATAAATAACAGTTAAATAAAATTTAAACAAATACACCAACAAAATTATTTAACTAAGCTTCTAACACAACTAACACATACTATTCTATCAATCCTTGAAAGGACATGTAATACACAACTTCATATTACATTTTTTGTGAATACATTTAAAACTTAAACAACAATCACAGCATACCGTAAGTTACTCTTTTTCTTATAACGAGCACTATAGTGAATTAATTAAATATCAAGTAACTCAATCAAGATTCAAGTGATCAGTCCTTTGTATAAGTATGATCTTACCATCAGTGTCCCTGAGATGACCAGCAGCCGATGCGCTTCCCTGTCTCACATGTTACTGACTGCAGTTTCTTACACACAAGTTTTTAATGAAATGTACAGTATAATGCGTCAAGCTCTACTTTTTGTGGTTTCATAAATTTTTAGAAGTTATTGCTATTAAAGCAGTTTTAGGTGTAAAAGAAGAAATACATTTCAAGAGATTTGCATCACCCAAATTCGACCTTTTCTGTAGAATGACCCGCAGATATTCTGTGGACTGATAAGTGTTTTTCCTGTTCCTGTACATATGGTGTAAAATTAACAGCATTTCATAAACAGAACACCACATCAACAGTCAAGACATGGTGGTGATAGTTTGATGGTCTGAGGCTGCTTTAAAACTTCAGGACCTGGACAACATGCCATAATTTTTGGAACCAGAAAATCTACTAGAAAATTCCTGAAGAAGAATGCTTTGCTATCATTTTGTGACCTCAAGCTCAAGCGCACTTGACTTACGCAACAGGACAATGACCGGAAAACACCAGCACAACCACCTCCGAATGGCTCAAAAAAAAAAAAAAAAAAAAAAAGTTAAAACAAAGAAAAGTGGGATAAAATTCCTCCACAGCAATGTGCAAGACTGATCACCAGTTATCGCAAACACTTGAACACAACTGTTGGCACCAAAGGTGGAACAACCAGTTATTAGATTTCAGGCAAGTTACTTTTTCATACAAGGCCAGGTAGGTTTATATAGATGTTTTCCCTTAATAAATAAAATCATCATTTAAAAACTACATCTTGTATTTACTTCCGTTATCTTTGTGTAATATTAAAATTTGTCTCAATCATACAACATAAAAATAGCTAAAAGGGGCATTGGTGGCTCAGTGGTAGGTTTCTCACCAGCCATGTAGAAGGCACAGGTTCAAATCCCATCTAATGTCCAAACCCCAGCCACCACAATGCGGGTCTCGAGCCCGAATAAAATAGGAGGGTCGCATCAAGAAAGCTATCCGGCATACAACCTCTGTTAAACCCCATAGCAACTCCCCGACAGGAGCAGCCAAAAGACTAAAAACAAATGTAGCAAAGTCAATACTGCAACAGTGTAAAGTTTTTTTTTTTTGCTTACAAAAAGCATTCTGCAAGTATGTGTACTGTGCCACAATCTAGTCAAACAAGATTACTCTTAACACCCTGTTTTACCACCTTGAACCACACAATGAACCCTCTTAGCTCTGTAGGTCTGATTCCTAGGAGGAGATTACCCTACAGGGAGATAATTTGAGATTTAAGTGATATACTGTAGAAGAAGAGCTGTTTAAGCTGGTTACCTTGAATGACTGGGAAATCTTGGTAGTTACCTTAATTCCCAGCACAGGGCATATGTTTCCTGGAAGTTACATCATCAGATCATAAGAAGCAGTAATCTGGATTTTAAGAGAGAAAGAGAGAAACAAACTGTGAGGTAAACATTAAACAAGTCTCTAATGCATTGCCTCTGTTTGGATCATTATCATTACCATAATCAATATTATTATTCTCAGAAAAACATAAGGCCTGTATAAAATGTTAAGTAATGGCTGAAGTTGCAATAAAAGTGGATCTGAAACACAAAACCTGTTCAAGTTAATCATTAAAAAACAGCGGATTTTCTTTTTTCTTAATCTTAGTTCTCTGTCACGTGTTACCTCTCCGCTGTCCTTCTGTTTGTCCATCTGTGATATTACTCAGCTGTCACGTCCTAACAGACTCCGCGAAGCACAGAAATCCCAAGAACCCCTGCATGTGTGTTAAAAACCACGTCCCATCTCATACCGTACGTCCCGCTCGAGGCCTCCTTTGTGTACTTCCATTCACGCGCTGCGTTTCCACCAGCTGCGCCTCTGAGCGATTTCATTGGATGGTCGGCTCTGTGCTCAAAGCCCCGCCCACATGCAAAAGCTAGATGAACGTAAATGCAAGAAAACCGAGTCAATGAATAAAAAAGTAAATTTAAATAGAAAACCAATGTACTTTACGCGTGTCTCAAGTTGTTTTGGGAATTACATATCGGTTGAAAAAAAAAAAAAACGAAGAAAGAAAATGCGGAAGTCATCTGTGGCAAATCATAGACCGCGGTCTCATCCGGGCATTCTGGCACAGGAGACGTTTCAAAGAGTTTTCCTTAAAGCACTTCCCAAAGCTGTAATAAGTGTTTTTCCTACTTCCTTCAACCTGTAAGCTGAAAATCGTTCGAAAGCATTATTTTTTAAAGATGTACAACGTCTTAACATACAGTCTGAGGAGAGAGAAAGTTTCAGGAAGCAGAAAACGCACTGTCAGTAACGGTCTTTTCTCAGTGACCACACAATTTAGGCTTTTTTTTTTTTTTTACAGTATACAAGGAAGATAACTCTTGTGCATACAACTTATCAATAAGCCAGGGGGGTACAAACATTTTTTATATATAAACATTGTAAAGCTTGTATTAAACGTTTGCACAGCTTTTCGATTAGTGCAATCTGCTAGAGATTCAACATACTGTTTAATATTAACGTTCAACTCAAACAAACTTGCCAACAAACATTTTCCCCTGTAGTGTAAACTGAGGGGAAATGTTATCAGTAATAAAATGGGATAATTCCTTCCGTAACAGATTCGGATGTGGGTAGGACCAAAACAGGTGTACCAATGTTTCTCTAGAATCCTTCTAGTGTCCTTCTTAAGTCTCTGTAAGTATTTATTAGTTGGGTTAAATCAGTGCAGCATTTTAAATGAGATCTCTGACTTTATTTGTTAAAAAAAATCTTATTTTGGTTCCTGAGTAGGCAGCACGGTGGTGTTGTGGTTAGCACTGTCGCCTAGCACCTCCAGGGTCCAGGTTCGATTCCTGGCCAGACCCAATTCCCATCTGTGTGTGTGCCCTGCGATGGATTGACACCTGTCCCTGCATCGTGCCATAAGACTCCTGGGATAGGCTTCAGGTCCCTGTGACCCTAAATACAGAATAGAGCGGTATAGAAGATGAGTGAGTGAGTGGTTTCTGAGTCCTGAAAAACAAGCTTTGCCAGTGACTGTCTCCATTACATCCAACAATAAATAATGACTGTTGTGATCAAAACCTTGGGGCATGAAGGGACATGACACCTGCTGGAATGGCATCAAAAACTATTATAAATTCCTTTGAAGAAACAGGAATACCATAGTGCTAGATAAATTCACTATAATTGTAAAGCTGAACGTTTTAATTAAAAAGAATATTATTATTAAACCACCGTTGACAGTAATAGATTTTGTTTTTGGCCAATAAATGGCTGTTGTTCCAGATAAAAATCTATGAGAAATAAAGTTGTGCTTATAAATTAAAGACCAAGCCAGCACTGTTTGTTTGTTAAAACATGATAGTTTAACTGGGATTTTTTCAATATTATAATGGCATAACAGTAAAAAAAAAAAAAAAATGTAGACCACTTTTTCTCACTGTACATGAGAGAAAATGTTTTGAGAATGAAATTCGATAATGAAGTTGGATACTAAAAAACAAACTATTTGATTCAAATAATCTTAAAGGTGTATTTAAAGATTGTAAAGTCCAAAAAGTTGAGGCCACCATCACTGTACTCATCCATCATATCAAATGTCTTCAAATAATGAGTTTGTTTTTTCCACACAAATTGAAACAGAATTGAACATTTTATCTATCATTTTGCATATTTGGGAATATACATGTGAAGACTACAAGTTGATGGCATAATCTAGAAATGCACTCAACTTTTGAAAGTAGAACTCTTCCTTTTAAAGAGAGGTCTTTTAGTAGCAACAGATTAAATTTCTTCTTTGGTTTTTTAATGAGTGGGTTAAATTTTTTGAAACATCTCTGCTTTTCATCTTTGTCTATATCCACTCTTAAGTAGGTGAGTGTTTTTTACAGGAATGCTAAAAAATAGAATCTACATCACAGTTTTTAATAGCTAACAATTCACATTTCTTCAGATTTATTGGGAAGCCAGCTTTGGTGAATAACTCCAACACTTTAATAGCTACAGGAATCTGAGAGCTATTCTTTAGGAAAAAGACTGTGTCATCTGCCAACTGACCATTTAGAGCATTTGATATGCTCACATACTGTAAGAGCTGGGCAGCAAGAAGGAAAAGTTAAGGAGATAAAATTTTTATAAGAAGGGTGCCATCTGCTGGGAAAATAAGTAAAAAATTCAGAGGTTAGGCTGTCTGTCCCAGGAGATTTGCTGTCTTTGAGGCATCTATGCAACCGATAATCTCTGTTAATAACAATGGAAGATCACAAAGGGATTTTTCTGATGCATCAATTTGAGGGTTTTTTTGTAACTAGTTGAATTGTAAGTTGGGGTTTTTTTTGCAAATAGTGAACCCACGATTTAAATATAATTAAACTGTGCACAAATTAAACATAGGTGTAACATTGTTTTCTTTCTGTCATCATACCTGCCTGCCAACTCGATTGTTGTGCATGGATGTCACAAGATGAGCCCCTGGAGTCTAGCCAGTCCCTGGAAAAGCGAACACCAAAGGGAAGCTCGTGGCTGCACCCTCCCCACTCCCAGGTCTCCTGCAGTGATGTGAGCTCCTGTGGTTTGAGGAGTGTGCCAGGATGGGAAGATGGCAGCTTGCTGTGGTTTGTTTTAAACTCAGGTGTGTTCCTAAACCCAGTCCAGCTGGGTTAGCTTGAGGCGGATTTTGTCGTCGGCTTAGCATCGCAACCACAGCCACATAGCTTGCCCATGCTGCAGGCTGAAGCCACCAAATGAGCCACACCAGCTGCCAGCAAAGCCAGTTTAAGAATACTAAAGTATCTTTATCAGACTATTCTGGTGTATATACAGTGGAACCTTGGATTGCAAACATAATTCGTTCCAGAAGACAAAAAGTGTCTTATATATCAAAACACTTGTAAAGGACAACTTTCAGACACACACACGTGCGCGCACAAACACCAGTTTACCAATAGAGACTCTCACTCAACCAATCGTGCGCACACACTAGTGATGCATTGTCCATGAACGATTCGTTCTTTTTAAACAAGTCTTTAACATGACTCAGAAGAGTGTGTCTCAGAGAGTAATTCCTTCATTTTCTACTGGGCAAATGTGCAAAGCATCGCACAACCTCTTTAGGTTATGTACAGGAAACAGAAATGAGTAGTAACCTTTGAGTCTTCTAGTCCGAATCGTTTGTCCTTTGGTCACATGACTCACATAGACACTATGCAGTGCATTACACAGGAAACAGAATTGAGCGATTCTTCGTCTCATGAGTCTTTTGGTTCGAATCGTTGTTCTTTTGTTATGTGGCCTTATGCAGTGCAATAGATACAAAAGAACAAATAAATCAGTCCACGGGTCCACATGAAGGTCCACATGGGGTGTGTGGGAGGGCATTATAGTGCTGATTAGTGCCAGGCTGTGTAGACAGCATCAAACAATGTATTTGGGGAAAAGGAGACCATGAATGTAAAAATCAAAGTCGCTTGTCAGATTTTTCTATTAAGCAAAATAGAAAAAACGCAACCCGCGACCAGGAATATTTTCAAGTGACTTCAAAGAAAAAGAAGCCAAGAGGCGCATATTATTTTTACACAATTTCTTAGCACGCCAGAGAGAAGAACCATTGGCTCAGTTGTGATCACATGGTGATCAGCATTAAAACAAGAAGCACATGCGGGCCACATGATACTCAATCATACTTGGTACTCGTATATAATGACTCGCTCATGTTTTGCTTGTCTTGCTGAACGCTTGCAAATCTTGGTTACTCCAATTCAAGATTCCACAGTAAGTGTTTATAAAATAAGCAACGAAGGTCAGATATACACTTGGGGTCTTCTGTTATAGTTTTATTAATGTTTAACTGATCCATAGAGGTTTTTTTTTGCATGGTACCTTTATAGTGTGAAATAGTATGAGGAATTCTGTTCTCGTTCTTATAGTCATTGTCTGCATGATCTAATAAATGCTTTTTGCCCTCAGTTTATATATTCTGTCCAAACTTTGCTGAAGATCAATAATTTCCTTCCTGTTTAAGGTCAAGCTATCAGCAGGGCATTGAGATAAAGTAAAGATGTTTGCAAAAATATTTTGTTTTTCTAATCTTCCTCTTAGCAAGATCACTGCCGATTTAAAAAAAAAGAATTTAGCCAGTTAATATTTAAATAGTCCCCAGTTTAATCAGAATGATTGTTCAATATGGGCTTTAATAATGTAGTATTTACTTCTCCATGTTTAAGATGGGAGTTGTTTACTGTAGTTTCCAATAGTTAGCTTTTATACAGCTGTTATTAGAGGCGAACCATTAAAAAGAGATGCAAACAGCTTTGTGATTTTCTCTGTGTTTCTATGTTTTTAGACAATAACCAAAAATAATATATATAGTAATCCATAGTATCTGGAAACTGTGTTTTCCACATGTCTATTAAGTCAAATCTCTCCATGAAAGTTTAAAATATGTCTTTCTTAAATCACTTCATGTTTCGTAACATTTTTTATCCCGAGGCATTTAAAGAAACTATAGACAAAGATATATTACAAAATAATATACAGTATAAAACTTCCAAAAACACTTTGGAACTAGTATTGGAAAACTGAATTTCTGAGTTTTAACTGCCTTTTGAGAAAACAAATCTTAGTGGAAAAGAAAAATGTTGATATCAGAGGTAACCTGAAGTTCCTCTAGGTTACTAGACTGTTGTGTGCCTTTGCACCTTAAACATTTGCACCTTAAAAATTTCTAAATTTTCTCATATTCTCCAGCATGCTCAGTAAAACCTAACAGCTGTTTTCTTATAACACTGCACAAATCTGTGTCTAAAACTGATTTAAACAATGAGTTTTTTACTCCAAATATTGACTGTTTGTTTTATTACTCTTTATTGCTCTTTGTAGAAATTTCCTTTATGCAGAAATGTTTTCAAAAGCATCTTTTGCTTATGCCATATTTTTGTATGTGCCCAAGACTTTTGGACAGTACTATAAGTAAAATAGTTGTTAGGTTTTACTGAGCTTGCTGGAGAATATGCGTTCTTCTGGTAACTCTGTCACACTCCTTTCTTTTTTTAAGCAAAAAAAGCGCTGGAAGACCTCCGGACCGATGAGCGGAAGGACTGGGCAAAGCTGCGGGAGTCGCTCCACTTCCGGTTCGGCGCGGGTGACCGTAAGGAGGCAGCGTGCGAGGAGCTGGCGGTGCCGGGGCTATCCGGAGTTCGAGCACGACAAGCGGGGAGAGCTAGCTCATCGCGCATTTGTCCGGGGACTCCGACCGCCGCGGCTCCGCGAGCACATCAGGTTAGCAGCACCAGCTTCCCTTTCTGAGGCGCTGCGCAAGGCCGAGCAGCTAGGCAATGAGAAAGTCTTAGAGGTTTTGCGGCAGTGCCGAGGCACGGGACCTCGGGACTACCGCCGCAACGTCCTAAGGCCTGAGGGACAGCGTACTCCAGCAGCCGCTAAACTAGCACCGGGGAAGCCGCCTCCCGCAACCGTCCTTGTTCCCCCAACTGGTGGATTTAATTTCCATTCGGGATGTTTGGGAAGCTGCGCTGGGAATTACGTCAACTGTGTGCTGGACACAGGCTCCACTGTTTCACTGCTGCGCTCTGGATTACTTGGACAAAGCGAGCGCGTCTGCAGACTGCCTGATCCTGCCTGCAACATTTGCACCGTTACAGGGGGCTACATGAAGGTACGGGCGTGTCGCACGGTGCGAGTCCAAATAGGTGAGCGAACTCATTCACACGAGTATCGTGAATATCAAGGAGGACTGCATTTTGGGGTTGGACATTTTGGAGAGATGAGGTGCGGTGCTGAATTTGGCTAATGGAACTCTGCGTGGTAACTTCGGGGTAGCCAGGTTGCTAGGACCCAAACCACAGCCGGACATGTTAGTAGCACACACCCGGGGGGCGGAACTTTCGGTAGCAGGCCGAGCGAGAAATCTACATGCTAGCGCCGGCGCTTTATCCCGACAGCCGGGGGCATCACCCATAGTCGCTTCACCGGTGTCACATCTGGACCGTGATCCGCTCATCGCCAAGCAGGAGAAGGGCCCCACCCAGCGCTCGCGGGCACCGCTGCAGGACTTTCAAGTGAGGGCACCTATGAAGCGTGGACACACACAGCCGGGGGCGAGATTTTGCTACTGGAGAGCAGGTATGGGTGTGTACGGTACGGCCCCTGTACGGTAATCGCCCAGCTCTCTGATGTCATCTACCGGGTGCAGTTGGCGGGGCGGGCAAGATTTGTGCTCCATCGGGACCGTCTTGCGCCTTACCAGCCGCACGCCGGCGAAACATCAGACTCTGTGGAGGCCGGACCGCCTCAGGACAATGTGTGCGCTTCTCCCTCCCCCGCCACCGTCCTTTCCGGCGGTGAAATGCTACAATATGGAAATACTGACTGATTTTGTACATAAATCTTATTGCTATTGGATATTGCTTCTGACTCTGAGTTTCAAAATATTGTGGCTGAACATGCAACTGTAAAATAAATAAGTAAATAAATAAATATTATAACTGGTCATCTCTGACGTATATTATGTCTATTATTCATCTGTTACCTAGGCAGCCAGGCCTGCTTAAGGAGAATTTAAACCAGGAGGGACATCAGAATCTCATCCACACATGCCAGCGAACAAAAATTGGGACTAAACTACTTCCTCTTATTATTATTGACATCTGTTGATAACAAGCATGATGGCACTCATGAATGTTCCCATGATAAATCAAGACTCAGTGCACCAGTAGCTTACTCTATTCCTGTCATGATAGTCAACATGCTGCACATGCTGCTCATCCAAATAGTTTGTTCAAATTACTTGCTGTGTTTAGTTTACTCAGTCCATCTTCATTAATTCTACAAAGGCACGCAGTCTGTTGAATCCTGATTGCCCCTTTTTCAGAGTGATGGGTGCATATGGTAAGAATAGAAGCATATGAAGCTATACACCCATCATGCATAGTGTTCACTGTACAAGCCTCTGCTTCCTGTGTTAGGATCTGGGGTTGCTTTAGTTGGTCAGGTCAAGTCTCAGCAACGTTATATGACAATAAAATAAAAGTCAGCTGATCACCAGACTGTGCTGAATGACCAGGGTATCACATCGATGTATTTTTCGTCACAGAAGGCACAGTCATATTTCAGAACTCAAACTGTAAAAAAAATTGTTCTGGGAGTATGAGGAATCATTTTTATTTGTGAAAAGGCCAACACAGGGCATGATGTTATCAAAGCTAAAAGCAGTCAAACGACATCTTAGTGTGTGCAATTTCTACTACTGTCCTACATTTCCTATAGATTTTAAGGAAATTGTCATAACTTGTGATCTTAATTTATAATCATACTCATAATAAAAAAAAACAGAATTGCGGTTTTTTTAAAAAAAACTTTAACAGGATCTTTTCTTTTTCTATCTTTTGCAGGATGCAAAAAGGTCCATGCACAATCAAGGCCTCACACTTGATAAAAGTATTAATACAGTTGTTTATATTTTGAGCATTGTTGTCAGGGATTTCGAACTTTCTGACCATTTCTTTGATTTCACTTTTACCAGGTTCCCACAACAGATGAGTTTCTGTATATAAAAAAAGGTTTTAAATTAAACATACTGTTTGTGTTTTTATGAAACCTATGTTTGTATCAAATAGCCAAACATCTTTTTGACAAAAAAAAAAGAAGAAAAAAAAAGGGAAAGATGCACTGAACATTCTCCCAGTGAATGGATTCAGCTTCTTTTTCTGCTATACTGACCATGAGCAGTGACCGGCTGATCAATCTAAGATCTATACAATTCTGTGCTGAAAATGCATAGGTTGGATGGTGCATGACAGGCTTTTGACCTATTATCTAGAGGTTGTGAGTTTGAATCTCATCTGATGCTACAGCCATCTGTCGACATAAAACTGTAAGCAGATTAGCTATGCTCTAATGAGGTATGCACACGTGTCCCAGTGTTAAAGTTCAAGTAGGCTTTTATTGTCATTTCAGCCATACAGTATACAGTTCAGAACAGTGAAATGAAACAGTGTTTCTTAAGGACCAAGGTGCTACAAATAACATACATCAACAACGACACCTAATTTAGCTCCCTATCTAAAACAAAAGAAATTAACAAATAAGCAAAAACTATACCACTATATCTAAGAACTATACAAGAGACAAAAAGACAACATGAAGTACACGTGCAAATGTGCAAACAAGAGCAACAACATGGCATAATGCAATACTCTGTAAGTTAGTGAAAATAGTAAACATTTCTTTTTGAAGTAGCAGCTAAGATAAAAAGAGTTCTTGTGCAAATAACAGCTAATAAATATAAATATGGCTAAAAAAGTGTGTGTGTGTGTGTGTGTGTGTGTGTGTGTTCTTAGTACGCTGGAGCCATGATCAGACTGTCTGCTCAAACCAGCCTCCTAGAAACTCCTTTAACGGCTCCTTTAAATGGTTTGGAACAGATTCATCTGACTTCATCAATACAAATAGCCTTTTGCATTTTCTAGATTTTATCTTATCTTTTATCAGGCTTTCTTCAGGCATACTGTGTGTGAAACAGAAGAAGGCACCTCTAAAACCTGGTCCCATAAGAAGGACAAGTTATAAATCCTCTCAATTAGAATTTTCTGTGTAAGCAAAGTTATATACAGTGCAAACCACGTTTAAAACCTTCTCAAAAGTACGTAATTTCATTAACCTGACATAATCTTAATAAAAATTATTCTATTGAGGTAAGCGTTTACCTTTTATTTTAACCTACCTGTAGATGACACATACATTCTACTGTACACACCAAAAAAACGAATGGTTATGACTATAACCTCTGTTCCCTGAAGGAGAGGAACGAGGTACAACACATATAGTATGGGATATCACGCCCTCTCGTGTCCTGGCTGAAGCCACCTTTATTCACGCCGTAAAGGCAGGCAAACCTGTGGTGACGTAGGTGTAGCCCCGCCTACACCTATAAACCATCGTCGCCACGGTTGACCCTCAGTTCGATAGCCGCTCTTCGCCGAGCGTAACTATGAGGCGGGGCAGCAATGTGTTGTACCTCGTTCCTCTCCTTCAGGGAACAGAGGTTATAGTCATAACCATTCGTTCCCTTTCAGTCGATTCACTCGGTACAACACATATAATATGGGACATATATTCACGCCCCGCCGAGTATCTATCAAAGTTAGTCACAAGAACCCTGATAGCTACTCTACTGCATTATGGACCCCGCAGAGAGGACACAATGAGCCACCGAGGGGGCTGTTATATCAAGTCGGTAGAACCGGACAAAAGTGTGTGGTGAGGACCAACTGGCTGCCGCGCAAATCTCGCCCACAGACATTCCTTTGAACAGAGCCCATGATGTTGCCATAGCTCTCGTTGAATGTGCTTTCACACCCAGAGGCAATGGGACACTCTTGCTACTATAAGCTAGTGTAATAGCCTCCACAATCCAATGGGAAAGCCGCTGTTTAGACAGCGCTTTACCCTTTACTGGACTGGCAAAGCAGATAAACAGTTGATCACATAAGCGCATATCTACTGTACGGTCCATGTACACTCGTAGTGCACGTACGGGGCACAAATTATGCAATTTTCTCTGCTCATCAGAAGCAAAAGGAGGAGGAAAAAAGCTATAAAGGTCAAAGACCATAGAGCTATAATCAGTGGAGACGACCTTCGGTACATAGGCCGCGTTCGGCCGTAGAGTAACCTTTAACCCATTAGCAGCAAACTGCGTACAGGATGGATGCACGGACAAAGCGTGGAGATCGCCCACTCGTTTAGCAGATGCTAAAGCAAGAAGAAGTGCCGTCTTATATGAAAGAATTTTCATATCTATAGACTCAACTGGCTCAAAAGGAGGACCACAGAGGGCCTCAAGCACTAACAATAAATCCCAAGACGGAACACTGGACCTCGTAGTGGGTCGCAGACGTCGCACTCCCTTTAAAAACCGTACTGCCAGCGGATGAGCCCCTGGTGACACTCCGTCAAAACCAACATGACAGGCTGATATAGCCGCCAAGTACACTTTAATAGTAGAGAAGGAAAGGCCTTTCTCTAATAGTTCTTGTAGAAAAGACAAAATCTCCACCATGGAGCACTGAAATGGAAGAACATTATGTTCTTGACACCATTGCTCAAATGCTCGCCACTTGTAAGCATATAAACCTCTAGTAGACGAGGCCCGAGCACTTTGGATTGTCTCAATCACATTCGGGGGAAGCCCTTTTGCTAACAAATTGGACCTTTCAACAGGTAAGCGTGCAAGTTCCACAGCTCGGGACGCGGGTGCACTACCTCTCCCCCTGCCTGAGACAGAAGGTCCCTGAGGAGAGGAAGTTTCCATGGTTCTGCTGCTAGCAGGCTGACTATCTCTGCGTACCACAACTTCGCCGGCCAATGAGGTGCCACCAGGATTAGTGACAGGCCCTGCTGACGTACCCTCTCTGTGACAGGCAGAATCAGTTCTACCGGAGGGAAAGCATACAATAGAGCTGGGGGCCATGAGTGTGCCAGCGCATCGATCCCCAGTGGGGCATTGCGATCCGTTATGGAGAAGAATAGTGGGCAGTGAGCATTTTCTTTGGATGCAAAAAGATCCACTGCTGCCCTGCCGAAGCGCTCCCAGATCTGAGCTACCACCCATGGGTGTAATCTCCATTCCCTCACAAGCGGGCCCCCTCTGGATAGAAGGTCCGCCCCCAAATTCAGGTGCCCTGGAATGTGAGTGGCCCTGAGTGACAGAAGATGAACAGTGGACCATAGCAATAGAGAATGAGATAGTTTCAGCAGGGGAAGTGAACGAGTCCCCCCTTGTCTGTTTATATACGACACCACTGTTGTATTGTCTGTCCTGATCAGAACATGATGGCCTGTTAAAGCCAGACGAAAATGTCTCAGGGCTAAGAACACTGCTAACAGCTCCAAATAGTTGATGTGAAGCCTGCGTTGTTCCTGTGACCACGCCCCCCTGATCGCGGAGCCGTCGCACAGAGCGCCCCAGCCGCTGAGGGAGGCATCTGTTGACACCACTTTGCGAAACGATACCCTGCCTATCGGAGAGCCCTGACGTAATAGCCTGGGTTCCCTCCAGGGCAGAAGGGCTGACATGCATGACGGTGTCACCGTCAGCCTCCTGTTGAGGTGGCGCGCCGCACATAGGCGGTGAGAGCGCACCCAGCGCTGAAACGCACGCATGTTCAACAGCCCGAGAGGCACCACAGTGATCATAGACGCCATCATTCCCATTAGTTGTAAAAACACCCGGAAACGAAGTTTGTGTTGCAACTGAAACAGAGCAAGGCAGCGCTGAAACGCGGCTATTCTGTGCTCTGAGAGACGTGCTCGGCTGGTAACGGAGCATATCTCCAGACCCAGGAATGAACACTGTTGACTCGGAATCAGTGAGCTTTTCTGCATATTTACTGAGAACCCTAAAGTCTGAATGTGAGACAGAACTAGTTCTGTCTGTATCTCTGCCTGCTCGCTTGAGCTCGCTATCAGTGCCCAGTCGTCTAAATAGGCTAATATGCGAATGCCTTTCTCCCGAAGAGGAGACAGCGCCGCCTCGGCGCACTTCGTGAACGTTCGGGGAGCTAGTGACAGGCCGAACGGCAGCACTAGGTACTCGTAGGCCACGCCCTCGAATGCAAACCTCAGAAACTTTCTGTGGCGCGGAAAGATCGCTATATGAAAATAAGCATCTGTGAGATCGATCGTAGTGAACCAATCTCCCGGGCCTATTGCATTTAGCAGTTGCCTCAGAGTAAGCATTTTGAACTTGTACGTTCTTAGAAACGTGTTCAATATTCTCAGATCCAAAATAGGACGCAGTCCTCCCCCCCTCTTCGGAACAACAAAATACCGGCTGTACCAACCTGAGTTCGCTTCCGAAGGAGGCACCACTTGAATCGCCCTTTTGCTCAGAAGAGAATTTATCTCTTCCCGAAGCACCGCTGCGGCGGCGTCCGACACCTCGGTGTTGATTATAGAAGAGAAGCGCGGTGGCTTTACGCGAAACTGTAGTCGGTATCCCATAGCGACTGTGTTTTGCACCCATGTCGAGACTGCGCATGCGCGCCACTCGAGAACATGGGACGCCAACCGGCCCGCATTGGTTTCTGAAAGGGGTCTGCTGCCCCCTGGCGTTTCGCCAGAGTGCAGCCTCATCGATGGCACTGGGCTTTTTTGTTTTGCAACATTGTAAACAGGAAAATTCTTTATTGGTTTTAATAATGTAACATTCACATGATTTACAAAATGCACCATTTTTGGGGCAATCACACTGCAAACATCGAGGGTACTTGCTGTAAGTCCCTAAGAACTTTTTAACACGCCCCAACTGGGGTTCATAACTCGAACATAAACACTTGTGTGTGAGGGGGGGGATTGTGCTTGGGAGACTGTGTTAGGGAAGTGCAGCGCCGTTTGGGACTGATTTCCTGAACATAACGTAGCGGCCTCTTGGGCGGCATTGAGAGAGGAGAAACAGTGTCTCCCTGCTGCCAGAGCTCCTCTCTCTTTAAAATCTGAGCTAGGAGGAGTGAGGATTCTTCCTCCTAGTCGCTGAATCCTTTCGGACGCCCGGTGGGGGGCCCATACCCCAGGCCGACTGCCGTGGGTTTTGCCTGGGAGGCTGTTGTTTCACCGGTCGAGAGCTCGAGCTAGCTGCCGGCGGTGGTCTCTTATGAGGTGGTCGCGGAGTGGTCATACTTCGAGCCTGTTTGGGCTTCACCTCTCGTCGCGGAATAATGTCTCGCAACGCTTCGGCCTGTTTCCTTCTGAAGTCAAACTTTGCCTGAATGGCATCGAGTGACTGGCCGAACAAACCCTCAGCAGACAGCGGTTCGTCCAAGTAGACACCCCTGTCTCTATCAGGAATGTCAGAGAGCGTGAGCCATAAATGCCTCTGTGCTACCACTGCGCTCGCCATCCCTCTCCCGAGGGAAAGAGCCGCACAACGAGACATGCGCAAAATGTAGTCTGTCGCTGTCCTGACCTCGTTAAGCAGCGCACAGAACGGGCTCTCCTGAGGCACCAGTGAGCCGAGCTCTGCCAAACACATTGCCTGATATGTTTGAAGCAGCGTAGCGGAGTTGAGCGCACGAGCAGTGCCCGCTTGAGCGCGGTAAATCTTCTCCAGCTGGGCAGAGGAGAATCTACAATGTTTAGACGGAAGGAGAGTAGGTCCAGACACTCCATGATTGTGCGAGGGTGCCAAATAAGCAGCCAAAGATGGCTCCATTGGCGGTGGGCTAACTAGTCCTGCCTTCTCAGCTCCGTCTAATTCCAAATATTGTCCGTAACCGGGCACTGATACACGGGTCGACAGCGGCTTGCTCCATGACGACGTTAACTCGCCGACAAAGTCGGGAAACATGGGCAAGCAGTTCTTAACTGTTGTCGGTTCAGGAGGAAGAAAAAATCCCGCGAACCTTGACGGTTTTTGAGCCAGCTGCGGGGAGGGCCACTCCACCTCCAGCTTCTCGGCCGCTCGGCGGTAGAGAGCAAAAAATGAAGTGTCGTCCCGAGCGGTTTACGCAGTAGCAGCGGAGCTCTGAGCAGGCGGCACAATTTCATGCTCGTCCTCCGACAAGCCCTGTATCTCTAGGCCGATGTCGAGCACGTCATCGTCCTCGAAAGCATGCTGCTCGGTGCCTGGCTGCTGGCCAGCGCTGTAGGAGAGCCCACGGTCCTCCGAACCCTCGAGATACTCCATCTGGTCCGCCCAGCTAAGTGCGGGGACTTCTGACGGAAATTCCTCGTCAGCAGACACAGGCGAAGCTGGGACTGCTGATTCGGAAAGGAGGGGGTTCTGCTGAGCGACTGTATTTCTCCCCAGGGTCCTTTCCACGAACGTGACCCGTCTTTCCAGCGTTGAACGCCGGAGCTGGCGACAAAGCGCACATGACTCTGGCTCAGCTAGAGCTCTCCTAGCATGGAGAATCCCCAGACAGACGGGGCACGCTTCGTGCTGGTCCTTCTCGTGCAAGGAGAAGCCGCACTCCTGAGGACAGGGGCGAACAGCGGACCTCTTCTTAGCTACATTAGCTTGCATGCTCATCCTAGCTAGCGCTGTTAGCACAGCTAAACAGAAGCCAACTAACTGAGATGTCGCTAATGTTCTGACTGTCAGAGAACTTAAAAGTCAGCGCCCCGCGGGTAGACGACTCACCAAAATGAGGCTGTTGTCGCTAACGCCAACAAGAGCAGTTAAGCTGATTTTAAGCGCAGTCTTGCAACGTAAAACGTAGAGTTTACTAGCAGCACCTAGAAAACTCTACGGAAAAGGTGTTCACAGCGAGGTGAAGAGCGTAAGAACTGAGGGTCAACCGTGGCGACGATGGTTTATAGGTGTAGGCGGGGCTACACCTACGTCACCACAGGTTTGCCTGCCTTTACGGCGTGAATAAAGGTGGCTTCAGCCAGGACACGAGAGGGCGTGATATCCCATACTATATGTGTTGTACCGAGTGAATCGACTGAAAGGGAACATTCCAGTACCTCTTCCTGTGGACACATCGCACACATTTCACACATACCATAACACTCAGAAAACACTCAGATGCCTCAGAAAATGACGTTTAAACAGTAACTTAGATCACACTGTTTCTTCACACACTTGTGACATGTACTTTGACCAATTAGCAAAGTTATACCAACAACTTCCACAGGCCTTAAAAAAAATCCACAACAATAGAAATATTGCACTAGAGGATATAATCAATCTAAAGATTAACCCTCTGAGGTCCGGGGTGATTTTGGGGCCCTTGAGATGTTTGGACATGCTCTGATATTTGTGCTTTTTTCAGCTACTTATAATATATTATTGACCAACCTGTATTTTTCTTGTAATCAGCACAAACTGTTCTACAATAATACGTGACCAAAATGAATGTATGTGTTTGCATTTTTTAGGAAAAAAATATTATGCGTGGTTAGTAAGTGTAGCTGTCACAGAGAAAGTATTTTTTTGTTCAGAATATGTTTGGTCACATTTTGGAATACCTATTTTTTGTTTGTTATAAATGGTGTGTAATATTTAACTTTGTATTTTGAATCGTTCATTTGATTTATATGATAATATGAAAAATGTGCCACCTACAGGAGAAAACCAGTAGCGCTACACTAACCAGTCGTGAGTTTTTATTAGCTGTGCGTACACAAAAGACATGAGGTTGCGAGTGTCGAGCATGCAGGATAAAGAAAAGTGTTGTTTAAAATGTATCTGTTAATGTCTCCTGAATCCTGATTAGAAGGCACACGGTATGTTTGTTTATATTTTGATTATCATGCCTTTGTAATGTACAGTACGGTTTTAAAGTTTGTAACAGTTTTAAAGTTTGTAATTAATTGAAGTGCATCATGGCGCATGCACTTAACAATCTGTAATTTTGATTTTAATGTTGTTTATTTTCATATTATAGTTTTTTCACGGTGGCCATTTGATGTTTGTGAAGTTGACTGTCCTCACCTTTGAGAAGATGACATTAAAATTTGAAAGCATCGAAGGCATCAGTTGAAAGTGTTTTTTCTGGTCAGGAAAAAATATTCGGGAGCCGTTATAGTGAAAAAACGTCGTCGAAGAAGGTGTCTACACCCGAGAAGAAGAATTGATGCCTGCCCTCTCAATGATGTGCTTAGCGAAGCTGTCCTGAGGGGAAAACGGCTGCTAATAGATTAGAAGACGTCGCGACTCAAGAGAACGCCATGGTTTTGTTTGATTAAGGGCCCGTTATTTCGTATGACTATAGTGTTGCAGTAATAACGGACGACCACAAGGGGCAACCTTACGACGTTTGGACATTTTAGTTGTCAATAAGCCTTGAAACACTTGGATAACAGGTCAGACTGTATTTTTTTTTTTTTCAGAATTTTCATTTCTTGGTGGGTGGTACTTAAAGTTTATTCTAGTTATTCTAGTTTAAGGTTTAAGTAAATATTTCAACCAATGAATGCATTTGGGTAATTTTGAAAGTTGATAAAGTTGTGGTATTTGTTTTATATTTAAATGTTATATATCATAGTTTAATTAGTTGTAATAATTCACATTGTGCTCTTTCCACATTACTGATACAACTGATTTATTTATATACTTTTAATTAAGTAATTAGCATGGATCAAGACAGATCAAACAGTGACGTCTTTGACCAAGTAATTCAAGCTCTTGAGGATGAAAAGGCTCAATTAGAAGGGAAAATAGAAGTTGAAATTGATGTCTCAGAGCTGCAAAAATATGAAAAACGTTTAGCTGAAATTAATGCAGATCTAGAAGCTTTTGCAGTAAAACTTCAGGAATCATCCTCACGAGTTGAGCAAGAAGTCAGGAGATCTGAAAGGGAAAGGCGTCCTACAGAAAAAATGCTTGAGTTGAGACGTGACGAGATAGTAAAAAGAGAACGGAAGTTTATGTTCGCATACTTAAACTTCAAAGCTGAAGCTCAGTTTATTAGATCTAAACTGAAAGAAGAGTGTTCTAAACCAGAGTTAGATAATATGATGGCTACTGCAGAAAAACGGGAGACAGAGTTAAAACAAACATATGAGAGTATTCGTTCACTGAATGTCCCATCTCAAGATATAAGAAGGAGAATGGATAGCTGTACTTCAGTTACCAATGAGTTAATTAAGTTGCTGAGAAGTCGCTGCACAGAAGCTGATGCTAAGGAATTTGATGCAGAAGTTGTAAAAGAATCACTTCTCCAGTTATTGCGAAGAGATGACGCTAGGTCAATTTATGGGTCAACTGTATCAAGAGCTGAAAGAGATAGTCAGGAGGGAAGTCATATGTCAGTGAGAAGAGCAGAAGCAGCAGCACGCCTAGCAGCCAAACGTGCAGAGCTAAATAGAGAAAAGGAAATCTTAGCGCAAAGAAAGGAGGTGTTAGCTCAACAAGAGAAGTTAAAGATGCTGGAGGATCAAAGGGATCTGGAAGTCATGGAAGCAGAATACGTTGTATATGCAGAAGAGGAATCAAAATTGAATGCTGAAAAAGGAGATACAAAAGAAAAGGGCACTGTAAATCCATGTCAGCATCCACTGCAACACAATAACTCTCCATGTAACAAGGTTTCCCCAGAAACTTCAGCTCAAAATAGCTCTGAAAATGAACAAGAGGCAAAAGTAGAAGAAGCTTTGCTGGTGAATGCATTAAAGGAATCCCTGGCAATGACCAAACTTCCAGCTCCAGAGCCATTTATGTTTACTGGGGACCCTCTTAAGTTCACTGAATGGCGTACCTGCTTTAAAGCTTTGATAGAAACAAACTGTACTACCTCAGCACATAGGTTGTTCTATCTGAAAAGGTACATAAGTGGAGATGCACTTAGTGTGCTAGAGGGAACCTTTTATAGGAGTGATGAGGAGGCATATATGCAAGCTTGGGATGCTCTGAACAAACGCTATGGACACCCATTTGTGATCCAGAGAGCATTCAGGGCCAAGCTGAGTAGCTGGCCAAAAATTGGACCTAGAGAGTCTCTGAAGTTAAGGGAGTTTGGTGATTTTCTCATCTCCTGCAAAAATGCAATGCCTCACGTACAAGGTCTAGGAGTTTTGGACGACTGTGAAGAAAACCAGAAATTGCTGCAGAAACTTCCTGACTGGGTAACAACCCGCTGGAATAGATACGTCACTAAAGTTATAGATGAAGAGACGATATATCCAAGTTTTGCCAAATTTTCAGACTTTGTAGCAGAGGAGGCACGTATTGCATGTAATCCAGTTTTCTCTCTTCATGCTTTAAAACATGCAGATGAAAGGTCTGGAAAGGAACATAAACGCCTCAGAGCTAATGCTTTCGTGCAAAATGTTAACCCCATTGCAAATAGATTGAGTGCAATGGAAAGAGGGTTCAAACCCAGCCCTTCTACTACTCAAGATAAAAGACAAATGCGATGTGTCTGCTGTCAACAAAATCATTTTATATACAAATGTGAAAAGTTTGCAGCAATGCCTCTCGAAGAAAAGAAAAAGTTCATCATTAACAACAAGATGTGTTTTGGCTGTCTCAGAATCGGTCATATCTCTAAAAACTGTAGGAAACGAGCTACTTGTAATATCTGCAGACAGAGTCACCCCTCTCCACTTCATGAGGAGCACTCTCAAGATGGAAAACCAGCAGACTTACCAGTCCAGGGGGATTCTTCTAGCTTATGCAGTGTGGAGGCAAATAGTGGTAATCACACTTCTATGATCGTTCCAGTTTGGCTTTCTTGTGCGACGAAGGACAGCCCAGAAATTTTAGCTTACGCTTTACTTGATACGCAAAGCAGTAATACATTTATTAGTCAAGACATCTGTGACAAACTGAATGTAGACACAGAACCTGTAAAATTAAAACTGTCCACAATGACAAATAGAGCTTCAATAGTGAATTGTCATAGAGCAGTTGGACTAAGAGTGCGAGGTTATAGTCTGCAAGAGTACATTGAGTTGCCACCAGCATACACTCAAGAATATATTCCTTTGGAACGAAAGACCATTCCTACTTGCAAAAAGGCTCAGAAATGGATTCACTTGCTCAGTGTTGCAAATGAGATACCAGATTTGTTGGATTGTCCTGTAGGGCTTCTACTTGGCTATGATTGTCCTATGGCCTTGAAGCCAACTCAGGTGATATCAGGAGAGGATCACGAACCATATGCTGTCAAAACGAACTTAGGCTGGAGTGTAGTGGGGTCCATAGCACCCAATGGTTGCTCTAGAATCGCAGCAGGGTTTTGTCATCGCATTTCCTTGAAGGAACTCCCAGCTATTTCACCTGCATCAGTAGTCAAAGCACTAGAAGCAGACTTTCGAGATACAGACTGTAAGGAGAAGGCAATATCACAGGAGGACATTCAGTTTCTTCAACAACTGGAAGAAAAAACTTATCACAATAAAGAAGGTCATGTGGAAATGCCCTTACCTTTTAGAGTACGTCCTCTATTACCAAACAATAAGCAACTAGCCATGATTCGTTTAAAGCACTTAAAAAGAAAGTTGGAGAAAAATCCCAAGTACAGAGAGGACTATGTTAGATATATGGACAAGGTTATCAGAGACGGTGATGCTGAAGAAGCAAAAGTCACACCAAAGGAAGGGAATACTTGGTATATTCCACACCATGGGGTGTACCATCCTAGGAAGCCAGAGAAAATAAGAGTTGTATTTGACTGCTCAGCCAAATTCGAAACCACGTCTTTAAATAACCACCTTCTCACAGGACCAGATCTTACAAATGCTTTGACTGGGGTATTGTGCAGATTTCGAGAGCATCAGATTGCTATTGCCTGCGACGTGGAGAATATGTTCCACCGCTTTCACGTCAGCCCAGATGATCGTGACTTTTTAAGATTCTTATGGTGGGAAAATGGGAACACTGAAAAGGAACCCAAAGAATACCGTATGAGGGTGCATATATTTGGAGCAGCATCTTCTCCAGGTTGTGCGAATTATGGTATGAAATATCTCGCCAGCAAATATGAGAAGGACTATCCTGTGGCAGCAAGCTTCATTCAGAAACATTTCTATGTGGATGATGGTCTTGTTAGTCTCGATTCCATCGAGAAGGCCAATAAGTTGATTAAAGAAGCACAAGAAGTCTTATCTAAAGGGAAACTACGTTTACACAAGTTTGTGTCCAACCATAGGAAGGTCTTGAGTTCAATTCCAGAGAGTGAACGCACCAGTGGAGTGAAAGATGTAGATCTAAACTACAATGATCTGCCAGTGCAGAGTGTATTGGGAATACAATGGAACATAGAAAGTGATATGTTTTCATTCAAAGTTGACCATTCTGAAAGAACTTCTACCCGTAGAGGGATTCTTTCAGCAGTTGCAAGTGTGTATGACCCATTGGGTTTTCTTGCTCCTTATGTTTTGATTGGGAAAAGAGTACTCCAAGAGATGTGCAAACGAGGAGTAGGATGGGACGACTCTATTCCCATAGATCTGAAGCCAAAATAAGATACATGGCTCCACGACTTAAAGAATATCCAAAAGGTTCAAATACCGAGATGTTTTATTAATGGAAATATGGCTAAAATTCAGAAAATTGAGCTGCATAATTTTTCAGATGCCAGCAATGAAGGTTATGGGCAGTGCTCATACATCAGGGTTGTTGCTGATGAACAAGTGCATTGCACACTGGTCATGGTGAAGGCCAGAGTAGCTCCTACGAGGGTTTTTAGTATACCTCGCCTTGAGTTAACTGCTGCGGCAGTATCTGCTGCAGTAAGTCGTGTTCTTAGGGAAGAGCTTGATTTGAAAGTAAATCAGGAGATCTTTGGGACGGATTCTCAGATAGTGTTAGGATATATTAAGAATGAAGCCCGACGTTTTCATGTCTTCGTAGCTAATCGGGTTCAGAAAATAAGAGACGCTACAGATCCAAAGCAGTGGTTCTATGTAGAAACAAATCAGAATCCGGCGGACTGTGCATCTAGGGGTCTCAAGGTGGCAGACCTAATGGACTCAAGTTGGCTGAAAGGTCCTAAGTTCTTATGGGAGCGTGAAATTCGTACGAATGAAATCATCACAAAGCTTCTTGTGGGGGACCCCGAGGTAAAGGTTCTAAAAACAGATGCCTGTGTAAGAGACAGCTTTCTTGAGAGACTTTCCAGATTCTCAGACTGGAATACAGCACTCAACACCATTGCTCGAATCAAGAGGCTAGCAAACAAAACCAGGTCAAGGTTTATTAGTGTTGAGGAGAGAGAAAAGGCATCTCTTGTACTCATCAAGGCAGCACAACAAGAAGCCTTTGAAGAAGAGTTGAAATGGTTCCATCATAATCCTGTTAAGCTCCCCAAGACTAACAAGTTATATCAACTTGAACCTATCCTTAAGGATGAACTACTCAGGGTTGGAGGTCGATTAAGAAAATCTGATATGACATTCCAGTTGAAACATCCAGTAATTCTTCCTAAGGAAGGTATTGTCACACGACTAATACTTGACCACTGTCACAAGAAAACTCAGCATCAAGGTCGAGGTCAAACATTAAATGAACTCAGAGCCAGTGGATACTGGATATTAGGTGCTAGTAAGGTAGTGGCCAAATACATTAATAATTGTGTTACTTGCAGAAAGATGCGTAGACCAGTCGAAGAACAACGTATGGCTGACCTTCCAGCCGACAGAGTAGAACCCTCACCTCCATTCTCATACTCTGGTGTTGATTGTTTTGGCCCCTTCTACACAAAACAAGGTCGAAAGGAATTCAAAAGGTATGGGCTGTTGTTCACATGTTTGAGCTCCAGAGCTGTACATTTAGAAATGTTAGAAGACCTTTCCACGGATGCATTTCTGAATGCTTTGCGATGTTTCATAGCAATCAGAGGAGCTGTGCAACAGATCAGATCCGACCAGGGCACTAATTTTGTGGGGGCAAAAAATGATTTGGAGAAAGGTTTAAAGGATTTAGACCAAGATAGGATATCGACCTATCTGGCAAGTAAACAATGTGACTTCTTAATGAATGTGCCTGAAGCGAGCCACATGGGAGGCGTGTGGGAGCGCCAAATAAGAACAATTAGAAATGTAATGAACGTTGTTCTGGCACAAGCCAAAGGAAGATTGGATGATGCATCATTAAGGACATTTTTCTATGAGGCAATGTCAATTGTTAATAGCCGTCCGCTTACCACTAACACAATAAATGACCCAAAAAGTGCTGAACCTTTAACGCCTAATCATCTGCTCACAATGAAGACCTCACTGGCTCTCCCTCCTCTTGGAAAATTTGTTCGTGAAGATTTGTACGCTCGCAAAAGGTGGAGAAGAGTGCAGTATTTGTCAGAACAGTTCTGGAGCAGATGGCGCAAAGAATACCTAGCCAATGTAAGCCTCAGACAACAGTGGCACACGCCTAGAAGAAATGTTCATGTTGGAGACATAGTAATTGTCAAAGAGGATCATGTTCCCAGAAATGAATGGAGGCTGGCTAGAGTAGTAGAGACAAATGTAGATGATGATGGGCTTGTGCGAAAGGTTAAACTCCAAATGGGACAAAATAAGTTAGGGAAAAAAGGTGAACGATTGACGCAAATATCCTCTTTGGAGCGTCCAATCCAAAAATTGGTTGTAATAGTTGAGAACAACTTCTAACCTATAAGTAAAACAACAAATGGGATTAGACAGACTAGTCTTAACATCTAAATTAGTATTATTTAAGTAAACTAAAAATACAAGTAGGTAATATTGAATGCGGCAAAGGGAAGTAACAGTTTAAAGGAAAATTACAGGTTTAAGGAATTAAGCAAAATTCTACTTCCATAAATTCTTGTAATTTTGGTGGCAGTGTAGCTGTCACAGAGAAAGTATTTTTTGTTCAGAATATTTTTGGTCACATTTTGGAATACCTATTTTTTGTTTGTTATAAATGGTGTGTAATATTTAACTTTGTATTTTGAATCGTTCATTTGATTTATATGATAATATGAAAAATGTGCCACCTACAGGAGAAAACCAGTAGCGCTACACTAACCAGTCGTGAGTTTTTATTAGCTGTGCGTACACAAAAGACATGAGGTTGCGAGTGTCGAGCATGCAGGATAAAGAAAAGTGTTGTTTAAAATGTATCTGTTAATGTCTCCTGAATCCTGATTAGAAGGCACACGGTATGTTTGTTTATATTTTGATTATCATGCCTTTGTAATGTACAGTACGGTTTTAAAGTTTGTAACAGTTTTAAAGTTTGTAATTAATTGAAGTGCATCATGGCGCATGCACTTAACAATCTGTAATTTTGATTTTAATGTTGTTTATTTTCATATTATAGTTTTTTCACGGTGGCCATTTGATGTTTGTGAAGTTGACTGTCCTCACCTTTAAGAAGATGACATTAAAATTTGAAAGCATCGAAGGCATCAGTTGAAAGTGTTTTTTCTGGTCAGGAAAAAATATTCGGGAGCCGTTATAGTAAGTTTTGTGAAAATAAAAGTAGCTTAAATAAGGCCATGAAACTCATACAGAACATTTGTTCACAAGACTTTTGAGAACTGGGCTGGTGGACTAGTGTTTTTGCTTCAAAATGATGTGAAAATGATCTTTTTTACTTGCTCACAGAAAACAATATAGTGATTAACATTTTTTAAGTCACTTTTTGAGTGTAAAGGCTCTATGCGAGAAGGCGTGAACTATCATTACTAATGCAGTGATTCACACCTGAGAACAAAAAGGCCTGCATACTGATCTGCATAATGAGCCATCAGACAGGTATGTGACTGAGAGAGGAGAGTTACAAGAAAGAGTCTGAGGACAAAATAAGGTATATATTTTTAGTGTTTAGGTTATTTGAGAATGTATTTGACACAAGAAAACTAAAGATTTACTTGTGAGTTCAGTTAAACAGTTTATTGGGTCTAAACAATTAAAGTTGACTTTTTAGCTGCATTACTGCAGTCAGTATAACAGAAAATATAGCTGTTATTACAAATTACACATAAATTACATGTTAAAATATAAAAGAAAAAACCCGGATGACGCCAATAAGAACTTAAATTACACTTTCAGTTTTAATCGTACAGGCAAGATCTATATACTAATCGAATCTGTAAAGTGTCATACAAAAAAAGTAGACACTTTACAGATTCTATTAATATATAGATCTTGTCTGTACGATCAAAACTGAAAGTGTAATTTAAGTTCTTATTGGCGTCATCAGGGGAAAACACCTTAAAACGCATATATGCGTGCGCGGACCTCAGAGGGTTAAGATTAGGATTATTCATTTATTTTCTAAACTGCTTTATCCTGTATACAGGGTCAGGGAGGCCTGGAGCATATGGAAGGAGACTTTGGGCACAAGGAGAGCACACGTGCAAGGCCACAGCGCCATTGATAGACTCAATTACTCGCTTATCGTCTGTACCGCTTTATTCTGTATACAGGGTCATGAAAGACCTCGTGCCTGTCTCTGGAATCTTAAGACATGAGGCAGGGTTCACTCTGGCCCGAAAGGCACACATATACACAAACTCACACGCTCATTCACACAATATGGGCAATTTGGGAACGTCAGTTAGCCTAATCTGCATGTCTTTGGACTATGGGAGGAAACCTGAGTACCCGAAGTAAACCCACCAAGCAGAAGAGAACATCCAAACTCCATGCACACAGACCCGATGTGGGAATCGAACTCGGAACCTGGAGGTGCAACACCCAGCCCTTTGCCCGTAAGCGACATAGCCGCCAGTCGATAGACTTTTCAATAAAAATAAATAAAAAAATTCTAGGGTGGAAATTACAGTAAAATAGAAATATATAAATGGAACAGGAACATATTGTACATAAATGAAAGTGTAAAAATATGGTGTTTGTGTATGTAAATATTTGTGTACACATACATATGACAGCAGCAGTATGATTACAACATGAAGTATGAAATGATATGTGTCCGCAGCAATGTGGTTGCCCTTGTTCCAAAGTTAATCCTCATTCTATATGTAAATGAGCTCACAAGGTTTTTAGAAATGGTAAAAATAAATAAATAAATAAATAAATAAATAAAAAACAAGGCACAATTTACAAGTTGTAGTTTTCATGAGACCATTGCATCTCAGTGGTAGGTGTTCATGTTGTGGTGACAGAGACCTCTGGTGGTCAAGTGAGATATACTGTATATTCTGTTTATACACCCTGTAAAAGCTTGGGATTATGAAAATAAGGGCATTCATTCTGTGCACACAGACACACATAATTCTGTATATTTTGCAGTGTTAAACTGAAACAACAGATGCATGTCACTGTTGAAATATTCACCCAAACAAACAATGAAATAGGGCCTACCTTACCCCCCAGCCCGACCACCTACATGCTCTCCAAAAGCTCTATGTAGGGCAGAAGAGGCTTAGCACAGAACTCTGGGTCCCGGGACATAACCGCTCTCATTGGCCATCCTTTCTGTCTCTAACAATACCCATTTCCACCACTATCACTCCTCTAAGTCAGTAAAATAATTACAGTAACACACATTTTACCACATATTTACACTTACAGTAGGGGCTTACAAAACCTGATTAAGAGCGAATACAACAAAACGCATGCAATATATATAAAACAGCAGTCATGCAGGAGCCGTGGAAGAAAGAGAATGAATGAGGGCGGCGGGAGAACCTGGACCATGCAGGAAAAAAAAGAAAAAGAGGTAAATCGAGATACAGTGGAACCTCGGATTACGAGTAACACGGTTCCCGGAAGACAAGCAAAGATTTTTTATATATTTTGACTTAAAAAACGAACGTTGTCGTGGTTTACGAGCTCCGAGTATCATGTATAACGCATGCGCTTCTTGTTTTGACACCGAGCGTTGCGTCATCACAACTGAGCCAACGTTTTTTCTCTCTCTGGCGCTGCAGGTATTTATCTCCCCTGCTGGGTCTTAGTGCTCTTCTCTTACTGGTATAATCAATCCGTGTGTGTGGATGTGTGTGTGTGTGTGTTTTTCTTTCTCTTGCGCTGCAGAGTGTGTGTGTTATGTATGTGCGCATAATTTGACACGGCTGGTTCACACATAAACACACACACACACACACGCTTTCTTTCTCTCTCGCCTTTACTGTGTGTCAGTGTTTGGGTGTGTGTGTTTTTCTTTCTCTTGCGCTGCAGTGTGTGTGTGTTAGGTGTGTGAGCGCATAATTTGACACCGCGCCTGTTTAAACACAAACACACACGCTCTCTTTCTCTCTCGCCTTTACTGTGTGTCAGTGTTTAAGTGTGTGTGTTATGTGTGTGTGTTTGTGTGTTTTTCTTTCTCTTGCGCTGCAAAGTGTGTGTGTGTGTTATGTTTGTGCACGCGTAATTTGACACCGCGCAGGTTCTCGCACACACACTCTCTCTCGTCGTTAGTGTGTGTCAGTTTTTGAGTTTGTGTGTTATGCGTGTGTGCGCGCGTAATTTGACACCGTGCCGGTTCTCACACACACTCTCTCTTCCTCTCTTTTGCCTTTAATGTGTTTGTGTGTGTGTGTGTGTGTGTGTGAAACAGAGAGGGGGTGCTTCAGTCACACACAACCGGCATGGTGTCAAATTATGCTCGCGCACACACATAACACACACTCAGCAGCGCAGGAGAGAGAGAAACACACACACAGCGCCTGTACAGATAAATGGAAACACTTATCTGTCTGGATTTATTTTTACTTTTTTAAAAGGTAACATGCAGGTTAATTTGTTTCATTTTTACTTTATATTTTGTGTTAATTATTTTTATGTATTTATTTTTTTGGGCTGTGAAACGAATAATTTTAATTTCCATTATTTCTCGTGGGAAAATGTGCTTTGATTTACGAGTGTTTTGGAATACGAGCCGCTTCCAGAACAAATTATGCTCGTAATCCGAGGTTCCACTGTATTATAAACCATAGGTTAGAAAAGTTTACCAAAGTGGATTTATTTCCCTGTTTGGATAATATTATGTCACTGCCCTTACTCACTCACTCACTCACTCATCATCTATACCGCTTTATCCTGTATCCAGGGTCACAGGAATTTGAACCCAGACCCTTAAAGTGCAAGGTGCTAACCACTACACCATCGTGCCTCCACATAATCTAAGTTAGGTAATAAAACCAGATTCAGAAAGGGCCAGTGTGGATTAAGACTTGCATTCTAACCAAGCCACACTTGAGTCTACCTGTTTAATTATTTATTATTGACTTTTAATAATCAGGGTGGCAGCCATCTACTTGCAGAGTCTGTGAAGGAGGCATTCTACAGGCTGAGGATGAACGATCAAGATCAGTGATGTATAATTTCACAAAAGTCTGTACGGGCTATTGATCTGATTTCATCTGTTTTGGGAAGGGTAGTGTGAGGGAATTGCCCTGAGTGGTTAGTGCTGGAATTAGTGTGAAAGGATTACCACACATGGTTAGTGCAAGGATTAGTGTAAGAGGATATATGTTCCTGAAATATAATAGATAATCAATGTTATTCAATTCACCTGGCAGTAATGGTAATGTTATTTATGGTAAAATCAAATAATTATTTATGGTAAAATCAAATACCCCAAGATCTTAAAATAAATATTAAGTAAATTATTATTCATACATGAATATCATGCATCTCCTGGTCTAGTTTAGGACATGCAACCACAGACATAGGGAAGATGACTGACCTAACAGTTGTTCAGAAGATGATCATCGACACCCTGTACAAGGATTTTCACTTTTTAATTTAAATTCTGAAAAAAATAAAATTACATAATTTTTTGCGATGTACTGAATACTCAGTCACTCACTCACTCATTGTCTATACCACTTTATATTGTATAGAGGGTCACGGGGGCCTGGAGCCTATCCCAGGAAACTTAGGGCACAAGATGGGGTACACCCTGAACAGGGTGCCAATCCATCGCAGGGCACACACACATACACACACTCAGTTAAACACTACTGGCAATTTAGGGAATACCAGTTAGTCTGTGGGAAGAACCTGGAGGAACCCACCATGCACAGGGAGAATGCACAGTGCACACAGACCACAACATGGGAATCAAACCAAGACCATAGGGGTGAAAGCCAACAGTGTTAACCATTAAGTCACTGTGACATCCCACACGTAACATGCCTCTTCAGTACTTGGACTCATTTCAAAAGAATAATAAAAAAAAATCCCCTTCACAGTTGTGTTTGACTGATGGCACTTAGTAACCTAGTAACCCAGTGTAAGTATCTATCCAATGATGGAAACTTCATGACACTCTGGATAAAAGCATCTGCCAAATGCCTATATTTAAATGTAACATATCCTTTAAAAATAGTATTTGTTTATATTGAGTAGTTAAGATAAGTTAAGAGTTGTGGCAATTTTGTGTTGCAGAATTCAGTTGCACCTGACACGTTCTCTCTAAAATTTGCTCTTAGTTACACAGGGGGCAACAGAGTACATTCATTCATACATATTCTATACCGATAGATTAATTCATGCATGTTCAATACAAATTTATATATTATATGCAAAGGTTTATTTCTGCTGACATATAATTTTAAGTAATAAAATTAGTTAATCAATAAAATAATAGTATTTACTATATTTCTATACATTTCCTGTTGTAATAATTTCCATGTTCCCTATTGTGAGAAAATGCCAGACTGTGTAGCTCAGCACTGACCGAGGAAACAGCATGTGGGCTCATATGCCACATCATGGTGCAGATTTTCTTGACAAACTTGTTTTGTTACATTATTTTAACAATTGATGAGGATTCCTGGTATCAGAATTTGGTCATTGCTATGTTTCCGGTTACGTTTAGTGTATTATGTGATTTAAAAAAGAATATAAGAAATTATTTAAAATCAACTATGTTCTACAAATTGGTTGTTTGTGCCACTTGGTGGAATTCAAGTGGCTTTTATTGTCATTTCAACCATATACAGTCAGCACTGTATACTTTTTGTGAGCACAGACCTTCCAGCACAATAGATAAGTCCCAAGAAGGGACAGTGGCTCTAGTGGGCGGCCTCAACCGTTTAGATCCACGAATAAAACGGGCAACTAAAGAGCACTTACCCACAGACACCCCATCAATCAGAACATGGCAAGCCGAAATAGTGGCTACGTATGTTCTGAGAGTACTAGGGCATAAGCCAGAGGACAACTTTTCTTGCAGAAACTCCAGCACTAAAACAATTCGGCGTAATTCTAAAAACGCACTATCATCCACAATGCCACCAGTACTCAAGTCTTTAAGCAGATTAGCCTGGTACGCTTGCAAGACCGTCATGGTGTGCAGTGAAGCACCAGCCTAACCTGCTACCTCAAAAGCTTTTTCCACCAGGGCAGATGAAAGTCTACACGACTTGGAGGGAAGAGTTGGCTTTTTCAGGGAGGATGATGTCCCAGGAGAAAGATAGCCCGCAAGCGTCTCTTCTAACTGGGGCATCATCGTATAACCCCGCGTTTCCGCATCAACGATATTCGAATAAATCGAAGTCGATGGCATGAAAACCCGGGATGAATAGGGCTTGCTCCAAGAGCGAGTTAACTCGTTGTGGAGGTCGCTAAAGAAAGGGAGAGAGCATAATTGAGGCTTCGCCCCCCGGCCACCCGAAAGAAATCTGTAGTCTAATTTACAGCGCTTGGGGAAAGCTTGCTCTTGCAGCCAGTCAATATGCAGCTGCTCGACTACGTGCGTTATTACTTCAAGTAGCTCCTCAAACTTTCTGTCTTCAATAGAAGAGGGTTCTGAGGGGGCTACTTTCATTTCCGCAGAAGCAAGGGAGGAGGTCTCTCCTGCAAAATCACAAGAAGCGACGAGGCGCGCTTGCGAAGTGGACGGAGAAACTTCCCAATCCGGTCAGAGCGTGAGAGAAAGGAGGGGAGACTCTCGTGCGCCTCTTCCAGATCTGCATGTGAACCCCAGGAATGCGCCACAGCTCGTGGTTTCTCTTTAAAGAAGGCGAGCACCTTTATGGGGAGGAGATCACAGTGCTAACAGTCTCCTTGAAGCCCAAGGAGAGCGTGATCCTTACCCAAACACTGGAAACAAAAAGTGTGGAGATCGCCCTCCGAAAGAGGTCTATCACACAGAGGCACACATCTCGCTTGAAACTCAGCCATCTTATCGGTGAGTTAAACACTTTTTTCTTTCTTTTTTTTTTGCTTGTACACACACACACACAAACACAATTTGGTCCTGAAGACAAAAAGATCTGAGAAATGTTTCCGGTTCACTCCTATTTACAACCTGCAGGTGCGCTTCATCAGATGAGGTTATATATGCCAAAATTTGGTGTGTTTAATACACACATGCTTCACAACCGGCAACACAGAAAGATGTTCCCATAGCGTTTTCACGCAGCATCAAGTGTAGCTTTTTAAAAGGGAACAGTATTTTTAGTGCTTCAGCAGCCACTTCGAGAATGTGCAAAAAAGAGAAATCACAAGAAGACTAAAACAGTATGATGTTCAGTTAAGTGTGTATGTTTGTAAGGAAACTGTTGTACAATTCGTTTTTTAATTAGTTAAAGAATATGTTTAGGGTATGTTTATTTGAGATTCTACATCAGGTGTATGTCAAGGGATCTGGTGTTCTTGATCTCCACACAGGAGTGGCCATTTTATACTTTCTAAGTCAACAACTTATGCTTTGGCTTATGCTTAAGCTTTATTAAACTTAAGCTTTGTCCACATTCAGAGACATGTTGTTGGAAATTAAAAAGTCTAATGACTTGTGGAAATAAAATGTTGCACAATCAGTTTTTTCAGTTAAAGAATGTGTTTAGGGCATACTCTATGTCATTATCCACAAACCTGGTAACTTTGCAGATCCAGTATATTGTGTATGTCTTTGACAGAGAGAAAAGTGACCTAATGATCTTCTCAGTTGTCTTCACTTTACGCTGCATAGACACTGCATGGCTATCTGAGATGGTGCAGTTCTCAAACCAGGCAGTGATACAAATGCTTAGGATGCTCTCGATAGTTCCTCTGTAGAAGAATAAGTATAGGGAGTGAAAGATGAGCTTTTCTCAGCCATTTCAGAAATTAGAGACATTGCTGGGTTTTCTTGGGGAAGAAGAAGGTGTTTATTTGAGATTCTACATCAGGTGTATGTCAAGGGATTTGGTGTTCTTGACGATCTCCACACAGGAGTGGCCATTTCATACTCTCTATAAGTCAACAACTTATGCTTTATGCTAATCTGTTACTGGGATAAACTGTAAACCGGAATTTTTTATTGTGCAGAATAACAGAACACAGTTATGAGAGTAAAAGCCATCATAATTTCTCTATATAATTCCCTGGTACACTAATGCACTTATCCCAGCCCAGCTCAGGACTCTCTCTCTCTCTTTCTTTTTTTTAAACAACATAAAACATGCACATGTCCCAAGGTTCCCAGTGTGTGTTAGTGCTTCAGCTGAAATTCCCCTTAAGTAAAACATTCAGTCATACCTCAAAGATGCCTTTGTTGTGCTCCTCTTTCTAAAATGCTTGTTCAATACCTGTGTAAACAAGCTGCTGCTGAACTTTACCCCACGCCATTTCCACATTGGACGTACAGTAACAACTGGGCCTGGCACTGGTGTTGTTACAGTTATTTTATAGAAGTTTTTTGCCAAAAAAATTCTGTGGAGAAGCACCCAAAATAAAGGTGGATTAGCTGCTTAACTACCCATTTTTGTTCTGAAATACAGATTTACCATGGGAATGCCATATCAGTCATACTGTACTTTAACTGTTAGATGACTAAACAAGTGAAATTAAATGAGTTCATCGATAGTTAACATTCATATAGAAATACAAATTGGTGACACCTAATGTTTTTGTTGTTACTCTAATGGCTTTGTGTTGATTTTTCATTTTAAATGTGAATGTACTTTGACTGTAATTAAAGTTTTTTTATTTTATAAAATTCCTGAGTTCATTTTTATTGTTTCAATCAATATATTTCTAATCATATACAGTATGTTGCATTCCGAAATCTATCTTCTCTTAATTTGTGTAATGATCAGTTTTATTACA
Organism: Clarias gariepinus; assembly: GCF_024256425.1. Classification (NCBI taxonomy): domain Eukaryota; kingdom Metazoa; phylum Chordata; class Actinopteri; order Siluriformes; family Clariidae; genus Clarias; species Clarias gariepinus. The sequence continues at coordinate 6,696,691 of NC_071121.1, forward strand.
GTTTTTTCCAATTGCTAAAAAACTATTTTTCAAACTAGGTTTTATCATATACTTAACACAATTCACAAAACCCCACACCCAAACTGCAAAATACCTCATATATCCTGCAAAATGAAGCACTGCAACCAAAACTACACATAGCATTATCAAAACCAAACTTTTGCATGAAATGGCACACACTTCATTCATTACCAGTTCCCTTTCAAAGGCTACACTCAATGCTGCGTGAAAACGCTATGGGAACATCTTGTCATGTTGCCGGTTGTAAAGCATGTGTGTATCAAACACGCAAAATTTTGGCTTATATAACCTCGGTCGGGTGACGTCATCTAATGAGACGCACCTGCAGGTTAGAAATAGGAGTGAGCCAGAAACATTCCCTCAGATTCTTGTCTTCACCGACATTGTGCGCGTGTGCATGTCAGCATAAAATACATTTAAAACACATTTAAAAGCAGATAAAAGCATAAAACTCACCAGAAATAATGGCGGAGTTTATAGCTAGATGTCCCCCTCCTTGTAAAAATTTCCTTTCGGAGGGCAATTCACATATTCTCTGCTTTAAATGTTTGGGTGAGAGCCACGCTCTCGAAGGACTTAGAGGAGAGTGTGAGCACTGTGATGATCTTCCGATGGAGGTGCTTCGCGTGCACCTTGCGTTCTTTAAGGACCACGGGCCGCGCTGCACTCTTGGGGATCACAAGTTAATCTGGCCGAGGCATGAGAGACAGAGTCCCTCCTTTCTCTCGCCCTCTCCTTCACGAGCACACATCAGTGCTTCTCGTGGGTGTACGGAAGAGATTTGTTCTCCTGCTTCTGTAGAAATGAAAGTAGCTACCTCAGAACGCTCCTTTAAAGATGAGAGAGTATGAGGAGTTGCTTGAAGTTATAACACGAACGACTGCACATTGATTGGCCACAGGAGCAAGCTCACCCAAAACATTTAAAATTAGACGTCAGATTTCTATCTTGTGGCCAGGAGAGGGCGCCACAATGCCGCTCTCTCCCCTTTTTTGATGACCCCCATAACGAATTATCTCGTTCTTGGAATAAACCTTTCTCAGCCCGTATTTTTGTACCATCGACTTCGTTCTATTCGAACATCGTTGATGCAAAAGCACGAGGTTATGTGGTGATACCCCAGATAGAAGAGACGCTTGCAGGCTATTTCTCTCGTGGAACATCATCCTCATTAAAGAAGCCAACCCATCCCTCCAAGCAGTGTAGAACTTCTTCTATCCTGGTGGGGAAGGCATTCCAAGCAGCAGGTCAGGCCGGCACTTCCTTGCACACTATGGCGGTTTTGCAGGCGTACCAGGCTAATCTGCTGAATAATTTGAGCAAGAGCGGCACTGTGAATCAGGAAGCATTCACAGAATTACGCCGGGCTACTGATTTGTCCCTACGCGTGACTAAACAACCAGCCCGTGCTATCGGCCATTCTATGGCCTCCTTGGTTTCCGCTGAAAGACACCTATGGCTAAATCTGACAGGCATCAAGGATAAGGATCGAATGTTCCTCCTTGATGCCCCTGTCTCACCCTCTGGCTTATTTGGCGACGCTGTTAATTCCGTCGCCACCAGGTTTCGAGAGGCTAGGCTGTATGAACAGGCTTTTGGGAAATTTCTCCCATGCCATGCTCAAGAGTCAAGGCCGTCGGCCACCCAGCCTTGACCAGATCTGATTCTCGCCAGGCGAGAGGTGCAGAAGGAGAACGTTAGTAGCCGGGCACCAACCCATAAGGACTGGGGTACGGCTCGCCGCCCTTCACAGGCCGCCTCTAAAAGATCAGATCGCCGCGCCGCCTTCTTTTCAAATAAGAAGTCCTGAAGGCTTACGCACCCAGGACCGTGTGGGTAACCCGGGGAGGGGCATGTAACGTTCTTTTACACCTCCCAGGGGATCGGTGTTTAGTTTCCGCCGCCTTACGGAAAAGCTGGCAGCGTGGAAGCTACTGCCAGGCATATCTCCCTCCCCTAGAATAGTTTATGCCCTCAAAAGGAATGTATTTGAAAGTTGGTGCATCACAAAGCAAATAGAACCAGTCCTCTGCCGAATTGTTTCAGTGCTAGAGCTTCTGCAGGAAAAGTTGTCCTCGGGCTTGTGCCCTAGTACTCTCAAGAAGTATGTAACTGCTATTTCAGCCTGCCACGTCCTGATCGATGGGGTTACTGTGGGAAAACACCCTTTTAGTTTCTTGTTACATTCATGGAGCTAAACGGTTGAGGCCACACACTAGAGCCACAGTCCCTTTTGTGGGTTTTATCTATCGTGTTTAAAGGTCCAATTAAGACCTCTTTTGAACTACTAGAGTCAGCGCCTCAGGTTTCTGACCCTTAAGATGTTTTTTCTAATGGCCAATACCTCGCTAAGAGGATTGGAGATCTGTCAGTCTCCCCATCCTGCCTAGACTTTGCCCCTGGGCTAGTCAGGGCCATTTTGCACCCTCACTGAACTATCTTCCTGAAAGTTCCATTCTCAACATGCACCCTATTGTTTTGAAGGCTTCTGTCCTCTGCCTTTTACAGCTTCGGAGCAGGAAAGACTTCACTTACTGTGTCCAGTACGTGATCTTCAGATTTACGTCTACTGCATCAGCCAGTGGCGTAAGTCAGAGCAGCTTTTCACGTTTTGGGGCCGCAACCGGGGGACGGCCGCCACTACACTGGGTGAGAGATGCTATTGCCCTCTCCTGTGAGGCGCGTGGGCTCACTTCGCCTCTAGAAATCAGGACTCATTCAACAAGGGGGATTGCCTCATCTATTGCATTAGCAAGAGGTATTCCCCTGCAGCAAGTGTTTGACGCTGAGGGTTGGTCCTCTCCGCACACATTTGTTACATTTATAGTCTGGATGTTCATGCTACTCCGGGCCCATGGGTCCCCGAGTTAGCTGCCCAGGCATAGTTCTGAGATCTTCTCGGCCTTGTGCGCACACGCTACACAACCTTGGGGTCCAGACACTTGCAGTGCGGCGGTGTTGGTACTCTCGTTCCCATAGCGTTTTCACGCAGCATTGAGTGTAGCTTTTGAAAGGGAACGTCTCGGGTTACTTTGCTGTAACCCTGTTCCCTGAAAAGGCGGGAACAAGATGCTGCGTCCCAATGCCGCACTGCCTACGTGAACGGACGTCCGTTCAGACAAATAAATCCGAGGAATGTTTCCGGCTCACTCCTATTTATAACCTGCAGGTGCGTCTCATCAGATGACGTCACCCGACCGAGGTTATATAAGCCAAAATTTTGCGTGTTTGATACACACATGCTTCACAACCGGCAACATGACAAGATGTTCCCATAGCGTTTTCACGCAGCATCTCGTTCCCGCCTTTTCAGGGAACGAGATGCTGCGTGAAAACGCCCGAGTCGATTTTTGCCTAACCAACTACACACTGTTGGGTATAATAAAAAGCACCCCTATCTTTAGCATGCTTTGCCATAATACTAAAATATGTGTCAGATTGTTCACATGCACAGAAATATTTGCAAATACACACACATGCTGTTGCAACATATATATATATATATATTTTTTACAAGTCAGTGCAACATATGCACAACAGATATATTTACATGGGACTGAACAAAAATATTCTTACAAAAAACAGTAAACTGAAAGAAAATTTCAGGAAAAATATATTACAGTAAAAAAAAATTAGGCAGCATCTTGCCGCACAGCTGGGTCTGGCCACATCGCCTCATCAACATCACACGCATTATCTTCCCTTGCCAGACATCGAGGGAAGAAGCGCCTTGAGTGCCCTATCCATCCCTAAATTGCACCCACATCAATCTCATCACATGCCTCTTCCATGGCCTGCACAAGAGGCATGCGCACAAAGAGCTGCCAGTCATATACCTTCCACCGCCATGCCGAAAAGTGGAGGTGGAAGGTATTGCACGAGAAATGTTGGGTGGTCAGCAAACCAGTTTTGGACTGGGGCTGCACGATGAAAGCTGATGTTGTCCCATACTACAACGTACCAGTATCTTTGATGGTCTGCATCATTCATACGCTCTGGTGGTATGAAAATGTTGTGAAGTCTGTCCAGAAATGTGAGAATATGGGCTGTGTTGTATGGTCCAAGTTTGGCATGATGGTGGAGGACACCATGCATACTGGAGATGGCAGTGCACATTGTGATGTTTCCACCACGTTGGCCAGGAACATCTATAATGGCTCTGTGGCCAATAACGTTTCTCCCCCTTCTTCTGGTCTTTGCTAGGTTGAACCCAGCCTCATCTATAAAGATGAACTCATGTGGAATTGCATGAGCATCCATTTCCAGTACTCCCTGAAAACAAACAACAAAAATCAGTCAATATGGTGTTATCCAGTACTCTGGGAAACAATGTTGTGTGTAGTGTACTGCAGTCAATATAGTACTTACTTAGTACCACATATGCTCGTCTGAGCTCTTTGTTTCTTTGAGAGTTTCTCTTAAACGGCACTTTATGAAGTTGTTTCATTCTGATTTGGTTTCGTTTGAGAATGCAAGCCAATGTAGACAGACTGACTCGTTGTCGAATAAAGTGTTGTCTTGGATGATGTGGCTTTGAATTTCTCGTAATCTGATTTCATTATTTTTCCCAAACCAAGTTTACAGTGGCAGCTTCCTGTACCCCAGAGAACATTTGGCCCCTTCCTCCACCATGGTGTCGTCTTTCAGTCCTTTAGAAAAAATAAACTAAAAATATAGATAGGGCTTGGACAATGTAGGCTAAATATTTTTCCCGACAGTAGAGTACATTGGACAGGAAACTTATACAGTTCATGAATGGCTGATGTCATACACTAAGTAAACAGGTGTCACCCAACTGATACACTATGACATGGGGTATACTACATGTGTACTACATGAAATTTTGTTACATACCTGTTCTCCAGTCTACAGGTCAGGATGACAGAGGCGACAGTAAAACGGCTCAAGTTTGGCTGCACTCTTTGTCCAGCCTCACGCATTGTCAGCCCATGGTTGATGACATGATCTACTAATGTTGCTCTGATTTCATTTGAAAGTGATTGTCTTCTTTGGCCATGAAGTCCTCTACCTGTTCTACCCCTACCTCTCACTCCTTCTCCCCCTCTTATGTTCAACCTCCCTTTCCCTCTTCCTCTCTCTGCAATGTCTTCCATTGTTGTTGCAAAAAAAAAAATTCTCACCTGTGGTCTTTTAATAGTGCTTACATTCTCATTAAAGTGTTAACAATTATCCATTGAGGTGTTTGGCCAGGTGGCACATGTAATTGGCCAATTAGCTCATGTAGTGTCATTTTGAAATGCAAAATGTATGCGAAGCAGAATTGTGTAAACCTGCGATTGGTTGACAAAATGGAAAAAAGAGGCTCAATTTTTTTTTGTAACACGTGTTATGCGCTGAAATGCCCCCCTGCCATGGATTATCTCCCCTCCCCCCACCCCCCCCCCACACACACACATAATCGCAATAAATATTATATTAGAACATACATTTATAGGTTAATGGTTTACAAATTACATGAGACAATAAAATAAAATAAGCAATATGAAAATAAATATGTTGTATATGAAAAAATAGAAATATTAATATTTTTTTAAATACATGTATACTTTTATATTGTTTGTTATTATAAAATTAGTTTTGTTTATATAAATTATTATTATAAAAATATTTATTTTTATTATATATAATTATTTATTTGCATATTCATGACAAACCCCTGAAAAATGAATGTGCAAGATGCAAGGATATATGCAAGATGCTTTTCTTTTCCCACGTGAGTCAGTCCGCGTCAGTTGTGCTCTTTAACCAATTAGATGTGACCTCACCATTTCAACCAATCATAACCCGCCAGGAGCGCAGCCTAAATCCTGTTTACATGAAATAAACCTGCTTCCGAGCAGGTTCAGGCTTACGGATATGTTGCTATGACAACAAATGCGAGAAGCGCATCGAAGAATGAAACAATCCAAGATCAGGACAAATCCACAACAATCAAATCCAGCTAACTGAGTTAGCAACGTACGAAGAACGGACCCCTGCTCCGGAGCAGGTTCAAGCTTACGGATATGTTGCTATGACAGCAAATGCAAGAAGCGCATCGAAGAACGAAACAATCCAAGATCAGGACAAATCCACAACAATCAAATCCAGCTAACTGAGTTAGACACAGACGAAGAACCGACCCCAGGACTGAGAGGAGTCTGCAGGCGTGAGCACATTACGTTACACAGAAAACCTTCTTCAAGGTCAAATTCAAAGCTGACCAAGAGTCAGCGCTGCGTTCGACACAGAGGCTACGTAACCAGTTCGTTTGGTATGGTCTAGTTAGCTCTTTTAGCCGCCTGCAGACCCTGCCTGGGGAAGTAACCCCAACCATTTTGTGTTTGTTTTCTTGGACATTACTTTAAGAATAAATAAAGCCTTCGTTTCAATTATAATCCTGCATCTGCGTTCGCCTCTTCAGTGCAAAGTCATGACACACTCTAGTCTTTGTGTTTTTATTTTTTAACTGTATTTTGCTCTTCTGTAAAAGCCAAAAGTAATTTTTGCAGTAATCAAACAATAATTTTTACCATAAACAGACATACTTACAGAAATTTAGCAACAAAAAGTAACCAAAACAAAACAATGACGTGTGGTGGAGGGGTTATGGATCCCGTCTTCTATTTGGGTCTGGCCACAAGACCTCATCGACATCACAGACGATGTCCTCGCGGGACAGGCATCGGGGAAAATATCGCCTTTTGTGCCGAATCTACCCTTGAATCTCACCTCAATGTCTCAGCATGCCTCTTCTATTGGTTGCGGAAGAGTCATACGGACGTATGGTTGCCGATCATATACTTTTCACAGCCATGCTGAAAAGAATTCCTCAGTTGCATTTAGAAACAGCCTGTAAGGGTGCTGATATAAAAGTGTGAACTGGTTGTGGTTGTTGAACCAATCTTGGACCAAAGCTGCCCGGTGGAAACTGACATTATCCCATATGAAAACAAACCTGGAACGCTCTGGTCTGTCCTGCACAACTGCATGTAGTGCATCTAGAGATGCAATTATCTGTTCAGTATTGTAGGTCCCTAGTGTGGCATGGTGATGCAGGACGCCTTGGACACTAATTGCAGCACAAAAGGTGATATTTCCTCCACGCTGGCCAGGGACATTTACAACAGCCCTTTGTCCAACTGCGTTACAGCCTTTCACACACGTAGGGGCTGGGTTGGGTCAGTAGAGACAAAAACTACAAGCTACAAGCAGCATAAACCCTCATTCCAACATCACAATATTTAGTATGTAAAGTAAAGTGACACAAACCTGCACATAATCATGATGCACATCCTTGATTCTGACACTGTTTCTCTCAAATGGCACCCTGTACAGCTGCTTCATTCTGAAGTTATATTTCTGTAGGATGCGACTTATTGTAGAAATGCTGCCCCTGTTGATATTGCTGAATACATTTTCATCTGCAATTATGCGTTGTTGCAACTCACAAAGTCGGATTGCATTATTTTCTAGCACCATTTCAGTAATGGCACGCTTTTGTTGTAGAGTGAAGAGCCGCTCCCTTTCACCTTGAGGAGGTCATCCAACCATTCTGTCGAAAATGCCACCACAAGATGTCATAGTTTGCGTTCTTTTTCACATACTGTAACTTCAAACTGTACACAGTACTGTAACATCACAATGGTATTTCTTTAGATATACTTCACAGGACTACCCATTTTTGTATGGTACAGTTACATACTGTAATACCCTATGATACAGAATTATGTGACATACAGTAATTATAGTATAAACTTGAAGATATACTTGTTCTCCAGTTGGAATGTCCTTATTATCGATGCTACTGTGTACCGACTGAGGTTAGGTTGGACTCTTTGCCCAGCCTCCCTCATGGACAGGTCATGATTGATCACATGGTCCACCAGAGTAGCCCTGATGTCATCTGATACACGTCTCCACTCTGGTCCACATCTATGTCCTCATCCTCGTCCGACTCCTCTCTCTCTTTGTCCTCCTCTCACTCTGACTCTTGTTGCCTCCATGTTTGCATAGTTCTCAAAATGTCTTACCTGGGGCCTATTTATAGTCCTAAGACTGATTGGTGTTCTGTTTTTTGTGCAAGTGTTTTCAGGTGTGTATGTGAGTGACCACAATTGCCAGGTGAGCATTGCTTTGTGTGCAACAGTGTTTTCCCAATGATAACAGGTGATTTTAGTATTGGACAAAGTGTCTAATGAAAAAAAATGTGTGTAGTGTTTCGCAATAAGTTACAAATTTGTGAACAAAGTGCAAACTTGAAAATGAGTTTAAGCTTTGGTTACACTGTGTTTAAAGTTTAAGCATTGAGCCTTTGGTCTAAGCATTCGCTTTTAGTGTGTAAGCGATTGGCAAAAACTGTAAAACAGACATACCCACATACACATGCACGCACACACTCATACACATATGCATGCACAAACACACATATTACACATATACACACTCACATCTCACTCTCAGACACATAAGACAGACACACGCATGCACGCATAAACACACTCATACATCACACACATACTCACTCACATCACAAATGTTAACACTTACATGTACCTCTCCCTTTCACACATGCACACAGACACACATCAGCTTTTAGGAGGTCTTAACATATAATTCCCTTTATTCTACAGTACACACACACAAACACACACAGTTGACATGACAAATATTTAAGGCCCTAGCTGTCATCAGCTCTATTACTTTCTTGTAATAGTGTGAAGTGTGCAAGTTGTGCAGTGCACCTGGGCGGCGATGGCTTTTTGTAGGTCTTAACCACTCAAAAGACAAACAGGTTGTGCGGTACGCCCAGGGTGGCGTATCGCACAACTTATAGGAAAAATATACTTGCAAGCAACAATGGCGGGCAGTCAGTCTGCTGCTTTAGTGTTTTTAGATATTTTTATTAGATGTTATGGTATACAAAAGAATACTTACAAGCATTTCATAAGTGTCAAATTCTTTTACAGGTTATGACTGTACGACTTACAAACATCTGAGTTACATACGCACAATAGATATAAAAAGAAAAAAAGGAAGTAGCTCACATGTATTGTACAAAAACAAACACTGGAAGCTACAGGAGCCTCTGGACCAAGACAAGTGTGTTCAGCATTATTACCTTGCACTACTCATAAAATACTACTATACATACACTGTAAATAGAATTGCACTACACATCATTATAACTGTAGCACCTATTGTATATTGTATGAAATTACTTTCCTCATTTCACTTTCAATAACAAGTTGACTGCAATATCATAACCATGGTGTACAATACGTTCCTTCATGGCAAACCATTGCACTCATTGCACATAACTCTTCTTAGAATCAGAATCAGAAAGAGTTTTATTGCCAAGTACGCATGGACGTACAAGGAATTTGTATTAGTGACAGAGTCCGAATTGTGATATTCTGTACATTATTTACATGTGCATATTATTTTATCATGCTATATATCTTTCTTCATTGCTCTCAGTGTATATAACTTTTTATTAACCCTTTTTATGTACAGTTTACATATGCAAATAATTTATCATGGTATACAACGTCCTTTTAATTGCATACATCTAAAATCATTGCACTCATTGTACATAAGTCCTTCTCTGTATACAATACCTTCCTTATTGCACCAACTATACAGTAAGCATTTGCTCATGGACTCATTGCATTTACCTCCTTCACTGTAGTTCATAATGTATATTCAAATTAATTTGCACTGCGATTTGAAATACACTATTGGTTGGATGTTAACTGTATTTTGTTGTCTTGTAACCTACAGGTACATATATATTTTTTTTTCGTTAGTGACCTAGTAGCGTAGCCTGCCTGTATAACGCTTCCACGGCCCTATACTTTATGTACTGAATCTAGAAACTTCTTCGGCTCTGAGGGCGCCCGCTTGCTTTGTTCGCGTACATCTGGCAACCCTAACTGGAACCGCTCCCTTAAGCGCCGTTATGATCACTTTCAGGTGACAGATGTCGAGAGTTCATTTTTGAAATTAAACTGTTATAGATATGAAGGTAAGAAAATGTGTTGTTTGAATCGCTGGGTTGTTTGTTTATTTGTTTGAACTACATCTTAACTTTGTTTTGTCGCAAAACGCCGAAAAAAAAAGATGAACGCCGCACAAGTTTTACATGACATAGCTAAATAACTTACCACGAGTTAGTACTCCAAATTATTTTACCATGTTTAGTGGGATTTCTTTTTTTTAATAGTAAAAATTATTATTTATTTAATTATTATTATTATTATTATTATTATAATAGTTTATTTAAGTGAATTGTTGTAATTATATTTTCAAGGTTAACATTTGTGACCTTTTAAAAATACTTTTTGGTACTTTTGTCAATTCTTTAGATTGTGGTAAAGTAAATATAATAAAGATAGTGTTGTAGAGAAATAGCAGTGGCAAAAATATACCAGGTTTAATTTAGTATAACCTAAATGTTAATATTTGCAATGTACTACACAAAAGATTCTCAATAATAGAAAATCAAACTAATTAATTATTAAAGCAACATTTCTTATACATAAATAAATAGATAGATCAAAGACTAATTTGTGTTGCAAGTTATTTTTTAATATTTAGAATTATATACTGTATATACACACAAACACAAAGATTCTATACATAGGGAAAATAAATATTTTAGTTTTTAAAAACGTGTGTGTATGTGTTATATATATATAAAGAGAAATCCTGGTGGGAAAATGCTGTTTTTAGCTGTTTTTGAATAATCAATAATCTAACTATTTTGTACATCATCTATATCCCCATCTCTGTGGTCTCTAGGTCATCATGCATGTGCGGAGGGTAAAATTGTTGGTGGGATTTGCAATACTGGGACTATTAGTAGCTGTTCGTTTTCAGCTCTGGCCCCTAAGAACTTCAAATGTGATACACAATCAAAAAAGACTAAATTCTGCTAAAGAGGAGCTTCTTAAACATAATATACACAGAAAGAACAGTGACGAGAGTATTTCCTACCAGAACAAACAAACTGCAGCACGGTGAGTAGACTTTATTACAGCATTGCAACTCTAGTAATATGAATTTTTCATGAAGAGCTTTGGAAAATAAAAGTTTCATGAATGTTTAATAGTTACAGGTTGGTTCAACAGTTACAGGTTTCAATTTTATTTTTATAGCGCTTTTAACAATGGTCATTGTCTCAAAGCAGCTTCACAAAAATGAAAGAAATTCATAAAAAAATAAAAAAAAATAAAATAATAATAATGATAATAAATTGTGTATGTGAAATAAAAATGTGTCTAGATAATAATGAGATGAATGAATGAAATGTCTCTGATGAGCAAGCCAAGGGTGACGGCGACAGTGGCAAGGAAAAACTCCCTGAGATGGCAATAGGAAGAAACCTTGAGAGGAACCAGACTCAACAGGGAACCCATCCTCATTTTGGGTGATAACAGATAGAGATGATATAACATCATGTGTGTTATGCAGCTGAAAGTACAATATAACAGAGATTCTTTAAATTAACATGAAGTCCAGTTCAGCACAGGAATGAGTCAGTAGGTGCAGAGGGCAGATGGGGTCTGGATCACTGGGAGCACAGGAGCAGGATGTGTAGCTCCAACCATAATAAGCAGAATCCAGCTGGAGCTGGTCCTTCTCTGGATGCCTCAGGATCCTCGCAGGGTTGGCCTTTGTCTACTGAAGCTGGTACAATCCCCAGATGCCTCGGGATGGGTAGAAAAGTACAGAACAGATGGAGAGAATTAGCGTAGTTGCCATTCAGGATAGATGTACTGAAGTATGAAGTTATGGGATGAGTTACGCGTATGCCAGATTAAAGAGATGCGTCTTGAGTCTACTTTTAAACTGGGAAACTGTGTCTGAGCCCCGAACACTGTCTGGAAGGCTATTCCAAAGCTTTGGAGCTAAATATGAAAAAGCCCGACCCCCTTTTGTAGATTTTGAAATTCTGGAAATTACAAGAAGTCCAGAGTTTTGTTATCTTAAGAAACGTGGTGGATTGTAGTGTATCAGAAGACTGGTTAGATATATGGGAGCTAAACCTTTTAAAGCCTTGTATGTAAGTAATACAATTTTGTAATTGATTCTAAGCTGAACAGGTAGCCAGTGCAGGGATGATAATATTGGGGTTATATGATCATATTTTCTGGATCTAGTGGTAACCCTGGCGGCTGCATTTTGGACTAATTGAAGCTTGTTTATTGAGGATGCAGGACAACCACCTAGTAATGCATCACAATAGTCCAGTCTGGAGGTCATGAATGCATGAACTAGCTGTTCTGCATCAGATACGGATAAGATGCTCCTAAGTTTGGCGATATTTCTAAGATGGAAAAAGGCTGTTTGTGTGATATTGGAAATATGATTGTCAAAGGACAAGTTACTGTCTAATATTACGCCCAGGTCTTTTACTGTCGAGCTGGTAGTAACAGTACATTCTTCTAAACGCAGGCTGAATTGTGAAAGCTGTTGTGTGCTGGTTTTTGGGCCGATGAGTAATATATGTCTTTTTTTTCTGAGCTTAGTTAAAGAAAGTTATTGTTCATCCAATCTTTTATGTTCTGGACACACTCGGTTAATCTAGACAACTTAGGTAGTCTGGTTTTGTAGAGATTTATAATTGGGTATCATCAGCATAACAATGGAAACCAATCCCATGTCTTCTAATGATGTTACCCAAGGGAAGCATGTATATTGAGAACAGCAGAGGTCCTAAAACTGACCCTTGTGGGACCCCATATTTCACTGGCATTACACCAGACAGTTCTCCATTTAGATCTACAAAATGGTATCGATCAGACAGGTATGATGTGATTTTGTAAGCGATCTATGAAAATATTATGATCTATACTGAAAAACTAAATGTGAAACTTTAGGCTGAACTAGATCATGAGATGCTATTAGAGGTTGAACCTCCGTTATTTTCTTCCTTATGCTATCAATTTTTTCATTACAGAAGTCCATAAAGTCTTCACTATTAAAATGTTGTGAATTACTCTCTGCAGGCATCATCAGAAAAAAGGCTACTCTATCAGGGCTCTATTAACATGTCTAGATGACATAAAGGCATAGTTAGACCTGAATTTTTTATTTTATTTTAAGAATAAAAAGACAGGTTTTGATGTTTGGTCCTGGTGCCAGGGGTATAGAGTCCCACCTCTGGATTTGAGAGTCTTTGAGCAGTATGTTGGCTCCACAGCATCAGATTCAGGTCTTTTTTTTCGACCATGACCTTAAATTTGATAAACAGATCAGTGCTGTGGTTTAGTTCAGCTTCTTTCAATTGAAGCAATTGGCAAAACTTAAACCTGTTTTGTCTATTAGGCATTTTGAAATAGCCATTCACGCCTTTATTATTATTCGCCTCAATTATTATAATTATTAATGCTTTTTATTTTGGGGTTTCTCAGGCAGCATTACATCGAATACAGTTAGTCCTCCAGTCCTAGATTCCTTCATTGGCTATCGAATATAAAAAATATAAAAAAAAATTTGTCACGTTCAAATGTTTCCCCACCCTCCCTCTCAGACCTGCCTCAGCCCTATGCCCCACCTGGTCTCTCAGATCATAGGATAAATTTCTGCTGACTGTATCCTAAACCAAATGTAAGCTCAGGGGTGATTAGGTGTCCTGTGGCTGCATCCAAATTTTGGAATGACCTTTCCTTGACTATTCGTGAGGCTGAGGGTGTTTAAATTCCATCTAGAAACTCATACGTTTTCTTTGGTGTTTAAACCAATTAATTCAATTTAATTTTATTTGATTTGTATAGCACTTTTAACAATTGTCATTGTCGCAAAGCAGCTTTACACAATCAAAATAATTTTTTAAGTTGGTATGGAATGTGAATGTGTATGTGTATGAATTAAAATGGTCAGATAGTCCTTGGTGAGCAAGCCGAGGGCGACAGTGGCAAGGAAAAATTCCCTTAGATGGTAATACAGTAGGAAGAAACCTTGAGAGGAACCAGACTCGACAGGGAACCCATCCTCATTTGGGTGAAACAGAAAGCAGGAATTGATCTTTATTCATACTGTGTGTTAGGTGGCAGCCAGTTCAGCTATAACAGTTGATGTTAATTGATGTTAATATGGAGTCCAGATAGCTTATTGAAGACTCAGGTAGACTAAAACCATCCCCAGATACCAGACGCATCCCAAAGAGAAACACGGGGAATCCATGATCTCCAAAAAGATTGACAAGATCTCCAAAAAGAGGCAGGGCACCAGGATGGTTCAGACAGGTCTGGAGGGCAGAGGGAGTCTGGATCACTGGCACCTCAGGAACAACATGTGTAGCTCGACAGAGAGAGGGAAAGAGAGAGAGGGGGAGAGACAAAAGGAGAGAGGTAAACAAAAGAGAAGCGATAACAGTTAGGTATGGACGCAGTCACATAATGTATAATGTGAATGTATATTTGGTGTTTAATGCAATTATCAATGCATGTTGATTTTATATGTTGTGTTTGGGTTAGAGATTTGTGTGATGTTTTTTTATTTATGTCTTTTTATATTATTTAATTATTTATGTGAAGCACTTTGGGGCATTCTTTGTTTTTAAAGTGCTATTCAAATGGAATTTAGTTGATTTGGGGTGTTCTAACAACAGTTAACTCCACTAACTGTTGGTTGCCAGCATGAGTGAAAGAAGGTCATTATGGTCCACAGTACTGGAAAGAGTGGAAAGCAGCTGCCTACCAAAATCCACATTAATATCCATTGTCGTCTTAAAAAAACAATTTGTCTTCTATTAATTGCTCCTAAGTCGTTCCAAATTGCCTTTGAAACTTGTTGCTCTGTTCACATGCAGTAATTAGAGCTACGAAGCAAACTAGCTTCTAACACAAGCCTGAAATTATATTAAGGGCACTACTTGGTGTGTGGAACAAGGATATTGTACACGCAACATAGCGCACCAGCTTTCTCACTCACTCACACAGGATCACAGGTGGTCCTGGAGCCTATCACAGTAGACTTGTGATGAGGTACACCCTGGAAGAAGTGCCAATCCATCACAGTGCACACACTGACATGCTCATGCACACACTGCAGGCGATTTTGGAAACCTCATTTGCCTAATTTAAATGTAGAACATGCAAAGTCCATGCACACAGACCTGAGGCGGGATTCGAACCCTGACCCTGGAGGTGCAAGGTGACAGTGCTAAATATTAAGGCAGCTTGCTGCCTTCACTAGCTTTCCATTTAAGACTGCCAGGGGTAGCTCAGTGGTTAAGGCATTAGACTACGGTTCGGAAGATCCCAGGTTCAAACCCCACAACCACTAAGTTGCCACTGTTGGACCCTTGAGCAAGGCCCTTAACCCTCAACTGCTCAGATGTGTAATGAGTTAAAAAAAAAAAAAAGTAAGTCTGCCAAATGAATAAATGTAAATGTTTGGAATTTAAACCTGGAATCTGAAAATTAGCTGATCTTCTAAAGTAAAAATTTGTGGAAACATAAAGTAAATATCATAAAGTTCTCTGTTAGCTACCTCAGTATTTTATTCTCCTCACATTTTGGCTACAGACAGCGACCCAGTCAGCACAGTGTTCAAACAGTGTTCCTTCTCGTTTGATACTTCTTAAAGAAAAAATGTTTTGGACTTTAGGATTTTCAAGGGTAACATATAACTTTTAAGAAAGTAATTTTTTCCACAACCTTTTTCTGTTTTTGTTTAATTGGTTTTGGTATGGTAGCTTGTGAGTGTATACTCAGAAAGTAAGAAATATAAGCTGTTAGAATATGCTGCTTTATAAAACTCTTCTTCCATTGCAGTACTGACTGAGTAAATACTGTAGTTTACTGTATATTGTTGCTCTGTCAATGTTGAAAATCTCCTTAATTATATGCAGAGAAAACCTTATGATTCTGTAAAGATGCACAATATCAATATTCAAGATGAAATCTGTTTTAAAATTCTTTTTAATTTAATTATACTTATATAAGAATTATTTTATTTTGCAGAAATGAGTGTGTCTGTAAAGGAGACTCATGGCATATTAACGTGCCGTTTGGGCACTTGTTCTTTCCTTGGGTGCAAGCTGAGGACCTGCAGTCTGCATTCAAAGCCTCAGAGTTGGAAGAAATAAAAAAGCGTCGAAAACACGAGTACAGAGTCTTTCTCAAAAGGTGAGAAGAAAAAAATAACCACATGTACCACACCTTGTCCGGAGTACTTTATTTTTAACTATATACTTAGTTTCCTGAACTGAAGTATGTTTTTAGATGTTCAATTCTTACGATTTCAAATACGGTCACATGCAAAAAAAAAAAAGGGAGAGAAGAAAGGGAGAAATTATATAACAAGATCTTTTTCTAAATAAAATTCCACAGCTTTTACTTATTCAACAGCTTTAATTTATATGCAAATATAAAAAATTATTAAAACAAGAATTTTATTGTCAGTTGGAAATGTTACGATGATACCATGTCTATCTTTCTGCTTTATAACTGTAAAATAAGCTTTATCTCTCACTCATCGTCATTACCGCCTAATCCTGTATTCAGGGTCGCTGGGGGCCTGGAGCCTATCTCAGGAGACATAGGGCATGAGGCGAGGTAGACCCTGGACAGGGCGCCAATCCATCGCAGGAGACACACACACACATACACTCACACACTACGGGCAATTTGAGAACACCAATTAACCTTACCCACATGTCTTTGGACTGTGTGAAAAAAAAAACTGAGTACCTGGAGGAAACCCACCGAGCACAGGGAGAACATGCAAACTCCATGCTTGCAGAGACGGGAATCGAGCCTTGCCTATTTTTTCGGAATTAAACCTGGACCCTGGATGTACAAGGCGACAGTGCTAATCACTACACCACCGAGCCGTCTGAGCCTTATCTGTAATGTTTGTTGTTTTTACCCCCACAATTTGAGCTGTAACCTATAATATAGCCCCTGAAACATCAGATTAGAGAGTCGAGGTTTGGTTTATTAATTTATTAGTTAGTTCACTGACTTTAAATAATCCCTTACCATGTGTGGGCCACCCAATGATATTTGCTTACCTTTTGTAAAATACTGCCATCTCTGATCAGTTTACTGGTAGCGGGCAGTTCACTCTCGTGCTGCCACTCCTGTATTCGTTTGTTCTGCCACCATAAGAGCGGCATACTAAGAGGCAGTAAATGCAGCGGATACTAGTTGTTAAAGAACGAATAAGAAGGGCGTACTGATGATCGCACATGCTTTGCAGAGAAACACAGGTTGGCACATGAACAGGCTTTTCCGTAAAAAAAAAACTTAAGGAATATTAAAACTTTTAAAATTCAGGCAACACAGATCTATGTGGGAACACATCATTAGTCAATGAAAAAAAAAACACTTATTCTGCCGGTGTGTATACATCAAACTGTGCATTTGGCTTTTCTGAAACGTCACATACTGTGGAACCAAAGTTATCACTACTTTTAAAGCATGTAAATTTTACTGCTTCCAGAATAAGGGAATAACGAGGCAGAAATGTAGAACTCCCAAAAAGCGATTATTATTATTAGTATTTTTTGGTCTTAGGCACAACCTAAAACCACCCAAAAAAACAATTAATGTTATGAATCTGCGCTGTGTATTTTTCATTTTTTGCTCGGTCATGTTTGTATATATTGCCTAGGTTGTGCTAAAAAAAAAAGAATATGCCACTCTATATTGCACAATCCTGACCCCATATATATATATATATATATATATATATATATATATATATATATCAAAACAGAGTAAGCAAAATTGGCTCTGGTTTTTAAGTGCTACATACTCTGTACACCAGACAGTGTCTACTTTTTTCTCTTCACATACGGAAAGATAAAGATGAAGGTTAAATATTCAATAAAAATATTGTGTTAAAGGTATTATGTATTTTTTTATTTGTTGCATTTTGGAGACCACTTTTTTCAGATGGTGGGAAATCTTTAACACACATAGCATATGACGCAACTCCCTTGCTGTTTTAATAAGAATGTCGTTTATTAAGCAACTACTTATGGTTTATTTTGGTCACAGCAAAGTTTTGAGCATTAAATTAACACCCAGAGTGTCAGGGATTTCACACTGTCTTATCACTGATATTGCTTGCTCTTAAATCGTTGGACTTGCAGGTCAAATAATGCAGAAAAACTCATTGTTGCTGAAGCCAACATTCCTCTTCAGTACCCCACCCAGGGAGTGGAAGTCCGTCCTAAAAAGTCCATTTTAATTCCTGGTAAGTGCCACCATTTAAACGTGTTGATGAAAAGTTAAATAAAGTTAATTAAGGTTAGCACTGTCATCTTGCGCATGTGCAGCTGCTGTGTGTGTGTGTGTGTGTGTGTGTGGACTTGACATGTTCTCCCCATGGTTGGGGGTGGGTTTCCTCCAGGTACTCCGCTCTTCTCCCATAGTACAAAGATATGTGGTGTATATACAGGTCCTTCTCAAAAAATTTGCATATTGTGATAAAGAAAACGCTGCACAACGAGAAGAGGTGACCGGACCCTGAGGAAGATTGTGGAGAAGGACCGATTCCAGACCTTGGGGGACCTGTGGAAGCAGTGGACTGAGTCTGGAGTAAAAACATCCAGAGCCACCGTGTACAGGCGTGTGCAGGAAATGGGCTACAGGTGCCGCATTCCCCAGGTCAAGCCACTTTTGAACCAGAAACAGCGGCAAAAGCGCCTGACCTGGGCTACAGAGAAGCAGCACTGGACTGTTGCTCAGTGGTCCAAAGTACTTTTTTCGGATGAAAGATAATTTTGCATTTCATTCGGAAATCAAGGTGCCAGAGTCTGGAGGAAGACTGGGGAGAGGGAAATGCCAAAATGCCTGAAGTCCAGTGTCAAGTACCCACAGTCAGTGATGGTCTGGGGTGCCATGTCAGCTGCTCGTGTTGGTCCACTGTGTTTTATCAAGGGCAGGGTCAATACAGCTAGCTATTAGATTTTGGAGCACTTCATGCTTCCATCTGCTGAAAAGCTGTATGGAGATGAAGATTTCATTTTTCAGCACGACCTGGCACCTGCTCACAGTGCCAAAACCACTG
Organism: Clarias gariepinus; assembly: GCF_024256425.1. NCBI lineage: Eukaryota > Metazoa > Chordata > Actinopteri > Siluriformes > Clariidae > Clarias > Clarias gariepinus. The sequence continues at coordinate 6,715,744 of NC_071121.1, forward strand.
GTCAATGGTTTACTGACCATGGTATTACTGTGCTCAATTGGCCTGCCAACTATCCTGACCTGAACCCAATAGAGAATCTGTGGGATATTGTGAAGAGAAATTTGAGAGACGCAAGACCCAACACTCGGCCCAACACAGCGGCTTAAGGCCACTATCGAAGCATCCTGGGCCTCCATAACACCTCAGCAGTGCCACAGGCTGATTGCCTCCATGCCACGCCGCATTGAAGCAGTCATTTCTGCAAAAGGATTCCCGACCAAGTATTGAGTGCATAACTGAACTTAATTATTTGAAGGTTGACTTTCTTTGTATTAAAAAACACTTTTCTTTTATTGGTCGGATGAAATATGCTAATTTTTTGAGATAGGAATTTTGGGTTTTCATGAGCTGTATGCCAAAATCATCAATATTAAAACAATAAAAGGCTTGAACTACTACAGGTGTGTAATGAATCTAAAATATATGAAAGTCTAATGTTACATTACAGAAAATAATGAACTTTATTACAATATGCTAATTTTTTGAGAAGGACCTGTATTTAATTGAATTGGTGTAGGTTGCTTGACATTTTCAAAAATCTTTTAATTAAATATAAGTGTGCTGTAAATATAAGGAAGCTGTTTATTTCAGACTTTAAGGTTTATGCTGAATATTTTCCTATGCCTGTGAGCTTTGAGGTCAGCGTGGAAAGGTGCAGCTGCAGTGAGTGGCCCAAGCCATGCCCCCTTGACTCACATACAATCCTTATATACAGTATACAGACTTTTTGTATCTGCATAGGCTACAAATGAGCTTTCGCAGCATTTTGAGCAGATGACGAGCATTTCACCATTGTGCCCACACCCCACAATTTCTCCAGGAATTTGTAATACTTGTCAGATGGTGTGGTAGCATAGTGGTTAACACTGTAACCTTACATCTCCAGGGTTAAGGGTTTAAGTCTCCTCTTCAGGTCTGTGTGCATGGAGTTTGCATGTTCTCCCTGTGCTTAGTGGTTTTCTTCTGTGTACTCTGGTTTCCTTCCTTAGTCTAAAAACATGCAGATTAGCTTAATTGGTGTTCCTGTGTTACCCGCGGTATATAGGCGAGTGTGTTAATGCTTGTGCCTTGTGATGGACTGGCACCCACTCCAGGGTCTACCCTGCCTTGTGCCATGAGTCCACTACTGCAGTCCACTACTGCAGGCCTCCAACGAGCCTGTACAGAATAACCGGTATAGAGAATAAGTGAGTGAGTAATACTTGCTAAATTGAGAAATTTGAGAAATTCGAGAGAAATTAAGCATTTTGGGATGTTAATCACCAGGCGTTGGGTTTTGTTTACACTAAAGTAATTGAAAGAGACATGTTCTTGCTCATGTTCTCGAAAATGTAGGTGTTTGTTCATAAAGCCAACTTAGATGTTAGGATTGTTAGCAATGTTCAGTGTGAACCCTGTTTTCTTTCGCAAAAGAAGTATAATGAAAAGAGGATGTGTGATCAACTATTTTAGAAATTGCTGACAGTTTGCCTTTAATGCAAGTGTCCCTCCCTTTTGTATTTTAATTAATTTCCTTCGTTTTTTCAAATCCCAATTCCTTTTTTTTTCTCTAAGGGTTGGGTCTGAAACCTAAGTCAAGGGAGTTTTATTCAGTAAGTTTTCTCCTCTTCCTCTCTGTTTATAGTTGCTATGTATTTTGTAAGTTTAGTTAAGGCAATTTATTGTTTGTATCGACTTTTCTATAGTAACGTTGACCTAAATGCACATCCCTTGTTTGCAGGTCACTTTAACTGCCAGCATGGGTACATTTGGTGTAGCAGCTTTGGTGGATGATGTCAGCAAAGCCGGGGAAGGGAAAATGCGCATGACCCTCTCCAGCCCATTTTTAAATGCTCTTAACAGACAGCTGCAGTTCGTCACGTATACAAATACAATTTTTCATCCCAATACTGCAGACATAGGTGAGCTGCCATGTGACAAAGTTTGTCTGTTAAATTGAGTTGAATTCATTTTTTTTAATGATGCTAACATTATTTAGGTGTCTGATTAATATGAATACTTCCATTATCCTGTCATAAATAAGATTAGATGATTTCTTGCAAATTCAAAGATGATGACGAGAGATTTTTATTTCTGCTTGGAGTTTGACATTAAACATATACTAATCAGCCATCATAACAACTGACGGATGAAGTGAATAACATGCAAGTGACTTGTCCCTGAAGTTGATATGTTGGAAGCAACAAAAATAGGCAATCCTAAGTATTTGAGGAACCTAGGTACAGTAGTGGCCAAATTATGATTCCTAGAGAACTGGGTCAGAGGAAGTCCCAAACTGCAGCGTTTGTAGTCAGAATCTCCCAAAAGGTGGCCCTAGAAAGAGTCATGGGTGGCCAAGGCTCGCTTCACAATGTTGGAGAGCAAAGGCAGGATGATCCAAAGGAAGAATCTGTATATATTGTATATACTGTACATTGCATGTAAAAAAAAATGTTAATATTATGGAAAAGTTTTTTTTTTTTTCAGAGTTTAATTAAGGTGACACTGTGAAACAGTGAAACAGTTGACTGGGATGGGAAGGTGTGGTAGGAAATAGTGTGCAAGCAACATGGATGAGCACAACCTTAAGAAAATTGTCAAGCAAACCCAATTTAAGACCTTGGGAGAGCATGAGAGGCAGTGGATATTAGATCTTTGATTTTCATGAGCTGTAAGCAAAATCAAGAAAGGCGTAAAATATTTCACTTGATCTGCACAGTTTTTCACTTTTTAAATTTAATTACATCCAAAAAAAAAACTTTTCCACTATATTACCTTTTTTGAGATGCATTGTATATATTTTAAATATAAATCTCTTAAGCGTGTCTGGTGTTAGCATTTTTTTTTTGTAGGGCCATGTTTTACCAAGAAACATGAACAACTAATCGTTTTTTTTTATTTTTTTATAAATCAGTGCAATTTGCGATTGATGGCTTCCAGGCAGCCTTCACCATCAAAATCCGACATGAACTAATTCCTAAACTCTATGATACTGGACCTGCTGGACCTACTGGAGGTAACTGACACATTTATTGAAGCACATAAAATGTTTTTTTTTAAATTAAGTAATTGTGTCTCATTAATATATACATTTCTTCTTGTGTAGAATACGACATAAGCAAGCTTGTCACAATTGCTACAAAAACATTTATTCGTTATGACAAGCTTCAGGATTTGATTGACAGCATTCGACAGTTCTATCCAACGGTCACGATAATTATAGCTGATGACAGCGAGCATCCCAAGCCTTTAACTGGCCCTTACATAGAGCATTACACCATGCCTTTTAAAAAGGTAGAGTTTTGTTGTTTCATAGTATAAAATAAAGTTAGGTGAGTTTTAAAGGATTATTGTAGGATATATTTGGATTCACTGTGGCCTTAATCTAAACATCAAACTTTTCATATTAAATTGTCACTTAAGTCTAATCCTGGCACATATAAAAAATAGTTACAGTAGAACTGAACAAATCATGTACAGTACATGGATTGTACCAGACACACATGATATACAGTTTTGGCAGCCTTGATGAGTTTCATTCACTCTATATACAGTGGAACCTTGGATTACGAGCATAATTTGTTCTTGAAGCATGATCGTAAATCAAAGCAAATTTCCCCCATAAGAAATGATGAAAAAATTTTCTTTGGTCCACACCCCAAAAAATAAATATATAAAAATAATTGCAAAATATAAGTGGCTAGCACTGTCGCCTTGCACCTCCAGAGTCCAGGTTCGATTTTCGGCCAGGCTCGATTCCCATCTCTGTTTGCATGGAGTTTGCCTGTTCTCCCCGTGCTTGGTGGGTTTCCTTTGGGTACTCCGGTTTCCTCACACAGTCCGAAGACATGTAAGTTAGGTTAATTGGTGTTCTCAAATTGCCTGTAGTGTGTGAATGAGTGTGTGTATATCTGTGTGCCCTGCGATGGATTGGCATCCTTTCCAGGGTGTACCCCGCCTCGTGCCCCAAGTGTCCTGGGATAGGCTCCAGGCCTTTGAAAAGAATCGCGACAGAGCAGTGTCTGTTAGAGAGAGAGAGTGTGTATGAAGGCGATAGGAGGAGGGAAGGGGCACGCTGCCCAATGACGTGTGCACACACACACTAAAGAAGTCAGTGCAGGCTGACAGATAGAGGACGAACCTAGGTTTATTTACCTCTCTAATAAGCCTTGCTTTTGCTTCACATGCATGCACACACGTTATAATTAACGTGCGTGTGAAAGGATGACTTGAAAGGACACACATATAAAAAGACAAAATAAAAGATGCCTTGCGCGCACACATGGTCACAGTGTTATAGTAAACAGTACATGCGCGCATGGATGTTGATTATGCGAGATAGAGACACGTACTAAGACCAAGCAGGGGAGACGATTACCCACAATTACGCAGCGCGCAAGAAAGAAGAACCATTGGCTCAGTGGTAATCATGTGACGCTCTGCATCAAAACAAAGAGCGCATACGTGCCATCATACTCGGTACTCGTACATGCTCGTTTTTCAAGACAATTTATTAGAAAATTTTGCTTGTTCTTCGCAACGCTCGCAAACTGGGTTACTCACATTCCGAGGTACCACTGTATGTTTATGTAAAAAAATTTTGTCAGTCAGTGTTGGTCTTATGATATGATTATTATATGATCAGATAGTCAGATAGATTGTTAATTTTACATGCAATCTGACCGCTCATTACACTGCCCCAAAACTTGCTAATTTTACTTGATACTTTTTTAAACTTTCCCACAGGGTTGGTTTGCTGGGCGTAATCTTGCTGTCTCTCAGGTGACGACTAAGTATGTGCTGTGGGTGGATGATGACTTCATCTTCACCTCTAAAACAAACTTGGAGAAAATGGTGGATGTTTTGGAGAGCACCAGTTTAGACTTGGTAAGAGGAACACATTTTCTTTTGCTTTACCTTAATCCCTGATTAGGCTGATCACCCAAGTCAGCTTTGTCTTCTGACTTGTTGCAGATTTTCTTCTATAAGTTTCTTATACATTTTCATTATATAAGTAGCAATGGTAAAATTAGGCTTTTTGAAAAGAATTATGGATCCACTGTGTTGAAAATTGGTTTGCAGCTAGATTTCTATGGGTTATGCACTCATCCAAGATACTGTTGATGGATCAACTGGAATGTGATGCATCATGTATGCACATTTAATAGGCTGATTTTCCCCAAACTGTATGTTTAATTACATTTTAGAAAAGGCAAATACATTACTGAGCTGAGATCTACGAATGCACTGCTATCTTCACTTTGTCATCAGAAGTTAATCTTCATCCTTTTAGGGCTGCTTTTATGGGACATAGAGTGTCGTCAGTGTGGGTGGAAGTGTGCAGACATGCATCTTCATGCAACATCACAATGCCCTTTCACTGGCATCTCACAGTAATGAGCATTGTTGGTTGTTAAACCTTTTTCCTGATAATGTTGAACTACAGTGGTAAATAATGTAAATGCAGATAATCTGTTTCAGCCACCCCCAAAAATTATAAATATTACCAAAACTATGAATATATTTTTTGCATAAAAAAAAACAATCAATACATTTCTAAAAGACTACTCATCAATCACTCACTCATCCTCTATACCGCTTTATCCTGTTTTCAGGGTTGCGGGGACCTGAAGCCTATCACAGGAGGCTTAGGGCACGAGGCGGTGTACACCCTGGACAGTGTGCCAATACATTGCAGGGCACACACACATACATACACACACTCACACGCTCATTCACACACTATGGGCAATTTGGGAACGCCAGTTAGCCCAACCTACATGTCTTTGGACTGTGGGAGGAAACCGGAGTACTGGGAGGAAACCCACCAAGCATGGGGAGAACATGCAAACTCCATGCACACAGAGACAGGCATTGAATCCTGAACCCTGAAGGTGGAAGGGAACAGTGCTAACCACTACACCACCGTGCCGCCTCCTTGATAACATTCCTTTAAAAAAACTTTGCTTGACTTTCACTAACGCAAACAAGTTTTAAATAGCTCTCGAATTAATGTGCAACTTAACCAGTGTTTCAAAGTCAACTTTATTTTTATATATTTATATTTTTTATGTGTATAGTACATACATATAGGGAATTAAAATAGTTAGTCTCAGTCTCTTACAAACAACACTAAGTACAAAAATTTCAATGTAAATGAACAAAATAGTGTTAAAAAAAACGCTAAAATAATACAAACTTTATCTGTCCTGCAAAAATGGATAGATAACACTTGGCAGAAGGCCGATATGGTGCAATGTAGAAACAGTGCAAATAATTCAGTTGTTCGTATGTAAAGTTCCAGAAAGACATTGGGGACTGCAATCTCCTCTGCTTCACTGAGACATGACTGAACCCAGCGGTACCAGACCACGCCATTCAGCCAGCCGAGTTCTCCTGCATGGACAGGACACGGTACTCTGTGAAGTCAAGGGTAGGCAGCATGTGCTTAATGTTGAACAACAGCTGGTGCAACAGTGTGAGTGTTGTTCCTCTCACACGCTCCTGCACACCCAACCTGGAACTATTGGCCATTAGATGTCGACCTTTTTACCTTCCTCTAGAGTTTACATTGGTCATAACTAGCGCCATTTATATTCCACCATCTTGTTCTGTAATCTCCACATGCTTTAAAGAGTCAATCATTGTTCCTGTCCCAAAGAAACCCGTCCTGTTTCCCTCAATGATTATCACCCAGTAGCCCTGACTTCAGTGATGAAGTGCTTTGATTGGCTGGAGACTCCATCATTTCTTCACTACCTGGCATGCTGAATCCACTAAAGTTTGCATACTGTCCAAACTGTTCACCAGATGATGATGCCATTTCACACATCACTCACTCCCCTGTAAGGAGAATTATGTTAAAGTGCTCTGTCAACCACAGTTCAGCGTTTAACACTATGATTCCCTCTTCACACTCACCACCAAGCAGGAGCACCAGGGACTCAGCCCATCTATGAGGGACTCAGCCCATCCATACTTTGCACACTGTTATCCTGCTTTACTCATGACCGCACATTTCCATCTTATTTCTATTTTTAAATCTATTTCTTATTTTTATTACTTGTACAGTGGAACCTTGGATTGCAAGCATAATTCGTTCCAGAAGCATGTGTACGGGCTGTGTATGTGTTTGTGTTTGTGCGTGTATGCGCTGTGTATGTGTGTGCACGCAACACCCTCTCCCTCTTCTCGTCTTGCGCAGTAACCCTTTCTCCTCTCTTATTTGAGAGGGAGGAGGAACTACTGTGCGGCATGACTCTCTCACTCACACACACACACACACACACACACACACACACACACACACACATACTAACAGTAATACTGCCTCAGCAAGAAAATTAACAAGAAATACCCCTGACACTCTGTGTGTGTGTATGCACGGGCAAGTGTGTGAAAGAAGGTGAGAGGAGAGGCGTGTGTGTGACGATGAGAGAAGGAGAGGTGTGTGTGTGTGTGTGAAGACGAGAGAAGGAGGGGGGGAAGGGTTACGGTGTGTGAAGACAATTTATTACAAAAATTAGCTCGTCTTGCTAAACACTCGCAAGCCAGGTTAGTTGTGTATGTAACAAATAAAAATTTTAATAGAATTTAGTAATTTAAAGAATCGAAATGACTCCCCAAGTCCAGTATATATGTCTGTGTGTGTGTGTGTATATACGTATAGATGAGCTGAACTCAAATATCATTTTCTACATACACAAAACACCCATTACTCTCAAATATTGTTCACAAATCTGTCTAAATCTGTGTTAGTGCGCACTTCTCCTTTGCCGAGATAATCCATCCCACCACATAGGTGTGGCATATCATGGTGTTGATTAGACAGCATGAATATTGCACAGGTGTGCCTTAGACTCCCCACAATAAAAGGCCACACTGCACAGTTTTGCCTTACTGGGAGGTTCAGAAAACCAGTCAGTATCTGGTGTGGCCACCATTTGCTTCATGCAGTGCAACAAATCTCCGTCGCATAGAGTTGATCAGGTTGTTGATTGTGATCCGTGGAATGTTACTCTTCGATAGCTGTGCGAAGTTGCTGAATATTGGCAGGAAGTGGAACACGCTATCGTTTACGCCGATCCAGAAAATCCCAAACATGCTCAGTGGGTGACATGTCCTGTGAGTATGCTGGCCATTCAAAAACCGGGATGTTTTCAGCTTCCAGGAATTGTGTACAGATCCTTGCAATATGGGGCCTTGCATTATCATGCTGCAACATGAGGTGATGGTCGTGAATAAATAGCACAACAATAGGCCTCAGGATTGTGCATTCACAATGCCATCAATGTTGGCATTGCCCATACCAGAACCCCCAGGCACCATGGGCCACTCGATCAAGTCGGTTACAACGACGACCTGCAGTGAGGTCCAGACCCCGATGAGGACGACGAGCATGCAGATGAGCTTCCCTGAGACGGTTTTTGACAGTTTGTGCAGAAATTCTTTGGTTATGCAAACCGATTGCGACATCTGTGGCATTGTGCTGTGTAATCACACTGCACATTTCAGAGAGGCTTTTTATTGTGGGCAGTCTAGGGCACCCCCGAGGAATATTTGTAAATAATATTTGAGAGTAATGGGTATTTTGTCTATGTAGAAAATGTTACAGATCTTTGAGTTCAGCTCATAATAAAATGTGAGCAAAAATAAAAGCGTTGCGTTTATATTTTTTTTGTATGTGTGTGTGTGTGTGTGTTTATATACAGTAAAGCTCCACATAATAACTTTTAAGTTAAATCACACAAATGCATTGGACACCTTGCACGTTTTATTCTGAATCACAACATGAAGAAAAATGTGGTAAATGGATTATTAGTTTACAGAAAGTGAAGAAAAACAAATATTAGTCTGTTAAAAAAATAGCAGCGTTATCATTCATCTTTACAAAGTGATTAATTTATCGTTTAAACAAAAATGCTTGAAGTTTAATCTTTCTTGTGCATCTCTGAACTAATATTTAGTTGTATAACCATGCTTTCTGAGAACTGCTTCACATCTGTGACAATTGTACTACACGCCACAATTCCTTGGTTTTGCCTCTGAAACAGCATTTTATTGTCAGGCCAGAACTTTTCTATTGGATTAGGGTCTGGTGGTTGGGCTGGCCACTCCATAACGTCAGTCTTGTTGGTCTGAAACCAAGATGCTGCTCGCTTACTGGTGTGTTTGGGGTCGTTGTCTTGTTGAAACACCCATTTCAAGAGCATTTCCTCTTCGGCATAAGGCAACATGACCTCTTTAAGTATTCTGATGTACTCCAAATGATCCATGATCCCTGAAATGTGATAAATAGGCCAAACACCATAGGACTAGGAGCATCCCCATATCATGATGCTTGTGTGTCTTCACAGTGTACTGTGGCTTGAATTCAGCGTTTGGGGGCCTGACAAACTGTCTGTGGCCTCTAGACCCAAAAAGGACAATCTTGCTTATATCAATCCACAAAATATTGCGCCCTTTCTCTTTAGGCCAGTCAATGTTTTCTTTGGCGAACTGTAAGCTCTTTAGCACATGTCTTTTTTTTTCAACAATGGGACTTCTTGCTGATAGCTTGGCTTCACATAGCCGTCTTCTAATAATAACAGTACTCACAGGTAACTTTACAGTAGGTGTTCTTTGACCATGCTGGAACTGATCATTGGCTGAGTTTTTGCCAATTTTGTTATTCTTCGATCCATTCGAATGGTAGTTTTCCGTTTTCTCCCACATCTTTCTGGTTATGATCTCCATTTTAAAGCATTTGGTATCATTTTAGCAGAGCAGCCTATTATTTTCTGCACTTCTTTGTTTGTTTTTTTTTCCATCTCTAACCAACTTTTGAATTAAAGTACGCTGTTGTTCTGAACAATGTCTGAAACGACCAGTTTTACTCTGGTTTTTAGAGGGAAATGCACAGGACAACCTTTTCTGCATTTATCCTTAAATAAGGGAAACTTGTTTGACACCTGTTTTTCACAGAATAATTTACCTCTCAAATCCAACTCCACACTGCTATTATTTTGAACACGCCCAATTAATGATTAAATTACACAGAATCAGGTTCATCCAATCTTGACTGTTGGGTCTGTTGGTTTGCTATTACTCCACTACACCTACAAGTAAAATATTTACCATGAAGAAATATAATTTTTCTCCAAAACAATTATTGATCTGGTTACTGATGTTGGACTGCTATTATTTTTCAACACAACTGTGTGTGGGTGTATGTGTGTGTGTGTGTGTGTGTGTTTGTGTATATATATATATATATATGTATATATATATATATATATATGCTGATGATAGTAGCTTGACACAAATTGTTTGCCTACTTGAATATGAGCATTTATTATATGTTATTCATCCAGGTTGGAGGGGCTGTCAAGGAAGTCTCAGGATATGTTGCAACCTATCGCAATATCATCTCATCGGAAAAAGGTGGAGAAGATGGAGACTGTTTACACATAAGAAGAGGCTTTTATCATGCCCTTGAGGGCTTTCCTAATTGTGTGGTTACAGATGGTGTTGTTAACTTCTTTATGGCACGCACAGATAAAGTGCAGCAAGTGGGCTTTGACCCTCTCCTGGCACGCGCCGCACACCTAGGTAAGCAGTTTAATGTGGAAAGAATATCTTTATCTGATTGGTGCTGTTGATTTTGTGCTGTTTTACTTTTATACCAATAAAAAAAAATCCATAAATCTCAAAAAAAAAAAAAAATGAAAATCACAATAAATTTTCTTCCACTTTAGAGTTTTTTGTTGATGGCCTTGGTGATCTCCATGTGGCTTCCTGTGATGACATTGTAGTCAACCATGCATCAAAGATCAAAGGGATGTTACCATGGGGACAGTCAGAAACTGATAAGTCCTATTCTAAGTTTCGTTATGTCGACTATGCTGGCAAAGTAAATGGTCTTTATTACTTTAAGAACCATTTTAAATGCTTAACCAGTAATGCCTAACTGTGATTCTACCCTAGTTTTAAGTAATGTCATTTGCAAATTTATACAGCTGTCACTGAAAACATGACCATGTGCCTAAACACCTCTGTTGTCACCATGTTATTCTCTTGAAGTGAAGAAAAGCATCCTTTTATCTGTTTTATATTTTTATTTAGTTATTTATTTATTAGTTTTAAGTACGACATTATGCTAAAAGTCCAAAAATATAAATCCCTAAAATTAATGTTTAAACTATTGTGGTTTTGTACCCGTGTTAAATATTAAAATTATTTCTATAAAACATTTTTCATAATATTTTTTTTATATTTTAAACTTAATATAATAGTAAAATAAGATTTTACTGTTCTAAACATTGTATAATGTAATATGTTTTACTTCATATGACATTTTACATTTACCATAGTGTTGGTTTCCTGGACATAATCTCACCATTTCCATTGATTACACATCTAATGCAGTTAGAAGATTTAAAGTTCTAGGAAGCTTAATGCATACAATTAGCACAATAATATTGTAACATATTGTCATGATTTATGCCCTGTCTGCCTCGTATTCCTTTTTTTCTCCACGCTGTCACCTTACCCACGTGCCCATGTTTTCCCCCAGCCTGTCATGCATTCTTTCCCACGCCCCCGTTTCCGCCCCGTCCACACACCTGTTTCTCATCTCCTCCGCTGATTATCCCAGTGATTTAAGCACGCTCAGATAGCTGGATTATTGTGTGTAGTTATACCTCGATTCTCTCGCGTTTTCTTTCATTGCCTTTCACGTTACGACCTCGCTTTGTTTTCTCTCGTTTTTGATTTTTTGCCTGCCCATTTTGATTGTTCGCCTGCCTTTTGATCTCCCGGTTTCGACTCACGCTTCCCCCTTTGATTTACGGCCCCTGTCTCTCGTCCTTTTGGTTTCGCTTTGCCTCGCTGCTTGTCTCCCCGGTTTTGACCTCGCGCTTTTCTTTTGACTACGGCTCTCGCTTTGTGTTTTGTTTTGGACGCTTCGCTGACGGACTCACGGCATTCGACCCTCGCTCACGCCTCCGACCACGCCCCCCCACATCTCGATACGGTCATTATCCGCGCTTGGATTCATATCGTTCTGCCATTTCCTGCGTGACAGAATAATCCAGCCAGCTATGGATCCAGCGGCTTCTGACCGTATGAGAGCGGCATTGGAGAGTCAAGGTGCTTTGCTTGGAACTCATCAACAGGAACTGCTCAGCACAAAGCAGACTCTCGCTGACGTCACGTCCCAGCTCCAGAGGCTCCAACTCTCCCTACCACAAGGAGCCACTCCCCACGTGCAGCAGGAGCCACGCCTCCCCGCCCCGCCCACCTACGAGGGAGATCCAGGCACCTGTCGCTCCTTTCTATCTCAGTGTTCCCTGATCTTCGAACTCCAAGCCTCCGCCTTCTCAACCGAACGATCCAAGGTGGCCTACGTCATCACGCTCCTGTCTGGACGTGCCCGGGAATGGAGCACCGCGCTTTGGGATGCCCACGACCCCTGCTGCTCCAATTACGAGGACTTCGCCAGAGAAATGAAGAGGGTGTTCGACCGCTCCTGCCACGGCAGAGAGGCAGGCCGAAGACTGCTGAAACTCCGCCAAGGCTCGCGCTCGGCCTATGATTATGCCATTGAGTTCCAGACCCTGGCCCTCTCCAGCGGCTGGAACAACCGAGCGCTATGTGACGTATTTATGGAGGGGCTGACAGAGAAGCTCCAAGATGAGCTAATATCACGAGAGCTCCCCTCGTCTCTCCAAGAGCTTATGGATCTGGCCGGCCGAGTAGATGCACGCCTCCGTCTTCGTAGGCCGGTCCGGTTTTCTCCACCCAGGACTCTGCCGCGACCTCCACCCCATGCAACTGGGCAGAACCTGCATCACCCAAGAAGAGCGTCTCCGCCGCCGAGTGGAAGGGGCCTGCTTTTACTGTGGGAAACCAGGACACCTACTCAGGAACTGTCCAGCAAAAGGGGGCGCCCTCTAGTTCAGCTGGGAGCACTAGAGGGCGGGACTCCAAGGAGACTCCCAGAGCAACGTCACCTGCTTCCCATCCTTCTCATCCATGAGCGACAGACCCACCTTGTGCAGGCCCTGGTTGACTCAGGTTCAGATCGTAACCTGCTGAATGCGGCTTCAGCCAAAACCCTGGGTATTCCCGCGCTGCCCTTGGAGAACCATCTCAAGGTCCAGGCCCTCGACGGGAGTCCGCTCCCATCTATCACCCACAGAACCCCTCTCATTGGTCTAAGGGTCTCCGGCAACCACTTGGAACAGACGTCGCTGTTCATCATGGAGGGGTCACATGCCACGGTCGTCCTGGGCCTCCCCTGGTTAACCCAACACAACCCGCACATTGATTGGGTCAGGAACTCGATCGTAGTCTGGAACCCTTCTTGTTCCACGTCATGTTTACGCGCCGCCACCACGCCATGCCTCGACCCCGTTCCCACAGAGGAGTCACCGGACCTCACCCGTGTCCCCCCAGAATACCATGACCTCAGGATCGTGTTTAGCAAATCTCGTGCTGTCTCTCTTCCCCCTCACCGACCATACGACTGCGCCATTGACCTTCTCCCAGGCACCACAACCCCCCAAGGGCCGTCTTTACTCTCTGTCACCCAAGGAACGCCAAGCCATGGATCAGTACATCACGGAATCCCTCGCTGCAGGAATCATCCGCCCTTCTTCTTCTCCGGCAGGAGCCGGATTCTTCTTCGTAGGCAAGAAAGATGGTTCCCTTCGCCCGTGCATTGATTATAGGGGTCTCAACGACATCACAATTAAGAACCGGTACCCCCTTCCTCTAATGTCTACTGCTTTCGAACTCCTCCAGGGGGCCAGCATCTTCACCAAGCTCGATCTGCGCAACGCCTATCACCTTGTCCGCATTCGGGAAGGGGATGAATGGAAAACAGCCTTCAATACGCCAACTGGACATTATGAATATCTGGTGGTCCCCTTTGGACTTACTAATGCCCCTGGAGTCTTTCAGGCCTTAATTAATGACGTTCTCAGAGATTTCCTCAATTCTTTTGTATTCGTCTATCTGGATGATATCCTGATCTTCTCTCAGAACCCAGAAGAACACCAACGTCACGTCAGGCAGGTGCTGCAGAGGCTGCTGGAGAACAACTTGTTCATCAAGGCTGAGAAGTGCGAGTTTCACACCACGTCTACCACGTTCCTCGGGTTCACCATCGGCCCCTAAGGCATCGAGATGGAACCTGCTAAAGTCCAAGCTACCCCCCTCCGCCGGCCACACCTGCATCATGACCGTGGTTGATCGGTTCTCTAAAGCTGCTCACTTTATCCCCCTACCAAAACTTCCATCCGCCAAGGAGACTGCTGAGCTCATGATTAACCACGTGTTCAAGCTCCACGGCCTGCCTATGGACATTGTCTCAGATCGGGGCCCACAGTTCACCTCTCGATTCTGGAAAGCGTTCTGTAAGCTGATTGGGGCCACTCCCAGCTTGTCCTCTGGTTTCCACCCCCAATCTAACGGCCAGACGGAGAGAAAGAACCAGTCCCTCGAAATTGCCCTGAGGTGTATGTCTGCTCGAGACGTTACCTCCTGGAGCCGTTTCCTACCTTGGGTGGAGTACGCCCATAACTCCCAACCCTCATCATCCACCGGTCTGTCTCCCTTCCAGTGCTGCCTGGGCTATCAACCGCCACTATTCCCGTCTCAGGAGGAGGAGGTCAGCGTCCCATCTGCCCAAGCTTTTGTCAGGCGCTGCAAAAAGACCTGGCTGCAAGCGAGGAGAACGCTGTTACGGGTCGGCAAAAGATACAAGACACAGGCCGACCGCAGACGCTCTCAGGCTCCCAAGTACAGGGTGGGACAGAGAGTCATGCTCGCTGCCAGAGATATCCCCCTAAAGACCACCTGCCGCAAGCTCTTAAACTCTTGCTCCCCTCAACTATGCGGCGAATTAATCCTACATTCCACGTGTCCCAGCTGCGCCGTCTCGCCTCATGCCCATTAAGTCCCCCCACCCACCCTCTACCTCCTCCCCGTATCATTGATGGCAGTGAAGCCTACACTGTCCGCCGACTCTTGAAAGCTCGCCGCCGAGGTAGAGGCATTCAGTTTCTGGTGGACTGGGAGGGTTATGGACCTGAGGAGAGAAGCTGGATCCCTGCCAAGTTTGTCCTAGACCCCAAGTTAATTTTTGACTTTTATAAACGTTACCCTGAGGCCCCGCGCTCTAACGCCCAGAGGCGTTCTTAAAGGGGGGGGTACTGTCATGATTTATGCCCTGTCTGCCTCGTATTCCTTTTTTTCTCCACGCTGTCACCCTTACCCATGTGCCCATGTTTTCCCCCAGCCTGTCATGCATTCTTTCCCACGCCCCCGTTTCCGCCCCGTCCACACACCTGTTTCTCATCTCCTCCGCTGATTATCCCAGTGATTTAAGCACGCGCTGCGCGCTGCTCAGATCGCTGGATTATTGTGTGTAGTTATACCTCGATTCTCTCGCGTTTTCTTTCATTGCCTTTCACGTTACGACCTCGCTTTGTTTTCTCTCGTTTTTGATTTTTTGCCTGCCCATTTTGATTGTTCGCCTGCCTTTTGATCTCCCGGTTTCGACTAACGCTTCCCCCTTTGATTTACGGCCCCTGTCTCTCGTCCTTTTGGTTTCGCTTTGCCTCGCTGCTTGTCTCCCCGGTTTTGACCTCGCGCTTTTCTTTTGACTACGGCTCTCGCTTTGTGTTTTGTTTTGGACGCTTCGCTGACGGACTCACGGCATTCGACCCTCGCTCACGCCTCCGACCACGCCCCCCCACATCTCGATACGGTCATTATCCGCGCTTGGATTCATATCGTTCTGCCATTTCCCGCGTGACACATATTCACTATTCACATTTACATGTAGGCATTTGGTAGACGCTATTACTCTGAAATTCTTTAGTCGTAGCTTAATGATTGCCAGTGACTGTCACTCATCTAGAGGAAATTCATTCCACCACCTAGAATTTAGCAAGGTTTAAAACAAGCTGTCCAGCTACATTCTGGATTAGGGGAAAGGATGAATGAGTTGCAGTAGTCCAGTCTTGATATAACAAGAGACTGAACAAGCACCTGTGTGGGAAGAAATGGAAAATTATAAACTACTCTAAAGAGACATGACAACGAATGAACAAGCCACATTTTGCTGCAATCAAGCAGGACTAATTCAGTGTGTATGCGTTTTACTGTGAAAGAAAAACGAAAAAAAGCAAACCATCAATAATTAACAAACTTCAAGAAGAAGCATTGCAGAAAATACATAATGTCTGTTTAAAAGCATACAACCAATTAATTTATTAACAGTGTTTATTAACAATTTGCATGTCTATAGATATACAGAGAAAGAAAAAATTGTTGGTTTGTTCAGTTTTTATTATTATTATTAATTATTATTATTATGAAATGTTATTTAAAAGCAGTAAAATGCAAAGAACTTATGTGAAATCTAAATGATGAAATATTTGTGATTTACCTTAATATATTCATCATAAGTTTTCAACAAGATCACTTTTGAGCATGAAGTTTATAAAGATTTAATAAAAACCCTGTATTGTTTCTTGCTGGATGATATTCAGAACAACTTTGTCAGTTTCATTCAGTCTGATGTTTTTATACAGTATCAAAATATGTAGATTAAGGATTAGATATCATTAAAATCCTTCGAAACAGATTTAAAATTGAATTGAATTTATTGATGTAAGTATGCAATCATTTTCATGGTCAGCTGAAATTGCTAGGTGCATGCAGAAATGTTTATCTAAAACAATTTTACACAATAATGTATGTATTTTAATCTTTTATCTTTGTCATTTACAAATATTGTACATTAATTTTATTTCATTTTAAAATTTGTTTAGCTCTTACTTCGCTCTTCAACTGGCTAACTGTTTGTGAGAAGAGACTGCAAATAAAAATATAGTTGCAAGCAACGTTGACAGGCCCAAGACTATATAATTAAACAAAGTTATTAACCACTTTTCAGCATAAGTTTAAGGCTTTATCATGGCTGACCCGTTTGAAATATCAAAAATCCCTCTGCAGTTTTGCATTCTCAATGCCTTTAGATCACATTGACCCATATACATTTCCTAGGAAGAGTATATCAAAATCAATCGGGTGTGTTTTTGCGAACGACCAAAAATAACCGACTTCCTGTTGAGTTAAACTCATGACATCCTTGCGAAAGTTGCTCTCAAATAGCTCTAAATGTGTCCCGAGTTTCCTGTTCATATGTGCAAGTGTGTATGAGCTATGCAGCAAAATCTCTTGTGGGGCCAGGTGACTCTCAGATTCCAACCTGACTACCAATTTTCATAAGTTTTTGAGCATGTTAAAACCCCCAAATAGCCCAAAAGGGTGGAGAGAAAAAAATGATCCTTAGGAAAACAAAGAGGGTCCTGCGCATCGTATAGTGTTTAGGCCCTAATAAAAATCCTTAGGAAAACAAGAGTCTACACTACCATATAGCGCTTGAGCCGTAACAAAAAGACAAATCAACACCAACTAATTTCATTCACAAGACCAAAACAGGCCCTTAAAAAAAACACACGCACTCACACTAACCCAACTTTAATTTTTCTCCCTGTTCTTCTTGTACCTTCTTTCAATAATTTGAACCTCCTGAAATAATAGTTTTTTTGTTTTTGCCCATGCAGTGTATGATTGCAGTAAGAAATTTATTTATTTATATATTGGAATGTGTTTCTGACTTAAAATAGCCATAAGGTGAAATAAATATCTATACTTATTAAATTATCAGTATAAAACATAAAAAATAAGGATTTTGATATTTCACTAAAACCTTGGTTTGGAGGATGAAATTATGAATTTTCTAAGTATAGTAGTGGCAAAACAGAGTTTGATTTATCCCAGATATATATTGTCCTTTTTCCTGAGTTTTCAATGCTCCAACTCAATTGTAAATTTGCAGCACACAAGCACTCAATCTAACCGTACCAGAGCAGCATGTTTGTGCAAATCTTTGGACCTGTAATACCCCCCTCCCTCCCTCCCCCCTAACAGCTTTTAAGATCTATCCATTATATATACCGCTGGACTTGTTACCACTGAACCTGTTGTTGGGGCCTGGACCCTACCGCTGAAAAACAACATGGGGTATGCCCTGGATGGTATGCCAGCTCATTATAACAAAAACAAACTCATTTGTCACAAACACAAACAGACAACCTCCCACAACAGGTAATTTTCCACCTAAAGGTTTAAGGCGGCACTGTTAACCACTAAGCCATCATCCCACCACTTTTATAATTAACAAACAACAGTAACATGGGTTCAGGCATTCAGGCTTGGTCTTTTAAATGAGTAATAGGAAGGAACTCCACCTCTTCCTTTCTACATTATTTCTTTAGAATCTTGTGATTGTGTGCAACTGTTGCTAGAAACATCAATATCAGAACCCCAATCTTCCAATGTTAGAACCCATGATTCATAAACAAATTAATCAGTTAATCAATAAAAGTACCCAGTTTTTTCCACTAGTATACATATGTAGTCTGTGGTAAAATGGGTAAAACAAGCACACATACACAAACAACAAAAACACTTTTACAAATCTATCTACAGCAGGTATATAAATGAAATCACTTTTTTAAAATAATCAATTTTTTTTTTTTTTTTTGCTTTGCAGACTGAAATGAAGACGGTTTTTGTTTTAGCCAACAGTTTTTTCAACTTTTAACATCCAAGATATAACACTCACTCACTCACTTACTCATCGTCTATACCGCTTTATCCTGTACTTAGGGTCGGGGGGCCTCAAGCCTATCCCGGGAGACTTGTTGCATGAGGCGGGGTACACCCTGGACTGGGTGCCAATCCATCACAGGGCACACAAAAATACACACTCTCACACGCTCATTCACACACTACGGGCAATTTGGGAACGCCAGTCAGCCTAATCTGCAGGTCTGCAGGAAACCCACCAAGCATGGGGAGAACAAGCAAACTCCATGCACACAGAGATGGGAATTGAACCTGGCTGGGATTCGAACCCAGACCCTGGAGGTGCAAGGCGACAGTGCTAACCAATATAACACCAACATGTCGGAACAAAAAGAAAAAAACAAAAAAAAGCACTGATTTGAAAAAAAAAAATGAGATGAAGGTAATCACCTTCTCAGTGGCACAAAAAGGCATTTGACTTTCCACTCTCATCAGCTGTGGTTATTTTTATTATCTCAGCAGGAAAAGCCAGAAGATTTCAGACCTTAGTAGTTTAACTGAAGTAATCAACTATGGGTGGGAAAGCACTTTTAAAAGATCACTGAGATAAAGTTGTGCAAGGGCAAAATTCAGAAGTTTTTAAGGCTTGATCACTCCCTAGAAGCACAGCGAAGTCTATTATTAAGAAGTGGAAGGTATTTGATACAAAACAAACTCTTACTGGATCACCAAAGGCACAATTCAGAAGTTGGATACAAAAAAAAATTCAAAGGCTTTATCACTCCCTAGAAGCACAGCAAATCTGTTATTAAGAAGTGGCAGGTATTTGGTACAAAACAAACCCTCCCTGGATCACCACGTCGCCTGATGAAAACTGACTTGAAAGAGCCAGGAGAAAACTGGTCAGAGAGGCTTTCAAGAGGCCTACAGTTGCAGGAATTTATGACAAAGAGTGGTCATTGTGTGCTTGTAAGAACAATATAGTGTAACAAATTCTCCACAAATATGGCTTGTCTGGGAGGGTTGAAAGAAAACCCACTCCTCAAGAAAGGTCACATGCAGTCATGGCTGAGCTTTGCGAAAACACAGAAGATTAGATGGAACTAAAATGTTATTATTTGGCCACAACGCCAGTATCGGAAATCCAAAACAGTTTACAATCCAAATGACACCAACCCTATAGTAAAGCATGTACAGTACGAGGTATGATCATGATATGGTGTGTTTCTCTGTGGCAGGATTTGAGCACTTGTCAGGATAGGGCAAATGGATAGGGCAAAATACTGTCAAATTCTTGAGAAAAATCTGCTGCCCTCTGCAAGGACAGTTGGCTGACCAAATCTGACCACATATTGTTTGAAGGAGTAAAAGCTGCATCTCCTTGCATGGACTAGTCACGGACCAGACTTGAACCCTCATTAAAAATCTGTGGAATGACTTGAAGACTGCAGTCCACAAATGGTCACCATAAAATGGTCACTAGAAATTATTTTACAAATCAGTGATTGCTTTATTTATTTATTTATTTATTTGTTTATTTATTTGTATATATTTCGCTTGAATGTTTAAAATTGCACAACTAAATGTTTCTAACATGAAATAGCCGTACAGTGAAATAAATATCTACACTTTCTCACATATACACAATTCTCAGTATGTAACATTAAAAAATAATGATTTTGATATTTCACTGATTATGAATTTCCAAGGATAGTATATACCGGATTTTTCTTAGGCATATATTTTTCTTTTTCCGAAATTATTTAAGTTTTCAATGACAAACTCAATTTTATATTTGCAGCACACACGCATTGGATTAAATCGTACCAGACCATCAAGTTTTGAATCTCTACCCCTTACAGCTTTTGAGATCCTGTATCTATCCATTATCTGTACCACTTATCCTGTATAGGGTTGTAGGGGCCTGGGAACTTGGAGAACAAGGCTTGGTATGCCCTGGATGATATGCCAACTCATCATAAGGCACAAGCACCAACAAACACATACCCACAACAGGCAACCACATGCATTTGGAATGTGGGAGGAAACCAGTGAACAAACATTCCTGTGTTTTTGAAGGTTATAAGTATAAATATATACCTGAAGGTTGAAGCAACAGTGCTATCCACTAAGCCATCAAATAAATCAATCCATGAAATTACAGTGAAACCTTGGATTACTACCATAATTCGGTCCCGAAGCGGGCTTATATTTCAAAACACTCGTAAATACAATTTTCCCATAAGAAATAATGGAAACTCAAATTATTAATTCCACAGCCCAAGAAAAAATAAATACATACAATTAATTAATACAAAACAAACTAAGAATACAACAAATTATCCTGCACTTTACCTTTGAAAAAAGTAAAAATTAATCCAGACAGATAAGTGTTTCTATTAGTGTTTCTATTAGTGTTTATATAGTGTGTAACTGTGTGTTTGTGCACAGCTGTGTGTGTGAAGCTAAAGTAAGAGGTGAGGCGGAATGAGCCCCTCCCCTCTCTCTCTTCTCGTCTTACACAGTAACCCTTCCTCCTATCTTATTTGAGTTTCCAAGACCTTGGAAAAAGATTTTTTTCCAACTAGTTTGGTATACGTATATACAGTAATATGTGATAAAAACATGTCCTATTTATTAATTGACAAATAGATATTATAGAAAAATTACACACATGGTGACTATTACACACAGTTAAAACTGAATTAACTTTACACACAGTAAAGAAGATTTTTTTTTTACCACTCAACTGGGTAAGCAAACTAGAAATGTCATGTCATTTGTAGATTTTAACAAACGACACCAGTCTTCACACTTTGTGGCATTTCACACTTTGTAGACTTTCACACTTTTTTAAGGCTGACTGGCTTCTGCATGGAATCTGCTCTTTTTCGTTTGAAAAAGAGCACATGCTTCTGTACAAGCATTATGAACATAATGTACTAAGTCGAATCTATCTACAGCAGGTATATAAAATAATTACCTTAAAATACTACCCTTTAAAAAGAATTACGCTTTAAAATAATCACATTTTAATCACATTCATCAAAATGAAGACAGACACAATTTTCGTTTTATCCAGCTGTTTTTACTTAGTGCAACTTTTAACATCCAAGTGAGAGATACTCTATAACACCAATATGTCAGGAAAAAAATAAATAAAAAGCAGAATCACTTAAGTGAAAAAAAGGATCCACTACCAGCAGCTTTTAAAGTGGATTGTATTCTTGTAGTCAACAACTTAAATTTTGCAATGTTGATCATTCTATTTGTTTCATTGTTTTCCTTGCACAAGATAAGCAAGGAAAAAGGATTTTCAAGCATTTACAAAAATGGATTTGAATGGAAGAATGGATTTGACCAGGATATACAGATATTACTTCTTCTCACTAGGAGAAAACACTTTGGCGGCATTAATAAATATTTATGAATGTTGAATTATTTTTAATTAAATTAAATTGTAATTATATTTTAGAACCTAAATATGTTGCAAAACCTTAAATAATGACGATATAGTCAACAGTCAATATTGGTTTAGTTGCATACTTTTTGGTTTGTTTTAAGGAAGCACAGAGTTTTTTAAGACGTGCCCACAGTTTGATAAGACTCGAGTGTCATTAGAGATATTTCTTGGTAATTTTCCCAATCAGGCAGTGTTTTCATTTGTGTGTGTGTGTGTGTGTGTGTGTGTGTGTGTGTGTTAGTATGCGCACAAACAGAAGCACCTATATGTCAGAATTTATTTTTACAAAAATTATTTTTATGTATTTATGTATTTATTTTTTGGGGCTGTAGAACAAATAATTTGAGTTTCCATTATTTCTAATGGGAGAATTCACTTTGATTTACGAGTGTTTTGATAGATGAGCCCACTTCCAGAATGAATTATGCTGTATTTGTAAGAAAAAAAGTGGATCCTTTTTTTTAGAGTAATCAAAGGCTTTCACTGCGGGTCACCACTGGAAGTCATTTTACATATACATTCATAAGTTTGTTATGTCAGATTTGGCCTCTTACTGCAAAAGATATTCCATAATATGTGAAAGAATATGTAAAAACATTTTAGATGAAGTACAAAAGGAATGAATGTAAAAGTGCCTGTTAAAGCATAAAATCCAAAATATTTTCAGAATGTCTTCATTTAAAATTAGCATTAGTCTTTTGTATTTAGTTTTTATTTACCTTTATTCAACTGCACCTTTCCCCCACCCTCTCTCTCTCATTTACACACAGTGCACCTCTCTAGTCTCATCTCAACCTGCTTCCTACTGACTTACTGTTATGAAAGATTGTCGATGACCGCAGGTCATATGGGATTTAGGAACATACCCACTGCTGAGTAAACAGTTAATTACTTTTAACAGGGGTTCTGTTATTGCTGGAACTATCTGCTTGAGAAAATGTGTCGGTATCGGATCTAATTCACAGGTTGACGATTTTGAGGAGGAGATGAGTGAAATTAGTTCACTCGCTTCAAGGGGAGTAAAGTATTCTAGGTTCTGATGTGATGTGATTAATTTATCATCTGTATCACTTAAATTGTCTGGTTTTAAAGCCTGAATTTTTTGCCTAATATTTATGATTTTGTTATTGAAAATGTTCATGAAATCCTCACTACTGTATGTTGTTGTTGTGGAGATTTCTGCAGTGGTCTTGTTTTTAGTTAATTTAGCTATGGTATTAAATAAAAATCTAGGATTATTTTTGTTATTTTCTATAAGAGTGGAGAGATACATTGACCTAGCAGCACTGAGAGCTCTCCTATAGTTCAGGATGCTCTCCTTCCATGCTATTTGGAAAACTAACAATTTAGTTTGACGCCATTTGCGTTCTAATTTCCGAGCGGTTTTCTTTTAGAGTGCGTGTGTGATCGTTATACCAAGGAGCAAGTTTCTTATCTCTAATCATTTTTCGTTTAACTGGAGCTACATTATCTAAGCTATGATGAAGTGTTGACTCTAGATATTCGGTCGCTTGATCGAGTTCTGTGAAATCAGATGGCGATCCAATCAAAGTTGATAACTCTGGAAGATTATCGATAAAGCTCTGTGTGGTATTTGATGTGAATGTACGTTTAAGGCGGTAGCGCGGCGCTGTGCGTACATTATTACTATGAGATAGAGTAATCTATGAGATTACTATGATCTGATATAACTTCAGACTGTGGAATTGTAATTATGTTTCTTATACTCACTCCGAAGGATAATATTAAGTCCAAAGTGTGACCTGCTTTATGAGTGGGTCCTACTACACACTGATTTACTCCTACTGAGTCCAGTATGGACATAAATGCTGCTCTCAGAGGGTCTTCTGGATTCTCAAAATGAATATTAAAATCTCCAGCAATTAACGCTTTGTCTACGGAAACGACAAGGTTTGAAAGGAAATCTGCAAATTCACAGAGAAATTCAGAGTACGGCCCTGGAGGTCTGTAAATGATGATTAGCGGAATCGTCTGAGCTGACTTTATGTTACTAAAGAGAATTTCAAATGCATTAAATTTAAATCTGTGTTTTTGTACGCTAGCCAGATTATCATTGTAAATAACTGCGACGCCTCCTCCTCTACCAGTTAACCGAGGCTGGTGTATGTAGCTGTATCCAGGAGGACTAGCTTCATTTAGAGCTACATACTCGTCCTGTTTAATCCAGGTTTCAGTTAAACATAATATATCAAACTCCTGGTCTGTGATAGTTTCGTTAATAATAACTGCTTTAGATGCGAGAGATCTAATATTTAACAGTCCTAGCTTCAGATCAGAGGTGCCGACTGCGCATTCAGTATGATCTGAGTTTGTAATATCTATGTTAATTAAATTATTAAAACAGACTTTCTGAGTCTTTCTAAATTTGTTTTTAGCTCGGGGAACAGACACAGTCTCAATACAGTGAACATTTATAGTGTGCACATTTTATTAAAAAATATAGCACTGTCTCATTAGCTATGCAACAAGTAAGCTAGAGGCTGTAGACTTTTTACCGGACTTTGGTCAATATGTTTCATCGTTGTCACAACAACCGCAATACATTTTACATTTGTACATTTGTATACACTTACGCCTCAGAGAGACTCAATGACTGCTCTTGTAAATAAAGCATATCAACAAGATGTTTCCAAGAATAGTTGATGCCATTTTTGTTGGTCCTCAGATCGGACATGTTATGAATGACATTCAGTTCAAAGATCTTATGCTTGGGCCAGAACAGATTGCTTGGAAGGCCTTCAAAGATGTTGTTGACAGTTTCCTTGGCAATCACTGAGCTCCAAACTATATTGAGCTGGTAGACAATCTTCCTAAAACATACCAAACAATGAAGTGCAACATGTCACTCAAGATCATTTCTTCCACTCAATTCTCGGTGCCATCAGTGATGGTGTCCTTTCATCAGGACATTGCTACACGGGAAAAAAATTCTATTTGCAGTGCACAAGAAATTTCAATGAAAAATATTCTATGTGATGCAGCCAAACCAATACTATATTTGTATAGTTTACAATAAGGTGCCTATCACAATTAGCAAAAACTTTTCAGGAAGCCTTTTAAAACATTTGTTGCAGTGTTTCCTCCCACAGTTCAAGGACATGCAGATAAGGCTAATTGGCGTTCCCAAATTTCCCATAATGACTGTGTGTGTGTGTTTTGATGAAAGTCTTCTGGGGTTTCAGGCCCCTCCATGACCGTGTTTACAGGATGAAGCATTATAGACTACGAATGAGCACTAAAAAGGAAGTACTGTACTGTAACACCAAACACATGTGACACCTAAACCCATGTAACCCCATTCTGTGGATATTTAGGTTACTACAGCTACAAAAGGGGAAGATGTTTTTACGTAACTTGTTTGAAAATAACATTTTAGGCACATCGCAGATGCCCTTATCCAGAGGAACTTACATCATTATAAATCTAAGGAGTTGAGGGCCTTGCTCAAGGGCCCTAACAGGTCCCAGACCACTTGGTCCCGTCCCGGGATTTGAACCTGGGACGTTCCGAACCACTGTTGCTGTTTCTGTCCTGCTCTGTGTCTTTATCTTTCTTAACCGGAGTTCAATGCTGAACCCACTTCCTCTAGTGCAAGATTGCATAGGTTTGCTTATTTTTATTTTTTTTAAATGAGGAACATGCATGTATAATGGCTGGTACATGTTGGTTTGCTTTGTCCAGGTTATTTGACTTGAATGCAAAGAAAAATGCAGTTTCCAATCGTGTATTCCAATAATACACAACTTAAAGTGGGAGAAGTGGTTCGACCTACAGTGAGAGAATGGGGTAAATATATACATGCTTTTTAATTATTACCTTTCAGTCGCGTCAGCTGAATAATAATTATAATAATAATAATGATAATAATAATAAAGCCTGTTAATACTAAACGCATTCGACGAAAGCAAGGGTAATTCATTTTACTGTATGGGTAACGTATGTATTCGTATAATATTGTTGTATATGTAATGTAAATATTTTGTACAATTCTACTCTAAAGGTACACGCTGATGGGTTTTTTTTCGCGCCGATCTGGCAACCCCAAATGTAAGGCGCGCCTGCTGTACGCCGGGCACTCGGAATTACGCTCAGCTGAGCCATACTTTGGAATTAAAGGGATTAAAAAGACAGATTTTTTTGGCGGAGGGGAGATATTTATTTAATAATTTTATAATGTAATAAAGCTACATATTTAGCTCTGATTTTTTTGTAAGACGAAAAAGGAAAGAAAAGGCTGAACATCCGCTGCGCTTGGCATCGAAACTCGAATCGCCGACACACGTGTAGATGTAAGTCTTTATGTCTTTACGTCTCCAGGTTTTGTCTATGTCAGAGTTTTTTTAAATGTTACAGTTTAGTAGTTAATTCATATTTAAAGGATTGTTTTTTTTTTCCGTTTTTTTTGTCTCAACGAGCTTCCTACACCCGTACGAAGTTAGCCCGCAAATAAGCGGAAAATTAGAGATATAAACAGGTATAGGTTTTTTTTTCCCCGTCGTTTGTGCGTCTTCCTCTTTCAACATTGTATTTAATGCACTTTAAATAAAAAAAGAGCGACAATTCTTAAGACTTTCTTTGCTCCACAGATGAAATCTGCTAATTATTATGGTTTTTTTTAAATTTATTTATTTATTTATGAAAACAGGACAATTAAACTATTGATTGGCTATGGGTCATTTACAAGTTATTTGGCGTATCATAGTGTACAATAATCTGTACTGTACATATAAAACTGTAAATTGCTCATAAGAGACACACTAAGTGGTGTATATTAGATGAATGAGAAGTTTTCTCTGTCTCTTCTTGTAGCATGTATTTTGCTTTTGTGTTTAAAATTCAAATACAGACAGGGAAGTTCAGAGGCAAGAATCAATCCGTCAAAAGAGCTTTTTTTATTTCATTAACTACATCAAATTAATTTCTTTTTAATATGGCATATATAGGGTGTCCCAAAACATCTGGCATATCATTTGAAATATGAAAGATTTATTACCAAAATTCCAAGAATTTTGTAAAAAAAAAAAAAAAAAAAAAAGATTTTATAATCGATTTTACAACCCTAATAAATCTTCAACATGCACACACCGCCTGTGAAACGACGCACGTCCAGTCGGTAGTCCAGCTTCAACACATTCACTTTCGGCGAGTTCCTCTTGTGCTCAGCTGTAGCGCAAGGATTTTCTTGAACTCGCACCCTATGCTTGTTGACTTTGACATTTGTATGAAATGTGGCCTCAGCACTGAAAACAAGAAGTGTTTCCTCATCTTCCAGGCTCTCAAGACTTAAACATTGAACTAAGTTAGTTTTTTCATATATTGTTAAAATTTGAGATCATAATTGACTGTTGACTACAAAATTGTCATTTTTGGGACGCTGTGTGTGTGTGTGTGTACATTTATACTGTAGGTATAAATAATCAGCCATAACAACATGTTCTGACACATTTCTAGCACAACCAGCATGCCTTGTGCATCAGTCACATCAGGGCCACCCATAGCCCTATAACCAGTTCACCGGTTTCCCATGTTTGGATTATTCTGATAGTCACTCAAATCCTTATGCTTGCCCTTTATTTTTTTCTGCTTCCAACACATTAACTCACATAACACATAAAGGTTTATTTTCAGACTAATATAACCCACATACATCTAGCTGCTCTTGTAACAAGACATTAAAAATGTAGCTATTGAGAGAAGGGCCAAATTTTAATGGCTATACAACTGGGTCGGACCAACCCCAAAACTGCAGCCCTCGTGGGATGTTCCTGGTCTGCAGTGGTCATGAGTGGCCAAGCCTCACTAATGCACATGGGGAGTGAAGGCAGGCCCGTGTAATCCGATCTAATAGAAGCAATAAAAATAAAGATAATAGAGAGAGATAAAGTGTCAGTGCAAAGTCCAGTGGTGGAGTGTAAATGTTTCAGTAGTAAAAGTACAGACTACCATCAAAAGGACTCTGCTTTCAACACATACACTTCAGGGCAAAAAAGGTTAATTTGCAGCCTAATATATCCCACATACTGTACATCAAGCTACCGTTGTAACAAGATATTGAAAATGTTCTCTTTTGAGAAGGGCCAAATTGTAACGACTAAACAACTGGGTCAGAGCAACTCCCAAACTGCAGCTCTTGCGGGATGGTCCCACGCTGCAGTGGTCTGGACATACCAAAAGTGATCCACGGAAGGAAAAACGGTGAACCGGCTGGCCCGTGTAATCTTATCCAATAGAAGTAATATATATTACACATACTGTACATAGAGGTAAACCTTTAATGCGAACATAATTTCTTTTCAGAAGCATGCTTGTATATTACAAGATTCAAGAGTTTTATTGTCATATGTACTAGTACAATGAACTTCTTACTTTGTTAACTCCTCTCGAGAATGATGGAGTGGAAGGGGGGAATGATTTACAATATAAAATATTTTTAAAAATATAGTATATACAGTAAAGTTTAATCAAAATGTAAGCAACAGCAGCTAAATTTTTTTAAAGGAATGAAAGAACAATAGACGACTCGCATTCTAATTCAAACAACCAACAATAAGAATTTTTTACAGTTTAAATGTACAGTGCAAGTAGCAATAAAGTGACCATTTGACAGTATCAAGTGGTGATAAATTGTCAGTGTAAAGTCCAGTGTTTGAATTGTCCCTGATATTAGTGAACATGTTTTAGTAGTAAAGGTACCATGGAACAGACTTTTTTTTCCCCCATAAGAAGTAGTTAATTTATTTATATATATATATATATATATATATATATATATATATATATATATATAGGGCTGTAGCTATTGAATATGTAAGTAAGTGAGTATTCTACCAAAAATGTAATCGATTAATCAAGTAATTGGATAAAATGTACTTTTGCTTAATATTTGTTGCACGACAAACAAATATTGCAATGTAAAATATATAAGAGAAACAAAGATTAAATGGTTTTTAGAAATCAACTTTTATTTTTTAAATGCATACAGCATTTTATCAAAAATAAACATTGTCATTATCCACAATACAAGGAAGGGCTTAAAGTTGACAGAGATGAATTAAGTGTGTTACAGTGCCATACATTCTTATTTTAAAGCGTTTTCTCAAATTCAAAAACTAAATTAATTTTTTTTAAATAAATAACTATGTATCAAAAAAACTAAGGCACAGGTTAATACAAATTTTTATATAATTTTATCGCTCCCTTTCAGTTTGCATCCCGCAACAGAACGCTCCCTCAAATCAATACACAGCTAAATGTTTGCTTCTCCTTCTGCTTTGTGGGTGACGTAAGCGCTTCTTCTTTGTTGGTGTTTACTGGCGGCTTACATCCGGAACACGCTGTGTCACGCCAAACAAATAATTGCACAAAAACACAACACAACCTTTTAAAATTAATTAAAAGAAGCTTTGAGGCAGAAGATTTTGCCCCGATAATTTTTTGTAATCGAGTTACTCGAGGAATCGTTTCAGCCCTATTTACATCACAGGATAATATATGCATGGCTGTAAAGAAAAAAATATAGTACAAGACAGACCAGTTTTCAAAGGGAAACAAAAAACCTAATGTACGCTTCTGGAATTTGCATTAAAAATAAAGCAGCGTTTTTATACAAATCTCAGGAGTATAAATATCTTTCTCCGTCATCTTCCTGGCCTCTAAAAGTCGATTTTCCACATCAGCCTTCCTTAAAACGCCTAATGCATCCTTTCCTAAGTCTGTTTTGATGACTTCTGTTTCTTGACCTCTTTGCCTGTGTCTTGATCTCTTTGTCTGCTTTTTCCTTGTACTTCCACACACTCCTCCTATACATTTCCCTTTCAGTACCACTCAGCATCTATTTGGAATTCTGTATCACCACCTAGAGGTCTCAATCTCCTCAGCTTCCATGTTTTTTAAAGCCGACTTTCAAGTCCAGTCTCAACAATAATCTTTTCTTGATCAGTGACTCCTGGTTCTAAAAGGCTCTTAAACATTGCCTTCTACTCTCTGTAGTTTTCCGAGCTGTGCCATCATATCTAGCAGGTATATTATAGCCTAAAAAATTCTAATTATTTAGGTTGGCATTCCTGTCAGACTCGTTACCATTGGCACAGTAGCATATTTTGAACTAGGGCAAACTGATCACTCTAAGCATTGTTTTTATTTTCAGGAAATAAAAGTTAACCTGATTTGCCTGTTGCTGTTTCAGAAACATTTTGGTTGTAGACTAGTGAAGTAGTAGTAGTGCATTAGTAGTGATCATAGTAAAATTGGCCAACAGGGCACTAGAACGATAGTACACACCATAAGAGGCAAATGTTATGTAATCTGTGTTATAAAAATTATCTGTACAGTATTCATATGCTGTGCTGTCTCTGTGACTTCTAGGTCATCATGCGTGTGCGGAAGGTAATGGTGTTGCTGGGTTTGGTGATACTAGGACTATTAGTAGGTGTTGTTTATCACTCGACTCAGATCAATCCAACTGTGACACAAAGTCAAAAAAGACTGCACTCGACCATACAGAAGATTCTTGACCGAACCGAACAGCTGAAGAACAGTGACAACGACATTCCCTACCATCTCAAACAAGCTACAGCACGGTGAGTAGACGCTGTTATGGCACATGATGAACATCATTATATCACGTTCATATAAATTTGGGGCCAAAAACAAGGCCGCCCAAACTGAATCCTTTTGTCTGGTTAGTGTTTTTTTTTTTTTTAAAGCTACACAGCCGTCACACTCCCCTGAGTTCTATTTGCATTGTATGTGGAAATGCTCCTACTTCCACTAATAAACACAGCTGAGGGTTTAACTTTTTTTTTTTTTTCCAGTGCTCAGAGAAATAAAATAAAAACCGTAAGAGCGCCATCTCAGACACTACAGACATTACTGAGCATGTTAAACGTTAAAGTCCTTTAAATCACAATTTGAAAAGGACTGAAAAAGTATAATTTGTTTGGAAGGGTTGTCAGAAGAAAGCCATTTCTGTCTAAAAATAACAGATGCATGACTTCTGGAACGATGTTCTATGTACAGATAAGACCAAAGTGGAGCTGTTTGGCCTTAATGCCCAGCACCATGATTGGCAAAAGCCGAACAGTATTTTCAGCAGAAACACCTCATATGAAGTGTCAAGCACAGTGGGGGATGATTGGGTTTGTTTTACAGCCAACGGCACCTGGGCACCTTTATCTCTGTATATCAGATTATTCAACAGATAAACGTAAGGAATGTAAAAAAAATAAATAGGCCAAAATTCCTCCAGAACGATGAGGGTGATAAAGTCATGCAGGAAACGATTGCTTCAAGTTATTCCTGCTAAAGGTGGATCTACAAGTTATTGAATCATAGGGGTACTTGTATTGCCCAACTGTTTTTTTTTTTTATTTGTCTTTATTTTTGTTAAATTAATAATGGCGCAATGAAAAAAGCTGTTTGTTGGAGGTAGTATATGCTTAATACTAAAACCCATAAAAACTATCAGATGATCCTTATTATGTTTTACACAAAAAAAAATATAATTGAAAGAGGGTTTTCTAGCTATCTTTCTCTGTCTCTCTTTATACTGTATACAGTACTGTGCAAAAGTCTTAGGCACCATAATATGTGCTGTACCAATTTTGTTAAACATGTTTATCAAGTCTGCATAATTATGTACAATATTGAGTATTTCCATATACAACTTAATAATTAATAAATAAGTAACATTAGAGGAGAATATATGCATGGCTATAAAGAAAAAATATATAGTACAAGACAGACCAGTTTTCAGAATGAAACAAAAACCTAATGTACACTCCTGGGATTTGCATAAAAATAGAAAGGACAAAGGTAAACCTAACAGCTGTTTTACTTATAGTACTGTGCAAAGGTCTTGGGCACATACAAAAATATGGCATAAGCAAAAGATGCTTTTGAAAACATTTCTGCATAAAAGGAACTTCTATAAAAAGCAATAAAGAGTAATAAAATAAACAGTAAATATTTTGAGTGAAAACTCATTGCTTAAAATCAGGAGTTTTAGACACAGATTTGTGCAGTTTTATAAGAAAACAGGTTTTACTGATCTTGCTGGAGAATATGAGTTCTTCTGGTAACTTTGTCACACTCGCTCCATTCTATTTTTATGCCAATCCCAGGAGCGTACCTTAGGTTTTTCATTTCCATAAATAAAACATGGATTAAAAACATGGAATAAAACATGATTTTGACTTGCTTCTTCCTGGCTATAACAAACCTTGACACCTCTACTTAAAAAGCCTGTATGAGGAATGTACAGTGGTGGCCAAAAGTTTTGAGAATGACACAAATATTGGTTTTCACTAAATTTGCTGCTAAACTGCTTTTAGACCTTTGTTTCAGTTGTTTCTGTGATGTACTGAAATATAAATACAAGCACTTCATACATTTCAAACGCTTTTATCGCCCATTCGACTGGGCATGATCTCAATCAACTTCTGGGCCAAATCCTGACTGATAGCAACCCATTCTTTCACGATCACTTCTTGGAGTTTGTCAGAATTTGTGGGTTTTTGTTTGTCCACCCGCCTCTTGAGGATTGACCACAAGTTCTCAATGGGATTAAGATCTGGGGAGTTTCCAGGCCATGGGCCCAAAACTTCAACGTTTTGGTCCCCGAGCCACTTAGTTATCACTTTTGCCTTATGGCACAGTGCTCCATTGTGCTGGAAAATGCATTGTTCTTCACCAAACTGTTCAATTCAATTAAATTTTATTTGTATAGCGCTTTTAGCAATTGTCATTGTCGCAAAGCAGCTTTACACAATCAAAAGAATTATTTAAGTAGTATGAAAAGTGTATAAATCAAAATGGTCAGTTCGTCCCTGGTGAGCAAGCTGAGGGCGACAGTGGCCAGGAAAAACTCCGAGATGGCAATAGGAAGAAACCTTGAGAGGAACCAGACTCAAGGGGGAACCCATCCTCATTTGGGTGAAACAGAAAGCAGGAAATGATCTGCATTTATACAGTGTTTTAGGTGACAGGCAGTTCAGCTATAATAGTTGATGTTAATTAATGTTAATATGGAGTCCAGTTAGTTATTGAAGACCCAGGTAGACTTGTAGAAAGTTTCAGTCCTGAACTATCGAACTGTCAAGTCTCCAGAAAAACAGTTGCCAACACCAGTCGAGGCCAGAACCGTCTTCTAGGTAGAGAGAATCATCCCCAGACGCCAGACGCATCCCAGAGAGACACATGGGGCATCCATGTGACGAGATCTTCAGCCAGAAGCGGGGCACCAGGATGGGTCAGACAGGTCCGGAGGGCAGAGGGAGTCTGGATCACTGGCAGCTCAGGAACGACATGTGTAGCTCGACATAGAGAGAGAAAGAGTGAAAGGGGGAGAGAGGAAAGAGAAAGAGGGGGAGAAAGAGAAGAAGAGGAGAGATGGCAGTTAGGTATGGTCACAGTCACACAATGTATAATGTGAATGTATATTAACTGTAGAGTGCAAGCAGAGACTCCGGCAGGACTAACTATGACAGCATAACTAAAAGGGAGAGCCAGAAGGAAACACAAACATGAGGGCTTCCTGAAATGTAAAGCAACCAATCACCTCACTGTCAGCAAACCTGAGTGATCAATGAGAGTGAGGAAGACAGCATCCAAACATACCAGTTCACCATAATACTCTACGTCCATGAGTCCCCCAGATCTGCTCCTTTACCTATGGCAAATCTATTTATAAAAATGCTTGGCTAAATAAATAGGTTTTTAGCATAGACTTAGTCATTTACTACTTTAACGAGTGATGTCTCTGTACTGTGATGAGGCCTAAATCCTGACTGAGCATAGCTGCTCCGCTACTATCTTTTCCAGAATCTTAGAGATAAAGGGGAGGTTTGATATTGGCCTGTAACTGGACAGCTGACAGGGGTCGGGGTCAGGTTTCTTAATTATTGGTTTGATAACTGCTAATTTAAAAGATTTTGGAACATAACCAATGCTGAGTGAGGAATTAATTATTCTCAACAGGGGTTCTGTTATTGCTGGTACTATCTGTTTAAGAAAATGTGTCGGTACAGGATCTAATATACAGGTTGATGAGTTTGCAGAAGAGATGAGTGAAATTAGTTAATTCTCTTCAAGGAGAGTAAAGTATTCTAGATTCCGATCTGACATAGTTAGTTTAACATCAGCATAAATTACATTGTTCGGTTTCAAAGCCTCAATTTTATGCCTAATATTTACAATTTTATTATTAAAAAAGTTCATGAAGTCCTCACTATTGCATGATGTTGTTGTGGAGATTTCTGCAGTGGTCTTATTTCTGGTTAATTTGGCTTCAGCATTAAATAAAAATCTAGGATTATTTTTGTTATTTTCTATAAGAGTGGAGAGATATGTTGATCTAGCTACACTAAGAGCTTTTCTATAGTTCAGGATGCTCTCCTTCCATGCTATTTGAAATACTAACAATTTAGTTTGACGCCATTTACGTTCTAATTTCCGAGCGGTCTGTTTTAAAGTGCGCGTGTGATCGTTATACCAGGGAGCAAGTTTCCTATCTCATATATTTTTTATTTTAACTGGAGCTACATTATCTAAGGTATAGCGAAATGTCGACTCTGAATATTCAGTCGCCTGATCGAGTTCTGTGGGGTCAGACGGTGATCTAATCGAAGTTGGGAACTCTGGGAGATTACTGATAAAACTCTGTTTGGTAGTTGATGTGAATGTACGTTTCATACGGTAGCGCGGCGCTGTGCGTACATTATTACCGAGACACACTTGATTTGAGACAAGATAGTGATCTGAGATAATTTCAGATAGTGGAATTGTGAATAAATTTCCTATACTTAATCCGAATAATATTATTAAATCTAAAGTGTGACCTGCTTTATGAGTGGGTCCTACTACACACTGATTTACTCCTACCGAGTCCAGTATGGAAATGCTGTTCTCAGAGGGTCTTGACAATAACTGCTTTTGATGTTAGAGATCTAATATTTAACAGTCCTAGCTTCAGATCAGAGGTGCCGGCTGCGCATTTAGTATGATCCGAGTTTGTGGTCTTTATGTTAATTAAATTATTAAAACAGACATTCTGAATCTTTCTACATTTTTGCTAAGCTCGGGGAACAGACACAGTCTCAATACAGTGAACCCTGGGTGACGACTATGCACCTAGTAGATGGTTGGTTTAGCCTGTCTGTCTGCTCCCTGGCCTGGGCTCTGGATTGTCACCGATTAACTAGGCCTTTTCTGAGACTAAGAGCTATACAACAAGAACACCGTCCCCGTCTCGCCCTAACAGGCCAGTTTTGCCCTCAAAGGTCTTCCAATTATCCATGAAACCCACGTTGTTTTTAGAGCACCACCTGGACACCTCTATAAAGTTGTTCTTATAAACCTCTGACTGACGAAGGCGTATATCATTAGCTCCAGCATGTACTACTATCTTAGAGAACCTGTGCTGTCCTAGAGCCCTAAGATAACCTGCTATGTCCGGGGGGTGGTTATCTCCGCCTGCGGCACCCAGACTGTCCGCTACAGGAATACCACTGCTCTCACACTCTCTAACCCTTTTTAAAGTCTGGATGCGCTCCTCTAACGCTGATATCTTCTTTGTCAGAGTGCTCACTAATACACACCTATCACAAGTAAAATTACCACTAACGACGGAGGAAGAATGTCTAAACATCCTGCACTCCACACACTGAACAAGCTGAATATTATCCATGATATCGTACCTGATTTGGAGTTTAGTTGTTTGGAGCTGAATTCCTTTTGTTGTTTTTAGACGAAGAAACTCGCGCGTTCTCAACTGTTTTTGGATCGTTAGAAGAAGTTGCTGTTGGAGGGTGTTTTGGTACTATTCTTTATTCATGGCTGTGTTTTTGGGCAAACCTCGTGAGTGAGCCCACTCCCTTGGATGAGAAGCAACCCCACACATGAATGGTCTCAGGATGCTTTACTGTTGGCATGACACAGGACTGATGGTAGCGCTCACCTTTTCTTCTTCGGACAAGCCTTTTTCCAGATGCCCCAAACAATAGGAAAGTGGCTTCATCGGAGAATATGACTTTGCCCCAGTCCTCAGCAGTCCATTCATCATACTTTCTGCAGAAGATCAATCTGTCCCTGATGTTTTTTTTGGAGAGAAGTGGCTTCTTTACTGCCCTTCTTAACACCAGGCCATCTTCTAAAAGTCTTCGCCTCACTGTGCGTGCAGATGCGATCACACCTGCCTGCTGCCATTCCTGAGCAAGCTCTGCACTGGTGGCACTCCGATCCCGCAGCTGAATCCTCTTTAGGAGACGATCCTGGCACTTGCTGGACTTTTTTTGAACGCCCTAAAGCCTTCTTAACAAGAATTGAACCTCTTTCCTTGAAGTTCTTGATGATCCTATAAATTGTTGATTTAGGTGCAATCTTAGTAGCCACAATATCCTTGCCTGTGAAGCCATTTTAATGCAACGCAATGATGGCTGCAGGCGTTTCTTTTGCAGGTCACCATGGTTAACAATGGAAGAACAATGATTTCAAGTATCACCCTCCTTTTAACATGTCAAGTCTGCCATTCTAACCCAATCAGCCTGACATAATCATCTCCAGCCTTGTGCTCGTCAACATTCTCACCTGAGTTAACAAGACGATTACTGAAATGATCTCAGCAGGTCCTTTAATGACAGCAGTGAAATGCAGTGGAAAGGTTTTTTTAGGATTTAGTAAATTTTTATGGCAAAGACATGCTATTATAAAAACTTAAGCAGCAACTTTTCCAATTTCCAATATTTATGTAATTCTCAAAACTTTTGGCAACGACTGTACATCAAAAAATGCCCCGTGCAACGATTTAACGCATGTTCTAAACATGCCTGGACGATTCTTTTTTCTGTTAGTAGAATTTTAATTATGCTTGATGTGTAGCCAAATGTAAAAATGAAACCTTCGGTTTAGAAATACATGTAGGGAGAAGTCGTTGGTGGAACTGATCACTTTCACCTTTTTATAGCATGATAAACATGTATAACAAAATTGGTACAGCATATAAAATGGTGCCTAAGACTTTCGCACAGTCATACATATACAGTGAGAAGAGTGCGAAAGGTGGTTAAAAAAATAGTATGCGAGTGCTGTTATGTTTTCTTAATAGTCCTCTATATACATTATGTTCTTACTGGCTATGACTATCGCCTAAGGGTTTGGTGCAGGAACAAAAACCGTCCTTTTGTTTGTTGGGTGGAGGTTAACAGAACCAGACATCCTGGAAAAGTGTACAGCTTTAATAGAGAAAAATTAACAGGGTGGTTGACGGCTGAGAATAGAGAAATAAACGTAATTTTTAAAAAGTTGCTAACCAAATTAACAAGTAGCACACCACTAGCTGACAGCTCTTGACCAAGTTAATCAAGATACAAAGGGTGGGACCTGCCCCTTTTGCTAGGGTGAGATAAACAATTATCTGTACCCATGTGGTGAAATATACTGGCATGCACAGTTTTATCTCTCTCTTCAAGGTGCGGAGCCATCAGGGCTCCACCAATAGCATGACAACGGCTTATGAATAATAAATGGATTACAGTTTATTCAGTATGTTGAATAACTGTATGGCACCTTGCTGTTTTTGCAGTACTGTTTTAATATTGAAAAAGACATCGGCCATGGAGAGCATCAGGTCCTGGCATATTAAAAGGCTCAACCTAAAAGTAAAAGCATTTCGACACACACACAGTGTCATGAGAACTTGCAGGATTGCAACTAAATAGTTGTGTGGGCCTGAGCAAGTCACTTGTTACTAATTAGAGAAAAGGCTTCAGTTTGCTAGGAAGCATAAAGATTGGACTTTGGAGGAAAAGGAAAATGTCACATGGTCTGATGAGTACCGATTGCCCTCTATTCCAGGACGATGGTCATGTCAGGGTAAGAAGAGAAGCACATGAAGCGATGCACCCAAGATGCATAGTGGCCACTGTACAAGCGCCCGGAGGCAGTGTTATGACCTGGGGGTCTACAGTTGAACTCTGATGCACTGTGTATATACTCTCATACCCATAGATGTGACAAATTTGAAAATCCTGCAGATTGCTTTTGGCCTATATACATATAAATTTTTTCTGTATGCATGTGACGGCACTGCAGGCTTTCATCATTAACCTTGGGTGCTGTCAGTGGAAAATAGACTGTATACAGTAGGCGAAAGTTCGTTTTTTTTCTTCCTCTTATGGCCCTGCCCCTTTTATACATGCTTTTCACATAATACGCTTCGGGGAAATAGAAAATTTCCCAACCACTGTTGTCTGAAATGAGGTCATACTGTAACTAGCTAAAGGTTTTCTTAGGTACTGTAGTTACAAAGAGTTCTAAGAATTCGCTGAAATAATTAAGAAAAGCATTTTTAAACGTTTAAAAGCATAAACAAAGGATTTAAAAGCATACAATATTTTTGCTCCATGATAACATTTAACGTAAATTTGATTTTCCTTTTTTTGGATGCTTTTTTTAATTATTGTCTTTGTAGTTTGAGTGATTCGGTGAGATAATGCTGTTGGTAATCTGCATTAATGTCTGAGTTCCTTTTTGCTAACTACAAAAGAACAAAGATAAATAGCCATGAGTTCTGAACGGTCAGAGGCAGATTTTCAAACTGTTTGTGTTATTTTCCTCCTCCTTTTTGAGGAGTCCTCTAGTGCTGCACTGAGACTGTATACAGGAGAAGTATACAGGATAACAATACAAATGCAAAGTCAAAAATGAAACCTGAAGACTTATTAGAATCGTTCATATAAATAATAGATTAGTTAGGTAGTTTCCTTTTACTAATATTTGACAAAAATTTGTAGATAAGCAATATAATATGAGAGGGAGTGCTGTTATTATGAATATCAGCACGGCTGTGAAGTAGCTTAAGGCTTACAATCTATTAAGTTTCTCTTTATATTTTCCACTTTAGAATATCTGCTACGGTAACTTACAGGTTCCAGGGTTAAATCCCTAAAAGCGTTAAATTGAAAGCTAGTGCGCTAGGATGTACAATTACATGTCCACACACCAAGTAGTGCCCTTGATTATGGGGTTCAGATGGATTTGGGATTCAGCCTTGTGTAAGAAGCTAGTTGGCAATGTAGCTCGCCTTAGGAATAAATAAAACCACACAGAGGCTCTTCTGAACGACTTTTGGTTTTGGCAGGCAGCTGCTCTCTCCTCAGTACTGATGAACCATTTGTTCTTGATCACACCTTACCAAAACAAGTCTCTGACTTTCCGGAGATAGAATTTAAACACATTTGAGGTTAAGTTTTTGATATGAAGGGTTCCCTTTTTATGCTAATTACATTATGCAGATCATTGTTACTGGTTATTGTTTCGCAAATTATTTAATAATTTATATGATGATGTAAGAGGACAGACTGCCCTGACACGAATTCCACTCCAGAGAATGTTTGATGCTTAAAATAGGGCTGTGCGATATGGACAAAAGAAACCTATCACGATTTTCTTGAACAATATTGCAGTTTTGATTAATTACGATTTTGACACACACAGATGTTTTACAGCGTGAATATGAAACATTTTTCCAAAGGAAAACAAATGGATCTTTATCAAAGACCTGTAACATGTCACTAAAACAGACATAAGGCAAAAACAAAAATCACCTAGTAAAGGTGTAACAAAATGTCTCTAGAACAGACCCATGGCAAAAAGTAAATGTGTGTTAGGGCTGTAGCTATCGAGTATTCTACCAAAAAAAAAAAAAAAAAACCTTAAATAAAATGTCATGTAGTTTAATAGAACAGCAATGTAAAATATATAAGAGAAACAAAGATTAATTGGTTTGCTTTTTAGAAAAAAGTTTGCTTTTTATTTTTTAAATGCATACAGCATCTTATCAGAAATAAACATTGTCATTATTCACAATACAAGGAATGGCTTAAAGTTGACTGAGATGAATTGCCTTACAGTGCCATACATTCTTATTTTAAAGCCTTTTCTCAGAGAAACTAAGGCACACTGTTATGCGCTAAAATGCCCCTCTGCCAGTGGTTTGCTACTCGTCTATTTGCATTTTATTTCCTGTATTTTATAGCTGCTTGACCTATACACTTTCAGTGAATTCTTTTTTTAGATAGTAAGTCATTTAATGAGAGCCTAGATCCTTCACTTTTGTGGTGTAGCTCAGAAAGTAAGAAGGACAAGTTGCCGGTATATGCCGGGGTATTAACTTTTTACTAACCAAGTTAATATTTTGCATTAATATTGTGTGAGGTTTAAGCTTTGTTCCTCTTTGGTTACATATGCAACCTTGTAGGCTTCTTCGTGATTTTGCATTCAGAACCATAAGATTTGTCTCATGATCTGTGCACATGGTTTAAAATGAACCAAAAATTAATGTAATTATAAAGTTAACTCATTGGTAATTTTCTCAAATTTGTGGCAGTATACTGCATGTTGCCTTTCTTTATATATATATATATATATATATTTTTTTTTTTACCACCACTTATTTTTATACTTATTTACCAACAACTGTTACATTTTTCTCAACAGAAATGAGTGTGTTTGTGAGGGAGACTCAAGGCTTTTGAACGTCCCTTTTCTTGACGTTTTTTTTCCTCCGGTCGGTGCCAAGGAGTTGCACTCGGCATTTAGCGCCCCGGAGCGAGAAGACATAAGGAAACGACGTCACAATGAGTATACCAACTTCCTAAAAAGGTAAGGTTATCAGTTCCACCACAATGAGTTTCGCCTTCGTGTATTTCTAAACTGAAGGTTTCATTTTTACATTTTGTCACTTCTCAAGCATAATTAAAGTTCTACCAATGGAAAAAAGAATTGCACAGGCATGTTGAAAACATACGTTAAATCATTGCACAATGCATATTTTGATGTACATTCCTTATGCAGGATTATTTATGGCTTTGAGGCGTTTTATTACAAAATTTTGCCACAATTGTTTTATGCTTTCTCGGAGTACCCCACACGTACAGTAACAATTTTGTTATATATGTTTATCATGTCTGGATAATTATGTACAAAATCATTCAGTATTTCCATAAATAACTTAAAAATGTATAAATAAATAACATTACAGGAGAATATATGCATGGCTGTAAAAATGTTTTCAGATGGAAACAAAAAAAACCTAATGTACGCTCCTTAGATTTGCATAAAAATCGAATGGAGCGATTGTGACAAAGAGGAAATCATATTCTCCATCAAGCTTATTATGAATGCATTCTTTTTGCTCTTTCAGATCACATACAGCAGCCGACGTTCTGATCATCGCCGAGGCAAACAATCCTCTTCAGTACCCCACCCAGGGTGTCGAGGTCCGGCCTAAAAAATCTACTTTAATTCCTGGTGAGTGCCACTGTTATGAAGATCACTCTGAATAGATAATTAGGGTTTTGAGATTGTATGTGAACATATCCTTAAAACTATGTTTTTAAAGTACAGTACCTTAAAAAATTCTACATCCCCCTTGTACTTTTCCACATTTTGACATGTTACAGCCACAGACGTGAATGGATCTGATGGGAAAGTGGCAGGTTATTTGTGAAGTGGAAGGAAAACTGATGACAATGAAGTTCTTTTTACAAATACAAATATAAAAAGTGTGCTGTGCATTTGTTCTCAGTCCCCTGTACGCTGATACCGCTAACTAAGTCCCGATTATCTAGGGCTAATATTTATTAAAAATAAAAAGCATGTTATTTAACAAAAGAATGATTGATATGCCGAAGCTTGTCCTTTTTAAAGACCTACATTAAACACCAAGTTTCCTGCCACAAGAACGCCCTTCAGAGGCCTGTTCCTGTTTCTTGGTTTCTCATCTGTTTTCTTTCTCTTTTTTTTGGCTTATGTGTCCTTGAAAAAATAAAAAAGAGAAGTAGTTAATGGAATGATTGTCGTGTGACCTGCCTGCACAGTGGTGTTAATTTCGTCAACAAAAATGATTATGAATATTATTGAAAATTAACATTCGTTAACGACATTTTTCTTCTGTGACCAAGACGAGACGATGGCGAGACGTCACGGATATCAGTGAACAGTAACGGTGACGAAATCAGCATACGATATCGTTGACGAAAAAGACGAGACTAAAATGTGGTTTAAAAAATTAAAACTAATAAGACATCTGTCATCATTTTCGTCAACATGAATTTTTTGTCATAATCCGCTGTGTTATTCGTGTGTTCAGTCATTATGGCGCGAGCAGCAGTGTTCACCGGGTCACAGCGCGCATCGTATCAGGAGTAGTTACAAGCTCAGTCATGTTTAACTCTTTGTCATCACGGCAGCATTTGAGATCCTTTCTATAGAATTTAAAGAGACGTATTAAACTTCCCTTAAACACACACAAGCTCTGTGTGCACGCACCTATGAGACGCACGCACACACACAGATTATCCGTGCAGCACATTTCATATGTAATTGTTTGAGCAGTTAGTATTATATGTGTATGAATGGTTGTTTCATATGTGTGTGTGTCAGTGTTTCGTGTGTGTGTGTGCGTGAGGGAAGTTTGATTTAAGCCGTATACGGAGCCTCATACTGTAGATTTTGAAAAAAAGTATAGTAATATCGGAGGGAAAACAGTGTGGGCACACAATTGCGAGGAAAAATACTAAAAACGTGAACGGACACATTAAGGCATACCATAAAAATCTGCCTCTTTGTGATAATTATGTGACCACATGTTACCACATGTTAACATAATTATGTTGTGAAAAACCTTAAAAGGTTTTGGCTAGACTAGATTGACTGTAGGCTTAATAATAATATTATTGCTTAAATGTTATGTTTTCATCGATTAAAACTAGACAAAAAAATACTTAAAGGTTCCTCTGACTAAAACGAGACTAAAATGTCCAGACTTTTAGTCGACTAAAACTTGACCAAACAAAAATAGAATAAGATTGACTAAATATGATAAACACTAACAGGGACATTTATCCCGGGACTAAGACTAAAACTGAAAATAACTGACAGAATTAACACTACTGTTACAGTACAGACGACACGTACAGTACATCACCCCGCGCCATCTTGCAATCGCATCATCCATTGTCGTCACATTTTTCTTTTATAAGCATCTCCAGTAAACCATCCTTAGCAATTTGATCAAAAATTCACAGAACCTTTATTAGCTGGTATAGAAGTACACTGGCTATGTTATTAGTTTTTTTTAAACATTAACCAC
Organism: Clarias gariepinus; assembly: GCF_024256425.1. Lineage (NCBI taxonomy): Eukaryota > Metazoa > Chordata > Actinopteri > Siluriformes > Clariidae > Clarias > Clarias gariepinus. The sequence continues at coordinate 6,759,042 of NC_071121.1, forward strand.
AGGGGGAGAGTCGAATCTGAAACTCCTCATAAATCATTTATAAGACTTGTTGTAATCATTGACCAAATTGCACAGTACCTTTTTAACAGAAAGCACAGATGACTAACTTACTTTATACCGTATGGTGGACATGAAGTCTGTCCCAAGAGACTTTGGTAACCATAACCAATGATCAGATTGTCCCTGGTGAGCAAGCCAAGGGTGACGGCAACAGTGGCAAGCAAAAACTCCCTGAGATGGCAGTAGAAAGAAACCTTGAGAGGAACCAGACTCAACAGGGAACCCATCTTTATTTGGGTGATAATGGAAATGAATATAGCTACAGTATAGAGAGAAAAAAGAGAGAAGAGAAGAGCGCAGAAGAGAAGGAGAAATAACGGTGAGGTATGGTCACTGTCACACAATGTATAAGGTGAATGTACAGTATATTTAGTGCAGAGGGCAAGCAGGGACTCCGGCAGAACTATCTATGACAGCATAACTAAAAGAGAGAGCCAGAAGGAAACGCAGACATGAGGGCTCCCTGAGATGTAAAGTGACTTCACTGTCAACAAATGATTGACGAGTGATCAGTGAGAGTGGGGAAGACAGCATCTAAATATACCAGTTCACCATAATACTGTATGTCCTTGAGTTTCCCCAGATCTGCTCTTTTACCTAAAGCAAATCTATTTACAAAAATGCTTGGCTAAATAAATTGGTTTTTAGCCTAGACTTAAACATTGAGACTGTGTATGAGTCCCGAACATTAATAGGAAGACTAGTCCATAACTTTAGGGCTTTGTAAGAAAAAGTTCTGCCTCCTGCTGTAGTTTTCATAATACGTGGTACTGACAAGCAGCCTGCATCCTTTGACCGAAGCAGGCGTGGCGGATCTTAAGACACTAGCAGTTCACTCAGATATTGCAGCGCGAGATCATTTAATGCTTCATACATCAATAGTAGTACAGTAGAACCTTGGATTACGGCTCGTGTTCCAAAACACTCGTAAACCAAATCAAATTCTTCCATAAGAAATAATGGAAACTCAAATTATTCGTTCCACAGCCCCAAAAAATAAATACATAAAAATAATTAACACAAAATATAAAATGAAAAAAGTGTATATGTACGTGTCTGTGTGAATCTAAATTAAGCTCCCCTCTCCCCTTCTCATCTTAGTTACCCTTCCTTCACCAATGCACGCGCACACAATGCAAACACTGTTTAATCAGAAAAATTAAAAATTACTCTCTCTAATGACACTCGATTGAGCGACAAACTAACGGAATCACTGCTATAAAGTAAAAATAAAACAAATTAACCTGCACTTTACCTTTGAAAAGAATCACGACAAAGCAATGTTCCGTGTAGAGAAAAGAGAAAGTGTGTGTGTGTGTGTGTTTGTGTGTCTGTGAAGACGAAAATAGGAGGGGTCTGTGTGTGTGGGGGGGATGTCCAATGACGCGTGCACGCACACAGACACAGAGCAGGCTGAACCAGGTTGAGAAAGAAAATAGATTTTTAACCTCTCTAATGAGACTTGCTTTTGCTTTACAACCGCGCTGTACACACATGCATACAGACACAAAATAAAATGTTTTACGCGCACACACGTGTTCAGTGTTAAACAGTACACGCGTGCACAGATGTTAATTATACCAGTAGGAGACACGCACTAAGATTCAGCAGGAGAGTTGATTATCCACAATTCCGCAGCGCGAGAGAGAGAAAAACCATTGGCTCAGTTGTGATCACGTGGTGCTCTGCGTCAGTACAAGAAGCGCATGCGTAATCGTGATACTTGGTACTCGTGAACCAAGACAAGTAAAAATTAATTAAAAATCTCTGCTCGTCTTGCGGAACGCTCGCAAACCGCGTTACTCACAAATCAAGGTTTCACTGTATTTTGAAATCGATGAGAATTTCACAGGGAGCCATTGCAGTGTGGATAAGAGAGTTATCATATCTTCTGGTTCTAGTGAAGACTCTCGCTGCTGCATTCTGGACTAACTGAAGCTTGTTTATGCACCTAGTTGAGTGAACAGACAGTAAGGCGTTACAATAGTCCAACCTAAAGGTGATAAAAGCATAAACTAGTTTTTCTGCATCGTTTAGAGACAATATATATGAAAGAATGCTGTCCTGGTAATATTATTTACATGTGCTTCAAATTAAAGGCTGGAATTTATAATCACACTGAGGTCGTTTACTGTTGCACTTGATGGAACAGAAAGGCTTTACAGCTAATAAAAACTCAAATTTCATGATCTCAGAAAATGTTTTATCTTATTTAAGACTAATTAAAATATTTGATCAATAAAAAAAAAAAAAAAAAAAAACACACAAAAATGTTGGATAACTGAAAAGTATGAACATGTACAGCACTCAATACTTGGTCAGGGCTCCCTTTTCATGAATTACTGCACCAATGCACCTTATTGCTGGCCTTTGAACTCTGCTGATGTTTTCATGCTGTTGCCACCTACACTTTTTTTCAGCTCACAGCAACACACACACACACACGCACACATTAATAAGGCATGTTCTCTTTAGGTGTGTTCTCACCCACCCACCCGCCCACTTACCACACTCTCTGGACCTTCACCCTACACGTCACGTCACTTCACCACTCCCCTTCACCACAGACTTATCTAATCTTTTTTCGTTACAAGATAACTCCCATAATTACCATCTGCCATTTTTAAGCTTGAATAGTATAATTATTGTTTAATTGCTGCTACTTTACTGATTAAACAAAAGCTAAAACCAAGGAAAAACAAAGTTTATTAAAAGACATTTTAATGAAGTATTCATCTTCATCACCTTGGCTCAGTTACCACATGCACAAAACTGCCTAACTCAACCATCTCCTTCTTAGGTTTTTCCCCTTTTTCTTACTTCCCTTGACCAAATTCGCCCACTGGTTCCGGTTACTTGTTTTCCCTTTTTTCATCCCATGGGTTTGTTTTATCTGGTCTAATTTATCGGGTTGTTTCCTAATAAGAGATAACGAGTGCCTCTCGGCTACAACAGCCCAACAGTCCATTCATACTTTGTCCATTCATACTCTGAGTCCATTCTCCTTACCCTTTGCTTTGGCGTGGCATCTCTCCTCAAGTTTGTATATTTCTTTTCTGAGTCGGCCAAGGATAACGTTTTCTTCCTGCAGTGTAAGAGTTGTGCTCACTATGATTTTAGGTGCGAACGCACCTCGCTTTTCTTGGGCCCTCTAGTCCCACAGTTCATCCCATATGAGTTTTTTTTTATTTTATTTTTTTAATGAGTTCTAAAATTAGGTTAAATGGTTATTCTTAGTATTTGATTAGTGAAAATATTTGTTTCAAGTGTTTAACATGATTAAATAGTCATTTACTTGATTAAATATGTTTTGTCTAAAAACATGCTTCCATACCAGTCAACTTGTATATGTTAGTGCGTGTGTAAATGTGTGAATTTGTATGTATGTATATGCATGCATAAGTGAGTGCATGTGTTGAAAGCAACACATGATTTTACATTAGGTTTGTATTCACAATGTTGATAAATACATTTTAAAGCTGTTCTAATGCAGCCATTCCTTTAACAGAGGGATTTTAGTGTCTGAAGCTTTCTTAGAGCTATACCTTTAAGAAAGGTTTTTAGTGTCTAAACTGCTTTTACTGCTATTTATTCGAATGAAGAATCCTAATATCCTGATGATAGAAACTGATCCATAGTTTTTTAGTCCATGCGGACAGGCCCATGTACCGCCTGCCAGGTGGCAACAGAGAGAAAAGTCTCTCTCTGTTGCGGGCAGTGTGGTTGTGGTCCTGGATAATGCAATGGGCTTTCTGCAGGCATCGCTGTGTCCACCACTTTTTGCAGTGCTTTGGCTGGAACAGTTCCCATACCACACTGTGGTACATCCTGTCAGCAGGCTCTCGATGGTGCATCTGTACAACTTTATGAGTGTGCTGGTCTTCATGCAGATCTTCCTTAGCATCCTCAGGAAATAAAGCCCCTGGTGAGCTTTCTTTACCCCGGTTTCAATGTGTGTTGTCCAGGAAAAGTCATTTTTGATGTTGATGCCAAGGAATTTGAAGTTGTTCACTTTCTCGACCTCCGCGCCATTGATGTAGATGGGGGAGTGTCCAACCCTCTGCCTCCTGTAGTCCACTATCATCTCCTTTGTTTTGGAAGAAGAAGGTTATTATCCTTGCACCAGTTGGCTACTCCCATGACAACTTCTATGTAGGCTCATGATCTGTAATGAGACCCAAGGTGGTCATGTCGTCCTAACATGTAGATGTAATTTGAGCTGTATTTAGCAATGCAGTCATATGTGAACAGAGAGTACAGAAATTGTATTGAGGGTTATTGATGATGAAGTGTGGCTACCGATTTTTACCACCTGTGACCTGCTGATCAGAAAGTTAAAGATCCAGGTGCACATGGATTATGGATCATGGATTTGCATATCCATCCCCAGATCAGCAAGTTTATTAATTAGTTTAAAGGTTATGATGGTGTTGAATGCAGGACTGTAGTCTACATAATGCATTCTTACATATGTGTTCCCTCTATGTCTGTGGCCCTTTCGTTTTGTATGCAAACAAAGTAGTTTGTAGTTTGTTTAGTGTGTCAGAGAGGGCGGGGCAAATATGTGTTTTGACTAGTTGCTTGACGCACTTCATGGTGACTGATGTTAGTGCCACCGGTCGATAGTCGTTGAGACAAGATATTTAGTTTTTTAGGAATAGGAACAGTGGTTGATGCCTTAATGATGGAAGGGACCACAGACTAACTCAGAGAGAGGTTGAAGATACTGGTGAGCGCCTCCATAAGTTGGTTGGCACATGGCCTCAGGACCCGGCCTGGGGTGCCAGCGGGTCCTGGGGCTTTGTGTGGATTAACTTATTTGAGTGCTTGTCTTACCTCAGCCGTCTCCAGAATAAGTATAGCTTCATTCCTTTTCACGTGTGGTCTAGTGCAGTGGGTGATAAGATTATCTGGAAGTGTTGCGTCGAATTCTAGCTTACTCCTTTGTAATCTGTGATAAAGCGTATTCCACAGACTCCTGGGATCTTGACTTTGGGAACTCCACCCTTCTCTTGTACTCTCTCTTTCTGAGGTTATTCCCTGGCAGCTTTGTAGTCATCAGGATTCCCCGAATTAAAGGCAGATGTCCTTGCTTTCAGCTTAATGTGGACTGCCTGATTCACCCACAGCTATATGTTGGGGTAGAAGCAGATGGTGGATTTAGAAACAATGAACTTAGGGATATAGCCTGTGACAGTCAGTGTATTCATTGAAGCTGCCATCAGCTGCGTCCTCGAACACCTGCCAATCAATTCTTTTTAAAGCAGTCCATTAACATCTCTTCAGTTTCCCTGGTCCACTTGTAAATGACTCTGAGAACCGGTTTACCTTGTTTTGGCTTTTGTCTGGATGCTGGCAAGAATATAATTGAGCAGTGGTCTGATTTTCCGAAAGCGGACCGGGGGAGAGGTTTATAGCAGTCTCTGAAAGTGATTCAGAGTTTGCTCTCCTCTGGTGGGAAAAGTAATGTGCTATTGATATTTTGGAAGCACCTTTTTTATATTAGCTCTTTTAAAGTCTCCTGAAACAATAAAAGCAGCATCTGGGTGTGGGTTTTCCACTCCATTTATGATCTTGTACAGTTCCTCCAATGCTCGTGATTTATCAGACTGTGAGTGAATGTAAACAGCTATGAGGAGTACTGTGCTGAACTCTCTGGGGAGGTAGAATGGCCTAAATGTAATAGTCAGGAGCTCTAGGTCTGGTGAGCATTGAGGTATTAGCATTCAGACATCTGTAGCCTACGCAGAATTAACCATAAAGCAGATCCCCCCCTCCCTCAACCTGCCTGAGTTTACTATTCTATCCAGTCGGTAGAAGGAAAAGTTGTCCGATATAACAGCATAATCCAGAATGCTGGGCTCAAGCCATCCCTCTGTGAGTGCAAGGATTAATTTCTGATGTCCCAATGGTATTTAATCTGCACGCAGCTCATCTGAATTATTACCCAGGGACTGGATGTTTGCAAGCAGTATGGAGTGCAGAGAGGGTCTGTTGTTTCTCTGCCGGTCTCTGTACAGCTCGCCTGCGCGCGTTCCTCTTTTCCGAATTCGCTGCCAGTCACAGTTGAAGAAGAGAGTCGCAACTGTGTTGAAAGTGCGAAAGTGCAGGATAAACCAAACAAAATAAAAATAAAAAGACAACAGTTTACTAAGTTAGCACTGGTGGCTCAGTGGTAGGCGTTTCGTCTGCCATGCGAAAGGTTCAGGTTCGATTTCCAACCAGTGTCCAAACCCCAGCCACTAAATACAGTGCTGGTCCCGAGCCCGGATAAAATAAGAGGGTGGCATCAGGAAGGGCATCCGGCATAAAACCTGTGCCAAGCTTGTATGTGCGGACCGGATGTTCCGCTGTGGCCAAAAGTTCAACAGTTGGAATAAAGAAAAGCATGACACACTGGCTAGATAAAAACAGATTATGCAGTTTTACAAAGGGTAAATTAAAATCTTTCAAATAGGACTGGGACTACATGCCACAACCTTAACATTGATCAAACAAACATCCAGAAATCTCACACACCATCCTGAAATTGCTTTTTGCACAATATTTATCACCTGCTCTTTGCACAAGGACTGTTTTTATATCTTCGCTGCTAATTACAAGAAATGTTTATTGTTCTCATCTCGCTGCCTGAAATCATCATCTCATTACTAGTCTATGGGATTGTCATGCTGTTTCTCGTGTTGTTGCTATAGTACTTATTTTTTCTGATAAATATTTCTTTTTTTTCTTTCCTTAAGGGTTGGGCCTTAATGTAAAACCACAGAAGGTTTATTCAGTAAGTTTTCCAATTGCTTTTCTTCCATCATGTTTATTATAACTGCGTGTTTGGTACATTTAGATTTAGTCCATTCTCAAGTTAATCCCTGCAGGATTTTATACAGTATGCTAACAAGACATTATTTTCTATTTATTATCTTTGCTATAGTAATATTAACCTATATGTATGTCTGTCTATCGCAGGTTAATTTAACTGCCAGCATGGGTACATTTGACGTAGCAGCCTTGGTGGATAAGGTCAACATATATGGGGAAGGAAAAATGCACATGACCCTCTCCAGCCTACGTCTATCTTCTCTTAACAGACAGCTGCAGTTCGTCAATTATACAAATACAGTTTTTCATCCCAAAACTGCAGACATAGGTAAGCTGTCACATACTGTACAGCTGAGGCTGTTAAATGAAAGTTGAAGTAAACTAAATCGTTTTAATTGTCGGCGGCACGGTGCTGTAGTGGTGGTGTCGCCTTGCACTTCCGGGGTCTGGGTTCGATTCTTAGCCAGGCTTGATTCCCGTCTCCCCGTTGTTTGTGGGTTTCCTTCGGGAACTCTAGTTTCCTCCCACAGTCCAAAGATATGTAGATTAGGTTAATTGGCATTCCCAAATTGCCTGTAGTGTGTGAATGTGTGTGAATGTGTGTAAATGTGTGTGTATGTGTGTGTATGTGTGTGTCCTGCGATGGATTGGCACCCTTTCCAGGGTGTACCCCGCCTTGTGCTCTAGGTCTTCTGGGATAGGCTCCAGGCCCCCCGCAACCCTGAATACAGGATAAATCTGTATCGCTACGTAGGTTGTAGAATGCCTTGTTCCACCAACCAAGTAGTGCACATGTTCAGGGGTTAGAGAGGGATTTGGGATTAATGGCATTTGGATTTATTAATGCCGTATTAAATTGTAAAAGAAAATGTAGCTTTGTATTATTTTTATATCTGATTCCTTTGGTTAACCGATTGTGTACCTTTCCAAACCAGTGCAATTTGCTACTGATGGGTTCCAGGCAGCCTTCACCATTAAAATCCAACATGGAATCATTCCTAAGCTCTATGATCCTGGACCTATTGGGCCCAAAGGAGGTAACTCACCCAGTCCTTCACATGTAATAATGCACATAAAATGTTATTAAAATAAAATAATTGTTTCATTCATTTTTACTTTCTTTCTCTTGTAGAATACGACATAAGCAAGCTTGTGACCATTGCCACGAAAACATTTATTCGTTATGACAAGCTTCAGGATTTGATTGACAGCGTTCGACAGTTCTATCCAACGGTCACGATAATTATAGCTGATGACAGCGAGCATCCCAAGCCTGTAACTGGCCCTTACATAGAGCATTACACCATGCCTTTTAAAAAGGTAAAGAGCTTCACTGTTCTGTAGTGTAAGATACAATTTTTAAGACAAAAAATTAAATGTGTTTTAAGGATTATAGTAAAATAGATCTGTATTTATCTGATTTTTTTATTTTAATTTGTCCTCAACATAATGTTCCAGGCCTGATCTCACCAGCCTGAAGCAGGGACAGAAAGAAAGAGAGCAAATAAACTACACTGGATAATATTAATTAACTTCCATTTTCAGTAAATATGCCGATTGAAATCGGTTGCCTCTCAACTGGCCAGTCATATAAACCGTTATTATTGTGGTGACACAAAACACAGGAGGCGACACCCACATCAACATGTCGTCGCTGGTCTGGGAATATTACCCTGTGTCTTTTTAAATGCGTTAAATTTGCAATATGCAAAGATTTTTCTTAAGCAAAACCATGTGGAAAGGTGTGCTAAAAGCTTTAACACGACAAATCTTATTCACCACTTGAGAACACCACAACGTGAATAATTTGAGTCTGAATAATTACCCGCAAAGGGAGCAGATAAATCTCGTAAGTCGACCCTCACTCAACCAACCACCTATAGCAGAAGTCCTTAAAAAGACTTCTTTTTTTAATGTTCGGTGCAGATATTCAATCAGTTATTCACTTAGAGCTTTGTTTCATTTGCTGCATGCTGTAACGAGTGGCATGTGAAAGTTTGGGCACCCCGGTCATATTCTATTAATGTGAACAGTTAAGCAAGTGTAACATAAAATGATATCCAAAAGGCATCAGGTTAAAGGTGACACATGCCCTTTATATTTCAATCAAAATTTATTATTTTATTTTCATCTTTTATATTTTCAAAGTATACAAAAAAGGAAATAGGCCTGCAGCTAAAGATTTTAATCTATTCTTTCTTATAACAGTAAAGTCAAGTTAAGTTGGCTTTTATTGTCTCTTTAACCGTATACAGTTTAGTACACAGTGAAACGAAACAACCAAGGTGCTACATACAACATAAGGTTTATACAAAAGAGACAAAGTGCGTGTGCAAATGTGCAAACAAGCGTGACAGAATGACATTGCGACAAAATGATATCAGTACTTTGTGGTAATGAGATAATGAGTTGAGGTAGTGGGAGCAGAAACAGTAAACGTTTCTTACAAGTAGCAGCAAAGATAAAAAATATTTTGTGCAAATTAAAAAGTAGTGAATTAATATTTAAAATAGTATATACACGCTGTATATATAAAATAGTTTTCATTTAAAAAAAATAATAAAAAAACAGTATATTTGTCATCTTTTTACTAGATAAACTTTTATTAAAATCTTTAAACTGGGGCAGCTTTGACCAGCGCTGTTCTAAAGAATGCTTCCAGAGCCGGACTGAACACTGATGTGCGCTGTGCAGCATTCGGAGCTCATGCTGACTTAAAGAGTAAGATCAGTGTCTGACAAAGTTAATAAATGTTAAATGCTCATTGCAGCAGCTGACTGTTGAAACCACAGCAGTGGGCCCTGAATCAAGCTGGAGGTGCTCTATAAACCTCACTTTGCAGCTTGTATTGCATAAAAACACACAAAAAAGGACAACAGGAAAAAACACACAAATGACCACATACCACATGGTTTCATTTTAAGTATTATTTCCTTAAGTAAAAATGTACGACACTGTCTTGAGTATGTAGAGTATTGATGACAATTTATTCCAAAAAAACTTTTTTAATAAATCTGTTTTTATTTAGCAAGCATATGAGCGTTGTAATATTAGTTGTACAAAATAAAAGCTTGTATTTTTTGTACTAGCATTTATTTGTTTTCTATCCTATCAATTTCTTTGTCCAATAGAGCCTGCAAGAAAAACAAAATATTGTCCTATGTGGAAATATTTTGGACTAGTCACTTTAAATACCAATATGCAACAATTAAAGCAAGAATTAAAATTGTTTAGCCAACACACACACACGCGCACACGCACACGCGCACACGCACACACGCGCACACAACAAACTTGGATGTATGCCTAACCATAACAGTGGGCATTTCAGTGTTTCTGTACATTCAGTTCTGTATAATAGTGTGTGCTCCAGTGCTTTCTTCTGTTTTGTACCACATGTTCTGCTCAGTTGCAGTAACAAATCCAATCACACTATTACTGAACCCCCCGATAATGACATTGCACCCTTCATTTTATGTTTCGGTGCATCCTTTACTTTGGCAGTGCCAATTACTACAAATTATTTAACCAAACACTAATAAATAAAAATAGTTATGTATGCATTAGGTACTGTGCAGCCAGTTTCTTACAACATCCTGCATTGACTAAGCAATGACTGATTCACACAACATCCCTTTCCGAACTGTGAATCAGTTAGTTTTCATCCGTTTCTGGGAATTTAATATCCTAAAGGTCAAATATTATACTACTTTCAAACAAGTCTGCATCAGACTTGGAGCTCTCCTGCTGAAATACAGCGCAGATCCAATATTCTGGCAAGCCTGATTTCCTTTCTGTTTTACTTCTTTTCCAAACGCGCTGTTTCAGTGTCTGTAGCTTTAGATGAGCTGTCCCAGAACACCCCTTTGAATGCAAGGACTGGAAACTTTCTAATTTCAGGACCTTATCAGGCATTTCCCATCCATGTTCAGGCTTTTCCCACCAATGTTTCTGACAAACAACAATAATGGAGAAAGTATATGTATATGTAGGGTTTACGCTAGATGCATCCAGGGGCAGGCTTTGGGCATTGGGTGTGAATTGAACCCCGGCCTTCCACATGACAGGTGAGAAACCTCTCACTGAGCTGCCGATGACCTGGAGAAAGTATAAGTAATATCCTTAATTCTCAGTGACATCCTCACTATTTACTCTCTCACTCACTTATTCATTCTCTGATACCACGTATCCTGGGCGTTTGCCACGGCACAAACATAAACAAACATAAACTTGCATACACTTACACACCACAAGCAATGTGGAATTGCCAGTTAGCCTTATCTACGTGTCTTTGAACTGTGGAAGGAAACTAGAGGAAACCCACCAAGCATGGGGAGAACATGGAAAGACCCGAAGGTCTGATTGAACTGTTGGGAGGGCGTGAGTGCTAACCAGTACGCAACCGTGTCACCTCCTCAATATTCAGTGGAATAAAATTAACAAATAAATAAATAAAACATCACCAGGTTGGCCGCCACCCAATCATTATTTCCTGTAGCTTTTAAAAAATTTATTCCAAAGAACAGCAGAGCTTGGCTGGACTAAGCGTTAAGCCAGGGAAGGGTCTCTTGAAATATGAGGTCACAACAGGGGGAAATTTGAATTGATTATTTAAGCCAATACAAAAAAGCTCAAACAGCAGGGAATGTTTTTTTTTTTTTTTGGTTTGTTTTTTTGTGCCCAGTATGTTTTTTTTTTTTTTTTTAAGCCAACTGGAGAGTCATTTGAATGTCTAAAAATGACAAAGTGAATTTTGCATATCGGATCTCCTTTAACACTACATTTTTAAATGTAGGTTAGCATAGCCTCTACTTGCCACCAACTGCTAGCTAGCTACAGCACATGCTAAATCACTAGACTAGCATACAAACTGTGTTCATTAACACCTTTTTAACATTAACATGACCTGATTTCAAATTAGGTTTTAAATTTAACAGTTTATCTAGGTAAATTGGCATAATATTTCAGATGTGTTTAGTTCACTCGTCCTAGTTCTTGGTTGGCCTGGAATGCTAGTTCCAGTTTACTGTAGTTACTGGTTAAAAAAAAAAAAAAAAAAAAAAAATATATATATATATATATATATATATAATATATCTTTATTCTTATTGTTTTAAGGTCTGTTTTTTTCTTTTGGTGTGATATTAACTGCTACCTTTCCTCATTGCATTCCTGTGCTCGGTCAATGATCTTCATTTTAAAGAATGTTAAAGATTTCTGTCGGTTTTAAAAGGATAGCATATTTACAGTACCTGCAGTGAGGCATTTAACATCCTTTGAGCAGTTTATCAGTGTAGTTCTTCTAAAGAAAGCAACTACAGTATTTCAGTCTGACTGCTGAACTTTATCAATAACATTTTTAAATTTAACCACAGGGTTGGTTTGCCGGGCGTAATCTCGCTGTGTCGCAAGTGACGACTAAGTACGTGCTGTGGGCGGATGACGACTTCATCTTCACCTCTAACACAAGATTGGAAAAAATGGTGGATGTTTTAGAGAAGACCGATTTAGACCTGGTAAGAGGGACGCACTGACGCTCGCTTTGACTTTTGCTCTGTGAGGTTATGCTGATGGGCCATGGCTCTTTTTTTCCTGATTTGTTGACAATTTGCTTACATTCTGCATATACAAATAAGCAGCTGAGAGGGAGTGCTCAAGTTCAGTCATCCCTTTAGCCAAAGCTTCTTCACTGGTTTCTGTTCACACTTGCTTACCTTTCTTTTGACTGATCCTTATGTGCCACAAATGTTTTTCCGTCATTATTCTGGCTTATTGCAGTAGATTGAGTCACATTTTTCCAAGACATCGAATGTTTTTCAACTTGAGAGAGAGAGAGAAACTTTTCTCGATATTTAATTCACTACAGTGTGAGACTGCTTTGTGTGTGTTTGCATGCAATCAGGTTGGAGGGGCAGTCAGGGAGGTGACAGGATACACTGCCACCTACCGACATACTATTTCTACAGAAAAAGGTGGAAAAGACGGAGACTGCTTACACTTGAGGAAAGGCTTCCATCATGCTCTCGAGAGCTTCCCGAATTGTGTCGTCACGGATGCCGTCATCAACTTCTTCATGGCACGTACCGAAAAGGTGCGGCAAGTAGGCTTTGACCCCCGCCTGGCGCGGGTTGCACACCTGGGTAAGAATTATAACATCTTTCATATTAATTGATCATCTGATCAAAGACTGTTGATTAAATGACTGGAAACCTTTAACTTTAACGTTTATTTCCTCTGTCACTTTAGAGTTTTTCATTGATGGCCTTGGGGTTCTACATGTGGGTTCCTGTGATGATGTTATAGTCAACCACGCATCAAAGATAAAAGGGCTGTTGCCATTTGGACAGTCAGAAACCGATAAGTCCTATTCGAAGTTCCGGTATACAAACTACTCAAGCAACCAAAACGCTCTGTTTTACTTCAAGAACCACTTCAAATGCCAAACCAGCAATGGTTAACTGATCCTAAACATATTTGCACTATTTATGTCATGCCCAATGAACGTGATGTGCCTAAAGAGACTTTTTACAAAGTTTAAGTTTGTTACAAAGACATATCACATAAAATGCAAATCTCGGGACCAAACATGACGTGTTAGTGTGTACCTCATGCAACATTTACTCTGGAAATCACAGAAAGCACGTTTGCAGTTTTACCTTTTCATTTTTCAGTATGGACTTGGGTGTCGGTGTGGCCTTATTTATATGGTATATGGTATTTGGTAAGACTAAACAATTGAAGCACTTGAGAAACACTTTTGGAACTTTCAAGCTTTTTTATACTGTAAATAAAAATGGCTGTTATCACTTAACATTTTTCTTATTTTATATAATTTCTATTTCCTTTTTTTTTTCAATACCTAACTGCTAGTTATTGGCTTGCACAATGGCGGAGCAGGTAGCATTGCAGTACTTAACACTCATCATAACACTCCTGTGCTGGGTTACTGTCTGTGCAGTGTTTTGCACCTTTTCTCTGTCGCTGTGAGTTTCTCTCTAGGTACTCAGGTTTGTTCATCATCATGCAGCTAGGTGGGACTGTTGCGCTGAACTACCTATAAGTGTGAATGAAAGTGTATATGCTTATATGCATGGTGCCATCTATTGGACTGGAGTCAGATTCAAGGTCCAGGATGAATGTATGGATGGTTCTTCCAGAGCTAATTTACATCCGGTGTTCCACTTCAACCACTGGATGGCAGTATTGCATTAAAAGTGTTTTTATGTTATATTTTGATGTAATTATTTTTTTATATATAATAATAGAAAAAAATGTAAACTTTTTAATATAACTTTTTAAATGTTTACATCTCATTGACTATTAGATTACATCCCACTGTCGACTAAAAATGAGCTGTTATATCAGCTCCTTAAATTATAGATAAGTACTAGATATCAGAAAATGGTTAGTTTAAAATATCTTTAATTACAGTAATTACTTTTTTATTAATTAGATAACACCTCAATGTCAAGTGTTCAAGGGAGATTGTTGCATACTTTGGATGATATTTTGGATGCCTTCTGTATTGTTTTATTTTGCAAACAAGAAAAAAAAATAAAATGAGAAAAACCCATTGAATTAGAAGATGTGTCCAAACGTTTGACTGGTAGTGTATATGTTCAGTATGTTTATAAATATCAAATTATATAATATTTTGTTTTATACAATGCAGTCTAATGGGTGGTGGGCACTGTGAATGTAACCTGTTTAAAGGTTAAAATAAAAAAGCTTTAGGACAATGATGTCAATTTCTATTTTTGTTGGGCCCACCTTGTCTTCATTCATTCTGAGTGTACGGACAACACTGATTAGCTCCGATTTGTGCATACCTATACTGCCTCTAATGCAATTTCTAAAGTATGATTATGGGCTAAGTATGTATAAGTATGGGCATTCAACATCATGCAGCAAAATGTTTTATTTTCTTCCCCACTTTTGCATGCTGCATTAACTTGCGTAAGGTCAAGTTAAGGGACAAGGATTAATGATGACTAGAGCAGCAAAGATGAAAGGAGACAGCAGAGGGCAGTGTGTCATTTTGTGGTATAGTGCCATAGTGTACATACAGGGTGGCCTCATGAAACCATAGGCAAAAATAAAATTCATTTTCATCTCAAACTGGGAATTGTGCAGAATAACTTTAAATAATAATAATAATAATAATAATTTTGGTCTCTGTATAATCTCCTGCTGCACTAATGCACTCATCCCAGTGTTTCACTAGTGCTTGGAGTGAGTCAAGGCTTTTATTAGGAATCTAGCCTTTTATTGTCATTTCAACCATATACAATTCAGTATATGATGAAATGCAACAACTTTCCTGCTGGACCAAGGACCAACATAAATTAACAAATACTAACCAGCTAACTAACTAAGAAACCTAATTAGCTGACTAGCTGAGACGAAACAGATTAACATTATAAATAAACAGAAACTAAGTCCTATGAAGAAAAAGATATGGGATACCATTAAGATAAAAAGTTTTCTCAGTATGCCAGAGTTATGATCAGATTTCTTTTCGTCTGAAATGCCGGCCTCCCGGGAACTCCTGTAATGCCCCAAACATGTAGAAATGGCTTAAACCGAGGTCAGGGCTGTACATGGGATGTGGGAATAACTCCTAGTCGAGTTCCGGTAATGTTCAAGTGGTGTTCCTGAATGTGTGTACAGTTCCCATAGACTGTTGTGTTTCTTCTGCAAGTTGGCAACAAGTTATCAGTCAACTTTTAAGCATTGTGTGTTCCATATGTAGAATGTTCATGGAACGACTGCAGTGTGCTCTTAACCACCTCGGTTGGGATGGTCATTCATGGATGTCCGGGCTTCTTTAAAACATTTGCATACAGTAAAACCTCGGATTGCGAGTAACGCGGTTTGCAAGTGTTCCGCAAGACAAGCAAAGATCTTTAATAACGGAGCCAACGGTTTTACTCTCTCTTGCGCTGCGGAATTGTGGGTAATTATAAATATGTTTACGGTGTTTAAGGTTCACTTTTTTGACTTTGTACAATAGTCAGAGATCAAGATTATATTTGTCAGTGCTTCTTGGTGTCACAGTTTTGTACTAATAAATGAAGTCATTCTTAAACATTAGCATTTCTATTTATCGTTTATTCACCGGATCTTAATTGGTAGGACATCACATAATGACTGATAATAATAATAATAAAAAAAACCACATTTAATTATACAGGTGTTTTAAAAAATGTGACATAATTTCATATTCTAATAACATGCCCAATTCTTGCTCGAATGAATAAATCAGTGCTTTGTAACATTTAGTGTGATGTTTGTTTGTTTGTTTGTTTACCGCACTGAAAAGTTGTCAGGACTTTCCTTTTTCTCATTACATCAATTTTTTTAAACACATGATTTTTGTCTTAATTTGATGATTGTTTACTGTTAATAGACTATTATGCCATAAAATTATGCCTAAAGTAGGATTAAGCAGTATAGACGATGAGTGAGTGTATTTAAACATAATTACAAGTAAAAAGTACAGTTTGGTCCTATTGTTGATCATGTGTCATGCACTGGGTCACAGGAGGCCTGGAGCTCAGCAGACCCGGGGTACGAGGCGGGGTGGACCATGGATGGTGTGACAGTCCCTTGCGTAATTTAAAACTTGGTGCCAAATGTTTAATGTTTTTTCCAGTTTTACTATAATGACAATGTGCTGTTAAAATAGCCACCATGTTCAACTGATTTGACACATTGTGATTTTTTTTCTATGGGGCTACTGTATGTGAAAATAGTGGTCTTTATCATTCATAGTTTGTATGAAATGTGAATGTGTGAAAGGGGTTTCCCTTTAATTCTTAATTCAATAACTCCATTTTAAACTTAAAAACATCTCCTGTTATTCTGAACTTCCAGTCTCACACAGTATGACTGCAGATCAATCCCTGCTATCCGTTTCACCCAAATGAAGATGGGTTCCCTGTTGAGTCTGGTTCCTCTGAAGGTTTCTTTCTATTGCCATCTCAGGGAGTTTTACTTGCCACTGTCGCCGTTGTCCTCTATGAAGGTAAAACAGTAGCAAAACAATTTGTATTTGTAAGTTGAAATTTGTACTCACAGCTCTGATGTAAAAAGCTGCATCTATCGATTTGCACACCTGTGTTTTGAATTCGAAGTTGCAGATTAACAGGCACAATTGTGTACTACACATTTATGTTTGCGCTTTACTTCAGTTTCGCTGTACAACCACAAGTCGGCGCTCACAACCTCTCAGATCTGGCAGTACAACCTCAAATCCCGGCGCTCTGACTTTTGCTACTCATTTTGCGATATTCCTGTAGCAAAACTGACTTGTGCACTTGTAAACACGGGGGCGGGGCTGGGGTGGAAATGAAGTCATTTTATTGGTCAATGCCTCACTAATGAACAACGCCAGCCAGAATGCAAACATTTGTATGCATATGTATCAGCTATTTTGTTTTTAAACGCTTGGAAATTTTTTTTATTAACTATCATTAGTTTTACTGGATTTTATATACCAGTAAAAACGCAGCAATGTCGTTTAATTGGTTGGCATAGACGACCACCACCACCGAAACGGCGCAAGCTGCTCTGTGTAGTCTGTGACGTCATCGCGCACAAAACGTCCCACTTCATTGGCTGGCTCCAACCAATTAAATGTTCATTGGTGAGGCATTGACCAATAAAATTACTTCATTTCCACCCCAGCCCCGCCCCCGCGTTTACAAGTGCACAAGTCAGTTTTGCTACAGGAATATCGCAAAATGAGTAGCAAAAGTCAGAGCGCCGGGATTTGAGGTTGTACTGCCAGATCTGAGAGGTTGTGAGCGCCGACTTGTGGTTGTACACCGAAACTGAAGTAAAGCGCAAAGATAAATGTGTAGTACACAATTGTGCCTGTTAATCTGCAACTTCGAATTCAAAACACAGGTGTGCAAATCGATAGATGCAGCTTTTCACATCAGAGCTGTGAGTACAAATTTCAACTTACAAATACAAATATTCATTTTACAAGTTCTCACATTCGAATTTGCAAGCTCTCGGGTTTTGCTACTGTTTTACCTTCATAGTCCTCGGCTTGCTCATCAGGGACAATCTTAATGAATCAATCTTAATTTTGATTCATACACATTTACATTTCATACAAACTTCAATAATTCTTTTGATTGTGTAAAGCTGCTTTGCAACAATGTCAATTGTTAAAAGCGCTATGCAAATAAAA
Organism: Clarias gariepinus; assembly: GCF_024256425.1. Taxonomy (NCBI): domain Eukaryota; kingdom Metazoa; phylum Chordata; class Actinopteri; order Siluriformes; family Clariidae; genus Clarias; species Clarias gariepinus. The sequence continues at coordinate 6,777,121 of NC_071121.1, forward strand.
TTGAATTGAATTGAATTGAATTGAGGAGAATGTTATGCAAGATATGCTAGGGATACCAACTTGACATGTGTCATGTCCCAGACAGTGCGCATATTGAACATGTGTGAAGCTTTGTGAAATCAATTATAAAATCTTTGTCAATTTGAATATGTTGTTGGAATTTTGATAAATCTTTTATTTTTCAACATAAAGCATATTTAATTTAATTTGCCTATAGGACATTTACAGTAGTTACTCAGATATTCATATTTAAAAGAAATTGAGACACCCTATATATTCATAGATAAGCTTTCTGTAGGGATATATTTAATATTTACGAAAGTCTCTGGTGTCAGTGCTTTGTAACATTTAGCGGGATTTTTGTTTTTGTTTGTTTGTTTACTGCACTGGAAAGTTGTCAGGCCTTTTTCTTATTACATAATTTTATTTTTAAACACATGACACATTTTTGTCCTAATTTAATAATTGTTTACTGTTAATAGACTATTATGTCATAGAAAATACACTACTTTTATAAAGTAGGATTAAGCAATATAGACAATGAGTGAGTGTATTTAAACATGATTCCTACTGTTGATCATGTATCCTGCACTGGGTTACAGGCAAGGCGGGGTGCACCATGGATTTACTTAAAAGAAGAGATACCCTAGGTAAAATATTACTTAAGTTAAAGTCCTCCATTTTTACTGGATCCAAAGTACAAAAGTATTTACCTTAAAATTTATTTAAGTATCAAAAGTTTTTAGCTACTGAAGCGCATTGCAGTCACAAAAAAAAAAAAAACCCTCCTCCTTTCTCTTGTAATGTGCTAAAAGTGTTGATTCGTCGCTGTATGCAATGATCTGGACTTGATTTAAACACCTGCTACATAAATAAGTATTTCACAGAAGAAAAACTAATAATGAAATTATGCATTATAGTCAGCATGTGGCATTTATTTATATACTATTTAAATACTAGAGATTTATTTAAAGACTATATGAATACTACAGAGTAAAATCCAAGCCCAGGGAGAACATGCACACAGACCCGAGGCGAGAATCGAACCCCAACCCAGAACGTGCAAGAGAACAGTGCATCATTTACTGTAATTTTTTTATGGAATCAACTTCGCAATGCGTTTAAACGATTAGAGTTCAACAACATACTTTCATATTTTAATAGTGTTAGACAGTTCTGAACCCAGGCCAATTATTTTACCCTTCTAAAACTTTTTTGCCTAGTATATTTGTTTTGCACAGGCCTGATACTCATTTATGAAAATTCCATATCTGTGCAAAAGTTTTGAGCCTCCTTACGTTTCTTCATATTCTGCTTACAAAGAGCCAAACATTCTTGTATTTTAATGTTGTCTTAAACTTTTCACCAGGGTTGGTGTAAGACTTTGTAGCTCTCATTTTCAGTCCAGTCTTTTTACCTTACCAGATTCAGAGGAATGATTAGAGGCATGAACCAGTGAGAAACAGGTGCAGATAATGACAGACGATCAGGCCAGTGATTAGTATACTACTGATGCTGAGTGGTTGGACGAGAGGGGAAATAAGGTTGCTGCTGAAGTTGTTACATAAACAATAGATTTTTTTAATTGTATTTTAGGCACTTTTTGCCTTTCGCAGTAAAGCATTTGTTTCTATTTCTTTCCTTTAATGAATTCAGTTGAATATGAAAAAATCATGGGTGGGTCAAGTTTTTGCACAGTTCTTTAGTTTTAATGATACACACATACCAAAAAACTGATATTCATAATGAGCATTTTCAAAATTTATTAAAATACATTTTGGCCATTCAGTGCATCCTCCTTTATAATTGATCATAAAAAAAATATAATCAATTACAAATCATACAGGAAATAAAAAAATAAATAAATATATCTAAGGAATGGTCACAGGTTTTGCAGTATACAAATATACTAAAAATGACAATCAAATAAAGGTGGCTTAATTACAGATCTTCCCATAAAACCCTACATTCAGAGGTTTATGGAAAATAAAGGCACAGACTAAAAGAAAGAGAAAGAGTACTTGTGTATATATACATATTTTCTGTGCACTTGAACCTTTAAGACATACGATTATGTACAGTATTTGTGTGTGCTTCATAAGACTTACAGCAATAGTGCACATTTGATTAGTGATGGGTCGTTCTTAAACGATTCGTTCATGTTAAACGAATCTTTAGTGAGTCGTCACTGGGAATTCTTGGTTCAGTCGCCCATGCGGAATATCGTAGGCTCTGTACAGGAATTAGTTCATCTGTTTCGAATATCCGGTTTTCCCGAGATGTTCGTTCATCGTGTGACAGCCCCGGACTTAACCAATGCAGTCTGAGCGCAGAGAGAATCGATTTGTTCGTCTTTCGAGTCTTCGAGTTTTTTGAGTCGTTCGTTCACAAAGTGACAACCCAAAGACTCGAAAGGTGAGGAACGAGCTACTTAAACCCGGGAAAGGTCACAAGAGAGGTAAGCTGTATTAATCATAGATTAAAGACCCAGGTAAATAATAAATTAAATTAAAATTAATTCTATTTTTATCTTGTTTGTTGTGTGATCAACATTTGCGTAAGTACAGTAGTAGTAGTAGATGTTAGGGAATTAACACGTAACATTTTAATTACATTTTGCTAAAATGAATGAAATGGCTCAAAAAAAAGATCTGTTAATTTTGCTTAATGAGACTCAAAGATTCGAGTCGCTATTATCGCTTTCCATCACTATTATCTACCACAGTGATCGAAGTGACACATGGCCCGCTCTGAATACACTGACTCCACTACAGATATGTAATGCTAAAGAAAAAAAAAGATTTTTGGTATCAGCTGTGTTTATACCCAGTGTTGAAACTGAAGTAGCTGTGTATTTTCTGATGCTCTTGGATATTCACACCCAAATCATTTTGTTTTCTGAATCAGGCTTCTCCTGTGAACGAAACAGCAATGACATTTACTATAAAATCACTTTACGTAAACAAAATGATTTAATTTTTTTGCGTGAATACGACTTCCGAAGGCCAGATCACTTTACCTTTTGCTGTTGGATGAAAACAACTGCATCGTGGACTGTGACGAAGATGTGCTGCGGGTTCATGTAGCTCATCAGGCCGCTTGCTGTAAGAATCTCCAGCACACTCTCTGTAAATATACAAGATTAATCTGCTTTGTTAAATAGACTCGTTTAAGATTCAGTGCTTAGACTGGTACCATTTGGTTTAATGTTTATAATTATACCCCAGAAACTGTTGATTGAATAAAATAAATCAAATAAACTGTTGATTTTCCATTTTGAATCCAAAATGATGTGTTGTACTGATATGCTTAGACATAATCAACTTTATTATTAAATTAACTCACTTTTTTCCCATTTATATTAGCATGCATTGTTGTGTTTTATTTCCTACTTAACACATACTGTACTGAATTTGTTGGCTGGGTTTTTTTTTCTAAATACTGTACATGGAACCTGATGTCTATAAAACAAATACTGTACATACAAAACACACATACAAAAACATACCATTACAGTTGGCCAAGAATATCCGCAATCCCATCTTCTGACAATCGATACACATCTATAACAAACAATAATGTACATATGACAACAATGTACAGTATATCATGAGAAAGATACACTCATATTAAGAGACAGTCTGGTCAAGCCTGGACTCAAAATAAACATCTGTCTTTGGGAACTGTACACACAATCATTCACGAACACCACTTGCACATTACAGGATCCCACATAGGAGTTATTGCCACATCCCTGTACAGTCCTGACCTCGCTCCAAGCCATTTCCAAAGCAGGCAGTCGGATCGTGGCATCAGCGTATTGAGAAAACTTTCTCTGTGTTAATATCCAAGCACTAATGAAACCCTGGGATAAGTGCATTAGTGTAGCAGGGGATTATACAGAAAAATAAAGGGAGCTTTTACCCTAACTGTGTTCTGCACACTCAAAAGTCCTGGTTTAACTTAAACGCCCTCATAGTTTAATTCAACAGTGATAATGAAAATTCAAAAGCCAGTCAGTCGGTGTACCTGTATAAAGAGCTTGGCTCCTGCAACATCCATGAAAATCACACTGCTGCAATCAATTAATACAGTCTGGACCTCAGTCTCTACTATTTCTGCAGAAATTTGAATAAAAAATACAGTATAAGCATCAGAAACAAGACAAAGACAAAGTTTGCATCAAAGCCTAGTTTTTTCTTGATCAGTATTAAATACCTGAAGTAAAGAGGTCATTGTCCGAGGAAAATGAGGTGTTCGCTAATCCCCGGTCCTGAAAATAATCAAAACAACACACAAGCATGAAACTAAACATAACGTTCACTATTACACAAAAATGTGTTTTAAAGAGGTTATGTGTGTGTTAGTTTAAATTAAAGCCGAGACTTGTAACTAACCACAGTGTTAATGGACTCTTGTTCCCTCTTCTCCAGCGCCTTCCTGGCCTTCTCACAGCTACGGATACGTTCAGGTGTGAGACCGAGCAGCTGGGTCACATCTGCCTTAAAGAAACTGCGGTTGCCATAGTAGATGGGTCCGTTATAGGTCAGTATTTTCATGCCAGGGACTTCATAGCACTAAGGTGGAAAAAAAAACAGATAAGTGACTAAGGATGTTTACATGAGCACTAGTGACATAACAATAACCTGCTTTGACAGTTTAACTCACAGGATTCACAAAAGAAGCAATCAAACATAGATGAATAAGAGTAAAAGGCATTAAACTTATTAGCAATAGTGGAGTCTTTGTGGCATAAATAGTGATAATAATTAAAAAAGTGTACTGTACTGTGACATAATTTATTATATTATATTATATTATATTATATTATATTATATTATATTATACATGGTGCTTTAGAATTATTTATCTGATTATTTGATTAATCAAAAATGTTTATTAATTTTTATTTTTTTATATTAAGTTAAATTCAAGCACTGTCGCCTTGCACCTCCAGGGTCTGGGTTTGATTCCCGGCCAGGTTTGATTCCCATCTCTGTGTGCATGAAGTTTGCATGTTCTCCCTGTACTTGGTGGATTTCCTCCAGGTTCCCCGGTTTCCTCCCACAGTCCAAAGACATGTAGCTTAGGTTGATTGGCGTTCCCAAATTGCCTGTAGTGTGTGAATGAGTGAATGTATGTGTGTGTCCCTGCGATGGATTGGCACCCTGTCCAGGGTGTATCCCGCCTCGTGCCCTAAGCCTCCTGGGATAGGCTCCAGGCCCCCCACGATCCTGAATACAGGATAAAGCGGTATAGAAGATGAGTAAGAGTTAAATTCAATCATTTTAAGTTTATGCAACAACCTCAGCAGTGACTTCATTTCTCAGAATTCGGCATCACCAGTATACTAATCACTGGCCTGATCATCTGTCATCATCTACACCTGTTTCTCACTGATTCACGCCGTAAGTTGTTTTTTATGCCTAAATGATTCACAGGTCACTGTGTGGCTAAACAAACAAAAGACATTTCTCTGAAACGGCTCAGGTACAGGGACTGGACTGAGAATGAGGGCCAAAAACTTGACAAATCCAGGAGGAGAGGGAAAAAAAATTTCTTTAGGAAGCTTGGAGAACTATTTCTCAAGACGACATTTAAATACAAGAAAGTTTAGCTCTTTGGAAGCAAAATATGAAAACAAATGATGGGTGGCTTAAGACTTTGTAGCGCAGCCACATAAAAGGGCATTTTAACAAACAGGGAAATGGATTAAGGAGCTAATGCTGCTCACCTGTGCTCGTAAAATTGCCCGATCTGGTTTTATTTGTCCCCATTGACAGTGTTGGTCACAGGGTAAGCTCTCGCGAGCATGCGCGATCGCAGCGCGAGAGAACCCGGAAGCGGCGTCGGGTCACGTGTGCCGGTATAAAGCCGGAACCGGCAAGTGGCTCGGAACGGAGAGATTTACCCAGCGCGCTGTTTTTCAGAGAGAGAGTTTGTTGGATGGTTGTAAAGGAGTACTTTTCCCCGGTCGGATTATTCCTCATAGACACTAACAATTCACCTCTCGTTCCGTTGCTCGAGCTCCCGGATTTGTCATCAACACCGGTGAGGCCGAGCCAATCTCTCCCGTGCATCATTTCACACACTGCAATATCATTAACTCTGGACTATCATACACGCACTCACACACCCGCATACACCATACACATTGTTTCTATTTGTATATATTTTGTATATATTGGTTTTTGGTGCACCTTGTTTGTTTGTTTGTTTGTTTGTTGGTTTAATACACGTTGGTTTGGTTTATATATAGTTATTGTGTCGCGTCTTTACTTGTCCTGTCTTGATTGCGCAATACCGGAAGTGTTGTTTAAAAACCCGTATTATGATTCTCGACCCCGTAGCAAAGTAACTAGTGGTTTAATTAAATCCAAGTGTTACATAGTGGTGGCCCGTACGTACGGGGAATCAGTATTTTCGGGTATTTTCCGGTTTTGTGTGTCTTGGCAGAACAAAATGGATGCTAACATTGCTAATGCTAATGCTAGTGGTGCCGTGCAGGCCGACCTTGCTGTAGCTAATAATGTGCTGGAGGATGTAGATGATGCATTTGTTACACGCCGTAACCCTACAGCTGAAATAACCTCATTGATTAGCTCACTATATATATCTGACAGACATGATGATGATGATGATGATGATGTTGTGTCTGATATTAATGTTGTGCATACATTGCAAACTGAACTGAATCAATGCAAGGAGGATATGGGGGCGCTTACTGACAAAGTGAACACGTTGGAGCAGGATTTTAGACAATCCGTAAACAGCAGTCTGAACAGAGAAACCAGTTTTCGGGACGCAGTGGACGCTAGCTTAGAAGGGCTGGAGCGCTACTGCCAAGAGGCCCTGGAGAAACTGGAAAGAGCTGTCACTGACTGTTTTCTGCGATGTGACGTAATCTGGGAAAACCAGATGAAAAAACTACGGCTCACAAGTACGCCCACCATCCAAAGGTTAAAGGCCTACACCCCTGCATCTCCCCAATCTCCTGTTCTACTTTCTCCCAGCACGGCGATCACAACATCTACAGCAAAGGTACAGCACATAAGCAGGCATGAAACATACGACATTCCACCTTGTGTTCAACCACACGCTTCTGCTCAGCTTACCTCCTCAGTTTCACCCTCTTCTTCTTCCTTTTATGGCCGACCACCCATCCGCCTGGAGTTTCCAGCCTTTGGCGACGCTTCAGAGACAGCGGATGTTCTTAACTTCATTGAACAGTGTGAAAACTATCTGGAGATCAGACCACTGCCCAGCCCAGAACTGCTAGGAACCCTCAGCACGGTGCTACGAGGACCAGCTTTGAGCTGGTGGAAGGCAGAGAAAGGCAAGGTGAAGGACTGGAGGTCTTTTAAACAGGCATTTATGGCGGCTTTCTTACCGGATGACTACCTCACAGAAGTGGAAGAAAACTTAAGGTCTCTGGTACAGCAGCCCAGTCAACGCCTTAGAGACTTCGCCTATGACTACCGCGCCCTCTGTATGAAGTGGAAGCCTGATATCTCAGAGGAAGAACTAGTGGGGCGAATCCTGAATAACATCAACCCAAGAGTGGCAGGATGTATGAGAGGAACAGTGAACACCGTGGAACAGCTGGTGAAGATAGGTTCTAGGGTGGAAAAAGACTGCAAGAGCTCCAAAGACTATTGGCAGAAGGTGGACTCCCAGCACAACAAGGAAAAGAGTCATAAGAAGGCAGGTGAGCGAGTTCCTTCAAAGCACGCAGCGGGACTCTCCATTGCTCAACCTCTGGCAACTCCTTCGCTTCTCCTGGTTCCAGTAACAGTGCAAGGAAGGAAGGTGAATGCTGTGGTCGATACAGGAAGCTCCTACACGCTGATGAGGGAACATCTATGGAAGCAGCTCTGCGAACAGGAAGTCAGGTGTGATGTTCCTTCTCCTCAGAAGTTTGTTATGGCTGATGGGAAAACACACCAGGCGCAAACCCAGAGAAGGCTGCGTTACAACTGGCACACGATCGACTGTGAGCTAGACACTTACGTCATGAGCAACTCTCACCTGGCTTTCCCGCTGATCGTGGGGCTGGACTTCTTAAAAGCCACAGGAGCGACCTTGGACGTCGCACGCGGGGAGTATGGGCTGAAAACAGAGGAGGGAGTCACTTATCATCCCTTTATAATGTCCCAACCCCACTCTGCGCCATCTAAGTCAGCTCAAAGGACACACACACATCTCCTGGCTACGGCTAACCTGTATCTAGCCTTACCGGTGATTCCTGAGGATCGCCTATGCGTGGAGGAAAACACAAAAAGTGTGACATCCTGGGACACCGACAATGAAGAGGAGCTGCTGAAACTAATGGCCACTTGGCCCCGCACCACCTCCAACATCTTGGGCAAAACAGCATTAGAGAGACACAAGATCACTTTATCTGACGACACCCCATTTAGATCCAGAGCGTACCGAGTATCACCCTTAAAGAAAAAAATTATAGAAGATCAAGTCGACCAGATGCTGAAGGACAACATCATCGAACCTTCATGTTCATCATGGTCGTCACCTGTTGTTTTAGTACCTAAACCCGATGGGACTTACCGTTTCTGTGTGGATTTTAGAAAATTGAACAGCAAAACCAAACCTGATGCATATCCAATGCCTTTAATACATGACATCATTGAATCACTGGATGGCGCCTCCTGGTTCTCAACGTTGGATCTACAATCTGGTTACTGGCAGGTGGAGATGGAGAGAGACAGCTGTGAGAAGACTGCCTTCATCACTACCAAAGGTCTGTTTCAATTCCGGTCCATGCCCTACGGACTCAGAAACGCAGCTGCAACGTTCCAACGACTGATGGAGAAAGTCTTGGCGGATCTAAGAGGAAAGTATTGCTTCGTCTATATAGATGACATCATTATCTACTCTCAATCACTAGAACAACATAGGATGCATCTCAACGCAGTATTTTCCAGACTCACCCAAGCCAATCTCTCCCTCAACATGAAGAAGTGTCATTTCTTCAAAAGGCGGCTGAAGTTCCTTGGTCATGTCATCTCTGAAGAAGGTGTGCAGTTAGACCCGGAGAAAACAAAGGCGGTGGCAGAATATCCTCCTCCTCAAGACTTAAAATCTCTTCAACGTTTTCTGGGTCTCGCCGGCTGGTATCACAAGTTCATTCCCCACTTTGCCGACATAACAGCTCCATTAAATAATTTAAAAAGGAAGGGAGTAAAATGGGAGTGGACCGAAGAATGCCAGAACAGTATGGATGTCATCAAACACGCACTTCAAAACCCACCGGTACTAATACAACCGAACCTAAATCTGCCATTCCAATTGCACACCGACGCCAGCGAAGTGGGCCTGGGAGCCATCCTCACCCAAATGTCAGCAGAAGGAGAACGAGCAGTAGCTTACGCCTCACGAATGTTGAGAGGAGCTGAGCAGAATTACTCCACATCAGAAAAGGAGTGTTTGGCCGTGGTCTGGGCTGTAGAAAAATGGAGGCACTATCTAGAAGGTCGTGCTTTTGAGGTCTTTACCGACCATGCCGCCCTGTCATGGGCCTTCAACTGCCCGAAAACCAGCTCTCGTCTCACCCGATGGACGTTACGCCTACAACAGTTCGTTTTTACAGTACATCATAGAAAAGGCTGCTTAAATTTGGGACCAGATGCGCTATCCCGGGCGCCCCCGCCGTTGGAAGTGGGCACCGCTCCATGTCTCGCCATCACAACCTCTAAATGTTCATCCGACTTACCAAACGACCTGTGCGAAATAACTCAAGCCCAACATGAGGACCCCACCATCACGAAGCTGCTCTCTAATGACCAGCCACGAAGCACAAGGGAGCAGAGGGTCTCGTTCGAACATCACCAAGGGGCGTTATATCGCCGGGTACCGGTAAGACACGGAGAAAAATTTCAACTAGTTGTCCCCCAGTCATTAATAAAAAACTTTTTACATTACTATCATGACAATCCCTTGGGAGGACACCTGGGGCAACTAAAAACCCTGCTGAGGTTACTAGATGTGGCATGGTGGCCTACGGTGCGGAAAGACGTCTGGCACTATGTGAGAACTTGCAGCGTCTGTCAACAGTATAAAACAGAAAACACTAGACCTAGTGGGCTACTACAGAGCACGGAGGTTCCAGAGCCAGGACACACCGTGGGATTGGACATCATGGGTCCTTTTCCCCGAAGTAAAAGGCAAAATGAATATTTGCTGGTGGTGGTAGATTATTTCACCAAATGGGTGGAGATGTTTCCCCTCAGGGATGTAAAGACGCCAAAACTGGTGAAGGTTCTAAGAGAGGAGATCTTTACTAGATGGGGAGTCCCCAAATATCTAGTTTCCGATCGAGGACCACAGTTTACGTCTCAGCTCTTGGCACACCTCTGCCAAACCTGGGGGAGCGTCCAAAAGCTAACTACGAGCTACCACCCACAAACGAACCTGACGGAACGAGTTAACCGAACTCTGAAGACAATGATCGCTTCATACGTCGGGGACCATCACCAAAACTGGGACCAATGGTTACCAGAGCTCAGATTCGCCATCAATACAGCCCAACAGGAAACTACTGGAAAGACGCCTGCAGAACTCACACTAGGTCGGCAACTAAAAGGGCCACTCGAAAGGCTCATGAATCACCCTCCAACACCTGATCACACCGCCTACTCACTACTGGACAGACAACGACTTATCACGGAGGAGGTGAGACAAAGAGTAAAACAACAACAGTCCAAACAAGCTAGATACTACAATGCCCGGAGAAAAGATGCGCACTTTAAACCGGGAGATCTAGTTTGGATAAAAACTCACCCACTCTCCTCCGCAGCGAAAAGATTTTCTGCCAAGCTAGCGCCCAAGTGGGAGGGACCAGCAGAAATAAAAAACAAAAAGGGACCAATCAATTACACAGTGTCTTGGGGCAATCCACAAAAAACTGATACAGTGAACGTGGTTAATCTGAAGCGCTTTTACGGACGTTCTCCTCAGACGCCGGAGGCTTGGGGGGGGGGTCTATGTAGCGCAGCCACATAAAAGGGCATTTTAACTATAACAGGGAAATCGATTAAGGAGCTAATGCGGCTCACCTGTGCTCGTAAATTTGCCCGATTTGGTTTTATTTGTCCCCATTGATCGTGTTGGTCACAGGGTAAGCTCTCGCGAGCATGCGCGATCGCAGCGCGAGGGAACCCGGAAGCGGCGTCGGGTCACGTGTGCCGGTATAAAGCCGGAACCGGCAAGTGGCTCAACACGGAGAGATTTACCCAGCGCGCTGTTTATTTTGAGAGAGAGTTTGGTTGATGATTCTAAAGGAGTACTTTTCCCCGGTTGGATTATTCCTCATAGACACTCACAATTCACCTCTCGTTCCGTTGCTCGAGCTCCCGGATTTGTCATCTATACCGGTGAGGCCGAGCCAATCTCTCCCGTGCATCATTTCACACACTGCAATATCATTAACTCTGGACTATCATACACGCACTCACACACCCGCATACACCATACACATTGTTTCTATTTGTATATATTTTGTATATATTGGTTTTTGGTGCACCTTGTTTGTTTGTTTGTTTGTTTGTTGGTTTAATACACGTTGGTTTGGTTTATATATAGTTATTGTGTCGCGTCTTTACTTGTCCTGTCTTGATTGCGCAATACCGGAAGTGTTGTTTAAAAACCCGTATTTTGATTCTCGACCCCGTAGCAAAGTAACTAGTGGTTTAATTAAATCCAAGTGTTACAACTTTGCAGAGGACTGTATGTCTTTGTTTTAAATTGCTATGGTTTGTACAGAAAACTCCACAAAACCTTTTATTGCAGACACTCCACATAATCCGATGAGTTTCTGTGCTATTAAACTCAAGAAAAGTTAACTAACAATAAATATATCTATAAACTAAATCAACCTGTTATATTACAAAAGGAATAAAACACTTCTGGAGACATTGATGAATGATTGTTGATTATTTTCCCATAACAGCATGGCCATCATATTTTATTGCTTACATATCACCTGACCTAATTCACAAACCTTGTGAAGACATGCTGTTAATGTCTTTATTAAGTTAAATTACCTTATTGTGATTGTTGATAGGTCGGTAGATTTCTGTATTGGAGGCTCGTCCTAACACCGAGCAGTTAGCTCTGGAGGAACAGAGATTAGTAAGGCGTGATGGTAATATATTTATGTCTTAACTTCATCTCATTATGGTTCATATGCTATTAAACATGTGGTTTGCACTGCATATTAATTCAGAGTTTTCTCAGACTGCTTTTGAGCTTTGGCATGCATAAGTAAAAAAAATATATATATTAAAAATTCAGTTAACACAATTATTGAATATAATAAATGAAAAGATATTGGAAAGAACACTTCTTATTACATTGGCTGTATTACTGCATGTGCTCAATATTTGCTTTCCCTGGGACTGCTCTAGTTGGAGAGCTTATGCGGGCATCCCTGGTGCCATGACGGATACATTTCATAGCAAAATCCCACAGTTTGTCTTCCAATTCTTTTAGAAATAATAACTTTGTTATGAATAGTACAGACTGACAGTGTGACCGACCGACTTCCTGATGATACAGAAATTAACAAAAGGAGGTTTCTAATATCAAAGCAAACTTGATTCACCTCTGTGTACGGCAAACGACCGTCATCATGGAAAAAACAACCCCAATAGCCAGACCCAAATCCACATTAAGGACAACCACCGAAAGCCAGGTCACCAGCCACACCATCTGCACACACACACACACATGCACATAAATGTTTCAAAATTTCATATATATTTTGTAGGTGTAATCAAATCAAACTGTCCCGTTGATGTTAATCTTACAAAGTCGATCCGGCTGACCCTCCACAGATCCGGCAGGTCGTGAAACTGCAAAAACATTTGCCGCAAGCTGGTCACATTTATACACGCCAGAACGGCCTGGACGGAGACACAGAGAGACAACACTGCTGTGACAAATTGAAGGGAAAACTTTTGGCTCCATTTTGCAAAAGATTTTCTTTTCCAAAATTTTATTTGAGTCCACGTAACTAATAAGAAGTTATTTAATTATCCTCCTAATTGCTTTTAGGCTTAAAATCTCTTTTATTTTCTTTATGTTGATCTTTTTCATATTTGTGAGTATATTCTGTATCAGGGTGTTCTGACCTGATGTGTCCCAGCATAAGATAAGTGCATGGAATGCTCATAAGGAGAAAGATAAAAGTTACACGTTATCAAGTTAAGTCTTTTCATCAAACACTGAGCTAAGCCCTCATGAAGCCCTCATTTATAACCTCATGAACAAAAAATTTTTATAAACCTCTAAGTCCATACATATTTGGTCAATGACATAATTTTCATAATTTTGCCTCTGTGCACCATTACAATGTTTTAAAAATGAAGCAATCAAGATGTGACTGTATTGTAGTATTATACAAAAAAATAAATAAAAACAATAAAAAAAGTAGGCCAAAAGTATTAAGACGACATACAGTATATCATGTATTATGGTTTTCCCTGTGCACAAAACAGATGATGCCACTAATTTATTCAAGCCTATCTGGTTGTGCTATTTAAAATTAGCGGCTTGGGTTTATGGATGAAGCAAATATGTAGTAGGACTTTTACTTTCTGAAACCAGAGTGCAAAAAAAGGCTAAAACTATCTAAAAAAAACAACAACATATTTTTTATTATAAAGTGCATTACAAACCTCTGTTGCTAATTTCTATGAGTAATCTTTAGAAATTGAACAAGCAGGCATGCATTAAGCGATTGACACCACAGTACCGAAGACACCATGTGCAGGCGGATCCAGCATATATATATATATATATATATATAATGGTTATGTTTAACAAGAATATTGCATTTACAGTTTATTATTACAACATAATTATTTTTTATCAATTGGTTATTAATTAATATTTTGTTTATTTAATTATTTGATAAATGATAAAAACTGTATTACTGTCCAAACATATATATATATATATATATATATATATATATAGAGAGAGAGAGAGAGAGAGAGAAGAAAATATTACTTCAATAAATCCAAAGCTATTCAGATTAATATTCGTAATAGACGTAACATCATGATCCCACAATGCAACGTTTCTAACCAGATGGTAGTGGACTCTTTCAGTATGACCCCTCCCCCTGTGTGCTGGGTACACTGGCTCACCACATGAGTTGATGAAGACGTAAATATATATTTTATACTCTTCATTGATTTCAGTTGCTCCTGACTGTCATTGAAACACCAATATATGGAAGAACAGTTCCACTTTACTAATGTGCACCAAAGCGCTCCTGTTCATTTGTGGTGGTTTGACACCTAAATTTTCCTTTAACTATTTTTCTTTGTTTAATACTTGCACTTTGCACTTAAGCCACAACTCACCTTGGGCAAAAAGTGGAAAAGAGGGCCAATGAGCAGCAGCACAATCAGGACCACCAGACTTGTGAACAAACCTGAGAGCTAGCAAATTAAACAAAGCAGCAAGCTTACAGATCAGTCACAATCATCTATATGTGAAAAAATAAAATAGAGACGAGCAGTCTGATATGTCTGTGGTGTATGGGCTTACTGGGTACCTGTGTGTAACCACCAGCGCTTTCCAAAATGTTAGTGGTGGCCAGTGTAGCTGAACTGGGAAAGCAGGTGAACAGGGAAGATACAGTGTTGGAAATGCCATGTGCCAATAATTCCTGTAAGAAAAAGAAGATTCTGCATTGGCCCTGTGTTTATACGATGCATTTAAACCTTAAAACAACTAGATCCATTTATGATTGGAGTAATAAATATTGCTATTCAGTATTTCAAATAGAGGGTATTTAATGATAAAAAAAAAATGTACTGTAATTATACATGATTTTTTCTGCTTAATTTGTGCACATTATACAAATCTTGTGTTATTCTGATTATTACTCTGATTTGCAAATGTTATCAGTGACATTTGTTATTCTTGACATTACTCCACTTACTTAAGAACAAATGTTTATGCATTTATAATCTAAAGCAGTTGTGCTATGGTCTTACCAAGTAAGAAATATAGTAGAAAGACACAGACCTGGTGTTAACTGATTAAATGCAGTCATTCAAATCATGAATACAGTGTTTCTATATTACATTATATTAACGCTCTATTACATTATACACTGCCTGGCCAAAAAAAAAAAAAGTCAAATAAAAGAAGGGTCAAATATTTGGGCTGCATCAAGCAAAGAAAATAACAGAATAAAATAAAGAGATTTTAGTAGCCTATAACTGCTGGAACTGATTTATTATTTATATGAGTCTTTATCAAAAACATGGAAAAACTGTATTAACCTGTCAACTTTGTGGATGAAATGTGTTAGAAAAAAATTATGAATAGAGATTACACTTGGTTAAGTTGCATGGTAAAAAATATACTTTAGCTATGTTTAATAGTGGAAGTAAAAGCATTACACACACAATGTGATGAGAACTCACAGGATCAGGACTAAACTGTTGCGTGGATATGAAAAAAAATTTGTAAGAAAGAAAAAAAAAATAAAGGCTTAAATTTGCTAGAGAGCATAAAGATTAGACTTTTGAGCAGTGGTCATGTGGTCCGATGATTCCAGATTGACCTTATTGCTGGGTGAAAAGGTAACAGATGAAGCGATTCACCCATCATGCATTGCACCCACTGTACAAGGAGGCAGTGTTATGAGTTGGTCAGGTCTAGACCCAGCAATGTTATGGGACAATAAACTTGAGTCAGCTGATGACCTGAAAGTAATGAATGACCAGGTTATCGCATCTATGGAGTTTTTCTTCCCTGATGGCGTGGGTATACCGCAGGACCCACATTGTGAACGAGTGGTTCTGGGAGCATGAGGAAGCAGTTTCACAAATGAACTGGCCACCACATTGTGTAGCTGTAATCACAGCTAAAGGTGACTGAATGTGAAAAACTTAGTTTTGGCCAGGCAATGTATTTCAGATATTAACATAGCTTTACCTGATTAGGATGAATAGAATAGCCATGCTTATCGGCGTATATCATTGCAAGTGACACAGACACGGCATAGCCTACGAATGTGATAGCAACTGTATCACCAGCTATGTCTGGCACTGTGTGCAAAGCGGGCAGACGAGGACGGGGGAACCTGCAAAACAGAACCAGCGTTAGGCCTGCTACATTCGTTAGGCCTGCTTTCAGTATTCAATTTAAAACAATGTAAACTACTATTTATCATACAACGAATACTCAAGTGTAAAAGGAATTTGAAGATAATAAGCAAAAACAGGACTAATTGTTACCCTGCAGGAATGTGACCCACTATCTGGACATCATATCTGGAATCCAGAGATGAGGCATAAGCTACACCTGTAGCAATTATCACCTGTAGAGAAAGAGAATAAGGCACTGAACAAATAAATTTATAAAATCTATGTTTTACAATTTTAATTTTGATATATTGTAGATTGTTGTTTTAAAGTTCAGCAGATGGCGTACAGTGAGGATCTCGACTGGAATGGGAGTGCGCAGACGCTGACGAAATCGTGTGTTGACTTCCTTAATGGGAACGAGCACGGCTAGGCAGAGCAGCGAGATAAACAGCTCGGCAAGGTTAGTGTGGGGCAAGTTCTCCATCACCGAGGCCAGCGTCTGTGGGATAGAGTGAATTACTCATGTGTAAACATATTTTGTCATCAAGTCACTAAACTGGAATAAATTTACTCAGCTCTAAATTTTCTTTTTTTTTTTTTTCTACAACGCAGAAAATCTGCTATAAATAAAGCTGCTAAAACAGGCCCGGGGACACATTGATCAGTCAGAACAGATGACAGCCTGGCAAGATTAGTACATTTTTGTCTTTCGGTTTACCCTATTTGGTATTCAGAGGAAACAGAATGAACCCAAAACAGCATTATGGACTTGATTAAAAAATAAAATAAATAAATAATAATTTTTTAAAAAGATCGTCTCATATATTTATGATTCCACTACTGACGAAACCTCACGATACATGATTTAATTGTGACCGATCAATATATTAACTTTTGGCCCTCCCTAATATTTAATACCACCACCTGCCATTACTGATAGTGTTATAACAAGTATTGTAATAACTGGACACAATTCATTGCCTCTCACAAACCTTGAAGAGAGAAAACGTGCCCGTGTGGCGAGGAAGCCTCAATCCCAGCATGTTCTGCAGCTGAGAGACAGTCACATGAAATGCAGCAGCGCTGGTGAATGCCTTAACAATAGGCTCTGATAGGTATGTGGAGAGGAAACCCAACTGCAAGCCAAACATACAAAGCTGGAAACGAAAGCCATAAAAACAAGCGCCATGAGCATTCCATAACACAATCATGCTTAGCAAAGAACAAACATAATACACAATTCAGCCTTTAATATATGTGCCATACATCTTACATTTAGGAGACACCCTTAATTAGAGCGAATTACTTTTGTATTTCATTACTCGTGTAAGCAGTTGAGGGTTAAGGGCCCTCAGGGGACCAACAGGGACAATTTGGCGGTCGTGGGATTTGAACCTGGGGACTTCCGAACTGTAGTCCAAGGCCTTGATCACTGAGCTATCCCAGAGCTATTGTATACATATTTTTATGCATACAACTATTTGCTGGAAAAAAAATTGAGGGGACAAAAGATAGTAACAGAACACATCAAGAATTTTTTTTTTAATTTTTTTCTGTCTGTTTGTTTGTGCATGCATCATCTAAAAACTACTGAACGAATGTTAATGGGTTTTTTTTATCGCAGTTGGCCCTATGGAATACTTTTTATTATTTAAATTATAATATTTAAATTTGAAATTTTAAAAGAAAATGCTTTTATATATATATATATATATATATATATATATATATATATATATATATATATATATATATAAATCATTGGTTCAATTCAACAGATGGTACTGAACATTTTTTTAATACGCTTTTATGAGTGTGCACTTGAAATCTACTTATTAAACACGATCTCACACCTTCATTCCGCGCACTTCACGGTGACACAAAAAAATTTTAGTTTATTCCAAAATTCAACAGATGATGTTGAATGATGATTTTATAATGCGCTTATGAGTATTTTATTAAATTCCCCGTGAATAACGTTGCGGGCACATCTAGTATGAAATATTGTTAGATATACAGTATATATATATATATATATATATATATATATATTTTTTTTTTTTTTTTTTTTTCCTGACCATCATCACTCCTGACAGGAATGCTATGGCCGAAGCCACTCCGATCCTCTGATTCTCGAGTTCTGTGAGCTCTGGGCTACTGCAGTTCAGATCAGGAGGAGTCGGCACCAGCTGCTCCACCACCGTGCCGGTCATCAGACTCACTACTGCAAAAGTACCTGTACAGAGCAACACTAGAAGTGAGTATAAACAGGAAGAAATACATACAATATACATGAAGGATGAATATGCTGCATCTTGGAAAGATATTTTATGTATAACAAATACACATACAAATTTAAACTTTGAATAGCTTTAATGACAGAATTCAATAAGGCGTGACAACGCTTTGATCACCCTTTAGTCTCAGGTACGAGTTTTTATAAGGATATTAGTTACTATGTATTACTAAGCATCCTTTAACACACAGTTATTCTGAATAATCTGACTTTTGCATGCAAAATCCAGCAACTTCCTTTTTGTTTTTTGGTTGTTGTCGCAACCATTCCATTTTATCCAGACCTGGGACCGGCACTGCAAGCAGTGACTGGGTAATATAGGGAATCCTCAGACCCCTAAATCTGTTTTTATAAGCTCTTGTTTCTTTTCTTGATTTTTGCATACACTGTAGACATTTATACACAACCAGACCAAAGTTTGGACACGCCTTCTAATTCCATGGTCTTTCCTGATTTTTATTTCTTGAAGTCATCCAAAATATGCAATAATCTCCTTAGAACAGTTAATGTTGAGAAGTGTTTCCTAAGTATGCTTTTTAAAGCCTTTATAACGGTGCTAATCTGTGGTGCTGTTAATTGGTGCTGTTAATTTTTGAGGCTGGTAAGTCTAAATCACCTTTTTTATCACGGTGCTTGATGGGTTTTGCAATAGCACTTGACAATTCTGTTTTTGTAAGAACTGTTCTAGAGCAGCTGACCTTTGTACCTTACAATAACAACTGTTAGTGACCTAATGGCATATGTATTATTTCATAGTTTTGAAAATCTTCAGGTATTGTTCTATAATGCCAAACTTGCATCCAAACTTTGCACAAGGAAACAAGTAAAAGTCAAGTGTCGTGACAATCATGAATTTGTAAAATTCTGTACATAGTTAATTAAAACACTTGACACTGCACATTGCTTAACTATGTTCATTAAAAAAAAAACATGACAGAATAAAAGTTACCACACAGCACTACAGTAAAACCATAACTAATAAGTTACCAAAGAGACATTTCCTAAGGAATGTCTAGACTTCTACTACTGAACATTGAAATTTATTTATTTATTTTACCTGTGGAGACATGACGCCCCGTCCCGAACAGCATGTAGAGTACTACTGGGAAGAACGATGTGTACAGGCCGTAGATCGGAGCCACTGATGTCAATAGTGCAAAAGCCATACCTGGTACATAAAATCACATAAGTGAGGAGTGCTAAAATTCACCTGACTTTTACAGATATTTTAAAGACAACTTTGCATTTTGGCGAATTAAAAGTAATTTTGATCAACATGTTTTTTTCCATATATCAAACATACAAAACTTGTATAGGTGGATTTTTAGATTTTAAAAAGGGTCCAAGAAATAAAACAATTCGGTCTCTAAATTTTTTTTTTTTTTTGTGTATATGTTACAGAAGTACAGTCTACCACTATTAAAGTATTAAATAACTAAAGTGTAGTTATTTGAGATTTTTATTGTTATTACCAAACGTGATGGGTCAGCCTATAAATAAAAACAAGCCTATAAATAATGTCAGTGTGGCCCTAAGGTAGTCAGTTATTACTTTAAAAAATAGCTAGAATGTTACTGCACATAGTTAAATGTCCTTAATGTTCAAATAGCTGAACAGGACCAAGTTCATGAAAGAAATATTGTCAAATGGGAGTCAGTAGATATTTTTAACAGTTAAAATACATGGTACAGAATACAGATACATGCCAAGTTTAAACTCAATCTCTAACTCACTCACTCCTCGTCTTCACCGTTATCCTGTATGGAGCATTGCGTGGGGCCTGGAGCCTATCCAAGGAGATTTAGGGCACAAAGTGGGGTACACCCTGGATGGGGTGCCAATCCATCGCAGGGGACACATACATACACACACTGATGCACACAATGGGATGGATATTGTAGATTTTTTGGTATTTTGGTCCATCCATGTACCATCTGACACATCTGATGATGGTTACTCCCCACTCTTCAGACATTTTTTTGTCATTTCTGTGGCAGGTACTTAAGGGGTTGGGTTGCCAGCTCCACGTCCAACTGTTATTCACGCACACTATGGGCAATTTGGAAACACCAATTAGCCTAACCTGCATGTTTTTGGACTGTAGGAGAAAACCAGAGTACCCGGAGGAAACCCATCAAGCACGGTAAGAACATGCAAACTCCATGCACACAGACCCGAGGCGGGAATTGAACCTGGACCCTTGAGGTTCAAAGGTGACAGTGCTAACCACTAGGTCGCCATGCCACCCTGAATTTAAACTATTTAGCAGAATTGGTGTAATAATACTAATAAAACATATACAGTGCATAAGGTAAAGAGCGTCTCAGCATCACAAATGACGACTTAAGACATCTTAATTGGCTTTTGGTGGCCTTAGAAATTAATTAAACTTTAAATGTAACTTTGTTTAATGAGTATTATAAACTTGCAGGAACACATTTTAAGCTGGTGTAAATTTCTTTACCTTTAAATTTTATTACCTTTAAGAGAAAAGAGTCTTAACATATCATATGAGCTGCACTTCATACTGCAATTATTCATCAATCAAAATCCTGTCCTATTAGCAGTGCTGGAGAAATGCATATAAATTCCGTAGAACAAGAATGTCTTCAAGAATATATATATAAAGTTAAAGTTGAGTAAACAGAAAATAATGAAAGACAGTCAGTATTTGGTGTGATATACCCTGTGAGGAACTTTTAGTCTCGGGTACTCTAGCTGCCTTCAGAACAAACACCAGTTCTTCTAACAACTGACTGCTTCTTTTTTGCACACAAAATCCAGCAACTTTTTTTTTTTTTTTTTGGTCTGAAAAGTTATCGCCTGTATAATGTACTGCTTTCCTTTCTGGCAGGTAAATATTTTTCTTTAAGTTTATCTTTTGTGATAGAACAATAAGGCTTGAAAATCAGAAATGTTTTATTGTACTAACTCTGTAATAACTCAAAGCAAAATTAGAAGGGGAAAAAATGAATAATACTAATAAATATATACAGTGCATAATATAAGGCGCGTCTCAGCATCACGTGACGACTTAAGACCTCTTAATTGGCTATTAGTGTCCTTAGAAAGTAATTCACACGGAAAACTTTGAGTGTAAGAGTATGAGACAGTAGCAGGAACACAAGGGAAGCGGGTGCAGATTCCTACCCTGTGGAATGTGCAGAATCCCGACTGTCAGCCCTGCCACTGTGTCTCCTAAGATCCATTTCCTGAGTCTGTATCTCGGCAGCCAGCTGAAAATCGGCATCCGCCGCTCGAGCAGGTGCGCGCACCGGAGCGGAGAGCAGCGGCAGCGCGCGCACAGGCGCTCCCGCAGAGGCTCGCGCGGTTTGGCCTCCGTGCCGTAGGTCTGCCTGAAGCGGTCCTCTGTGTAAATGTTCCTGTACACTGCTACTGACGCGCTCATCTTGTCCCCTCAGTGCGTCCCCTCAGTCTACAGATTCCTGGACGCGTTACCTGTCCATCCTTATATACAGCCCTGAGCAGTCTGACAGCAGGAACCATTGTGTTTTCCTGTCAAGCGTTTTCTGCGAACTGACAGGATCAAAGCGGAAGGGGTTTGTTTTCTGGAGCTTAGAAGAATCACTTTGTAGCCTTTTTTTTTTTTTTTTTTACCTGATTTGGTGCACTCACATAAAGGTGTACTTGTCCAACTTTAGGCAGATGATGTTTTCTCTGGGTCCTACTGCTAAAAGATTTCCGAGACATGTCTCCTCCTCATCATCATCACCTAATCTAATCACAGCCTTCATTTTTCTTTTTCTATCTAAGATGAACCAACAACAACAAGCATAAAAAAACTAGCAATATATCAGTGTGGCCTTGCACCTCCAGACTCGATTCCCGCCTTAGGTCTGTTTGTATGGAGTTGTGTGGAGTTTGCATGTCCCTGTGCTTGGTGGGTTTCCACCAGGTGCTCCAGTTGTGCCCACAGTGTGTGAGTGAGTGTGTGCCCTGCGATGGATTGGCACCACATCCAGGGTGTACCCCATCTCACTTGGGATAGCCCCCCCCCCCCCAATAACAATTTGTCATTGCCGCAAATGGTATGCAAATAATAATAGTATGTTTTATTTCTTAATTGCATATATTAGGCTTTATTATTCCCTTTACAATTTGCTTTTGTGATCTTTATAATAAAATTTAGAAATTACTCTATTTTCTATGTAAAAATAAATAAACAAATAAATAAATAATGAGCAAATAACCCTCAGCAATGTTCGTCCCTGACCAGTGGTGTCAAAGTCATAGGTCATTGAGGCCAACCATCAGTAAGCCATGTCAGATTGAATAAATGGATGAAATATAATTAAGCAATATCACACTAGAGGATGTGCTGTTGTGCGGAATATGAGAATGGCTGTAATGCAGTTGTAGGCACAAGTGTGCAGCTTGTGCTGATAGCATCACAGATGTGCTGATATTCATTACAACTCTATGACCTCAAGTGTGATATTGCGTTTATACAACTGTTCCAAAAATACCATTTATTATCAATGGATTATGGTTTGTTTATTTAATCAGTTATCTTGTCCATTAAAACAAATCCTTCCACAACTTGCGACTAAGTACTAATCACAACTAACTAATCGCAACTGGTGGGACTGGGTACCAACAGCTAGTGACCGCTGGTTACTTACCGCTAGTTTTATTAACAGCAGGGAAAATAGGTTTTCTTACCAGTACTATGTAGACAAAAAGTAAGAAGAATGAACCATGAAGGTGGCGGCATCAACTATCTGGAAATAGGTTTCAATGAAAATCTAGTGCACTAGGGTGAACACCTACTTGTTCAACATACCATGTAGTGTCCTTAATTAGAGATTACAGAGGGATTTGGGATTCAGTCTTGAATTAGTTAAATTAGCTTTCTCGACCACCAGCTCTTGGAACTACCAATGGCAATTTGGAATGACTTAGAAATAGTCATTAAGTAGACAAAGTTTAATTAACGATTATACACATGGAATGCAGTGTAATACAGTAATACAGTTAAACAGCCCAGCGCTGTTACCATCAATTATCACCACTTGTGGAATGCCACTTCTCCAATCAGATTCCTTCATTGAAACTAACTGGTGTATAATAGTATTGCTAATGGCACAATTTCAACATGAAGACTACTGTGTCTATTACATTGTCTAGATTAATAGTACTATATCTTCACTGATTTTACTTTATTTCGCACTACTATGACTGCACTAATGATGTTGTCCCTCTTTCAGCCACTTCTGTTAGTGATTATCACAGCAGATCATCAAGTCTGCCTATTTGAATTGGCACAGGTTTTATGCCGGCTGTCCTTTCTGATGCAACCCTTCCATCACTTAGAGTGCACTGACTTATGCACCCTTGTCACTGTGGCTCCAGCCACGCTATTGATATATACGTATATTAGTTTCCTTGCTATACAAGTATATTTAACCGTATTGTATAAACACTAATAGTACTATACCTACATGACTACCTCCACTTACATACACATAACCCTAAAAGCCTTGTCTTTATAAACCTTAACTCTTCTTGCTTGTGTGCCATACAGGAAAAGAAGTGTACAATGTGTACCTGTGTTTGAGCCCACACTGTGATCAAAGTGCTATTGTTTATAGACTGAAGGTGTAACTTCAAACCATGTGCATTTAACAGTTATTAGAGTCACTCATTTCCTGAGGGGGATGGATTTCTCTCTCAGACTCCCCCCCCCCCAATATTCTGCTTAGAAACAAAGCAAGTTTAAGACATGTAATGATATCGGTTTCGGTCTCGTCTCACTGATCAAACTGGAACTTGACTCTGATGAGTCTGTGTTGTCTTTTTTTTTCTTTTTCACATTGACCATCATTGGAAAGGTAGTGTGAATGGCTGCAATGTAGGACAAAAAGTTCTCAAAAATTTCTCAAAGTATATAAAACATATGCTTTTATTGAAAAAATATTGATATGTTTAATTGCAGGAGACAGAAATAGTTTATTATATACACCATGAAGTAGATACCACACTTTGTCCAAAGTGGGTTATACCTCTTCTACCAGAGCAATGTGCCAGTGATTACAATTATTCCAAGCTTTTAATCATATATTTACATTTAACCCAAAACATTTTAGTCATTTTAATGCTTTAATGAATATAAAGTCAGGCCCCCTGTTTCATGTCTTCCTGCAACACTGTACGGGATAAACATTAAAAAAGATGAATGAATGAATGAATGAATGAATGAAAAAAATGGCACAGATCCATGCCACTCAAGATTTAAAGCTTAATGCTGTGGAACATCTTTGATCCATGTTACTTCAGCTACTTATGTTAACTCTTCAACATCTTCAAACTTCTTTCCCTATTTTATTTATTTGAGTCAAAGATAACAATCAATGTTGTCAATGCAAATGGTTAAGATGTTGCCTAATGATAAGTATCAATATATTTATAAACAGAAGAAGTCACAATAAATGCTAAATTGTTGTGTGATGGTGCAAAAGCACACGTGTGTTTGGACCTTAAATCCACTTTTTGTTTCGTAATATGATATAAGGTAATTAAAAAGCCATATTATTATCATCTGATTTGTTATTGATTTTTTTTTATCATAGCATACTTAATCAAATGGTAGAGATGGCTTAACATAGTGACTGTTACTGAGTGCTGAAGACCTTTTTAATAAATTAATTTTTTCCTTCCTACATGAAGTTTTACTAGCCAAATAACTTTTGAAATTTACTTACTGTTGTTAGCCTTAGATTATAAAGAGCATTCATTGTACAAGTCCCTGTTATTATATAACTGTGTGCATTAATATAACTATTGCAATCAGAAATTCTGTTACTGGTGTAAAAAGGATTTTTTTTCTTCTCAAAGCCATTTTAACATTTTACCCTATTATCGAGGTTAATAATTGAGAAACATTCTAAGGGCCTTGATGTTCCACCTTCATACATATGCAATGAAACTGGAGTTTCTGATAATATCATTATCAAAGGAACTGAAGGAAGCTAAAGCTTGAACTTCAGTGTGAACGTGATGGAGCTCACTGCCTGTATAATCTTAAAACAATGTCTGCAACGTGTGCCGCAGATCCCAATCTCATACCTACACCAACCTGGTATGAAACAAAGAGTGAATGCTTAACATATTTTGGTAAAAGCTCAATGTTTTGCATTATGAACAGACTCCTCCCATTTATTGTTGTATGCTTAGTGCTCTGTGCAGAAGACCATGCTTTCAAGCTGAAAACATCATGGCTGGCATCAAAGTTACCGTCCACCAGATTAATCAAAGTATTAGCTGATGTATTGACATAATGCTTTTATTGTAATATGAAATCAAGATATTAATATATACACATATCTCTCACTTACTTATTTTCTATACTGCTTTATCCTTTATAGAGCAGCCTGGGGCGTATCCCAGGAGACATAAGGTACAAGGCGGGGTCCACCCTAGATTGGATGCCAATTCATTGCAGCACACACACATATACACACACTCTCACGCTCATTCACACACTACGGACAATCTGGGAGCGCCAGTTAACCTAATGTGCAGGTCTTTGGACTGTGGGAGGAAACCCACCTAGCATGGGGAGAACATGTAAACTCCATGTACACAGATCCGAGGCGGGAATCAAACAAGATATTATTATAGTACAGAAAAATTACACATTACCAAAATAGTAGAAATAATGATAATAATATATATTATTATTATTATTATTATTATTATTATTATTATTTCTACTATATAATAATAATAGTTATCATCATTTGTATTATTATTATTATTTATCTAAAACAAATATTTTTATTTTTATTTTTTTGAAAACACAGATGTGTTACCGTTTTCCACTATAAAAAAAGATTTTGTTTTTTCTAGCAAATACATTTCTAGCATATGTTAATAATGATTTGTTTTATAATATAATAATATTATATTATTTGTCACATGTACTTTACAGCAGAGTGAAATGTCTTCTTTGCATATCCCAATTAGAAAACTGGGGTCAGAGCACATGGTTAGCCAGCTTACAGCACCCCTGGAGCATATAGGGTTAAGGACCTTGCTCAAGGGCTTAACAGTGGCAGCTTGGTAATGCTGGGGCTTGAACCCCAAACCTTCTGATCAGTAACCCAGTAACCCACAGCCTTAACCGACTGAGCCACCACTGCCCCTATAAGGTATAATACTATAAGATTATGTCGCTTCTTATACTGTACCATGGTAGCACCAGTTTTATACAGCATTCTGATATATTGGTGGTTCAAGTCTTGCGTCCAGTCTGTAAGCATGGAGTTTGAGTTTTCTTCAGGTACTTCCTTCCACAGCCCAAAAACATGCTGATTGGCATTTCCAAATTGCTCGTAATGTATTATTGGATGGGTGGGTTTGTGAGCTTGTACCCTGCGAAAGGCTGGCACCCCATACAGGGTGTACCCTGCCTTGTGCCCCAGGATAGGATCCAAGGCCCCTCATGGAACAACACAAAGTGGTATTAAGAAAAAAATGTAAGGGTGGATATACAAAAGATTTACATCTACAGTATATGATGCAGTAAAGACTGTGCAGGTCTATTAGGGGTCAGGTCAATCATGCAACATATACTGTACTTAGTCTCAGTCTCAGCAAAGCAAGGATATTACAATGTGACATCTGAGATGGAGTAAGGTTACTGCTGTGTAACAGGCTCTTATCTGTGATGTCTCCTTTTTGCTGCATTATTCTCATTTTATTTAAAAAAATGTCCTGTTAGGAATGTTTTTTCTATCTGCATTCTGAGCAGTTTTAGGAAACTAAGCTTCAACGTTTGCGTTATCATTTAAAAACACCTCACGTCATGTTAACTCAATTCATCTTCATTTCGGCAAAAAGGATAGAACCTTATAATTCCAAGGGGACCATTTGTTGTTGCAATTTTAGCAAGCGATAAATATCATCTGACAGTTAATTTTCTATTTTTGGCAGTCATTTTTATCCTCGGTGGTGCCACACTGATTTACCGTAGTGAATTTGTTTTGCAGAATCTCGAGATCTCAAGTGTTATGGAGATGCTGTGCTATGTGTTTAAGAATGCAGCTATTGTGTTGATCAGCTCTAGAGAATTTATGGACACACTAGCGGTGTGTTGCGTCTGGTGGCTGTTTAAACAAGATATTAATCAGCGGTAAAATGAACAATGCGCTGAATAGAAGAGGATATGGAGCGTTAAGCCGGTCTACCAAGACAAAGTCCAAGCATTCCAGTACGGGTTACTAAAACTCGAACAAAAACAATATAAACAGCCTGGCATCCCGATTCGCTTCGCCTGGTGTTTATCCACTGTCTAATTCAGATATCTGTCTGTTTTCACTTAAGATATTTTCGAAAATATTTTTCTAGTCTTTCATTCTTGTTTTTGAAAGTATGACTAAAATGTGCCAAGAATATTTTATGGTACATGGTGAACATTTATGGCATTTCTTTCTCAGCCACAGCGCATGATCTCATCTGGGAGACAGCTTCATATGTGTTTATGCACTTAAGAGGGGAAGAGTTATGGCAAAGTTATTTATGAGCGTCTCCATGCCTTTGTGTCTTATCACTCTCCTTCTTAGATAAACATTTATTTCTTTACAAAAATATCCAGTTGGCTCCGATGTCCACCTCGTGCTGAGCGTGTGTCCTGGTCCCCCCCGGTCACGAGTCTCTGTTTGCTTCATCACTCTATTCTTCTCAATGAGGGAGGGGTCGTATGGATCTTTTAATACTGTAGTTCCTCTCATTGTTCTTAATCTTTTTTTTTTTTCTTTATGGGTTGCTGGTGCTGACCAACCGTGGTATGTCCTTTAGCTCTGACCTCGTCTAGGAGATTTGTGCTCGCCTTCTCCCTCTGTCTCCATCTCAACCACCTCTCCCTTCCTGTTCCGTCAAGTGTGTGTCTCTTCATCTCTTTTTTATGGTCTCCCAAGATGAATTGTTTTCTCAGGAGTTCTTTATTTTTTGCTTTACCGTTTTACGCTAGGGAATTGTTATGGGCATAAACATTTCCTTGACTGTGCTACTGTCTACTCTATTCCATTTTTCCCTCCCCGAGTACAGGGCACCATCCCAGTGACTGCTGAATGTTATATTTCAGATTTTATGCTCATACAGCTTCATCATTAGTACTTTACTAGCATAAGTACCTGTCGTTGACGGGAAAAGAGTTCGTAGAAAAAGTCAAAAAGTTAAAGCTAAAAATAAGCAAATCAGTTTAAATGTAATCAGTGATAATATTATTTCAGGTTAAAGCCCACATACAGGTCTGGCTGTCTTTCTGTACTGCTGAACTCTTTGCCTAACTTATTAATACAAAGAAAGAAAATTTAGTAAGGTTGAGTATCTTACTAAGCCTTGTATGATAAGTTCTAATCCTTTCGTCATCAGTCTAATACACTCCCTGTTCGGTAATCGGAGAGTGGATCACAGATCGTCAAAAAAAGTTGATCGGTTAAAGGTCCAGTGCATTAAAATTCACTGATACTACTTCAGCACTCTGACAATATGAAGTAATCCCAGTACAAAATATCTAATTTAGCTTTTCTAATAATATCTACTGGTGCAGGTGTTTGTTTACATTGAGCAAGTATCTAATTTTAAAGTATTAAATCCAACACATAACCGTTCATAACATCAACATTTGGATTTCACTTCTGGTGCAGGTTAAACTTCAGGTAGATATCTAAGTACTGCAAATCTTTTATTAAATTCTGTCCAGAGGTCAATTTAAGACGCGCCCATAGTTTGATGGCACATAACTGCTCATAACTTCACTTTTTTGCAACATTTCGATTTCATTTATGCCACAGGTTTAACTTCAGGCAAATACCAGAAGACTGGTGAAGTTTCATAAAATTCTGTCAAACCAGTTTTGCGTGATGATGTGACAAAATTTCGCTGGACAGACATACAGACAGAATCTGAGACTGGTTTTGGGTCATCCAGTGTATGTTTTTTCAATTACAAGCTTTAAAATTCAAGTATAAAACTCTTTTATCATTTTTTTTATTTATTAACAAAATGTTTAAATTAGATATAGAGAAAGACTTTGTGCTTTAGACATAAGCACAGTTGAATGGGTTCTTTGTTTGACTCCTGAAAAGTCTTATCAGTTCTGCATTCATATATATATAGAATGCCTATATAATTTCCCTTTCTCAAGCCTGTTTACACAGCACTCTTAGGAAATGTGAAAATCAGTGGGGTCAAATGGAGCTCATAAGATATTCTCACTCACATACCAAAAATCCAATGCCTGTCTCTAATGGGAAAATTTAGCACA
Source organism: Clarias gariepinus (assembly GCF_024256425.1). NCBI lineage: Eukaryota > Metazoa > Chordata > Actinopteri > Siluriformes > Clariidae > Clarias > Clarias gariepinus. The sequence continues at coordinate 6,806,834 of NC_071121.1, forward strand.
TGATTCGGCACGCCTCAGTTAGGAAATTAAAAGGAATAAAACAACAGATGGATAAGATAAGATATAGTCTTGAGGTCATACTTTATTTACCATTAAAAAAGGAGATGCTTGGCAGAGGTCAAGGTGTGGTCCATCAGCATTTATGTTTCTAACAGAACAAAAGGTCATGACACACGTCCTCCCTCCTCTTCCTGTTCATGCTGCTGCGTGGACGCCAGTGTCACTCTTATTACTGTCATGCTGTTTTGACAAAAAGGCTGTAACTATTGAGCCAACAATTACTGTTTAAGTGCTTGTTCATTCACAGACGTAGACAGCAATAAAATGTCTGGTCCAGTGTAATGTGTAAAATAACTAATCCTAATTCCATTCATTGGATGGTATCTTAAAAGAAAAAAACAAATGTTAAATGTAGGTTAGAAATGTATGTATAAATATATTCTAGTAAGTTTTACAAAAAATATGAATACAAAGCAGCCAGTTATTCACGCAGTTATTCACGCTCGCAGTATGCTGCTGTAAAACAAAAGTAGGCTATATTTCATGCAATAAGGTAAGCACCTTTGAATGACAGGTAGTATAGTTTCTACAGGTATAACACTACATCTAAATCAGTATTTCCATCCCTGCAATATATGCTGCTACACCTATACCAATAGGCACCTATCCCAAAAAAACTAACGCAAAATCCAAGATTTCATTGAATGCCTTTAGCATTGATTACATGAAAATAATTCCTCATCCTCCCAGAACCATACAATATTAGTCCTGGAATATGTTAGTGCCATCAGAGAAGAAAAACCATAGATGTAATATACTAATCATTCAGTACATTCAGGTCGTCAGCTGACTTCATTTCATTGCTACATAATGCTGCTGAGCCTAGACCTGACCTCCTGAAGCAACCCCAGATCATAACACTGCCTGCAGAGGCTTGAACAGTGAGCACAATGCATGATGGGTGCATCGCTTCATCTGCACCCTGACACACCCATCACTGTGAAATAGGGTCATTCTCGACTCATCAGACCACATGACCTTTTTCCATCGCTCCAAATTCCAATCTTTATGCCCCCTAGCAAACTGGAGATTGTTTTTTTCTGGTTTGTCTCACTAATAAATTGTTTCCTTATGGCCACACAGCTGTTTAGTCCAAGCCCTGTGAGTTCTAATGACATTTTTACTGTCTTTTTTTTTTACCATGCATCTTTCATGATTTTTATTTCCGACCACACTTCTTACATGAAGTTGATGGCTCAGCACAGTCCTTACAGGTTTTAATAATGTGTTGAAAGGTTCTTAACCCAGTTCCAGTAAAAAATTTTGTTATGTTTGTAGTACTGGATGCACTTCTTTCTCTACACAAAATGACTATACCTGCATTTATAATTACATATATTATAAAAGTTAACTCCCCTCTGTAATAACCTATATAACTCTAAAAGCATTACATCCGTTATAGACTATATAAAGCCCAAGCAGCCATAACATTACAGCGCAAAACATTAACCCCAGTTTTGTGTAGGTTCCCCTTGTGCTGCATGGGCAGCTCTGACCCCACGGGACATTACTCCACAAGAACTCTGGGAGGGTGTCAGAACGATGGCATATTATCCCCTGGGTGCTGTGGGTCATGGGTAGGTTGGCCTCTGTGGATTGGACTTTGTCTGGTGCATCCCATGGGTGCTCAATCAAATTGGGATCTGGGGGTTTAGGGGCTATATTGGCGGGCTTATAGGTTCTTTGGGCTGTGTACAGTATGTGGTGGGCTGTGATGCATGGGACTGATGTGTGCTGTATTGGCTTTTCTGTGGAATCAAAATAGATGGGCTGGGTTTTGGTTTCTATAGGTTTTAATCGCTAATTTATTGGTATGACAGGTATGCCTGGTGGACAGGTAGCAATAAGAGGGCGGAAACGTTAAATGTACATATATAAGAATCAGCTGGAGGACAGATTTGCAACTTATAAGGTCAATTGGCAACATGATTGGGTATAAAAAGAGCCTCTCAGAGTGGCAGTGTCTCACAGAAGTCAAGATGGGCAGAGGATCACCAATTCCCCCAATGCTGTGGCGAAACATATTGGCGCGATATCAGAAAGGAGTTTCTCAGATAAAAATTGCAAAGAGTTTGAAGTTATCATCATCTACAGTGCATAATATCATCCAAAGATTCAGAGAATCTGAAACAATCTCTGTGCGTAAGGATCAAGGCCGGAAGACCATAGTAATAATCAGTGTCGATGCGTTAATGTTATGGCAGATTAATGTATATATGAATAAACAGTAATAGAAATAGCACTGTCAACACTAATAGTATTATGTATGTACTTATATTGTGCTATTATATCTACATGTTACTCTATCTACTTTAATGGTGCTATATTTATCCTAATACTACTACATATACATATATAGTATTTCCCACTTTTAGGATCTATACCTGCAATAATTTACTGTATATAATATAATTGCAAATAGTACAATATTCACAATAACAATACTTATTTTTACGCAATAAACTACCAGCACTATAATAGTATAATATATTTAATAATATATATTACTTTGTGATATTAATCCAACGTAAATATAAGTATTAATAATTGAATACAGTAGAAGATACAACTTGTTCTAAAAACAAATGCTGATTATAAACTACGTATGAAGGACTATGGCTGAAGTTTTTTGACCTGAAGTGGGATTACTTTTTGGCATTTATCTTAGCATTGTGATACTCTAAAGCACTGCAGCCTTGAAAAACACCAAAGAAAAAAGTCTGCTTCATTGTCTGTACCTCCATCGTTTAGTGTGCCCTCCACCCATGTTGCCTTGACACTCAACACTGCCTTTCAACTCCACCCCAGAGACCGTTAGTGAGGAATGATGATGGCCATGGCAGTATAGTGCCCCAGACACACACACAAACACATACATACGCACACAGACACATACACACAGACACACACACACACCTTTTAAGCAGAGCCTAGAGTGCTTGAAGGACTCTTGGCTCAAAGTGACTCTAGTGCTGACACTGGTGATTTCTAAATTTGCTGGGCTCATACGATTAACATTTGCTGATTCACAAAAAAAGACATCTGAGCATTCAGAGACATTATGTATTAAACAACCATCCTCTCTCATACATTTAAAAAACCTGTGTTACCTTTCGTCAAAGATCTCACAGCTAACCCAATCATGGCTAACTTTAGCTAACTAACAGCTAACCCAATTGTAATTAAATTGAGCTAACTAACAGCTAACCCAAGCATAACTAACTCTAGGGAACTAATGGCTAACCCAATCTTAGATGACTTTGGCAGACTAACAGCTAATCCAATCTTAGCTAACTTTAGCTAACTAGCAGCTATCCCAAGCATAGCTAACTCTAGTGGACTAATAGCTAACACAAGCTTAGCTTATTTTAGCTAACTAACAGCTAACCCAAGCATAGCTAACAGAGGACCAACTGCTATCCCAATCATAGCAATTTTAGTGGACTAACAACCAACGCTGCTGAAAAATCCAGCATAGGCCAGCGTGAGTTATATGCTGGTCTGTGCTGGTTGATACTGGTTAGTGCTGGTTTAGCTGGTAAACCAGCATAACTGATGTAAGACCAGCATGCCTGCTGAAAAATCCAGCAAGGGTTTCGTAGTTAAAACTGGTAATCCCAATCATGGATAACTTTAGCTATGATCCCAATCATAGCTAACTAATCATAGCTAAACAACAATGTGCAAAACAAAACACACCCATCTGCTTCTGATGGCTGTTATTGTTTTATTATTTTGTCTGCAAACTAGCAAACTATCCAGTGTGTGAAGCTGATTGAATATGCAAGAAGACTCTGTCCGTCTGAAGGCCAGGATGAAGTATGCAAGAAGTGTCAAAAGAGGAGCATTTTTCTAGCAGATTAAAAAAAAATTTCAATTAACACAAAAAAAGTGCTATAACTATAAGACCTTCGGGAGTCTTGTTAGTTTCAGAGTTATGAGCAGTAGAAAAAAATCACAAAAAGCTAATTCATTATATCACAAGCTACATCACCATATCACTATTATTATTTGGAGATCGCTGGTTTGATTTACAGGTGATGCTGTAATCTCTCGCAGCCGGAGGTCTAGAGGAAGCTGTTTGGCCGAGCTCTCTCAGAGGGGAGGAATGAGAAGTACTACATGCTCCCACATTAATTACGGCTCTACAGCCAACCAGGGGCGTCTGTGAGCTCACGCAAGCTGAAGGAGCGGATAGCGCTGTCCTCCGAGTGTGTTACGCCGCCCCCAATAGTGCGGGAGCGAGCAGTTTGAAAAGATGCAGTTGGTTGGTGTCACGTAGTTCGGTAAAAACACGTAATAGTATTCGGCCCTCCCAATTGAGTGGTAGTAGTAGCCTTAATGTGGGAGCCCCCTAGTGATGGGGAGGAATTGGACACGGGGGGGGGGGGGGGGGAATAAAACAAAAAAAAAACCACATCTTAACTGATCTCAAGAGAACCCAACCTCAGCAACATAAATCTCTCTCTTCAGCTCCATTATATAACAGGTTCAGGGTTAAGGATATTTTAACTAATAATTGATGGTCATCCAAAGAATTTGTACCTGCTATTGCTACAGTTGTCATAATGCACAAGATACAGTTACCTTTATAATGCCCATTTCTTACAACTATCAAGCCAGAATAGGGTTAAGCTGTCATTGTATAGACCTTAAGCAACGCTTTTAACCATGGTTGCTCCATGGCTGATCCTTTGCTCTGATCCCAATAATCCTGGGATACGTGAAGGAAAAAATTTCACTGTATTGTACTGTATATATGACAAATAAACGTTTATTAATTCGATGTCCATTATAGTCCAGAAAAGCATGTGATCCCTTTTGATTTTGGTTTTTTTTTTCAAGGTTTAATCAGCCTCTGTTGCTTGCTTATTGGGAAACACCATTCAGATTTCTGTAAAGCTGTTTTATTTCTAATGCTATAAGGATATCTTAGCTATCAGGATATATTACAGTGAAGCACATAAAAGATAAACTGAGGGACTGAAAGATGATCACCTTCTCTCTCTGTAGAATTAGGCAAAAATAATCTTTTAATTTAAAAGTGTCACTATGTTCAATAATGTTACTCAAATAGATATAAAATCCATATCTTTTTTGTCAATGATTTCCCTTTAGTTAGAGCAGTAATTTTGAAAGGATGAAATCTCCCTTCTGCTGTCTTTCGTCACCTCCCCTTGCTTCTGCACCCGCCCTTCACCCCTCTGATTCCAGCATCAAAGAGCACTTGTGGCTCCGGCTGGGTGGCCACTGGTCTCTCATTTCCTCCTCATGTGCACTGCAGCCATTCAGATTGAACAGGCCCCATCAGGGCTGAGTGGGCCCCAGAGAGCCAGCCAGCAGGGCCGCTCATGAGCGCTTCCTGGTCATTTAAGAAGCAAAGCACAGAATGGAGAACCATTGTCCCACTCTGTTATCTGATGGCCTAGGCCAAAAGGTAGACAAAGCCAAGCGCCTTGGGACTCCTCCTCCCGCCTTGCTGACTGCAAGGGGGCTTTTACTTCTCGGAAGCACGTTTATGGTTGATTTAAGCAAAGTCCAGCGGATTAAGACAGATAGGTAGACAGAGATAGGCACTATGTTACACAAATATATATGCAAAATAAATGGCTTAAACTAGGCTGTTGGTAGTTTTGCATTTACTTTTGTACTTGTTTTTATGTGTAGAGGATTCAACTGATGGAAAGTAGTTCCTCTTTACTGTAACTTTTAACAGTTGTTTCACTTTAGAAGAGCCTGCTTTCCTTCCTCCAAATCCCCAAATTGATCGGCGCTGTATAAACTGCATACATTTCAATTAAACGTTTCTTGTATGGCATATTTAACACTATATTTTAATCAGTCACAGCATTAAAACCTTGTATCACCAAAACTGCTTTGACTTGGTAAGACAAAATCTAAATCCAAAATGAGCTGCAGTGTCTGAATGAGTGTGTGTGCAAATGACAATTTGACATGGAGCTGGCAACCTGACCCTTTAAGTACCTGCCAGAGAAATGATGGATAATATCTCCAGGGTAGTCAGTATCCATCACCTGATGTGTTGGATGGCACGTGGACGGACCAAAACACCAAAAAATCTACAGCATCCTCAAAAAACAGTAGGTGTTAATTTTCTTCTACCTTCGGTGTACTAAAAATTTATTGAAGTGCCCTTTGTTATTCAGATTGACCTCCTTTGAATCAAGGCTGGTGATGATGCACCCTCATGCTGTACACCTATTTTAACTTTTTCACTAGAATTGCCTCTAAATCAATATAATAAACCGAATACCAAATAATAAATACATGTCAACTTCCAACATTCTCCTGTAAGAGCTGACTTGGTCACATCTGGCACAATCAATGTTTTTTTTTTGTTTTTTTGTTTTTTTAAGGTGCAGGTGATTTGCCTGACGTAGATACACTGCTCCATTTTAATGAACACACAAGAGCGTCTGGGGTAATGCAGTCCTGGAGTACTGACACTGCCATCCTGCTTAAACTGAGCTGGGTGAATAGGTTTTAAGAGTTATGGCTGACTGACAGACCTTTTCCACTAACACTGTGCCTTTTAAAGAAGGTTTCTAAAAACCCACATGGACTTTAAACGCTCAAATGTGAGCTTTTTCAAGGCCAGTTATAAGCTGCCAAAACAGAGCTTAAGCTGATAGACTGAGAGAGTCTGTGCCAGCTGGTAAGTGGTAGAACGAAACATTTTCTAAAATACTGCTACTAATGTTACATCACATAGAAGTTAGAGTTTAGGAAATACAGAACAGTAAGGCAATTATTCATTGTCGCCAGTAAGCACTTCATCCAGGTCAGGGTCACTTTGGATCCACAGCCCATACCAGGAACACGGGGCCCAAGCTAGTAACACACCCTGGAAGGTACTTCAGTTCATCACAGAATACTATGCGCACACACATTCACACCTAGAGACAATTCATCTTAGTCCACTCTCTGGCATGTTTCCAGTGGGTGGAAATCAGAGCATCTGTAGAAATGGTGCATTTAACTTGCATCGGAAGTGGGCAGTCTGGAATTGGAATTTTCGACTCTGTTGATTTACTGTAGGAGTGGGGGAGGGGGGAAGGAAGCTGCCATGTTTGCATTGTAAGCAATAAGCTAGCTAACTAACTGTGATATGTAATGTATATTTTCCTGTATAACTGTATAATCAGTGTCATCGTTTTAACAAGCTATTACAACTATAGATTTATCGATCTAAAGCAAATACTTAAATTTAAGGCATTTTGCATATGGCCTCATTCAGAGTGACATACAGAAGTGAAAAGATTCTACATTGATACTCATTTATACAACTCAACAGTTAGGGTTTAATTGTCTTGCTTATAGGTAAAGTGGGGACAACTGGGAGGTAATGAGCTAACCACTGAGCTACAACTAGAAATGTAAATACAAGTACAAAAAATACACTCAGCCAAAAAGGGATCAGGGGTACTTTAGTGGTTAGGAAATTAGACTACCGATCAGAAGTCCCAGGTTCAGACCTCACCACCATCAAGTTGCCACAGTATGGCCCTTGAGCAAGGCTCTTACCGCTCAACTGCTCAGATGGATAATGAGATTAAAAAATTATCGCTGTAGATAAGGGCGTCTGCCTAATGCCATAAGTATAAGTCACATTTTGGATTTAAAAGAGTAAACCCTTAGGAGGCTTTGACTGGATAATTGCTGGATAACGTATGCAGTGAGTACCTTCTCACTTCCTAAACAACTGTTTCACAATATTTATCCCGTTATCCTGGAACAGATGATTTTTGTGTTTCAGAAGGACCAAATGATTGGCCTGCATTACATAAAGAAAACAACTAAAAGAAAGCCTTTTTCCAAAAGAAAGCTACTTGTTAGTGGGTCTGCTGAGGCCAGATTATTCCTATTCCGGAGTGATGTGCACATCTGGGTAAGAAGGGAATAAAAAGATGCACACATCATGTATACCCACTGCCCACTGTAGAAGCCTCTGAAGGTTGTGATCTGGGGTTGCTTTAGTTGGTCAGGTCTAGGCTCAGCATCGTTTTGTGTTAATAAACCTGAATGTACTAAATGACCAGGTTATCACATCTATGTTTTTGTTTGTTTGTTTGTTTCTGTTGCCATTGAGCAGGACATCAATGCCAAGATTTCCAAAATTTTTGAGTTTCAATTTGAGAAGGCTCAGTTTGTGAAAGTCAAGTCAAGTCAAATTTATTTAATGCACATTTAAAAATAACCAAAGTTGACCAAAGTGCTGTACAATGATTGGAGTAAAACGAGCAGAATTAAACAGCATAAAATGAAAGCAAATAAAATGAAATCGAACTATGTAAAAAGTAATTAAAAATCAGTTAGTGACAGTTGATAAAAAACAGTAATCAAATAAAATCATGCATAAATAATTTCATTTGAATGAGTAATCAATTAAACTTACTGTAAATAAATAAAATAAATTATTTAAAAAAAAATAAAAGGGATCAAATGTCTCAGCCATGTGTAGGTTCGGAAGATCCCAGGTTCAAACCCCAAAACCACCAAGTTGCCACTGTTGGGCCCTTGAGCAAGGCCCTTAACCCTCAATTGCGCAGATGTATAATGAGATTTTAAAAAATGTAAGTCACTCTGGATAAGAGCGTCTGCCAAATGCCTAAATGTAAAAAAGTGAGCTTTCAGTCTGGATTTAAAAGTTTCTAATGTAGGTGCTGCTCTAATAATAAATGGTAAACCATTCCATAATTTGGGTGCAGCGACTGCAAACGCTCGGTCACCTCTGAGCTTTAATTTAGACCTTGGGATAGAGAGAAGTAACTGGTCTGAGGATCTGAGATTTCTTAATATTGTATGCGGTTGTAAAAGCTTAGAGATGTACAGAGTGTGAAACCATTCAGTGATTTAAAAACAAGTTATAAAATTTTTAAATCAATCCTGTAGCGAACCGGGAGCCAGTTAAGTGACTTTTATACCAGAGCGATGTGATCACTTTTGCGTGTATCGATTAAAAGTCGAGCAGTAGATGAGCTGTAGACGAGAGAGCGATGACTGATTCCTGTATATAACGCATTACAGTAATCAAGTCGAAATGAAATAAAAGCATAAATCTTACCTAAAATTCCCAGTTGGAAGAAACTAGATTTAACCACTGAGTTTATTTGTTTATCAAATTTAAAATCATTATTAAATATTAAGCCTAAATTCCGTACAAATGGTTTACAGTACTTCGCTAATGAAGCAAAGTCACTGCCAGGAGCACACAAGGAATCTATTTTTTTTAAAGGCCACAATCTCAGTTTTATTTTCATTTAATTTGAGAAGATTTAGAGACATCCATGCTTTAATGTAATCTAAATAAGATATAGGGGCCTTGATGGCATTTATAGTGTTTTTTTTGTTTGTTTGTTTAAAGGCAAATAGATCTAAGTGTGTCTAAGACATTGTGTTTGTTTATGATGGAAACCAGAGGCAGCATATATAAAGAAAAGAGGATGGGACCCAGGATGGAACCCTGTGGCACCCCACAAGTTAGTGGAGCCTCTGAAGAAAAAACACCTAGGTTCACTGAAAAGATTCTGTTGGTCAGATAAGATTTAATCCAGTTCAGAGCTAATCCTCGGATGCCACAGCAGTTTTCAAGGCATGAGATAAGAATGTTGTGATCCATAAAAAGTATCAAATGCCCCACTAAGATCTAAAAGCACTGGAATAGCAGGATTACCTGAATCAGCTGTCAATAAAAGATCGTTAGAAACTTTTAAAAGTGCAGTTTCTGTGCTGTGGTATGCTTTAAAACCAGACTGAAATAATTCGACAAATTGCATTTTTATTTAGAAAAGTCTGCAGCTGTAAGCACACAACCCTCTTTAATACGAGAGAAAGAAATGATTTCGAGAGAAATGGCAGGCATGGAGGCATGGATGGGTCATAAGCAGGAGGTGTAATACATGCTCTAATGTCATTGATTTTATTTATAAAGAATGTTAGGAGATTCTCACACTTATTTGCACTAATATCACGACAGGTAGTGTCTGTGGGGTCAAAAACAGTGCTTAATGTCTTAAATAGAACTCTTGGTTTGTGGTGGGGTTTTTTTTCAATCAGATCAGAAAAATATTAAATTCTCTCTGTTTTGACAGTTTTCTGGTATTCTAACAGACATTCTTTAAAAATCTTAAAGGACACCTGTAACTTATATTTTTTCCATTTACATTCAGCTCTCCGGCATTTATGTCTGATAGAGCGGGTTCTCTCATTTAACCAGGGCTCAAATTTTAGTTTGGAGCGCTTTGGTTTAAGAGGGGCGACACAGTCAAGGATGCGTGAAGAGGTGGAGCTAAACAGAGAAAATAAACTCTCAGCAGTCACTTCGACCAGGATTTACCAGCTCAACCAATTCAACAGCATTCTCATATTGTGTACAAAATTGTGCCGCAATTGAAAGAGTGATTCTGAGCATGAAGAATCATTTTTATTTATAAACTGGCAGCCAGAGTGTTCAGATTTTACAGAGTGGTCCAATTGTTATGTCATTAATTAAAATCTCAGCCAAAAATTTAATGCAATTCTGGATGTTGGTTGTCGTAACAGCAAATGTGTGCAGTATCCAAAGCTAAAGGTATATCAATTGAATAATTTTTGGTAATGCATTGTACTTGGATATACAGTACAGCATAACTCATTTAAAGGTGATAAGTAGTGCTACTTTGGTTCCTGCTGGTGCAATGTTGCTTGGGTGTCACTTGCTGTTCTCTGAGCAGCTCGAAGTTGAGGAGACCATACCATGTTCCCAATTTGGTGTTCGTCTTGAGTTGAGTCAAAAATTGAGTTTTGACCCCTTGCTGAAAGTAGCATGAATCGGCATTGATCTGGGGAGAATAGGTGAAACTGCACATAGAGTGTAACATGAGCTTGGATGCAATCCTGGATCTGTAAGACAGTTAAAAAATGTCAACCATTTGTTGGTCAGTTAAATTGGAAGGGATATATATTACCAGACGTTGAAGACAGTCTACCAATTTAACCAGCTTGGAATGTCCTTTGGCTGGTTGTCCTACGAAGCATGAGTTTAAAGCCCATGTCCTGATGGACAGTTCATACCTAAGTCATATTCTAGATACACATGGAGCCTGGCTAATATTTGAATTCACCATGGATCACCATGGATTAGACACTGGTCATGCTGTGAACAGTGTCTCCTAGTGGAGAAGTGAATTACAGATTATTTCAGGTGACCATGATGCCCTCAAGCTGCTTGAATTTGCTCTATGATTGATAACTCTGTTGCTTTTCCAGAATGGTGTGTTTCCAGCACTTTTCCAACAGGTAGACAGGTGAGAGCTAACACACAAAGCCTGTATTGTGTGTGTGGTATCAAAGAGAGACTTGTTAAATATCATCCACATCAGTGCAGGTGTAGTGGGAGGGGGATGGTGACCTAACAGCTCCTGTTTCAAATATTCTTTCCGTTAGAGATTTCAACGTAGGCGTAGGTATAAATAGTGATTTAAACTGGTTATACAGGAGACTTTCGATACTTGTGTACAAGTGTTGAGAGAAATGCAGAAAGTGAGTAAGTTTGATCAGTTTCTTGAACAAACCTTGTCTAAACTCTGCTTATCTGGCTCATTTCTGACACCTGCTGGTGAATCAATTACAACGCATGTGCATAAAAATAGTTCAAAGGTTCTTAAACTTTTATTATATAATAAAATTTATTCAGTATGTAGAATAAAAGTTATTAAGAACTTTTATTCTATATACTGTCAAATAAATTCCAATATTAATACAGATAAATCGATATACGGATTTGTATATTGTATGTTTGTACTGTATATTGTATAATCTGTATATTGATCTGCATCAATATAAAAATATATTGATACAATAAATATCATACAGATATATTTTTTATGTATTTTATATATGTAAATAAAATTCACTTTTAGTCACTTATCATCTATACCACTTGATCCTGTTTACAGGGTCGTGGGGACCAGGAGACCTAGCACACGAGGCGGAGTACATCCTGGATGAGGTGCCAATCTATCGCACAGCTCAAACATGTTCATTCAGACACTATGGCTAATTTTGAAACACCAATTAGCCTAATCTATATGTTTTTGGACTGTGGGGTGTACCAGAGTACCTGAAAGGTACCCACAAAGCATGGGGAGAACAGGCAAACACACACACAGACAGGCAAAAAGGCACACAGACCCGAAGCTTCTTATTATTATTATTATTATTATTATTATTATTAATAGTAATAATAATAATAATAATAATTTTAAGAGGCTGGTTATAAATGAATGTTTATAGCTGCTGTAACATAAGAGATTAGAGGAAGCAACTTGTCTTTACAATAAATGTAACAATACATAGATGTATAGAAGTTGTTCAGTAATATGTTTTTATAGAGTAATGCACTTTTCTGGTTCAATGATTTATGCACATAATATTACAAAAATTAAAACGCACAAAATAAAAATAGCATAAAGTTTAAGTTGGTAAGACAAGCATGATGGCATCTGATCCATCCTTCTCTGTCCTTAAGTCTCTCTCTCTTTCTGTTTTTTTATTTTTATTTTTAAAGATCAAGCAATGGCAATTTCTTTTTTGAATAATTCCGTGTCTTTTGATCTACGCACAGAAGTATGGGTTCATTTCCATTTTTAATTTTTTTTTTCCTCCTTGCTTTCTGTAAGAGTGCCAGCATCAAGACTTACCTTGGTGTGCAAATGTGCTGGAATAGGTTAAAAGCAAATCTCCCTGCTCTCTCAAAGCTGAAGTGCAGATGTTATGAAGTTAATTAAAAATTTAGCAATTCGTTTCTTCGGCACCAATTTGGGTTGCATCAAATGGGAGAAAACTGACAGAAATGATTTCGGGAGAGGTGCGCACGTACCCTGTCACCTTAGATGTGTGAGATTAGATTGTTGAAGAAAAACAAAACTTGAACAGAAGTCGTACCTGCTGTGTAAAATATGCAGTATGGCTCTCAAGAGATAATTTTTTTTTTAACATTGTCTTTTATATAGAAAAAGCAGTTTATTCCAATATATGTGACATCAATTATTAAGAGAAATTTACACGTTTAACACTCCATTTTTAAACGCCTGTTGGTGATCTCGGAGCCACTACATCTTAGAATCAAGATGATGACGGATTGACAAAACAGCAGCGGTGGGCATTTTCCACATGGCCCAAAATCACTGTACACTAACCCAAGACTTCATAAATAATCCTCAGTGTTTACTGATATTGCGTCAGATGTTGACACTGACAATCCCCCCCTATTTGCTGGTAAAGATGAAGAAGGTGCTGTAAAGAAAGCGTGTCATGTCTCCAGGTGCCTGCTGACACGAGCAGGGTTTGATTCTGTGCACAGGTGTTGCAGAACTGTTGGCACCGGCCTCCCATGCCTGCACGCACGGCACAGTGTTAACCGCTAGCTGCTGGCACTTCCCAGCGGACCTGTATTTCCAGTGAGGGATATTACAAGCGGCAGGCGCGTGCCTCTGATCTGCATGCGCCAGGCACACTCCAGGTCCTGGGTGAATAATGCTTGACTTGTTCAATTTGTTTAGAAGCCTCATTCAGGGCTTTGAAGCCATGCATCTTAGCATAAATCATAACCTATCTCCTTCTTCGCAACTACTTTCAAATGCAACATCTGCTAGTGAGTCACCGCTTCACAATTAGATAGGCGACATCAATGGATTGACCAGATTCTGTTCGGGACATTTCGATGTTTTTAATAACTCTGGAAAGTTAAATGCTCGGGTAGGATGCTATATCAGGAATTAGGTTAGTAGTAGTGTAACCTACTTAGAAAGCTTTAGGGCTGGAGGGCATACAGCTTGTGTTTGCTCTTTCATCATGATGTATCTGCTTCGGGTTTGTTCATTTGTTTTGCTTAAGCAGTACCTTCTGTTCGGTTACACACAATGCTTAGATGAAGCTTCAGGTGTTGATCTAAAAACAGCGTTCAGTAGCATTAACTTCCACCACAGCATTGTTGAACTTTTAAAATTCGGTTGGTCGGAAACTGTTGATTCTTTCTAAAAGACTTTTTATTTTAAATTAAGAGCAGTTAGAGTAAAAACAGGTTTAGATCCATGCACTCTGTCTAATAGGTTATAGTTTGTATAGTAACTGATAATTCATGGTAACTATGACGACAGTAGATGAATCACATCATCGGAGGCTAATTACCAGATTAAAAAACAAGAAAAACATTATTGTCTATATGGCGACATTTTCTGCAAGATAAAATCTGTTAAACATTTATGGGAGGAGCCTCCAGTGTCAACTAACAGTCATTAGGGGGCGTTTTTTTTTACATTATGCCAATAATTAAATGAAAAATTAAATAAAATGAATGAATAAATAAATAAATGGTGTAGTGGATAGCACTGTCGCCTTGCACCTCCAGGGTCCGGGTTCGATTCCTGGCCAGACTCGATTCCCGGCTCTGTGTGCATGGAGTTTGCATGTTCTCCCCGTGCCTGGTGGGTTTCCTCCCACAGTCCAAAGTGGGTTAGGCTAATTGGTGTTCCCAAATTGCCTGTGGTGTGTGATGGGTATGTGTGTGTGCCCTGCGATGGATTGGCACCCTGTACAGGGTGTGCCCTAAGCCTCCTGGGATAGGCTCCAGGCCCCTGCGACCCTGGACACTATTTTATATTTTTTTTTTTTTATATATTGTTGATGGGATGAAGTTGTTCTGTTGATGCCTATTTAACATTTATGTTAAGGAGTCTCCAGTGTCAAGCTTTTCCAATCCAATATATATATTGGGTAGAAGACTTTTTTCAATTACATGACAAGCTGGACTTTATTATCTTATTAACATAAAGACTAAGGAAAGAGAGGAAGCTGGTAAGGGGACAGCTGTTTATAGCTGCTATAAAATAAGCAATAACAGGAACTAACTTGAATTCATAATGTTTCACATTGTTAAATGTAATTTTACAGTTGGAAAGCACAACATTTATTTTTTATAAATTTTATCAAAACTTATATTCACTAGCTCTTTTGTTGTGGTATAAGAGAAGTGGTGTTCAAGTGAAAATAGGACTTTTAATTTTGCAGAATAACACAGAGTGAAAAATGACCTGTATTTCACTATATAAACCTCTACTACACTGATGCACTTATTAGTGTATGAACAAAGTTTCTCAGTAGACATGAGGAATGATCAGACGTATTGTATGGCCTTCTTTATAACTTTTGCACAATTCAACTGTTTCACTTTGTCCAAGAGTCTCATCACCATACTGTGCTTGAAGTTTTCTGTAAAGGTAAATCAGTTTTTTTACACCTTCATTGATCAGAAATTTCATGACAAGACACAGTTTTACATGCTTACATGCCTTTTTGATTAACACTATGATTTGCATTAGCGCCACCATGTGTTAGTTGGAGCTGTGGGTCAGTTTCCAGTAGGACCACCAGGATGTGCTTAAATCTCTTCTTCTGCTCATGAAACGAAAAGTCACGGTTTGACTTGAACACCCCTCATACTATATTCATTCATTGAGATTATTTCAGTTTATTATTACCCAGCCTGGTATTTTTTTATAATTCATTTATGCCAATAGGACTCAAGCAAACTAAGCAGATGCACAATGTATTGGAGGTTTTTTGATTAATTATAATCTACGATTTAATATAAGGGTACAGTTGCTTTTCCCATAGACTCCCCTTTCAATTAAGGCAAAGATCAAACAAAATAAACTCAATTCACCATAATGCACATCCCCCTCCATCTGCAACATTAAGAATTCTTTTTGCACATCAAGCAATGAGCAAGAAAAAAAAAAAAACCATATTTAAGATTCATATTTTCCAAAGACAGTTATTTGATGAGTAGTCGTCAATTAACGGTATGAAGGTGCGTTTTACACCAGGAGGTTTAGATGAAAGTACCTCCCTGTCACATGGTGCCACTGGCTGCGCGTACCACAGCATGGCTGTCTATAGGATGACATTCCTCCATATGATCCAGGTGCAGACCGAACAGATGCTAATGGTGCACAAACACAGAGGAAATTGTGAGCAGTTCCTCACTGCCTCATCATTATTGCAGTGGTAGGAGCAGGCCTCTCCTGGCCTCCAGGGTGAACTAAAAAGAAGTGTGAGAGGTTAGCACAGTTAGGAGGAAATGCTTCACCACGTAATAGGATAAAATGCTGGGTTTCTCACACTTGGTGCAATTCCATGAAACACATTTGCATGCATTTACTTTAGATGACACTTTTGAATACCACGATTCCTAAACGGGAAATATGTTGAGCATTCTGGGAGTTTATAAAATGGCATTCCTTTCGGAATAATTTTACACAGTTCTTTGAAAATGAGGAGGAATAATAATATAAAAAGTGTGGCTTTTTACATGATTTAACATTTGGAACCGCAAACAGTTACATGACATGACAAGGCATGAAGAATTATTCCCATGTGTCCTATCATTCAGCAGTAACCTCAACAAAGCAGACTTTAAAACAGATTTCCAAGCTGATACAACACAAATCCCCCCCCAAAAAAAAAAAATGGTTAGTGTCCAGGAGAAACATCTGATCTCCACCCTGCAACCCACAGCACCCAAAGACTCTTCTGCCAACATCTTTCTTAAGGACATTCTCAAAGGTCTTATGGAGTCGGCCCCCAAGGAGCCAGAGTTTCCCCATTGGCACAAGAGGAATATACACAATACTGGGCATAATGTTTTGCATTGGACTGTTATTGTTGATGGATGTAAATAATGATGTTTTTTTTATTATTATTATTATTTTATAGCACACAGTGAAGAGATTTATTTCTGCAGTATCAACATTAAAAATGAAGATTCACATAAAATTCTATCACAAAAATATCACCATATCAACACCTATAGTAAACTGTTACCATAGTAACAATAATACATTAGAATGAGTGCCTTAGGATAAATGCTGTGATGTCGATATTTTTATATTTTAATCTTAAGGTATAAATCCTCTCTCAAATATTCACTTTACAAACAAATTTACCAACTCAGTTTTAGGTTACCTTGTGAGTGTCATTCCCATGTAGTCAGACTGTGGGGTATATTCAACGTGGTTCACAAGTAAAAATGGAGTCCACATGCACAGTGTGGTACAATCCCCATGTTTATTTGATGGTTGTAAAATCTGAGTTAAGTGTTTACGAGGATTAATTATTTGAATCCATAAATATGTTCTTGTGTGTTAGCAATCGCTTTGTGGTTGATCATTATATTGTACTTTTTCTTTGATTTTACCCACTGGCTTTTTTATTATTCATATTGTGTTGGTTTATCCTGACAGCTATTACTGGGAATTAGATTTTTAAAGGGATTTAACGAACATGTTCCATAAATAAACAATTTCTCTCCCTATAGTAAATTAGTCATCATTAATTTTGAATGGCATAAGAGAATGAGATACCAATTGAAGATGGTACATGTAATATCATTCATATTTTACATGTTCATATTGCACACCTATATGTTTTTCTAATACCTGTTTAGTAGCACATATACTGTAACAATCTTATATTTTGATGTACATGTTGGCTCAAATATAGTATAAATATAAATATATAGTCTGCATATAAAATTTTAGACCCAAGGTGGAAATCTCATTAATTACGGTATAGCTGTGTGTATAATTTATGGGAAACTGGAGACACCTGTACTTCTACAATCTCCATTGCATATCACCCATTGAGACTATTTGCTATAAGATCCCTGTTGTTTGCAATACCAGTTTTTAAGTAGGGTTCCAGGATGTTCAAGTCAAACTGGGACTTGTGATAAAATCTCTTGTGAATGAATGCATAATCCCGACAGAACACTTTAAGCATAGTACGGTGATGCATTCAGTGAGTGGAATGCATGATCCCTAAAAATTACCCGACAATCAAACACACACAATCATTCATGACCACCACTTGCAAATGAAAGGAATTCAACAGGGAGAGGAAATAAAGGTAATGTTGAGCACATTAAAATGTTGATATTAAAGTAAAGTGTTCTGTAAGGAGATGGCTATTTAGTTTTTGTGGAAGGAGTCTCCAGTGTCAGAGCATTTGGGATTATGTTTTCCACTACAGAAAAAAAGTTTTCAGGACAAAGAAGCTTGCATGTTTCAGTTCCTCAGTAACATTACAGACTTGTTTTTGTTGTATAAACTTCAAAAGATGGGGGAGAAAAATCTGATAAGGGAATAAATGTTTATAGCTGCTATAATATAAGTGACAACAGGAATTAACTTCAGGAACATTGAATATGAATAGACATCAATGCAAATGCTGAAATGTGCCTTTTTAAAAAAAAAATAAAACAAATGTATTGCTGTGGTAAAAAGCAATAATACACCACTAGACATGCTGTTCTAAAAAGAAACAGACTCTTCTATCCTTATTGTATCTCATCATCACTATTATTTTATTATGTTCCTGCAGTAAAACAGTATGCACCATGGTGTTTTATTATATACATCATAAAAAGAAAACATATGTACATATGTAGGTTTGATTTTAAGATAACTGGCATCAAATACCAATCAGATTCTCGGCTGGATCCCAGTGTAACTTTCAAGTGTTTAACTTTCTCGGAGTGTGTTTAAAGGAGAGAGGCAGTCTTCAATGATTAACACTAAACTACATTCTTTCCCATGCCAAAAAAACAAAGGGCTGCTATTATTTTTTTGTATTATATAGAGTTCTACATCATCCTGTTACTGTCTGAACAGTCAGTGTATAGGTAAACAACACCAGCCGTTTTTATTGCCGTTAAAAGAGTTGTGCTGTTCAGCATAAACTCCATTCCCTGGTCCTTTACTATCAGGTTCTAGTCACCCACCACCACCACCACCACCACCACTACCACCCCTTCATGCTTTCCTTCCGTCTCAGGGAGCGCGGGTACGTGTCAAGTGATCGCTGAATTGAAATATTGATGTGGAGTATCAAAGCATGGCGTATAGCTCCTGTGTTTCCTGAACTCACCAAAAAGCGCTTTGATCACAGACTCCTGTGATCTGACTTCTGAAGTTGTTAAGAGTACTGGAAAACAAAATGCAAACAAACTTCAAGTGCCCCTGGTAGTGATAAAAGTTTTCTCTGACAAGTATAAATATGTGCTTTTCTGTATCTATGTCTAAGCTGTGAATCTCAATCTTTAATAAATGCAAGCAGACTAGCACTGATTTATGTTTTTTTTTCTTTTGTAAACTGAAAAGTTTTCTTTGGAAACAGTGCTGACCACAGTGTTTATATGATTGTTGGCATTTTTTTTTTTGATTTGCATTTGCAAATAGCTTTTCATCCTTTCTGTGTTTTATAATGTTTTATATGTATTTATCTGAATATTATTATTCTGTTTTCAATATTGTTAAGAGGTGAAATATAGCCACCTAATACAATTCTGTACCATAACAACGTCTGCTTTACATTCATACGCAGTCCTCCATT
This sequence comes from Clarias gariepinus, assembly GCF_024256425.1. Taxonomy (NCBI): domain Eukaryota; kingdom Metazoa; phylum Chordata; class Actinopteri; order Siluriformes; family Clariidae; genus Clarias; species Clarias gariepinus. The sequence continues at coordinate 6,826,346 of NC_071121.1, forward strand.
TTATTTATTTATTTATTTAATTCAGATAATTTCAGTTTCTGCTTCATCCAAAACAAGACCACGTGAGAGGCTTGTTTATCAAATATGTCATATTTATAACTGAACAAACCTTAATAACTCAAAAACAAGCAGGCCCTGGATCCTGATATGATCTGACAGTGGAAAGTGTGGCAATTAAAAAAAAAAAAGTCTTTGGAATTTAGTTTACAATGAAATTTGAGTTTGTCAAGTGTACAAAATGTAATTTATACATAAAACAATAAAAATATATGAAATAATGCATGTGATGCTCAGATACAGTATATACTACCATATGAAATATGCATAAGAAGATACGGGGGAAGAAGAACAAAATAAAGGGGGACATATCATGTACAAATGCAATATGTTTACAAAATAATTGGGATACTGTATTATGGAACTGGTATATATATATATATATATATATATATATATATATATATATATATATATATATATATATATATATGTAGTTATTATATAGGTGCAAAAAGTGCAGATCTTAGCTGTAGATGTATATGAACATGTATGGATAGGTAGTAAAATATATAGTAATAGTAACAGTGTGCAGTGTTGGAGCAGTCCTCACACAGTATACAGACATACAGTAGGAGAGAATAATACTGTAAGCAAATGAAGCAGCATTACTAGCATGTGTCATGTGTATTCTTGGGGTGGGGAGGGGGGTGGGGGGTAGGGGGTTATATCCTGGTCTTAATAATAATTTAATGAAACAAAATGGAACAAAAGTTTTTATTCAAATAATTATTTCTTAAGTTAAAACACAACTTTTGTAAAACTATTTTTTTTATTAAATCAATTTTAACTGACCTTTAACTCCCAAATAATGCAAAGTGCTACAGCCTTACAGAGCACATAATCAAATGTGTACTGACTTAAATACAATACGTTGTCCCATTTCCCTCTCCTACAGCGTTAGTCATGGTGATTATGAGCAGTGTTGTCACAGTCTGGTCTGATTACTGCTGAAAGCTGCTCAGATCCAGGGAACAGCAGGTTATATCTTACACTGAGGGTCATTTAAGCAACACAAGGCTGTAAAACTGGCTTTTGGAAATGGTCACCAGTACAAAGGCTTGTAGCTGGCTGTTTGGGGTGCAGATGGTCAAGACAGCTGGGACAATTTAGTGATCTGAGGCTCTTAAACTGCCCCCCAGACATGGTTAAAAAACAGCTTGACAACATGTCTTCTTGTTCCTGCATTGTTTAGACACTTTTATGAGGACAGTCGGTTTTTAAATGAATGGATTTGTCGTCCTTGATGGAAGGTGTCCTGCTCAATGATTTTGCAGTTTCTTGTTTTATTTCATTTGTTATTTAAAGCCCTGGTGGGTAAAGGTTAAAGTATTACCCGGACCACCTCAGCACTTCAGACTTCATGAACAGAGACCTTATATTCACATAATATGCGTCTGCAATTTTGTAAAGTTCAAAACGTGCGCTTTGATGTCATTCCAGATGGGAGAGTTAATCATGCATGATTTTCTACCTAAGTAACAAAATTTAAGTAAAATAACTACATGCAGTTATTTGAGTAACTACATGCAATTCATATTAATCCCTATACAATATACTTGAAAATGTCTAATTATATGTAAACATTAATGTCTTAAAAGTGTAATATTTAAAAAAAAAAAGTTTTATTTTCTTTAACCAGCACTAATGATAATTCCAATTCCTGCATCATAATTAAACAAATGAAAAGACGACTGTTGATAAATAAGTGATGAAAATGGACACAGAGAGGTGTGTGAGTGTTTTGAGAGAATTCGATGCAGCCCACGTGAATGCCTGCTCATCTCTACAGCTGCCTAATGAAGACTGGGATCTCTGCTTGCTCTGGAAATGAGTTTTCCCTTGAAAACGGTGGAAGCCGTATCCAGGTCTATTTAAATGAGGCAACATGGGGAAGGTAAGCACAACCACAGGAGCATTGTTTTCACAGTTCAAAGTAAGGCGAGCATGCTTTGCACTTCAAAGCCACTCATCTGGGAGGCAGTGATGGTGGGGGCTGGAGGGGGTGAAGGATAGAGGGGGGGATTTAGGGGACAGGAAATAAGAATCAGGGTAATTAACAACTTCTGCTCGGTAATGAAGCCCAGAGAAAGAAACAGACGCGGCCTCTCAGTTTAATGCCACCAAATATTTGACATGCTTTATTTGGGTCCTTTATCTCTTTTTCTCGTATTTGACTGTTATTTTGCTTTTATTGTTAGTACACGCCTTAATTGCCCTGAGAACACTGTCTGTTCATGATGTTACAATTATGTTCCAACAAATTCTCCAACTTTTTTTTTCAGAGTTGTAATTTTTCATCAGATCTATTTTGAACATGTTAATGATTTGTTCCTACATGTTCTTGGGGTTAACCGGAATAACAGAGGCTAATGAATTATGCAGTATTTAGGAACAAACATCAATCAATGGTGTCAGTGGTGCAAGTGTCGGGTTCAGGATAGATCTACACCTCGGTTTTGTTCATGTACTGAGAATAAATAACAGAGTATAATTGGTTGAAGACATCTTTATTTATTATATTAATTAATAATGGAAGCACTCAATCATTATTGTATTTACTAGTCACTTTCCTTTAATTTAAAATTGCATTCACTTACTTTTATTGGCTTTGTTTATTTGTGAAATTTAATGATATAATGAAAAGCATAAAAAGAATAATAATGAAAACATTCTTTAAAAGATTTGCGAGACCAACACCAAAAATTATTAAGGCTTAATTATATTTATTTTATGTTTCTTACATTGCAAATGTGGTGCATGCAATTATATCATCTTAGAAAGTAATGGTATATTTACTGTGCTAAGAGGGTTTTGTAAAAGATCCTAAGCCTTAAGCTTGTCTACAGGCTAATTACCTCCTTCCCCCAGACTTCAAACACATCTGGCAAACTGTAATGTACAATAGCCTAAAAACAGAGCTTGATAGTACGCAACCTATGTGGACTGTGCATAATTCATGAATTTGTCCGACTTAGGCTTTGGCTTCTTGTTTTTATACTCCCAATTAAATATTTGGACAATATTGGCTTTGTATGTTGATGCAAAGATGAATATCTTCAATCCAATGTACCACTATTAGAAAATTCACGTTAGAATATTGTCTGCAGATCTTTAACCAGTCATAGTTTATAGAAGTCCTCAAGTAAGATGAACCCTGTGCTGTAAAAAGTGTAAGACACATACATGAATATGTTATAAACCAATGGTTCTTTCAAAATATATAAATATTTCTATATTAAAAACAGTAAACAGCAATATAATTTACCATGTGTTTTAGAATAATGCATAGGTTAAAAAGACATGACACAAAGGGAAATAGGGTCAAAATTCACATTACATGCAAGTTAAGCAATAACAAATATAGTTTGGATATGTCCTTATAAGCATATGCATGAAAGGGTTAATAGTTAATGATAAAATTAAACTCACAAACTCTCGGAATCTGTCAGTGGCTTCAGCCATTTTACATTGCAGTTTCCGGTTTTCCTGTACACACAAATATTACTTAGCAGTTCAGTAAATATGACAAAAATTGCTTTCAAACTGTGATATTTTTTTTTACAAAAACTAGAAAATTGCTCTTATTACCTAAATGCTTTAAGTTCTGAACAAAAAGTGTATATTTTGTTTATTTTCAGGGTTAATATTAATTTGTAAGACCCCCCCCCCCCCAAATGAGTAAGAATTTACGTAAACTTGCACTGATTGCATAAACGAGACTCTACTTAAACAGAACTTTAAACTGATTTCTGAGCATTCAAGCATTAATTGTTTAATTTTATTTTGTAATGCTTTTAAGGCCTAAGGCTTTTAAAAGCTAAATATTTAGGTTAAGTAAATCACTTTGTCAGTTTCTCAGTGAGGCGTATAATATGTATGTTTGTGCACAAAAATTGTATAAGCAGCCATGTTAGTTTCTGCTAGCTGAGTATTTTTGAAGGCTGATACTGTATGTGCATGGTGGAACCATTAGGAACTGATAGTTATACAGTGATGAGATTTATGTAGTTTGTTCAACTGAAATTTGAATCTTAAAAAAAATAAGATAGTTCAATTACCTTTCATTTGCATTAGAATTTATGAGATTCCCCCAACATATTTACAACATCCATTTCATGTGTATATGGGGGTGTTAGACTTTGTCTTCTTAATTTAATTTGTGAACTAGTATTGACTTAGTATGTTGATATGTACTTTGTTAAACTGAAATTTGAACATTAGAAAATAATCGTTCAATTAACTTAAATTTGCATGAGACTTTATGAGACTTTTTAAATAAGAGTGACTGGTTTGCATTGCAATACTTAAATATGCTTGGTTAAACTTGTGTTTGAATTGTCAAATCACTTTTCATGAGTGACATTTATTCCCAAATTTAATTTACTGAATCACGTGCTTTAAGATTGATTTTTTTTTCAAGCAAGGTTAGGTGCCAAAATGTTGCATTTAGGGATTAATTGAAGTTCTGTGAAATTTCTGCATTTTAGCGCCCAAAACAAGGCGATAAAGGAAAGCAGAGGCATGCATGTATGTGCAGAGACAAAGGCTGATTGTTATGCTGAGAATCCAGCGCATGTTTGCGCACGGACCCGACACAAAGGAGCGCTCTTTCTGTGTATTAAGATGTTAAACGGCTCTGAGGCTGACCCGTAAGCTTTTCCCAGTAAAGACACAGAGATGATTTTTAGCTCCTCGGGCCCCCCGATCTGTGTTTAATCCGGGTGATGTGATGGCGCCCTTAACTTGAACCCGGAGTGTGAAAGTGTCCCGCAGAGCCGCTGATGTGGCCGCGAGCTCACCACCAGGCTTTGATCGGGTTTTATTCCATTTAACCTGCTGGTTTGTTAGTCAAATGTCCTTAAGGGAAATCTCCTGCACGTGTGACTAAACTTATAAGAAGTGATCATCATGCAAAATAGCAAAAGCTTTTATGCTGCATATCAAAGTAGCAAAGCTTATATGTAGCTTTTAAAGTATCTGTAGTGCAGTATCTGTGATGTTTTCAGGGGTTGAGGTTCCCACATATTTAAATGATGTAGCTATTGTATATGATATTTAACTCATGGAATTGTTTTTTTTTTTTTTTTTTTTTAGAGGACCATGGCCTTCTGTAACTTTTACATGTTGGCATAATGTTCAGTGATATTAAATAAACCTAATTTATTAATTTCACAACCTGAACATAAATCTACCATACATTTTTATTACCCCATTTTTTTTTTACTTCAAATGGAATTTTGCCCTTTATTTAAATTTGTTTATCTATTTTTTTAAAGTTTATATATGTGTCAAACATGACCCAAATATTAAAATACCAAGGCTCATTTTTAAAATAATAACCACTGGTGGGCCAATGATTGATTAAGAATTTAAGTTACTTATCAGAACTTTGGAAGTTCAAGCCCCAGCCCAAATAAAAGGCACTACTTTTGGGCCCTGAAGCAAGGATTCTCTCCAAGGCACTGTGTAATGGCTGACTCACTGCTTAGAACCTGGCGTCCTGGCAAGCTCGGATATGTAATAAAATGTGAATGAGCATGTGAGTGTATGCATGTGTGTGCCCTGTGATGAATTAGCACCCCACCCAGGGTGTACCCGCCTTGTGTCCCAAGTCTCCTGGGACAGGCTTCAGCCCCCCCTACAACCCTGTATACAGGATAAAGTGGTATAGACAGTGAGTGGTATAGACAGTGAGTGAGTGAGTGAGTGTGTAGATGAGTGTGATGTATATGGAAAAACTAAGTATACTTCTTTTTTTCTTTGCACCATCAGAACACATAAGTTGACATCATTTATAACTTACTTGTATATTTAAAAAAAAATCACAATCATAAATCAAATAACAGTGGAAGACTACTAAGCACTGTAAATGTTTATTATATAATTATAATCTTAACACACACAGATTTGATTATGAGCCTTTCAAGTACACATTATTTTCTTTTATAGTTGGTGTGATTTGGCTGTGGATGGCTGAACATGGATACTCTAAAGACTGGATTCATGGATACTCAAAAAAGAAAAGAAAAAAAGAAAAAATGACTGAACAGCCAAGAAGTCTTTCTCCACTTGCTTCAGTGAATATTTTTATCAAGATATAATGGGTTTTCACCTAAGAGCTGCTGCTGTAATCATAAATAATAACCAGTTCTTATCCCAGAAGATATCCAAAAAGTTGTGATTTTTATGACCTTTTACCAATGCAAATGAGAAAAGCTGCTTGCCCAATCACATTTTACTTGCTTATTATGAATCTAAATCTACATTTGTTTTTCTGACCATGTTTACTGTTGAATACATTTTTTAAATAAGTTTGAACTGAATACTCATTGTTTTTTTATAATTACTTAAAATCGCGTATCAGTTTTTATAAATATTACTTGCATTAAAAACTAAATTGATATTATTGGATTTAAACTTTTGCTTGAAATAAAGAAAAATATCATAAAATCACAAAATGTAACTACAAAAATTTTTAGCATTCAAGTATAAACCATATAATGCTGAGGAGGAAAATAATTATATATACTGTAAATATAGCCTATCATTTTAACTATATTCTTGACCTGGTATCCACACAGTTTTAAAATGTTGAAATTGATTTCTTTGGTTTTGAAACTGAATCTAGGTAGATCTAAGAATCGAATCAGTCTTTTTTTAAACAATACAGTTAAGTTCGAGTTGAAAGTGCTTTTAATTTTGGGTGGAAAGTGTTGCAAACACACAAATAGTTTATAACCAAAACAAAAATAAGCAGAAATCAGAATAATGAAAAATCATGGGAAAAAACACAGCCTGTCCATGAGTATTGTTTTATGCTTGTTTTGAACAGCTGGCTAAGGCCAGGGTGCAATCAGATTAAGCAAAATCACTGACAAAAAAATTAGGATGGTGACCGTCTCCAAATACGCACGCACGCAAGCTCGCACACACACGCGCGCGCACACACACACCTCCCCGGGGTCCCCACACCCACCCATTCAGTGCCTCTTTAAGAGACCCCTGGCGAGAGGATCTTCTCCTGCATAAAGACGAGACGCGAGAATGACTCGCCATACACTTTGGTTCTGACTTTGCTGCCCAAACGCTCCGAGACGGACAAAAACAAGGGACCAAAACCTCAGAGAGTGCGGAGGAGTCCTGGACGAGTCGCCTTATCCCGAGGATTTACACGTTTTCTCGCTGTAACGGTGTTTTTTCCGTCTATTTCTCACGAGCGGATGACTGACTGAAGTCCCAGCAGGCGCTCTGCTTCCACAGCCGCGGTGCTCGCGCTCATCTGCAGGTGCTGATCTCCTCCTGACAGTAAAAGCACATGGCTGCACTGACGCTCTCCAGAACCGACAACATTCTCCATAACTTCTTACAGGTACATATATATTTATAGAGAAATGAGCATTCCGTTTTCATATTCAAGCTTTTTCTTATTTAATGCAACGTCTTTTAAATAGTTCGTGCAGTATTGAGTGAAGAGTTCATCACTATTTTAAAAAGCTGATTAGAAAACTGATAGAAACTTTAGTGACGATCACAATCATAAAACTGTTCGATGATTGCTTTTTATGATGCTTACATCCAAGAACCACAGTGTAGGAATTTTTAAATATGAACTTTCCATGCATGCTGATAAAACATCTGAATGCATGCATGGAAAGTTCATAATTAAAAAGCTGACGATAGCTAATTTTAAGAACAATAGAACAATAGAGAATCATCAGCTTTTTAATTATGAGCTTTCCATGCATGCAGATGTTTTATTAAAATCCTGGCTGAATTTGACTGAAGTAACTGTTCCATGATTATTCAAAATTTAACCTTGAACCATAACAACTTTGATCTTAACTAAAATATAACCTTATTTGATTTGACCAATGTAAATGTAAATATAATTATAGCAAGCATTAAATATATAGTTGATGGTAATATTTACCATAGATTTAAAAATAAAGAAAGAAAAAATAAGAAATAAATAAAATGTCCATTAGATCCATTTTTAGATTTTTATTTTATTTTATACATCTAAAAATAGTATCAATAAATAATAGTAAACATGTGATTCCATAAAGTGTACAGTTCCACTTTCCGAATCAATTATTATCACTTTTAGGCTAATAAGGTAATTGTATTTAATTGAATTTGATTGGTAATTAACATTGTCACTCTTTAAAATAATTTTCTTCTGCTTCTTAGGATCGTACTCCGAGCTCCTCCCCGGAGAGTGGCCCCAATCCGCTGTCATTCCTGGCCACCACGTGCAGTCAGGCTTGGCAGGTGAGCGGCACCGTGGGCACAGACGGGGCTCCGTTCCCCTATGAGGGCACAGTGGGGACCACATCCAGTATGTTTCAACTCTGGAGCAATGAGGTAGCCCCCAACTCGAACCTGAGTGCCCATCATATGGCCTTCAGCGTGCCCAAGATGCAGTTTCCTGGCCATGTCCAGAATGGCCTGGGCCCTCACTCGCACCACCACCACCATCATCATCATCACCACCATCACCACGAGCTGCCTCTTACCCCTCCAGCCGAACCTTCTGGTTCATACTCATTTGATGTCTCACCGGTAAAAATGCTGCCATCACAGGCACAAGGAAACGCTCAGTACTATGCACAGCACAATGCTGTTGGTCAGAACTTTCCCAGCTTTCTGCAGAACAATTCAACCCGAGCCCATCTGCCTGGAGGGCACATTGAAGATAGCCAGCAGTGGTGGAGTCTCCCTCCGAGCAACACCAGCACCTCGAGTCACCCATTTTCCTTGGGCAGGCAGCTGGTTTTAGGCCACCAGCCTCAGATTGCTGCTCTGCTGCAAGGCACCTCGAAGAGCCTGCTGAGCTCCACACGCCGCTGCCGCCGGTGTAAGTGCCCGAACTGCCAATCTGCAGGGAACACCGTCGGCAGCCTAGAGTTTGGCAAAAAAAGACTGCACATCTGCCACATCCCAGAGTGCGGCAAGGTGTACAAGAAGACATCCCATCTGAAAGCGCACTTGCGCTGGCATGCCGGCGAGAGGCCATTCATTTGCAACTGGCTCTTCTGCGGTAAGAGCTTCACACGTTCGGACGAGCTACAGAGGCACCTGCGCACACACACCGGCGAGAAGCGTTTCGGCTGCACACAGTGTGGCAAGAGGTTCATGCGCAGTGATCACCTCTCCAAGCATGTCAAGACCCACCAGAGCAGGAAGGGTCGATCCAGCCAACCTTCTCATGTTGACCCAGAGCTGAGCAACATTAAGAGGGAGTGAGAGGAATCCAAGAACTGAAGTGCACAGATAATCTTACAACTCTCACAGAGATGGTCGCTTGAATAATCCTCGTGAGAGACAAAGCCATATTTATAGGAGTTCACAGAGTTTCTGAACATGAAGGTCTATAATGAAGGCCACGCTGCTAGTAAACAGGTGATGGACAAACACTGTAAAAGGGAAATGTTACTTGTTTTTACATGGTTTTAGGCATGCTTGAGATCTCACTAATGCTGGTCTCTCTTTGCACAAAGGTAATTTGTCAGTCTGTTAATTCACTAACAATAAGTTATACAATCACAATATAAAAATATTTATTAAATCAATCTGGTCCTTTATTTTTTACAGAAAAATTGCCTTAATACTCTTATCACATTTTGTTGTTTTGTAAAAAAAAATGTTTAGATAATTATTTTAATCAATTTTACTGATTGTCTGTAATTATTTACCATCGTTCTGATATCGGTTTAAAGCAGCGGTTTGCACTCAGAACATTTCTTTACTTTACATGTAAATATCCCGGATGTTCGCATAAAGCCTGGTTTTAATTCTAGCCTCAGATGGTGTTGTAATGTACAGAATATAATGTTTATACATGGCATACAGTTCTATGAAGACTACGCATGTGAAAAATAAATAAATAAACAAACAAAAATAGGTAAAAACTCTCAATGTCATCTGTCTTTGTCTTATTAATTTTAGAGCACACTCCTCACATTCGAATTAATGTGTGAATATGAGCAAATGGCTGGCTAATATTACATCTAACATCACATGAGTGCCGGACCACGTCGATTCAAATGCTAATTCGACAGTATGCGGGATGCTAATTTTAGGTGCCCATTGTTCCTGGGTGGTAAGGAAACACTTTAAAGCGGTCAAAATGACTGAAAAGCTCTCGGACATTTTACACCTCACTGTAAATTGTTAAGCCCATTGATAGAGACCCTGCCCTGACCCTATGACATCAAGTTCACAGTCATGCAGCCTTTTAATGGCTTTTCCTATCTCGGTGGTGATGATAGAGTCAACAGTTAGTGAGGATGGCACTCAGCTGGAGCTCACGGTGAATGGACCCCCAGCGGCTCGGGTCCTGCCGCTAGCGACACCAGTTGCTTTGATTTGTCACCTTTCTGTAAGTGAATGACTTAGCACCTTCTCTCAGTAGTCATGTATATCACAGGCAAGCTCCCATTAGCTTTTTACTGCTCCACAGCGCCCAGAATGTGACCCTGCTTGCAGAACAAATGAAGCAGATGCCTGCATAAATACTTTTGTATTTGCCTCTGTGTGTAGGCTTTTGCTCTTGAAAGCAATGCTAAAGAGCTACGCTGCATCGTCTGGATCGGTTTCCGTATCAGTTGAGTGCTGATATTATCTGTATCTAGATCTGGATTTAAACGTGAAGGGTGTGCGACCTGAAACCAGATTTTCCCAGATCAATCTTATCATTTTAAGTCATTCACATTTCATTCAAACTTAAATAATTCTTTTGATTATGAAAAGCTGCTTTGCGACAAATCAAATGAAATTTCAAATTCAAATTTTATTTGTCACATACACAGTCATACACAGTACGATATGCAGTGAAATGCTTGTACAACCGCCGGTGACCTTAAAAAGAAAATAAAAACTATATATAAGGAATAAATATTAATAAAAAGAAAATAAATGTAACTAGTAAAATAAACAAACTGTACAAATGTCAATTGTTAAAAGTGCTATACAAATAAAATTGAATATTTTCTTTATTCTTTATTTCTTTCCTTTATTTTTTCTGTATAATTTACTCTAACTTTTTTTTCCAGTAGACATTATGTATGCAATCAATTTTTAACATGTAGTTTAACTAGATTTCGTCAGCTGACAACAAAGTATGGGAACTTAAAGATAAGGCTGCAAATACTTTCCTTTAATAAAAAACGAGTATAATGTTGTTATTACCAGAAAAGCAACTTATAAACATTTATGTACATATTTACGAATTCGGGCTACTGCAATAATATTGTCCTTACTTCTAGACAGATATAATTGACCTCGGTAACATTATCTAAGATTTCAGACTCGTCCTGAACTCAAGTTCATCTCATCACTCACTCATTGTCTATAACACTTTATCCTGTATACAGGGTCACGGGGACATGTACAGGGTGCCAGTCCATTGCAGGGCACATACACTCATGCTTATTCACACACTATGGACAATTTGAGAATGCCAATTAGCCTAATCTTTGGATTTGGGAGGAAACCAGAGTACCCAGAGGAAACCCACTAAGCATGGAGAGAACATGCAAACTCCTTGCACACAGACCAGACGTGGAATTCGTAGGTTTTAAAATGTAGTAGGTAATAGGAGTGAAGCAAAATATATTGTAACACAATGTGTCACGATGCAAAACTTTTTATTATGTTTATGGTGAAAATGTGTGATTTATATCGTGTATGTACTTGTATGAGCATTCCATTTATTAAGCAGCTAATGCAGTTGCATTATGAATATGCACATTTCGCATTGTTGTATGCTTCAAAAATAAAACCTTTCTTCTGAAAAAACATTCTACAAGATTTTGGAGTGTGTCTGTGGCAATCAATGGCCATTCAATGGAAAGTGCATTAGTGAGGTTCAGGTTATTTTGGACGATATGTTGCCTGCAACAACATTCCCTTTCGCTGAAAGATGTTCAGTGCAGGCCACTGGAGTTCCTCAATACACAGTCACAAACTGTTTTAGAAACTCTTGCCACCATGTTGTCTGAAATGCCTTTATATATGCTGAAGCATGAAAACCATTATCCTTTCACGACTAAACATTCCAGTAGGCACCATTCTCCTGCATTTACAAAACCCATTGTCAACCCTCAGACTGCCAAATAGTGGAGAGTGAAGCAATCATCACTTTAGGAAACACATTTCCACAGCTCTAGAGTCCAGTAACAGTGTGCTTTACACCATTCAGCTTACACTTGAAACATTACGACTTGTGGGCTGCTGTTCAGCCACTGAAACCCTGCTCTTAAGTAGCTGATCTTTTGTTGGTCCTGCCTTCAGACCACATTAATAAAATGTAAAGTGGACCATTTTGACAGATAGCATTGTTTGTCTTTGGTGTTTGCATGTAACTGTTAGAAATGAGCATAGCTGAAACACCTGCACCCTATATACACTATACCATATATACACTGATCAGCCATAACAACACCAGGATGTTTAAGCAATTTTACCTCTGGGATTAATAAAGTTCTTTGAATCTTGAAATGTACGAGGTGGATCCTTTGGGTGCTGTGGGTTTCGAAATGGGACCTACATGGACTTGTTTGTCCCACTGATGCTCGATCAGACTGAGACCTGGCGAATTTGCAGGCTGAATCATTAACCATGAACTTTTCACCTGCTCAAAACGTTTACTGGTACATAATTGATAAAGAGCATTATTTAATTCGCCCGATGGTGGTGTGAGTATTGTGGCTAATCAGAGTATAAGATTCAGTAATGTTTGTTCATGATTAATAATCAAATTATTATTATTATCAGTGTATTATTATCATTATTATCAGTTTATTATTACAGTGATCACATTATCATTGTTAATATAGTATGAGGGAGAGTCAAATATTATACACACTCTGGCTGTAGAATTTATTTTAATTAACTTTCAGAAAAGACAAAAACTATTTTTCGACATAATCTTCTTGTTTTTAATACACTTTATCCATCTGCCAACAAGCTTCCCTATTCCCTCATTTAAAAATGTTTTAGACAAATACTCTGCTGTCTTCAGTTCTTTATTAGAAGTGAATTTTCGTCTTTGTAATGCTGCTCTCAGAGGACCAAACAGATGAAAGTCTGATGAAGCGAGATCAGGACTATAGTCTATGCTTTAATACCTCAGAACGAAGTTTCGACAGAATTGGACGTATGTGCATCATCATGCAAGATCACAACGCCCTTGATAGCTGTCCTCTGTGTTTAATCTGAAGTTTAGGCTTCACCTCTTCAATAAGCGTCTCACTGTAATGAGCAATGATCATTGTTGAAAATCTTTCCTAATAATGTTCTAATACTGGCCCTTGAGAATCCCAGAAAACAGTAAGCGTCAATATTCCATCTGATGGTCGACTTTTTCTCGATCGGTGATTGAGGATGCTTCTGTTCCATACTCTGTTGTTTACTTTCAGGCTTGTAGTGACAAATCCATGTCTCGTCATCCTTCTTTTTCTTAGATTATCCTAATTTAGGATAATTAGGAGATATTTTCTTCATACTGAACACAAAGTCTTCGATAAATACCGGCACCAGTTATACCCTGAAATCACAATTTTTTAAAAAAAAAACTGCACGCTGCTCTTTCATGCAAAAAACAAGCGAGACATGCCTTTTTGCTCGCACCGCAGTTACAAATAAACTGATGTAACACGTTCACACCTGCACAGCAGTGCCTGGGGAGACGGTAGCCTTGAACGGAACAAAGGTTTAATATAAAGGGAGTCTGGAAAAAAAATTTAATGAGCCTAGTTGTATTCATTCATTTCAGTTTAGCGTCTCCATAATGACAAAATTAACTTGCATAGTGTAACCCAGTATGAATAGATAACAGTATTTAATTTTGATAGATAAAATGCACAGGTAAAAAAATTTCCAAGCCATATATATATATATATATATATTTCAAAAAGACAGTTTATTTCATGATACAACAATGAGATCTGTCACATAGACATTTAGTCTATCTTGTCTGTCTTTCCTGTTTTCTCTTACTAAAACGTCTTCAACAAAGCATGCGAAAGTCTAGATTTGTGCAAAGGCAACAGAGGAGAGGCCATTCTCAATACAGGGCGAAATTGCCTAGATAAGAGACGAGAGGACGTGGAGTGTAGAACATTCAACTGTCATAGTATTTTTATATGTGCCAGAATTTAAACAGCTGGCATCTGGCGCAACATTGTGTTATGGCATTGTATTAAGATGATTTTATGTGTATGTCGGTCTTGAATGGATCATCGATCATTTCTGTCTGAGGAAAAAATCACAGCAAATCAATTCTCAAATGTAAACTTATTATTATCTTTGCTTTTTTTTTTTTTACATCATTTTTATGCCTAATGAGTAAAGTGCAGCCAGTCACAGGCAGTGTGGTTAATTGGGCATAGTTCATTAGTAATTACACCAGAGTGTAAATTATCCAGGGTTGGATATTATATGGAAGTGAACCATCTTCCTGTTCAAACAAATAGGTGTGTAAGTAATAGATGATGGTTCAAATAAATGCTTGTTTTTTAATTATAAATTCATACTGCCACATTGTTGATGTTTTTTTTTACATTGTTTCACTGTGAATGGAAAAGGGGTGCCTCAAATCAAACTGTGAAAATTGTGCATACTTCTTTAAAGCAGTTGGTCCAGGAATACTACAAATACTGTGTTCAGAAGCTCACTGGTGGCCTCTACTGGTGAAAATGTGTACTTGCTGGGCACAAATATCTAAATTCTGTTCCTGTCTTATAAAAATGCCACCAAAATAATCTCTTAATATTGTACTTGATCAATTCATTTATAGTCAATAAGTTTTTCATTTAGATATATTGGCAGTGTGAGCAAACTTATAAATGTCACTTTTTATTGTAAGAAATGATAATGTGGATTTTGTTTTAAAATGATATGATTTCGTTTGCAGTGATTATGTTTAAACGCTTTGGTAACTCCATTCGGCACCACCGTTGTAGGAGCTTCTCTTAAAAGCATCGGATTCTTCTCTCATTTCCAATATCCTGTCTTTAAGCATTCATTCCAGAAGTAAAGAATAAGCTAGGAGACATGCATCGTGATAGGAAGGGGTTCGGTAATTACACGTAAAGATTGTCATACTGTAAGGCTTCTCGCTCTGTTGTCTATTGATCTAATAAACTGCATTTTCCTTTAAAAAAAAAAAAAGTCTGATAAATCCCAGAGCACACTGAGTGCATGCACGGTTCTCTGACAAAATGTAACGGATGCATGCTGAAACAGTCACATCTTTCTCCACCGGTCCACGGCCTGGCCTGGCATGTCGAGCAGTAGCTAGAGCTGCAGGGAGTAGAGGAGTGCATGACCTCTAGCTTTACATCATCGAAGCTGAGGGTCTCTAGGGGAGACTGTCGATCTGTTCTCATTCCACTTAGATCAAACAGCACTGGTACGGTCAAACAGAATTCAGAAACACAGCACTGGACATGTTCATATTCAGCGAGGAGGCACTGAAGCCACTGCATCTTCATGCACAGGGTCGGTCTTTAATATACGGTATATACAAATATATACTTCATTGTCAGTCTGTCTCTAACTGGCTCCTTCTAGAGAATATGCGTATCCCAACAGGCTCTTTGTTGTGAACCAGAGATAAAAATAGTGCCTTTGTAAACAGGCCCAAAGCCCCATGTAGGCTACGTAAAGCTAAGTCTTCGTCTCCTGAAAAGCAGAGCACATTGTTGAGGGAAAATACTGAAGCCATTGCTACTGCATATACATACATGCACACCTACACTCTGTTATACACTCATTCACACATTAAAAAAGTCCATTCAGCTCCAGTGACCTCCCAATGCAGGAATGTTTTTTTTTTTTTTTTTTTTAACACAAAGCAAGGAGGAACAAAAAACAAGCTGAAAAAAAAAGTCACTTGGTCATTCACGTCAGAGTGCGAGTAAAGAACAGGACAAGTCTAAGTCGTCCCGGTCGCTATAGTGGACGCGTCCAGGCTGTAACAGGCTCCTAAGGCAGCCAGGGTCAGAGTTCCAGGGCAGCTCATAGTTCATCCTCATCCAGCTGAGCCAGGTGATTAGAGTGCTGTAGACTGGAGGAAGGGCCCGGAGCTGATGGTCCCACCTCCCACCGTGGTGCTCTGGAACCACTCTCTCCTCCTGCCTGCTGCTGGATTAGATAAAGCAAAAAGAAATGGAAAATATCTATTACACCAAGAAGCGCCTTCACTTATGCCTCAAAATCATTCCTACAGCATTTTCAAAATGTCTTAATTAATAACATCTGGCATGAAAAAGGGCTCGCGAAACATATTTGCAGCTAATGCTTGTTATATTTGGAGCTTTGGCTTTCAGAGTTGTTCCATTATTTGGGCTGTAATTGAGATTAACTCTCTGAATGAGTCAGTGAATTCTATCAAGAGTTTTAGAAGAAAAAAAAAGGTACAGCACTGCAAAAAATTACATCTAAGTGAATTCTTCTTGAATCTAGTCAAATGTAGCTACACTTTCTTAAATAACTCTACAACTGAACAAATACAAAGATTTTAAATGAAATCTAGATTTTTCTAGTCAACACGCTACAATTTAAACCTTTTTTTTTTCTATTAAGAGAAAATTTTCCTATTTTTAATAAAAAAAAATCCTGAAGCTGACCAAAATATCTGGCAATATAACAAGAATGTTTTGCTTCAAATTTTAACAAAGGTTGTTTAGAAATAATCGAATCTTTCTATTTCTTCATATAGAAACCCATCTAGAGACCTGGGCCCGTATTCACAAAGCTTCTTAGAATCCTCTTAGAGAGCTCCTATCTTAGCTTAAAAAGTCCTAGCTGGGAGTCCTAGACTAAAAGTGATTCAGGAAACTTCTTTGAGCAACTCTGAGTAAGAAAAGTACAAACACCTTTATCTTAGTGAGGAGGCGTGGTCAACACCGTTGCTATAGGGATGACGCAGCAATACAAGCACTGTGATTGGTTAATTAAAAAATGCGCTCTTTGTGAAAATAAAATATATCATTATAGAATAGACAGTAAAATCATAATGTTTGTATATAAAGAAATTGTATAATCATGACTACAGGTTACTTTATGCAAAGTTTCTGTTGTAGACTAAATATCTTAAAGATAATTAAAACAGCCAAATGTTGAAATTGTGTTTACTTTTAAAGCAACCAATTTTCACACAGTAGTTACTATATTTAGGTTCTTACATTTATTTACCATACTGATTTTATCACCTGTAATCAATTTTAAATTGATGGGAGCAAAATTGCTCAGCTTTTACCAATTTACATGGTTGCAGGACCATCTGTTTAAAAGTTGCACTTTTGGATGGTATGTAGCCAACAATCCAAGAGACATGGAAGGAAGTAAAACAACAAGAAAACCAAGTTGGACAGAGGATCAGTGTTTACTTTTAGCTTTGCGTTTAGTGTTTGGAGAATATTTCTTCTTTCTGCCATTTTGTCCTCTGCTATAGAAAGTGCTTCTCTCAAGTCTTAACAATTTTTATAAAAATTTCATCATTAGGAGTAACTTTTATGCTTAAGAAGCTTGGTGATTACAAGCCCTGGAGGCCAATGTTGATTGCCATTGTATTTATTGCTATTTTACACCTGTAGTAGGACCTCCGGTGAATATTCACACACTACGGGCAATTTGGAAGCAATTAGCCAAGTAGCCTAATATGCTTATCTTTGTGGGAGGAAACCGAAGTATGTGGGGGAAACCCACCAAGCACAGGAAGAGCATGCAAGCTCCATGCACACAGACCCCGAGGCCGGAATTGAACCCGGACCTCTGAAGGTGCAAGGCGACAAAGCTAACCACTAAGCCACCATAGTACAATAATACCCCATATAATATATACTTTAATTATATATTATAATATACAATAATAGGAACCAATCTTTTCTTTGGTTTGTTGTAATACTACTAAGAAATTGTAAATAATGTTTTCAATTTAAGATATTTTAATTGATAAGATCTTGTTTTTTGCGGTCTGGACTGAGAGAATAAAGGGATATCTAAAATAGTGATGCAAAATGTGTACTTGTTCTGCTTCTCAGCACACCTTACACCCAGACACGTCTACGCTCTTCCTGCTGCACGCTCACTCTGGAGAACTCCAAACTTTTTTTGTCCCAATACAAACCTTCATTTGTATTTCTGTTCAGCTACCCTGATGACTATGAATCAATCTCCTTATTTTCTACGGCAACTATTATGGTGACTATTTCACTCCTCACACACATTACCATAGAAAAACAAATTGGAAAGTTTTAGCTGTTTCACACAAATACTTAGCAAACAGAAAACTAAACGACCGCATATTTCTCCCAGAACTGAGCGTTCCCAAAAAGTTAATTCTTCACGTGGCATGTTTTCCTTTTTCGCCGCTCGCCCTCAAAACACCACTTAACTCGAGGACCAGCATGGGACAAGAACAATCAGGCTGTGGATAAGGATCTCACACTTCCCTTTCTCCTTCCTGTTTGTTTTGCAGCGCAGGTCTGCATATCTGAGTAAACAAGATAAACAATCCAAGCAACACTATAGCTATTGTTGAACTGTCAATCAGGAGCAGACGGGACTCACAGGTCCAGACGAAGAACAGAACACAGACGCCGGAGAAAGTGATGAAAAGAGTTGCAGGTGTGGGACACTTGCTATTGACTAGCTAAAACATTTTTTAACTACCAATTGATGTCTTCCTTAAAAAAAAAAAAATCTGTGTAATTTCATGCAGGAACTGCGTCATGAGCTTATCCTTACTTGGTTCCCATGGCAACAGTGTCACATACTTTTTCAGATTTTTCTTCCTGTTTTGGTCTAGTCTCAGTGCTCGGTTCCTTTCCTTGATTGTATCCACTTGGTTTGCACTGTTCGCAGCTGTGTGCAAAAGTTTGCACACCCCATGGCTTTTAAATGAAAGCTGTATATGTAGGATGTGCTTTGCTCTAACCCATTATATGCAAGGAAAGTATTTTGGGGATCAAATATGACAAATAAGAGAATATACGATATCTAAGATAATCTGAAAATACAAATAAAGTTTGGAGGCAATCATAAAGCCATTTATATTAACCTTGGGGTCAGAGCAGCTGCTACACAAAATAAATCAGCATCTTCTAATCAATGAGTACATTAGAGCACTTTTGATGCATATTCAATTTATATCATGAATTGAAGATATTGTTATATTATTACACTTATTCATGAATCAAAGTAACAGTAATAATAAACCTCCAGTATAATAAACCTCCTTGTATGTCTAAAAACCTACTGTAGTGTTTCTCAGGCTTCCAGAAGAGGGAGCACCGAGGCTTCTTTTTCAAAAGCATTAGTGGAATATAACCAGAGCATCAACCAGATTTCTTAGAAAACATCCAGTGTGGCTGGAGCCTCATGTGATAATTAACTTAAGGTCAAACTGATTTAACAAGAGAAATAATCAGGTGTGACTTGTTTGCCTTCCAGCCACATCTGTCGTTTTGTGGAAATGATTGGTCAACCACTGTCTTGTTGTGAAGATGTGTGAATGACAATGAGTTTGTGCACCTGTGAGCCTTGTGTGCTGGCGGGGTAGACGCCGTTGGACACTGTCTGGCAGGAGTGGACAACATGTGAGAAACTGGGCTCCTCACTAAATGCCAGATGAACATGGGTTGGAGAAACAGCTTGGGGCTCCAACCGGGACTCCAGCTTGCATCGCTGTGTTAACTGTAAACACAATCACAATTAAATCAGCATATACAGGGGTATAAAAGCCAAACTGGGACTTGTAATGAAATTCCTCGTGAACGAAGACGTAAAACCGACTGACATTTACAGAAGACTTCAAGCATGGTGATGAGCCTCTTAGCCACATTAAAGTAAAGCATTTAAACAGTTTGATGAGGGTCAGAGCCCGCTTCATAGTCTGATCTCTGAGACAATTCTCTTTTTGGGAAAGTTAAAATTTTTAGTTCTACAGGCTCGAGTTTCTCTTAAATGTGTGAACGTGTAAATGTCTTTTTCCAGTGTTTTTTTTTTTCTATTTAATGTACTGCATCTGTAGTGTATGTGTGATTATCACAAAGAACATTTTCCCATAATGAGAAAAGTGCAAAAAGTAAGAATAGGAAAAAGAAAAAAAAACAATTATATATTCCACTAGACTCAGTGGAACAGTGAGTAAATTCTAACCCTAGGCAGGAATTTGTGGTTCACAGCTTCAGGGTCCTCGGTTTGATCCTGAGCTCACGTTACTGTTTTTCTGTGGTTTCATACGTTCTCCCAATGGCTGTGCGGGATTCCCCACGTTTCCTGGTTTCCTCCCAAAAACACATGGGTAGGTGGAATGGCTACACTAAAATTGCCTCTAAATAAATGTGGTGAGCATGCTGTTCTGTGAGCATCTAATGCACAGTGTTTATGGGATAGGCTTTGAATTTAGCACAAACCTGAACAGGGTAAAGTGCTTACTGAATAAATAAAAAAATGCGGTTGTATTGCTCTGATTAATCATGAATGCCACAATTGCGTTTTCCCACATCGTCTCATCCTATAGCCTTTATTATTGGAGTACAAAATGCAATTTTGAATTCTCGTTGAAAGTTGTTGCGATTATTTGTAAATTGGGAAACTAAAGGTCACAGATGCCTTTCTGATTGTGTGTGCGTGTCTGTGTTAGAAGCCAGAACTCATGTCAAGTGTGTATCCCAATAAGCAGTGTACCTCTAGCTGTGCAGAGGTGTCACCAGGACCCTGGCTGGACAGGTAGAGGGAGGGCAGGGACGAGTTGTAGGCACGCAGGCAAGGCGCTCGATGTCTGTCCATGGAGGCAGAGGAGTGAGGTCTCAGTCCAGATGCTGCACACACTGGAGGTCTCATGGTGCGCCCCAGACTGTTACTCTTACTCTCCCTTCGCTGGTACTCGATGGGCGACTGCAGGGCTAAGCAACACAACACAACAAAGAGTTACACCCTTGTACTGGAGCTCAAAACAGGGCGTTCATTGCTTCAGTGTAAACAAACTAATGTAAACAAACTAGCAGCCAAATTTACACCACTATGACTCTGATCGAGCAGTTACATACCTGCTGCATAACGAAACCCATTCTGCAGCACCGTATGCTAAAGGCAATGAATGTGGTGTTTTTTCGAGCTTTACAATATATCTAACCACTTAAATCTGGAATTTGTATTAATTTAAAAACCTCCCACTTCTCAGTCTCAGATAAACAGATGCCCTGTACAATTTCTGGCATTTTTTCCAAATAGAAAAAGAAAGAAGAGGGCACTTTCTATTCATGTCTGTATTTGTATCTGTTCAGAACACATTATCTGCCACTCATGCCACTTACATTATTCTTAGTGTGTGTGTGTGTGTGTGTGTGTGTGTGTGTGTGTGTGTGTGTGTGTGTGTGTGTGTTGTTTTTAACGTGCTATGGTTTATAAAATTTATATGTGTATGTACACGGTGACCAAAAGTATTGAGACAAAAGTGGAAGTCAATGTTTTAAAACAATGACAATCCATATAATAAGTAAATTTGTCAATTTATCAAATTAATTTGCTGTGCAGCAAAAAATATTTAGCGTCAAAAAGATGCCTGCAGTACTCTGAGACTCACTCAATCCTGACTGATCCCTGAACCCTGAAGATCATGTACAGAAACTTGCCACAGATGTTCACTATTTACTTGAGAATTCCAGAGGTTAAGGTATTCTTGTACACCCCAGTTTTAAAAAGTAAATCATACGTGTTTGTTCCATTCATTAACTAACTCTAATTAACACAACTCTTTAGCCCGATAGGCTCAAACTAATTATTGTCATTATATGCATAAGTATTATAGACTTATATGATGTCTGTATACTTCTGGCCACTATTGCATGTGTATATACTGTAAGCACTAACAATATTCCTTTAAATCTTAATAGTTATTAAACACTAGTTATTCAGAATGTTTCTGTAAGTCAAAACAGCCCTTTTGATGTGTGTGAGTTTGTGTCTGTGTGTTGTATTTATAATCTACAGAAAAGGATTAGTATTAAAAGATTTTATCTGAGATTAAAGTCAGAATTTTGAGTTCAGAAAAAAAGCTGAATTCTGAGTTCAAAGTAATAATTCTGACCTTAATCACAAATAAAACCTTCTGAAACTAAAGTCAGAAAAAAACAGAAAGAAAAAAAATAGTTTAAAGTCAGAATTCTGGCAAAAAAGTCAACATTCTGGAACAAAAACAAAAACAAGGTCAATATTTTTAGATTAAAGTCAGATTTCTGAGAAGAAGGTAAAAAAAAAATTATGATACAAAACCTCATAGAATTTTGAGTTTAAAGTAAAGTCTGCAAAAAAAACTTTAAGAACTCAGTTTTTCTGACTGAGATATAAATGCAGAATTCGATTATTAACTTTAGAATTAAAGTTAGAATTCTCAGCCAAAAAAAAGAATTCTGAGTCTAAAGTATGAATTCTTACTTTAATACAGAGAAAAAAGTAAAACTTCTGAGACAAAAAACTCAAGTCAGAATTTTGAAGAAAAAGTCAATTGTAAAAAAAAAAAAGGCAGAATTCTGGGTTTAATCTGAAATATAACCTTCTTAAATTCAGAATTTTGAGACATAAGAATTCTGAGAAATAGTCAATAATTTGAGACAGGAATTCAATATTCTGAGATTAAAAAAAAAAGGGGTTTAAAAGAGTTTAGAGTCAGAACTCAGACACATTTTAATGGCAGCTTTCATCTTTTACACGACAAATTCCAAAAATCTATTCTTTAATCCAGTTCTCAAGGTGCTAACGATGCTAACGCTGGTGAAGGTGATGACGGCTCACCGTTGAGGAAATTGCGTTGTGTCTCCAGGATCTGGTTCACGTCGCTCACCCAGGACCTGCTGATATCTACTGAAGAAGACTGCAGGCCGAAGCGCACGGTGTTGCCGTCAGCACCACGGGACGTCAGTGCAAAGCGGGTCGGGTCACCTTCTACACACGCCTCCATGCCCAGACAGCTCATCTGAAACCAGACACCAGACCAAAATACATAAAATGCGACTGGGAAGATAATTGCAATCTCTTATTATGTTCTGTTAAAGAAACTATGATGCTAGGATGGACATGAACATGCCTTATGGACATGATATTACAAGTGTACGATTATGAGGGTTAGAAACGTATGATTGTGGAATAATTAGAAGACCATCAATTATGAGTATAAAATTATGTAATAACTGCGACAACCCAAATCGTTATCCTTTACTCAAGGGTACTTCCTTTTTGTAAAATTACACTATTTAGGCTTTAAAAATCCATGGAAAATAGAATGCGTGTGGTTTCACAACTTATATTGCAAAAGAAGATTTCATAACAATCTCTCGCCATATCCGCTTTCGTTCAGATTATGCTAATTAGAAAAATTAAAATTGATTGCAATCATAATACAATCCTTATGGAAGCGGTAATTTTCTCAGAGCAGCAGCGATACAGAAAGGAAAGTCGCTGAGCTGAACCATTTTTAACAACGGTCATGAGGTACTAATAATACTGCAGATTAGTTTACAGCTACTTTTAGGGTGGGTAATGTTACAGAACCAATCTAAGAGACTTTAGATCTAAAAAATACAGCTGGTCAAGACATACAATTACAATAATGTAATTCTGACTCCAATAAGATCGCTTCAGAATAAGAAGGCCCACCTTGATGCTGTTCTTAAATATATATCCTGGAATTGAGAATCCTTTCTTCCGATCAATAGGCTCACTAAAAATGACAAGTTGCTCGAACAGGAAGACCCGCCTCTCCTTAGGCCTGGACAGGAAGCTGCTGTCCTGTTCTGTGACCATAAAAGTGTCTTGTTGAAGCAGCTTCCCTTGGGCCGTGATTTTCCCCTGTAAAGAGAACGTGTATTTAGGAGCCAGGACTGTTCAGACCTCTCCACTATTTCTTTCTTTGTTGAGACAGTTCTTAACTGCAGCCCACATCTGGCGCCGTACCTCAAAGCCCTGTAGCCGTCCCACGTTCATCATGTCATTGCAGCGCTTAGGAACAAAGCACATCACCTCCACTGCTTTCTGTTGCGGAGACAGTGAGTGAACGAGAGACAGAGACAGACAAAGGGTAATAATGACTTGTAATGTGTGTGTGAAAAGTGATGTGAGTAAGCACACTGAGTAAGAACTGTTTTATTTCTGTAAAATTTATTCATAAGCATTAACACAAAAGTAGACTGTAGTTCAGAGCATTCTGTAATAGAGCCACACCTGGCCCTTAAATTAATATTACACCACAATACCTTTTCCAAATTTAAATATAACTACTGGAACATTACAGAAACAGTTTCATACCTCCAGATCCTCTGTGTCCATGCCAGCCTTGGTGTAATACTTCAGGAAATCCTGCTCAGAAAGACACAATGTTCATTTTGTATCTGAATCAGAAATCATGGCATCGTGCATCATTATTTTCACCAGTTATCCATATCTAATTATCATTTTTTTTACACATCTTTTAAAAATAACTATATAGGGTTTTGACCCTTCACCTACAATCATTCCTCATTAAAGTTCAAGGAAAAGACTTGAGCCACCTCTCATTTCTTAATATTAAAATGATTAAATGATGTAGATTCAATTAAAGAAACAAGAATGTTGTTCTTGTTGTTAATGTTTTGCTGTGACAAGCTGCAAAGTGCCGAAACATAACATTTTTAAATTGATTGTTCATGTAACAACCTCATTTCACCTTTCGTCTGTTCCAACCACTCAGCATTTAGCATCTCTAGTATACTAATCACCTGCCTGATCATCTATCATCATCTGCACCTGTTTTTCATTGGTTTATGCCTTAAGTTAGATGTTTTTTATGCCTGAATGACATTGTTTTATTTGGAAATATCCCTCTGGAAGAGGTCAGATACATGGACTTGCCAAAATCTTGCCAAAAAGTAGAGCTAAAATAGAAAGTCTAAATTAGAAAAATAAGAAGAACAGGTTTTCTTCTAAGATTGCTCTGTATTTGGCTCTGAACATTTGATCCATTTCTAAAATGTAAACAAGACCACCACCACCATGCTTCATTTAACGATAGTGAAGATGGAGAACAATAGGGATCGATGACAGACCCACCACTTAGTAGGCTATTAATAATTTGATGAACTTTCACCCACACAAGTGGCATTGATGTAGCAGAGTTTATGTAAGAGAAGTAAAAGAATCTGCATGGATTCTTCTGGTTCTTTTTTTAAGCCTTTTGAACATGTGAACCTAGAAGTGACCTAGCTAACTAGTTAACAATATGAGCAAAACAATAGTAACATCTTATGTGTTTGGTTTGTGTTTCATGTCAATAAAGTTTCAGCATGGAAGTGCTTTCAAGTGCTTATATCATAGCCTTGCTGGTGTATGTTAATGGGACGGATAAGTCAGGTCAAACAAATGTTATCATTACTTTCATGAAGGGTATGTTTTACCAGTACCAGAATATGGGAATCACATTGCAAAAATGTAGAACCCTCAAAAATGAGTGTATTTTTATTTTTTGGTTATAAAAACAACCAAAAGCAGCAATAAACAAGTGATCAAGTGTATCTGTGCTATCTCTTTGCTTATGTGACAAATGTTTTAGCTTATTTAGTCATATTTGGGTAGTTGGTTAAAATAAAATAAAATTCATCATATTGCCTATTCTGTCTATATTTTATCACCCTATACTACTATGTATATATTTAAAAAAAATATATGGCTAAAATGCTCTGAGCTTGAATAGCTACCCTTATTGTATTCTGTATTCTTGCAGTATTTCCATGTTTAATTGCATGCAATACTTGCATTATACAATACCAGGTAAAAGTTTGTACAAACCTTATAATGGTCCTGATTTTATTTCTTTCTACACTGTAAAGCAATGCTGAAGGCGTCCAAAATAATCACCTTTGAAATGTTGATATTGAGATGTGTCTGTTACTTATGCTCTGTAGGCATTAAGTCTTTATAATGGCTCTAATCTGAGATACTGTTTGTTGATTGGTGATTTCTGAGGCTGGTAACTCTAATTGAAGTTTTGGTCTTGATTTTCTGGCAAGGTCTTCATGAGAGCCAGTTTCTTCATGGTGTTTGATGGGTTTAGCAAATGCACTTGACACAATACTGTTCTTGCAACTGACTGTTGTCTGTTTTTGTTCTGATGGTAAAAAAAAAAATCCAGTATTGTTCTAGATTGTAGAAAATAAATCCAAACTTGTGTCCAAACTTTTGATTGATACTGTACATGGTAGCAATGCTAGTAACTAGCTAGTTAAGCTACCGAAGTAATAAAGTAATACACTAAAAATGCTTTCCACAATTCATTTAATGACAAATCGTGTCGTTATCCTGACTAAATTTGCACATTCATGTTAACAGGATCTACTTCAGTTGTGTAAAAAATCCTTTAAAATATTAACTCGGTCGGATAGCTATCCATAAAATCTGTTTCTTTGTGGAGTACTTTTAGATCAGGTACTTATTAGTTCAACTTGAGGAAAACATTGAAGCAGTACTTCTACTTGTTGTGAAGTACCTTTTGAGGCAAGTACTACTACTTTTACTTGCGTACTGTGTTTGCGTACTTCTGAGCACAGCTAATCATTTACTTCCTATTTATCATTATCTTTTCTGTGTTAAACTAAGCTAATTAAAACAATTAGTTTCAAAAAGGTATGGGTGTCTCGTGTCTTGGCATCAGTGTGTTTGTTTGGGGGAAGTTGCGTTAATAAGGTGTTAGTATTGGTAGCATTCCCTCTCACCTTCAGCAGCAGCTGATATTTCATGATTCTCTGCACAGGTTTGATAAGGAGATCGTTCAACTGTAATCTGTGACCAAGCTGCTGTTTGAGCTCCTACAAACAAATACAATTAAAGAGACAAATTTGTAATACCTGCCAACAGATTTGACATCAGAAATTTCATATTGATTACATCCATCCATCTATCCATGCATCCATCCATCCTCTTTTCTTCTTTTTAGGACAAGGAGCATCTGGAGCCTATCCCAGGGAACTCAGGGCACAAGTGTACACCCTAAAAGAAATGGCAAACCATTCCGGGGAACAAGCACACACACACTACAGGCAATTTGGAAACACTAACCAGCCTACGGTGCACTGCTTTGGACTGTTAGGAAACTCGAATACCTGGAGGTAACCCACCAGGCACAGAAAGAGCATGCACACTATACACACTCACACAAACCAAGGGCCGGAATTCAAACCTCCCAAACCTGGGTCTGCAAGGAAACGGTACTAACCACTAATCCACCATGATGCCACTTTGAATACAGTGAACAGATAATACATTCTTAACAGATACAAACAAGAGGTACATTCATTTGTTTTTCTTTTGCTTTAAACATTTAGGAAGCTTGTCAGAAATTTTTACAAAGAATCTGACTGAGTTTATTAACATTGATGCAAAAGCAGTGATGCATTTCCAACAAAATCACCCATCCTTAGTAAATGCCTGGTCAAGGTTGGTGCAAGATTAGGCAAAATGTCCAGTTTAGATTGGAGTTTGTATAGATTATTATCAAGCATCAATTTTCCCAAGTGCGTCATAAACTGATTGTTGCAAGAATTTGGGGCTTCTCAAGATTAGAAAGTCCCAGGTTCAGACCAAAGTACCACCACCTTTGACCAAGACCCTTAACCCTAAACTGCTCAAGGACAGTAACAAGATTTTTTTTTTATTCAATTGATATAATAGATATATTAATAATAGATAATAGATATGACTGTCTGCTAAATGCTTAATGTAAACATGTCTGTCAAATCAGATAGTGTAGCTGAGTTAATTTTTATTATCTTTATTTTGTGTTTTCTCAAAACAGCTTGTTTTGTTATGGAAATGTTTTTGTTTTGTATACTCATTTTAATTTAAGGTAAATGTTACCTATACCTATCCCTGTACAATAGTTCCTAGTTACTTGTTGTTGCAGGGGAGCATTCATTATACAGTAGTAACAGACAGTAGACTCACATGTGGTGTAATAGCGAATTCCCTGCAAAAGCTGGTAGGCGCTGTTGCAGGTAAGATGTATACTAATTCTCTCTATCCCTTGGATAAGTTGTTAAGTCGCGAATTTTGCCTAAAACTGCATGGAAACTATATGCCATGTTGCTGCCGATGTATCTAAGGCTTTTGCTAAAGTCCGTTTATTTAGGAACCAGTTTTTTAAATAAACATGGCAGGCAGGGGTCAACATACTTTTAGTATTTCTACACCACTCGCAGGGAGAGCGAGGGGCTTATTCAATGTGGATGGAGCAGTTGGTAGGACTACAGTGTTGACCTGTGATGAATCATTTGAATCAGGAAGCGTAAATGACATACCTGATCTTGAGCCTCAATTCTCCACTACTGTTACAAATGATAGGAGTGTGCAACAGTTACGTGTTAATTGGGGAGTTAGGGAGTCAGATAAGTAAATATATAGCCGATTATTTGCTGGCTAGTCAGTCCCCAATCACGCCATGTTGACCATGGTGAGCTTGGTAGTGAGACCATACATCAGTGAGCCCCCAAAGTATAGAGGTGATGGTGCAGACAAATAAACTATTCAAGAACGGATCGAACTGATTGAGGTGTATTTGCATAAAAAAGGACTCCCAAAGAATGAACAAAAAGACAAGATTCTGAACCATCTCCTTGGTAGAGCAAAAAGCATAGTCAAAGTGGAAATAAAAAAGCAGCTCTTCTCCAGATGTGACTGCTAGTCCTAAAACAATCTATATCCTATTAAGACGCTATTTTAGTGAGAGTCCTGGTTCATGTCTATGCTACCTAACCAACAGCAAAAGAAACACCAGTAGTTTACTGGGTCAGGTTGAACACAGCTGCTGAAGTAGCCAACAAACAATTGAAACTCCAGGGTGGCAAAATGAAGAATATGGACACTGAAATAGCCATGATGTTTATCTGAAACTGTCCTGATTCTAGTCTCTCGTGTGTGTTCAAGTGTAAACCTATATGCAAGTGGTCACTTGCAGAGGTGCAAGAGGCTATTGATGAGCACCAAAGAGAGAGCCAAGCAAAAAAAAAAAAAAAAAACAGGTGCAGGCATGGCCAATGCACGTGTCAAACACTGACAGGTGCAGGCATGGCCACTGCTCTAACAAGTAGCAGCTCACCAGAATCTGGAGCTGCATGTGCTCAAGTGAACACAGCCAGAAGTGTCCCAGCTAATCTCACCAAATCAAATAAAGCAGTCTTTTCAGAATCAAATGCTTTAGAGCAAGTGCTCAGTATGTAAGAGAGAGTGTTGGAGCGTCCCAACCAGCCTGCTCATGCTGCAGCCAGACCACAGTTTTCAGCCTCAGCACGTCTCTCCCCATGCCAAGTCTGTAATAATACTTCTCACTCAACATGAGCTCACTGTATGAGGGAAAGAAGATGTCTGACCTGCCTAGAAATAGGGCACCAGTGGAAAGATATATATATAAGAATCTGGAATCTGCTCCACTTGGGACTGCCATATTGTTTTACTATATGATTAGGCTCGATAAGGCTGACAATCTGTTTTATACCAGCGTACAGGTGGATGATAAAATCTCACTACTAGCGCTGCTAGACACACGGCTCTATGGCTTGCACCATTGGTGAAGAAGCTGAGCAGGTACTAAAGAATGCTAGGTTAACACTGAACCCTAACAATACCCAGATTGACATTGTGCTTATTGGTTGTGGTGGAGTCCAGGTTAGACCCAAATGTACTGTATTTGCAACTTGAGGATGGAGGTATATGGATGTGCATTCAGTGTACCTGTTTTAGTGGTCCTTGGACAATGTCATTAATGTTATTAAGCACCTTTTAAAACAGTTCAAGCTGTCAAAACCTGAGTCAGTGAGCAAATCTGAGTCCACCAAAGCCCCTGAAGTAATGCAGGTTCTCAATATGCTGTCTGGTATAATCAGGTGGAGAAGTGAAATAATTCCAGATGTCATTTCACGTTAACTCAACGTGACGCTTTCCCCAAGGCAAGAGCACCTGGTTTGGGCTAAGCCTCATCCCTTTCTAAGGACAGTACTCACATGAAAAACATAATTTTCTGCAGGTATGTGTGCCCCATGAGTGGTGACAAGTGGGTCCCAGTTAGGATTTTGCGTTGCCATTGAAGATTTGAATGTGGCCCCTGGTCAGAAACCAGCGAGGACTTAAGTTGCAAAGTCAGACAGTGTGCAATGAAATAGGCAACAGGCCAGATGACTCTCCATGTCCCAGTTTGCATGACAGCCTACACAAGTTGGGGCTGAAAGACTTGGATATTGACTCTTGTAAGGTGTTTCACTACTGGAAATCTCAGTTGTTACAGCTGATGCATGGGTATGAGGATGTCTTCTCAAAAAGTAAGCTTGACTGTGGGATGGCTAAAGAATTTGTCCACTGTATCCATCTGTCTGATGATTGACCGTTCAGACTTCCATACGACATGTCCCACGAAGACATGTCCCACGAAGTATCACAAGCTCAGACAGAGATGAAAGAGCATGAGATCATCCATAAATCCGATAGTAAGTGGTCTTCTCCATTAGTGCTTGTCTGGAAAAAGAGTGGTAACCTCAGGATATGTGTGGATTACCGCTGGTTAAACGCACACACGGTCAAGGATGCCCACCCCCTACCACACCAGTCTGACTGTTCAACAGTCTGAGCTCTGGAAAGGAGTGCCATCTTTAGTGCCATGGACCTCACCTCTGGGTTTTATAACATCATCATGGCAAAAGAAGACAAAAAAACTCACAGCTTTCACTGTTGTGTAACAGCCCCGCAAGCTTTATGCGCCTCATGATGGGTATATTTGGTGATCAAAATTTCCTGACGCTGCTTTGCTATTTAGACGATGTGCTTGTGTATATGCCCAATGACTCTTAGGCCCTCATGAGGTTAGTGGTGGTCTTTAACGGGCTCATGGCTTGAAACTGGCCCCGAAAAATTTCACCTACTCAGAAGAACTGTGAGGGTCTTGGAGCATGTTGTGGATAAAAATGGTGTCTCAACTGATCCTGACATGGTTAAAGCTATCACTGCTATGACGGAAAAGGATGGCAATTAGGATAACATAACACCCTCACAGAAGAAGATCAAGTCGTTTTTGGGGATGGTCATGTACTACCAGCAGTTCATTTAAGATTGTTTCAGCATAGCTAAGCCCTTGTTCTCACTGACTGCTACACCTAAAGGGAAGAAAGGGAATGCATGTGGTGCTGTTTCATTTAGGAAGTTACATCCAAGTGACTGGGGACAAGAGCAACATGACTTATTTGAACAGCTAAAATCTGATCTGTTGGGCTCTGTCATCCGTGTATATCCCGACTTCAGTCGACCATTCATTCTGTCCAGAGATGCCTCGCAGGACAGGTTAGGGGCTGTATTATCTCAGGTCAGAGAGGGAGAGAGTAAGGCACGCCCCATCGTCTTTGCCAGCAAGACCCTCACCCGTGCTCAGAGAAACTACTCTGCACACCATCTAGAGTTCCTAGCATTGAAATGGTCTGTCTGTGATAAGTTTAGTCACTGGTTGAAGGACAAGGTTTCACCGTCTGGACCGACAACAACCTATTAAACTACATTTTACATTTTACCTGGTAGTAAGAACATTGTGACAGATGCCCTAAGCAGACAGCCTTTTATCCAAAACCGTGTTAGTCAGAGGCTTATTAAGGAGCCATATTAAGTGTTGTTAGAGGAGTTTGAACTGATTAAAGAGGGCATGGTCCAGGAGTCGCTGCCAACCACCAGGGTGTCAAGTGCTAATTTCCATTTGAGAGCCTGGGACAGTGCTCCATGACAAGTGGTGAAGTTTCAGCAGTCAAAGTGCCCTATCTGTCTTCTCACTCCAAGAGCTCCAGGATAAGCAAGGGAGAGATGCTACATTGTCCCAAGTCATCTCATTTGTCATCCGAGGAAGACGACCATCAAGGACAGAGCCAGACTATCGGAGTGTGGATGTGTTGGTGGTGACTGACCACTTTACCAAGATGGCCCATGCCTTCCACTGTTCAGGCTAGAAAGCAAAACAAGTTGCACGCCAGCTCTGGGATAGCTATTTTTTCGTCTATAGCTTCCCCCAAAAGAAGCAAGTTTCGAGAGCCAGTTGATCCAGGAGCTATTACAAATTGCAGGTGTGAAAAAGTCGAGGACAATGCCATACCATCCCAAAGGCAACGGCCATACTGAGGTTTCAACAGAATTCTGGGGAACATGATTACAGCCTTTCCACCTAGGCATAAAAATAAATGGCCAAAGATTTTGCAGACGCTGACTTTTGCCTACAACTGTACAGCTCACGAGTCAACTGGATACGCCTTCTTTTATCTGCTGTATGGGCGGATTCCCAGACTGCCAGTGAATGTTATGTTTCACAATGTGGAGAGAGACAACAATATTACAGACCATGACAGCTATGTTAACAGAGTGAGGGAGGAACTCTAGGAAGGCTTGCTACAGGACACCTGAGATGTAAGCATGTTGCCGTGTGCATGTACTGATTGTGCCCCTCGCTGTTTTTTTTTTTTAGAATAAACTGCAGAAATCAGAAATTGGTGTACCCGGTCTTAATCGCAGACATCAGCTACACCATTGTAAAATGTACCATTTTACTTTCGCAGTAACTATAAGCCATTCTAGTAAACTTAGCCTGGAAGTATGTTCTTAACAGCATGCAGTTGGAGGAAAAGCATTTCAAGCTTGGTTACAATCATGATGACATTATTTGTTTCAAAATTAAGACATTTTTACATTTTTATTATCAGATCACTCAGCCTTAACACAGAGGGCCATACAGTATGTGGCTGATGACTGTACTGCATTCAAAAGGCATTACAATGACAGCAGTATTATAGCATGCTGTACCGTCACACTGCTGAAAAACAATAATGCAAAACAAAACCGTGCTGTTGATTCCAAATTTATTTATTTCTCTTATTCCTAGAAGTGAATAGCTACAGGTCCATCTGCAGAGTATGAGTGATTAATATCTTAAAGGATACAGATGATGACTGATCATTATGAGCTGCTCATGAACCATATACAATACCGCAATAAAGGTGTGGCAAGGTCATACTTACTTCGAAATATGTGTCGATGTATTCTGACACTATGTACTCCGACTTTGGTTTGTTCTGGCAGTACACCACATACATGTGAAGACGCCTTTCCTGTAAACATAGCAACAGGAAATTACAAGTGAAATAGTGAAATGAGGTACAGGTCCCTGGTAGCGCAAAGCTTTCTTGTTCTTATGTACTGTAAGTGCAGTATACTCTGAGATTTCAGGAAATAATTGCATGATGAATCAGCAAAATGGATCAGAGTTAAGTTCGGTAAAGCAGGCTCAGCAGGCCATTAAAGCACTAAAAGACAAGTAGCGCGATGAGGATTAAAGTGTCTATCTCAGTACAAACGCACCTGTTGGTGATATAAATGTGTGATGCAGTGAGACAAAAATGCATTAGGACAGAGAAAGAGAGAGAGAGAGCGAGAGAGAGAGAGAGAGAGAGAATGTATCTAAACATGAATGAGAAAGACAAGCAGAAGAGACGTAAGAAACATGACATACAATTTGTTGAAATAAAAAAGCTAAAAAAGAGGAAAGAAATTAAGGAATGAAGAGCAGTGCCTTTTGAAAACAGGACAGGGGTAGCTCAGTGGTTAAGGCATTGGACTACGGTTCGGAAGATCCCAGGTTCAAACCCCACAACCACCAGGTTGCCACTGTTGGGCACTTGAGCAAGGCCCTTAACTACTCAGATGTGTAATGACATAAAAAAAAATGTAAGTCGCTCTGGATAAGAGCATCTGCCAAATGCCCAAATGTTAATGTTGAAAAGCAGCAGTGTGGGTTTAAGGGATGGACAGATTGATAACGAAGTTTCAATCCTAATTACAAAAATATTGATACTGATATGAGATTCTGGATATGGAAGACTTTTCCCTTCCGGCCCTCTCACTCGCCTTGGCTGTCTGTTATACACGCAATACAAACAGAACGTTGCAGAAGTAAAGGCTCAGGGAGGGAATGTTTAAAATAAGATAAAATTCAATTATTTGTCACATGTACCTTACAGCACAAAGAAATTATTTTTGTTTACAATAGTGGCAACCAGGCTTGGTGGTGCCTGAGCTCCCGACTTTTCTATAGGACTATTCTATATATTTCTGTAGGACCCAGCTGCCCTACAGATTTTTGTAAGCAACTAAGTTGAAAAGACATTAGGAGGAAATAAGCAGTATTTCTCACGCCTTTAAAAAAAAGTTATTAGATACTATGGCAACCCTACAAACCTGATTAAATGTATAATTAAACACATTTAAATTCACTTTTATAACCCTACTGTAGGTTAAGAGGTAAGCTTAATAGATTTTTCCCCTTATGTGACCTCATATAAGAAGGCTTGTTGCTCACTCATTTACATGAACACTAAAACGGCATCTTCTGTGAAATTGAGGAAAATAAGGTATGAAAAAAATTATTATCTGAAGGATATTTAAGCTTAAATAATGACAGACAAACTTTGGAGGAGCTCTGAGACCTGTTTTAGCTTGTCAAAGAAATAGTAATATATGGGACCTTTAAACCAACTAACCAGCTCAAAGTTTGTAAAGTTTGAACTCTGTGAACAGAATGTTAGGTTTGGCCTGAATTTATTTAAGAAAAGTTTTAAAACAATATAAATGTCAAAGCAATAGAGAGATGGCAAGCCGAATCCTGACAATGCCACACTTGCCAGGAGCCAAGGGAGCAAAGATGGCTGTTCAATCCTAAATGGGCAGAGATGGAATATTCTCACTCCTCTGTCAGTCAGATTGACAGTAACCAATAGTGAGTGTGTGCAAGTTCATGAAGAGGGCACTTAGTGCTTTTCCTCAAGCGTTCAGCTGGGCTGTAATGTAACATAAGCAGCAGTTCAAAGGGATGCAGTTGTTTCACATGTCTCTGAGGAAGCATGTGACTGCTTTCTACCTCTCAGATTAGTACAGTAGCTATTGTGTGCTTGTGAGTGGGAGGGAATTTGCGATTGAATAAATAGAAAAGGAATGGGATAAAAAATTTTTTTATATGAGTAGAAGAATCTGGAAAAAAATACATTGCTTGAAAGTGCTCAGAAAATAAAAGTGCAGAAGTCTTGTGATGATGGATGTGGGCGCCAGATAGGCTGGTCTGATTCTTTCAGAAACTAATGAGATTCCTGGGATTTTCACAAACAGCCTGAGCAATGCTTCTCAAACTTTTTAGGTCAGGAACCCCTTTCTACATCCTGACTTCCTTGACGCACCCCTCCTTCCAGGGCCCCAGGGCCCTTTAAAAAAAAACGATAGAGGATAACTGAAGCAGCTATAACATTACAATGCAAAACATTACGGCCAGGATTGTGTAGGGTTCCCTTGTGCCACTGTGGGTAGGTCTGGTCCCTCAGGGCATGACTCCACAAGAGCTCTGAAAGTGTGCTGTAGTGTCTTGGACATTAGTGGCAGATCTTTTGGGTGCTGTGGGTTGCAGGTTGGGGCCCACGTAGATCGAACTTGCTTGCCTGGTGCATCCCATGGGTGCTTAGTTGCATTGGGATCTGAGGAGTTTGGAGGCCAGGTCAGGGTCTTTGGTTTCTTTGACCACTGGGTCCTGTGTGCAGTGGGCTGTGGAGCACTAAACATTCAGGTGGGGGTCATGAGGAAGCTCAATGAATAAGGCATTGGATTATGGTCTGGAAGGTCCCAGGTTCAAATCCTATGACCACCAAGTTGCCACTCTTGGTCCCTTGAGCAAGGTCCATAGTCTTTAGTTGTTGCTTAGTGACTTGGCTGTACGAACATTTAGAGGAAGCTTATTCCACCACCTAGGTGTCGGAACAGAAAACAGCCTAGATGCATGTCTTTCTTGATCCCCGAGAGATAGTGGGACCAGTTGAGCAGTGCTGGAGGATCAGAGGGAATGAGGCGCGGTGCGGGGTGTGATTAGAGCTGAGGGTTAAGTGGGTGCTGGGCCGTTTGGAAGCCCGGGTCTCCAGTTTACACTGAATGCAGCGGGAGAAAAAACATCCGGTGATGTTAAATTCTGCATGTGGAAATGCCTTGTTGATGAGAGAGGTCAAAGGAGAATGGCCAGATCAGTTTAAAACTGACAGGAAGTATATAGTAACACAAA
Organism: Clarias gariepinus; assembly: GCF_024256425.1. NCBI lineage: Eukaryota > Metazoa > Chordata > Actinopteri > Siluriformes > Clariidae > Clarias > Clarias gariepinus. Next base: position 6,862,548 of record NC_071121.1, read on the forward strand.
TAATCACCCTTTAAGACCGTGGTGAGCAGGGGGGAAAAAGGAAAACAGCTCAAGACTGCACAACAGGTCAAATCTTGGTTCAGAGAAGCTACAGAAGATCACATTAGGTTCAGGAATCTGAGAATACAATGAGCATACGCTCATCCATATTTATAAAAGCTGTGTTTCTACTCCTTGAGTACTTCTCAGTACTACTTCTGCCTGTTTTATTAGCCTAGGTTTTATTACAAATTACCTAATACAATGTTGCAAAGACGTTGAAAGTACCTGTCTTACTTTTCTAGGTCTCTGCAGCCATGCTTTAGGTTCACATTCAAATATGTTTTATGGTCATTTCTCTTATCAGATCTCATTTTATTCAGAACAAGAGCAGTGTGCATCATTTGTTGTCGTAGATAACAGTTTTTTAAAAGTTGCTTCTGGAGAAAATCACTCTGTATGGAGTCACACTGCATTCTCTGTGCAGGATTCAGTTCAAAACAAAGGGCAAAAAGACAGCAAAAAATAATAATAAGAAGAAGAAGAAGATGGAAAAAATGCAGAGAGGAGTAAGATATGAGAGGGAAACTCATGGCAAGAGGGAATGACAGAGACAGAGAGATAATGGAGTTGCATAAGCATGAGGTCATGTATAATTCAGCCACGTTATCCAGAATGTAACCAGAGTCAAGTGCATGAATGCAGCCAGGTAGTGGGAGCCAACACCTGGATACACACACACAGACACACACACAGTTGCCTGGAGACTACTCTACCAGTGCGATGTAGGTCAGAATAGAAACTGACTTCATGATAAACTTATAAATGTTCCAGTGAAGCAGTTTATTATTTCAGATAAAGCAGTTTAGAATCGGACTGTCAGTTTCCATAAGCAAAAGCTCACACAACTGGACGTTTGTAATTGATGAGACAAACAAAAAAGCCCTGGAGATAAAGCGAAAACTGATAAAGCGAAATAAATAAGAGGCAACAGGAGAACACGAGCCTCTGTTTTTCATTACAGTTAGACGAGGCTAGTCTGTTTGTTGGTTCTTTTGATGCTACTTTAAAACGTTCCTTACAAGTTTCTTTATTTCCGTCTGCCCCTTTCAAGGTAATTCCCCAAAGACCTCTGTCTTATTAAAAAACCAGCAAGGGCAGTGAAGAAAAAGAGAGCTTCGTAACTCGGTCATGTTAAAGTCAGGACTTTAATTAAACCACCCAAAACTTCTATCGCAGCGTATACCAGTAATTACCAGCAAATTAACATAAACATCATTATAGACGTTTTCATGTTCCTGCCTGAAAACATCTGGACTGACCCCAACAAACAACCCCTGAAGCAGCAGCCGGTCCAGTGAACACTTCGCTTTCTGTTCTCTGGGAGCCGATTGTACCTCGTGGTGCACGTTCTGCCAGAAATAGGCGCACGAGCATGGAGCGTAAAGCTATGCTATCAATGAACGAGTTTGTTATTCCACCTCTTATTCCTGGCTGCTTTTTGTTCGCCTGTTTTTTCCCTCCGGCTTCCTGACCCCAAGAGTGTTCATGGAGGGGAGCCAGTAAGATCGTGCACTCACGCCCTCACACACACACACAAACACACGTGCGTGCACGCAGAGTATCAGCAACGGCGGGTATGAGAGGGACAGAAATAGAGTGCACTGAGGAGGATAAACACAGCCAGTGTGTGTTTTCTCATCTCTGTTTGCTTATTTACCCAAACACAAAAAGGAAGCATGGCACCACTGCTTAGAGAAGATGGCCACTCACGGAGGCGTTAAGTGAGGGCGAAATGCGGACAGACAATAAAACAAATGCTCGGCTCTGACTGGCTAGAAAATGCTCCAAAACAACAAAGTTCTGACTTTACTGCCAGCTGCAAGGTTTATATTAATGCTGATATGTTATCAATTCTATTGGAAGAATTTACTCAGAGATTGGTATGAGAAACGTATCACATGCAAAAAAAAAATACTAATTTAAGACAACTTCCATAATTTTAGGAAATGTAATTAAAGAAAAAAGTCATTTTCAAAATTGGTCAAATTAATTTAAGGATTTAAAAATTGGTAATGATGGTATGATTTGTTTTTTATCTGTAAGCAGATATTTATCTGCTTAATAAGAATTTTCTATTAAGTCTTCAGTGTTTAAATAAGAAGTAAAAAAAGTTTTTGACAATGACAATGGAAAATCCTCAAGACGAAAGTGCTTTGTGGTTTCTGAGTAATAAAACCTGCTATAGTTAAATTATTTAAATTTCAATTCCATTTTTGGCTTTCTACAATTATGATAATCAAAATTAAATTATTATTGTGCTGCTTTCCATTAGTGACAGATTTACAAACAAGTTCCAGTCCGGGAGCACGTTTATAAGTCTGATTTGTTCTTAAGTCTGACAAAGTGAGTCTTATATGCCTTTTAAGACAAATATTCAATGTAAAGCATACTAATCCGCTCGAGTAAATCTGCCCCCTTTCCCGACACTTCCATCATGTGGCCAAAAACCGTAGTCACGTCTAAGTAAATCTCACAGTGAACTGGTGTGTGTGTGTGTGTGTGTGCGTGTGTGTGTGTGTGTGTGTGTGTGTGTGTGTGTTTGTGTGTGTGTGAATTTAAATTTCAAAAGACGTAATTGTTACATTTTACAAAATTCTTTTTTCAGTAGCTATCTATCTATCTATCTTTTCCAAGCCCCTCGTTTTGATTTCCATAGTGCTTGGAGAGATGACGAGGTGGAGCTTGAGACTGGGCGCAATAGCAAATGGCCATGAGCACGGATGTACTTCTGAATGCTGATCACAGAAATGTTACCATCTACACTGGGCCCCATCTCATTACATTGCCCTGAATGGCAAATTTGTAAAACGTTTCACACCAGTGAAAAGAAAAAAGAAAGAGGGAAAAAAACAAGAGAAAGAAAAAAAAGAGGCAGAGCAGTGGCTGTTAGTGAAGATAAACAAATAAATTAAGGAATAAAAGAAATGAGGATGAATCCATACCTTACAATGTACATTTATCTCATTTTGCACAATTAACCAGTCAAGAAATTTATACACAGTTTGGGTCAAAATTCTTATTAGATTTTTATGCATGTTTAACAGAAACCACCTATTTTTGGACTTTTTCATTAAATTGTGGAAATTTCAGTTATAACTTTGAAACAGTTTTTTTTTTTTCTAAAATCACATTTGAGCGGACTGGTCTGTGCAAAAAAAAAAAAAAAGCCTACTACTAATTCAAATGTTGTCCATTATCTGAGACTCTTTTGCTGTCTACTCAAAGGAAATCTAGATTCAGACTAAATAAAAATTCAATTTGACAAACTCCATCAGCAAAAAATAGAGACAAACCAGAAGTAGCAGAAAAACTATAAAAGGAATAGCAAGCAGAAAGACACACAAGAGCCACAGATGGAACAAGAGGACAAAGAGACCCACAAGGCCAAAAAAAAAAAACCCTGAGACTGAAAAGAAAGAAAGAGAGTCGGGTGGTGAGTGGCAGATTTAACCAGACTTACTGACAGCTTGGCAGACTTACATGTTTGATAAAGAGCTGCGCGAGTCTTTCAGGCTCTTCCAAACATTTCTCCAGCTCACCCAGGAAATAACTGTTCAAAGGAGAGAAGGGCAGAGAGGATCAGTCAGATGTGCACTGATCCGCTCATCTGCAAAACATTGCGATTGCAGGAGCTCATACTAAACAAACAGGAAGAGATATTAGACAGGAAGAGATATTAAATCCATGACTCCATCGAGACTCAGAGCCTCAGCCTCAGTCTTTAGCATGTATTCTGGAAACGTGTGGATGATGTAACCCGGATTTTAATGATAAGGATTTTGTGCCCCTCCCAGAACTCTTACTCACAATTCTTTTAGGACATTTTGCCCTAACACTTTATATGGGAGTCATTGAAATGCTTGGAAAGTCACAATTTCAAAATAAACAATAAAAAAAAAACTTTTTCCAGACTTTTTTTATACTTTGGTGATAATTTTATAATAATAATAATAATAATAATAATAAATAGAACAGCATATACATATATGGTATCTCGCTTGTCGAGCGTAACAATTTTTCCAAAACTTGCAAATATGAAAAAATATAAAATGCAGATAAAGTTAACATTTATTACTACATATACACACACATACATATACACACATAGTATATATATATATTTTTTGAGGCCCAATATATATATATATATATATATATATATATATATATATAAAATATATATATATATATATATATATATATATATATATATATATATATTGCTCCTCAATAATAAAAAAATACTATATATATATATATATATATATATATATATATATATATATATATAATTTTTTTTTTTTTTTTTTTTCCCCAAAAAAATATATTTTTGTTTTTAATTTTTATTGAGGTGAGTTAGCCTTGCGGCACGGCGGTGTAGTGGTTAGCACCGTCCAGGGACTGGGTTCGATTCCAGGCCCTGTGTGCATGGAGTTTGCGTGTTCTCTTCCCGTGCTTGGTGGGTTTCCTCCGGGTACTCCGGTTTATCCCACGGTCCAAAGATATGCAGGTTAGGCTAATTGGTGTTTCCAAATTGCCCGTAGTATGTGAATAAGTGTGTGAGTGTATGTGTATGTGTGTGTGCCCTGCGATGGATTGGCACCCTGTCCAGTGTGTACCCTGCCTTTGTGCCATAAGCCTTTTGGGATAGGGTCCAGGTCACCATAACCCTGAATACAGGATAAAGCGGTATAGAAGATGAGTGAGTAAAGGTTTCTTCATCATGCCGTTTGATTAAATTTTCCTGACACTGTTGCTCTTGTCGAATGGTTCAGTGGAAATCTAAAGCTTTACCCAGATTTAAGAAAACTAAATGTTAGAGATGTTGGTTCTTGAAATGGATTGTAATGATTACTAAAAAAGTACTCCATTATTATTCTCATAATAAAAGTTAATATTACAATGTCATAAGAGTATAAGAACTCATTCTCGATGGACTGAATGTAATATCCTTGTGGTAATATTCTGCGGTTTAATGATTGATTTGATAATGGACCCTATATTTACTACACAGTGACTGATACAGTACATTTGTGGTTATTAGGGTTGATTTGGCAAATATTCCATTAAGATACACCCATACAACAATACCAGTAATGTATTTACATACAGGCCACATCTTGGATTTTCTACTGAATGAGCAATAAGTGGTCTCTTAGAAACCATTACAGTGATCAGATAATTCTGGGAAAATTATTAATAGTGAAGTACCTGTAGGAACAGGGACAAAAAAATAAAACAACAATGACAAAACACACAACCAGGCAACGGTACTCACTCTTTATGCCAGTCGTAGATCTGGTGTATGTTGCCAAACACTATTTTATCTTTTCCCTTCATGTCTTCGGGTACACCTTTAGTGTTTATAGTCGCCATGTAGCCCTGTAAGAGATTACAAAGACATGGTCCACACTGGTTACACAAAACATGCAATTTCCATACAGTATGTACTGTACATAAATATACATACTTAGTGAATGTTAAATAATTAATGGTATGTCTATCTTAAGAGCAAAAAAAATAAAAATACACTTAACAGGTCAAATTCAGATTTCAGTTAAGAGCTCTATTGCTCTATTCAAATTTGCACTATTCAAATTTTACATGAGAGTTACACCCAGATGGAGTCTAAGTAAAATACAGGTATATCTCCGTTACCTAAAATACGAGAAATAGTCTGTGTCATAGTCTATATATAGCTAAATTTAACCTCTCTAGTCCAACTAGGGACCGTGGAAGTATTCCAATTTGTACGACCATGGTAGGACCTCAGGTCAACATCCACACACTACGGGCAAGTTGGAAATGCCAGTTGGCTTAATCTGCATGTCTTTGGACTGTCAGAGGAAACCCACCATGCAAACTCACTGTTTAATATATAACAAGCCAAACCCTTAAAATGGTGCTCTTTGGCACTTTATTCTAATAATTATTCTCTATCAAGTAAGCATACAGAACACCTGCGTCAATATTTATTTACAGTGCTTGTTTCAATAGACACAATTAATGTGCAAATATGTATGGTGAAGTCCTCAAAAGGACTGTAACTGGTTCTGCAGGATATTCAGTAAAGCTAAGTAGCAAATTTCTTTATAAAACTGCACAAATTGTACTTAAGGGTCATCAAAACGATTGTTGACTTAATGTCATTAATTAATGTTCACTGCTTTTTAAAATATTTTTTAAATAAAAACTTTTAAGCAGTTATTTGCATGTTCCCAAGACTTTTGCGACAGTTAGCACTGTCGCCTTGCATCTCCAGGTCCTGAGTTTGATTCCTGTGTCGGGTCTGTGCGAATGGAGTGGATGTTCTTCCTGTACTTGGTAGGTTTCATCCGGGTTCTCCGGTTTCATCCCACAATTAAAAGACATGCAGGTTAGGCTACCTGGCGTTTCCATATTGTCCATAGAGTGTGAATGTTGATATGATTTAAAATATTGCAATATAGTAGTTCTCATTTAAGTTTTCATTCCCAGGTTCGTGTTACAGTTAGCCATGGTCCCTGCCATAACACTAAGATCCATTCAGCTCTGCCCGCTTTGTTTAAAAGCTAATTCATGTGCCATATAGTACTGTGCAAAAGTCTAGATCCACCCCTCTTATCTTTATATCAAATTTTATCAAATTATGTAAATTAAATTAAAAAATGGGAACTAATGTTTTACTGTAAATGCCTAATGAAAAATTGGTTGTTTATGTAACAGCCTCAGCAGCATCCTCATTTCCCCTCTCGTCTCCTCCAACCATTCAGCATTCAGCATCACCGATATCCCAATCACCAGCCTGATCATCTGTTTCTGACAAGTTCATGTCTTACGTTGATGTTTTTTTTTAAATGTTTGAATAAGTCAGTCATCGGTCTCTGTGTGGCTTAAACAAAAGACATTCCTCTGAAACTAGTCAGGTTCTTCAGGAAGCCTGGTGAACTATTCATCAAGACTACATTAAATACAATAAAAATATAAGAATGTGTGGCTCTGAGGAAGGAATTTTCAACAAATTTCAGGAAAGAACATGGGGACGGCGTGTACCATAATTATTTTATTTTTCCTTTTTTTCCCCCCTGTATAATTTGGCATCTAGTCACTCACCTCCACTATGAGGCCCAGGTCAACTACATACAGTTTCTCTGTCTCAATCAACTCTTCGAGGACATACCTGCAAAGAAAAGAAAGGAGAAAAGGTTTTCCTTTGTTTTACCTCAAAACAGATCTAAAGCCAGTATGTTTTCACCAGGTATTGATTCAGCGTCAGGAAATTCACTTAAGCAGAGCACACAGTGTGACTAATGCTTTCTGAGGAAGGGTGAAGCACATTGTTTAATTATGATGGTCAAAAAAGAAGTCTTTGCAGATATGCACATAATGCAACATGTAAAATATATCTGAACTCTTTTAAAGTTCAAATTGCAGCTTGTGCAAGAGCCTGATTGTGAACTTATTCAATGTACAGTAGATAGGACGACATACAGTACTACACATTACACCACATCACTGCTATACTTTTTGTTTCTGACACTGTTGGGTTGTTTTATAGAGAGCATCATGACTATATAGATTCTCATGACTGTGTATAGAGTGTCAAGACTGTAAATAGAGTGTCATGACTCTACCTGTAAAGTCTACCTGAGCCTCCAATAACTCCCTGGACTCCATATTAACATCAGTTAACATCAACTGTTATGCTGAACTGCCTGCCACCTAACACACAGTATGAATGCAGATCATTTACTGCTCTCTGTTTCACCCAAATGAGGATGGGTTCCCTGTTGAGTCGGGTTCCTCTCAAGGTTTCTTCCTATTACCATCGTTTTTCCTTGCCACTGCCGCCCTCGGCTTGCACCACAGGGACGATCTGACCATTTTGATTCATACACATTCACATTCCAATCAAACTTAAATAATTCTTTAGATTGTGTTAAGCTGCTTTGCGACAATGAAAATTGTTAAAAGCGTTATACAAATAAAATTGACTGACTGTATATAGAGTGTCATGACTGTTATTCTGTGTTTGACTGAAGATGTGTTTGATATAGCCTAAAGATAAAGCAGACAGCAGATTAAAGTGTTTGTGCTAGTCAAACACTATATCCAACTCATCACATTTAAACTTCTGTGTGTCTACTTTCATGCAAGCCATTAACCATTACAGTCATAGCCAAAGTTTTCGAGAATGACACAAATATAAAGTCTGCTGCATGATTGTTTGTTAGATCTTTTTATCAGATGTTACTATGATATACTAAAAGTATAATTACAAACATTTTTATAAGTGTTAAAGGCTTTTATTGACATTTATGCTAGTTTATGCAAAGAGTTAATATTTGCATTGTTTCCCTTCCTTTTTCCTCCTGGCCATCAGTCAGGATGTGGCCAGGGCAAAGTGAAGAGGTCCGGAAAAAGAAAGGTCAACAATGCAAATATTTTTGCATCTTTGCATAATATCAACTCTTCCTATTTTTGTATAATCAATGCTTGTATTTTTTCAGAATTTGTGGGTTTTTGTTTGTTTACCTGCCTCTTGAGGATTGACCAAAAGTTCTTAATGGGATTAAGGTCTGGGGAGTTTGCTGGCCATGCACCCAAAATGTTGATGGTTTGTTCATAGAGCCACTTAGTTATTACTTTTGCCTTATGACAATTTTCTCCATCATGATGGAAAAGAAATTGTTCATCATCAAATGATTCTTGGATGATTGGGAGATGTTACTCTCGGAGGATGTTTTTGTACCGTTCTTTAATCATGGCTGTGTTCTTAGACAAAAGTGTGAGTGAACCCACTCCCTTGGCTGAGAAGCGACCCCACACACGGATGGTCTCAGGATGCTTTACTGTTGGCATGGGACAGGACTGATGATAATGAAATTATTAATTTTTTTTATTTAAATACCATGAAATACAGAGTTATATAGTATTTATGTTAACCCTTTGTGGGGTTTTTTTGTACTACACTAACTTAATTAATCAGCTGAAGCTGAACCCGATTGCATTGAGACCAGAAAGGTTCAACGCAATATGATCTTTGACAGGGTCTGGGGGCATAAGGCAGGGGTACGCCATGGACAGGGTGCCAATTTATTCCAGGGAGTTCTCAAAGTAAAGCGCAAATTGTGCAAGTTCTCAAATTGTGGAAAGTTTTAAGTGGTGTCTAAGTGTGTACCAGACAGTAATAATGGTGTAATAATGTTCAGTAGACTACAGACATACATGCTTTTCTCTAGGGCACTCCTCCGCTCCTCTTCACTGTCTACAGTGATTGACGATTGGCTGGAATTGTCATCCATCAACACAGAGCCATTGCCGTCTAGCTGCATGTTGCCGGGTTGGGAATTCTGTGGAGAATAGAAGCAACGATAAGGTTATGAAATATATTTAATATTTTGTGGAGAACAAGCCGTGCTCTTGTAGTCTTGCTGTTATGGTGCCGGTTGCCTTGGTGACGGGAAATGAACATTCAGACTGTGTTAGTGACAGTGACTGAATGATAAGAAGCAATAGCAGTCACCGATACTACAATATCTTACAGCTAGGATGTTGGATAAAGTCAGTGTGCCGGGGCAGGCCATTGTTCATGTTAACGATGAATAATGTGGAATTTGGTCCTGCCAGATTGTGTAATGTGCTGTAGGAGGGGAAGTACAACAGTATGAAGTTCCTGTCTTTGTTGTTAATGCATATTTTCAAAGGTAAACTAAGGACACAAGTGAGATGGCGTCATAAATCATACGAAATTTTTTGAAAAAAAAGAGAGAAATTGGTACATGAGATATACATGCACCGGGTGGGAATGTGACGAATAACTCGTCAAAATGGCAGAGTTGTTATTCAAGAAATAAAACTTGTGTTGAAATACTAAGAAATAAAGACAGCTGCCTCTGTACTGGGTACAGAAAGATCCTTAATCAGTTGCCAAATCACTCTGCAGCCCTTCCAGTTTCTCAGTTTCTATCTTGATAAATGTTCACGCCTAATAATCAGAAGGGTCAATACATCAATCTAATGTCTCTTTCTAGAACAACACCAGCACCACCCAAGTCCTAAACATCATATGTCCATTATTGGTAAATTCAGAGCCAGACTTAATAAGAGCTGATTACAGTAATGGAGTCGCGTAACATAATATGAAACATACTACACTGAGAGCCGTGCTCGGGAGAACTGTTCTTCGCTGCGTCTCCGCGACTCCAGCGCCTATTTTCTTTCCATGTTCATGTCTCAGAGCTTTACTGAGTGAAGCCTCTGACTTTCACTTTGAACAGAGTGAAACAGTCAAGTCCTGTTCGCTGCTCTTCTTTTCCTGACCCACTACAAGGACTGCAGGGGTTCGAAAGAGGACCGGATTGAATAAAATCTGGTTAGATGTGGAAGTCTAATGTTTACTGTTTAGAAAAGAAAAGAGAAGGCATGTGAAGTCAATCAAAACTGATTAACCGTCTCAGGAATTTTTTTGGCAGCAGGAAACTGTAACTGTGTCTTATTGTTTTGGTTAAAAGACCCAGTACCAAAGGAAAGAGATGGAACAAAATGAGGACTTGACAGTGCATGGTGGGCGGTGCTGTCTGAACTGTTTGATGCTGATTGGTTATGCATTCTGACATCATACATCATATTAAAACAAGGACAGTTTATTTTGTCTGTGCTTTGCCTTAACCATCGAGATACAGCACAAACGACTAAAACTGCATTCAGTTCTGAGATAGGATTGGACTTTCAGATCTAAAGACTTTATGAATGTCTAAGGAACGTTCTTGTCAACAAAAAAAAGAAAAAAACTGATTGACATTTATGTTTTAATGGTGTAAACATTTTACTGCAGGACATAAGTCCATGAATGATGATCCCACTGTAGTCGCTTCCATTAAAATCCTTGAGAACTAATGGATAGCTGGTCTCCAGAAGAGACACATTTGTCTGTGGAAAGTACAGTATACACAAAATTCTTCATTAACACCACTTGCAATTACAGGAACTCGGCTGGGAGTTATTGGCACATACCCCAATACTCGCTCTAAGCATTTCCATAGGTTTGGGTCATTAAAGGAGTTCCTGGGAGGCCAGGGTTTCAGACGTGAATAAACTGAGACTGAGAAACCATTTTACATTAAAATCTTTATACCTTTTCAAGCACTAGTGAAACACTGGAATAAGTGCATTAATGTAGCAGAAGATTATACAGAAAAATAAAGGGAATTTACTATAACTATGTTATAACTATGATATATTATTTTGCACAATCAAAGTCCCTGGTTTAATTTGAACAGCCCTCATATAAAGTACTGTGCACAAATAAATGCAAGAAACAAATTACAGTTGTATTTGGTGTGATGACGCTTTGAGGACCTTTAAGTCTCAGCATCCTGCAGAACCACACACACAGTTCATCTAAGGACTTTGACTTCTTTTTTTGCATACAAAATCCAGCAGCTTCCATTTAGTTTTTTTTTTGTTTTCTTTGTCTGAAATGTGGTCGCATATATAATGCGCTGCTTTCTTTTCTGGCATTCAAATATTTTTTTTACTCACTCACTCATCTTCTGCACCTTTATCCTATATACACAGCTGCATATATATATTCAGACTCCATGCACACAGACCCATAGCTAAGAAACACAGGGTGTCTAAGACTTTTGCAAATTACATTATATAAAAGGTCTGCATAGAATGCTTTTATTTTTAATCAGATAAAGCACCAATAATAATTCTCACATTTCAACCATGATGGATTTAACACCGACATTTGGTTGCTGCCATTGGCTCCTATTTTTCCAGTCATTACTGTGATGGTTCCATTTGTTTCTTAAGTTAGTGGAAAAATACGTTACAACCAGAATCCCAAGATTGATGAGTTTCTATTGAGGCCAATTCCTGTTTTGAAATGAGCAGGGGGAAAAAAATATATACTGAATGAGTGCATGAGGGTTAAACCTACTGTACATGTTTAAAAGTCTATACAAATAGACACTTGGGGGATTTGTCAATATTATTTGTGTGTGTGTGTGTGTGTGTGTGTGTGTGTGTGTGTGTGTGTGTGTGTGTGTGTGTGTGTGTGTGTGTTTTTTTTGCAAAGCTTTGAATATCTCACTCTCACTCATCGTCTATACCGCTTATAGACTTAGGGCATGAGACAGGGTGCACTCTGGACTGTGTGCCAATCCATCCCAGGGCACACACATACACACACACACTCAGACGCTCATACTGTATACACACTATGGGCAAGTTGGGAACGCCACTTAACCTAATCTGCATGTCTTTGGACTGTGGGAGGAAACCAGAGCACCCAGAGGAAACCCACCAAACACAGGGAGAACATGCAAACTCCATGCAAGAGGAAATCGAACCCAAAACCTGGAGGTGCAATGCAACAGTGCTAACCACTAAGCCACCGTGCTGCCTAGCTATGAATATCACTATCAATGTGATGTCAATTCAATCCTTTACTTGAGTGCTGTGCTGTACTCAGAGGTACATTACACTTTTTTATTTTTATTCTCAAGTCACAGTAGGAGAATAAGACTTTATCTGAGTAGTAAAGTTTGCTATACTTATGTTGTGCTTTAATCGGATACTGCACTGTGCTGCGTTTAGCACTTTTGTTGGTTCTGCCTGCTGCATCGAGCTGATCGGTGCCGTACTTTAAGCTCGGGGTTGCGCTCCCCTGCTTGGCTGACAGGTTTCCTGGCCACACTCTTAGGCTCTGATTCTTTCCAGATGTGCTCGAGCCGCATCCATGGGACAGATTGCACCCCCACCCCCCTCGATCACATTCCCTCCTGTAAAGCACGGCTTGTTTTTCTATCCAGAAGTCCGCTTTCTTTTTTCGGGTGTTTAATAAAAAAACAAGATCGGACTGTTGTGCTTCCTGCAGGAAATTATGCTAAAGTTAGAGTCAGTGCAGGGAATCCGTTTCATCATTTCTCCATTATTTTCTGCCTGGTCGAAGAACGCTCAGGAGAACGGTATCTTTGCTGTGCTACACTAGAATAGGATCATCTGTATGAAATGCAAAATGCAAAGTCTGTGATGGAGCATGCTGTTTAAAACACTTAGAGGACCCTTTTGTTGGACATAGGAGGGCTGGAGCGATTATATGTTCATTCAGGAATTTTCCATTAGGCAACAAAACAATAAACTCTCGCAGGAACCCCAGGGTCTGAAGCACAGAGGCAGGTGAAGAGAGAAACATGAGCTTTCGGCAAGGACATTATGACACGACATACAGGTTAGACCCACTGTACCGAGAGGCTGGGTAGCGACTTAAACAGCAGTGATTTCAGCAATTTCAAGTAATAACAGAGAAATATGCATAAGGTCATGACCTTAAGGGACTGACCCGATTACGTTAATCCACGTCTCTCTCTCTCTCTCAACATGTTCACTTAAACATTCAAGCTTAACTTTTGACCAAAAAAAAAAAAAAAAAAATCTGGAGGACAGACTGATAACCTGTTCTTTCACCTCTGTGCAACATCTGCTAGAAATCTATCATCATCCTCAGAGCACACAGTCAGGTCATGTCTATAGCATTCAGCCACACACACACTCAACTAGTTACTTTATCATATCACATGCAATGGAACGAACACAGGTGATACTTGGAAAAATAAATGGCATGACTGATTAAAGAGCATTGTGGGACTGTGACTTGTAATTACGCTGTTATGGATTTTCATCCTCGTGCAGATTTCTACTCCATATAAGGACAAAAAGGCCGAACAACAAATGACCCCCCCTGCGCTTCCCCTTCACACACACGCAAACACACAGACCAACACAGGAGTGCACACACTTGTTACCTACTAACTATGGAAGGGTTTTCTCTCTCTCTCTTTCTCTCTCTCTCTCTCTCTCTCTCTCTGTCTCTCTCTCTCTCTCTCTCTCTCTTTCTCTCTCTTTCTCTGCAGTACCTGCCCATGTACATGTTGTACATAATGGGGCCTTTGTAATACATTTATAGTCCTCATGTTGCTAAAACATGAATTAATACATGCTTGAGGCCAACAATGAGTATGAAATATCTGAGCAAATAGCTAATGTTACAAAGGCAGATTACAATTAATGATGTCCCTCAAAAGGCATTTTTCACCCATAGTTCGCCCAGAGATCTTAATCAAAATGTTGTGGCAACAATAATTTGATAACATTATAAACACTGGGGCACTGTTGGTTTTAGGTTGTTCTTGGAATAGTGAATTACATAGAAGAAATAACGTTGGACCAATATCGACTACATAACGTTGAGGTCATCCGTCAAACGCAAATCCGATTTCAAAACAATATTTAATTGTGTAAATGTCGATTTTTAGGTCGCAGCTGAAATACATATGTTTGGAAATAAAATTTAAATGTGCATGTGTGATCGGTGATTTGATTAGTTTTTCCAAGTTCTGTAATGAGATTAGAGATTACAGTACAGGTTTATTTGTGTGCGTGGGGGGCGGGGGGCTTCCGGCTTTAAAGGGTTAGGATTGCATTTTTTATTATTAGGGCCCAAGCACTATGACATCAGCCGTATGATGTCATTGTGTGAAGGGCCCTATTGTTTTCCTCAGGATTTTTTTCCCCACCATTTGTGGCTTTTGGGGATTCTGAACATGCTCCAAAACTCTTAAAAATTGACAGGTTGAAATCTGCTGCCATTAAGATGCCTGAGAGTCAGATGGGATTTTTCTGTATAGCTCATACACATGTATACACACGAAACCAGGTACACATTTAGAGCTAAATAACGTTCACATTGGGCTCAACTCAACAGGACGTCAGTTATTTTGTGTTGCTTTTCAAAATGCACCCGAAGGAATTTGATAGTCTCTTCCTAGAAAATGTATATGATCGCAACCAAACCAAGCCAATGTGATCTAAAGACATTGAGGATGCAAAATTGCAGATGGATTTGAAATATCTCAAAAGTGTCAGCTGTGACGGATGCCTCAAACTTATGGCAAAAAGTGGTTAATAACTTTCTGTGGAATAACTTTCATATTGAGTGACATCACGTTCAGTGACATCATAGTGTGATGCTTTGGCCGGGAGGCAATGGCGCAGGGTGCTTGGGCCCGCTTATCGTTGCTTGCCACTATATTTATTATTATTAATATTATTATTATTATTAACTTGAAGAAAGAAAAAAGTGAGACAATAACTGTTTATCACTTCTACACTACCTGACCAAAAAAAAAAAAAGTCACCATTTCAGAAGGGTCAAATTATTGGGCTGCATCAAGCATACAAAACAACTAAGGAGATTTGAAATTACTGGAACTGGTTTAAGAACCCTTTAACACATTATAAAACCCTGGAAGGATAGTGCTTTGTGAGGGAAAAATCATGATTGGAGATTACTTAAACCCTTGGTGAAGTTGCATGGTAAAAAATTAACAATGAACACAATGGCTATGCTTAATAGTGGAAGTAACAGCATTTCCATACTGTATGTACTCACCAGATTGGGACTAAACAGCTGTGTGGTCATCAGAAAAAGGTTTGAATTTTCTAGGGAGAATTAAGATTGAACTTTGGAACAATAGAAAAAGGCCATGTGGTGTAATGAGTTCGGATTGAGCTCTGTTCCAGAGCGATGGACGCATCAGGGTAAAAGAAGGGAAGCACATAAAGCGATGCACCCATCATGCATAGTGCTCACAATACAAGCCTCTGCAGGCAGTGTTATGTTCTGGGGTCGCTTCAGTTGGTCAGGTCTAGGCTCAGCAACGTTATGCGGCAATAAAATGAAGACAGCTGACGACCTAAATATACTGAATGACCAGGGTATCACATTTATGGATTTTCTTTTCCTGATGATGCAGGCATATTCCAGGACTCAAATTGTAAAATATAAAAAATCATGAGGAATCATTTTGACACCACATTGTTGTTGGTCTTTCGGCAAGGGGTCGCCACGGCGGACTATCCGGTCCGCACAACAACTTGGCACAGGTTTCACGCCGGATGCCCTTCCTGATGCATCCCTCCCATTTTATCCGGGCTTGGGACCGGCACTGCTAAACATGTCTGAATAAAATCTTAGTGTGTGTGACTTGTTTTTCTGGCCAGGCAGTGTATAATGTTCCACAACATTCAACGCAAAAGGTATAACACGTTGTTTTGTAATAATTGTTCAAAATGTCTAATTAATTCATGTCGAGCTGCATCACACCAACCCGTTGTTGATCGTATACCTGTAAAAGCATACCATGCCATGTTTGATCCTTGTTACATACATTATTACAGCTAAAAGTTCTAAAAGCTTGATTACTTTTCTGTACTCTGACAGGCTGAGACTGCACAATTGTTTAGTGCTGTGATTTACATCTCTGTGGGCCAACAATGTACTTGATTAATGCCACTGTCTTGACCAGCGTCCTTCAATTAAGCAAAGCACATCATGTGGAGTGAGCGCTCAAACCAGGGCTCTAAATCAAAAGCACTGAAATTGCTTGTTTGTCTGTTTTTTGTTTCCCCCACATCGCTGTAGCTGTAGGTGTGAGAGATGATAAATGAGGGAAAAGTGTCATTCCTATAAAAAGACACGAGGAACACTGAGATCAGTTAGATCAAGTCAAAGAGTATTAAGTGTGATGTTTTGTGTGAAGCCTGGAGCTGTGTTTGTTTTCCCTTGGCTCCAGCTTAAGTGTACAAAGATGTCTGGCCTTTGAGTGTGTGGATGTGTGTGTGTGTGTTTGATCAGTGAACGTTTTCACCTCGTGTCATCACTGCTTTAACAGGCAGCCTGGTTACTAATGTCCCATATCTTCTGGCTTTTCTCACACACTGGGATCGAACATCAATCAGTGCTACTGCGCGACAATGACAGGCCGTTCCTCATCCCCTGTCTCTTTCTGTCTGCTCTTTTCTCCAAGACCTTCAGGAAAGCCTCATCCCCCCCACCCCCAACACACACACACATACACACATTTGTCTCCCTTTTTTTCCCCTCTTTTTCTCAAAAGACTTACTTGAATTGGCTCCAGTGAAGATGAGCCCTGAAAGAAATCATACTGGTGCCTGTGGGATTCTAGGATTCCTGGGGCATCTTCAGTGGCGGACAAACATTCCCTCCATTCCTACACACACAAACACACACACACACACACACATATATACATCAATGTCATGAAATTTATTCCAGTCTTTAAGAACAGCCAAAATGTGCAACTTTATTCTACATAATCTGCTACTGTAAATGAGTACAGAACATTTACAGGCTATTTCTGGATGTAGTATTACTGAAGATATGAGACACAGGGATACAGGAATCTTCAGCACATGACCGCATTGTGTGCGGAGAGACAGATGCAAAACCCAGGGTAGTCCAGCAGGTCAGCTGCTAGCTCAGTGTGTGTTGACCCTCTCTGTTTTAGCACTGTGACACCTGTCGAGGTGTGTGTAGAGGTGTGTGCGAAGATCAGGGTGAGCCATGTTTAGGAAAATGTTCATGTAGGTTTGTGCACTGTTGGATATCATTTTCCTTTTATTGTAATATAATGGTCTAATGAAATGATTACCGTCTAATATACACCTAGAAGAATTAAGAGGATATTCTGTTAGGGTCTAACGTATATTAAGCTGTACACTTCATGGTTTATACATGTTTTACTGCAATACATTCAAGCTTAGCTTAAAAAAGGTGCATGCATCGTGCACACTGTACAAGCCTCTGGAAGCAGTGTTACGATCTGGGTTTACTTCAGTTGGTCAGGTCTCGTCTCTGTTATGAGCAATGTTATGAGGCAATAAAATAAAGTCAGCTGAAGACCTGAATGTACAGAATGACCAGGGTATCACTAATCTGTGAAGTTTTCTTTCCCTGAAGGCGTGGTCATATTCCAGGACTCAAATTTTATTATTTGTTTTATTTATTTATTTGATTTGTTTTCTAATTTTCTCCCTAATTTAGTCGTGTCCAATTCCTCCCCGTCACTAAGGGGCTTCCACATTAAAGCTGCTACTACCACTCAGACAGGAGGGCCGAAGACTCAAGTGTTTCCTCCGAACCACGTGACGCCAGCCAACCGCATCTTTTCGAACTGTTCGCTCATGTACTGGTGGGGGCGGCGTAACACACTCGGAGGACAACGCAATCCTTCTGCTTGCGCGAGCTCACAGACGCCCCTGATTGGCTGTAGAGCCGTGACTAATGTGGGAGCACCATGTACCTCTCAAAGAGCTTGGCTCTCCGGCTGCAAGAGGTTACAGCATCACCCAGGAATCGAACCAGCGATCTCCAGATAATAGGGCGAGCACTTTTACCATTGCGCCACTTGGGCAAAGAGTGGTTCTGGGAGCATGAGGAATCATTTTCACACATGAATCGATCACCACATTGTGCACTGTAATCAAAGCTATGAGATACTATTAAAATAAGCATTAATTTGGTGGGGCCAGGCAGTAACAAAAAAAAAAAAAGGTCATTTAATCCAACCACTGGTTATGATCATGGTTTTAGATGGATGGATGGATGGATGGATGGATGGATAGATAGATAGATAGATAGATAGATAGATAGATAGATAGATAGATAGATAGATAGATAGATATGCAAGTCCATTAGACTATGGGAAAGTACATTGTTTCTCTAACCAGCTCTTTGTCTATGTTGGTGAAGATGGTGACACGGTCCTCGGGTGCCTTGCTATTGCCCAGCTCGGGGTTGCTCCTGCTGGGTGGAGGAGCTGCTTTGCTCTCCACTCTGCGCGTCGCTTTCTCCCCCTTGATCCCGCCGACTGACCCGACACTCAGCTTTCTCACTGGGTTGGTCAGCCACTTCTTTAGAGTACTGACAGAGCGACGTGAGCCAGGCGAATTTGGGGCGGAGCTGCCTGATGCCTGGGGTGGTAAAGAGGCCACCGACGTCGAGATACTGCCCTCGCTGCCCGCTGCAGTGTATGAATCTGCAGACACACATACATATACACAGGGAGAGAGAGACAACAAACATCTGAGTGGATGAGAAGTAAGAGTAAGGAAAACAAATACAGCGGCCCAGCATAAACACAGCTCAGTCATTCACACACAACCGCAAACCACCACACACAGCTGTGTGACACTATACATGGGCATAAAAGAGCTACTGTTCAGTGTGTTTATGTGGTAGTAGTAGTGAGGGCAAGTTTACTGGCTGTGTGCCTTTAGAAATACAGTGGCAGCTGTTGTAACTTCCAGCGTTAATGTAGTAAAAAAGTACTTCACTAATAAAACAGTGTAATGTATTCATGTGGCTTGTTACCACAATATAGACCAGTTTCAAGCTGACCAATGATGTGCTTCTGTTTCTATATGAGACCTCTAGTAATGTGTGGGTTTTTTCCAGACAAAGGGATAATGTATAAAAGATACACTTTTTGATCTTTTTTGAAGAGTCTTTTAGGTCTCTAGTCTGTGTGGCTGCAAAAAATATAGCCTATATATATATAAATATATATATATATTTTTTTTAAGCATGAGAAAAGCACATTCCTTCCCTTTCTTTTGCTTTAAATTCGCATATCTTTTCGTTCAGATTATTCATGACATTCCTGGGGGAAAAATATCCTGTGTGTGCGCGTGTTAAACGTTTCACAGCTTTCTCAGTAAGGGGCAAAGCTGATATGTTTTTGCAAAAAGTGTACATCTATTCTGACTGTCAGATCCAGAAGCTGTAAGGCTACATTTACACTGTCAGGTAAATGTGAACCAATTCCGATTTTTTGCTCATATGTGACACATATCGGATATTTTCTATGTCCGTGTAAACAGGGAAAAAACGCATGCATTTCGACATTTCGAGATTGGTTTCAGGCATCCTTCATATGTGGAAATAAATCAGATATGTGCTAATGTGATTGTCGTGTAAACAGACAGATCTGATTTCCTGAGGCATTGTGTTCTGCACATCATTAAAACTGCGACTTCTTCGCGGTTTAATGACGTAATGTTATTCTCTGGTGGAAGCGCGTGTGGAATTATAACATCGCAGGTGACTTGGAAAAGCACCCAGGGAAAGGAAAGGGCGCGTGAACACCGCGCTTATTAACTCTTGCTGCTCAGAAAGGGGTGTGTCTTACTAGGAAGAGGCGCGCGCCTATGTCTGCGCGTGCCGCCTCGCTTCTGATTTTTTTTCCCCCAACTAAGTACTTCCCAAACTTGTGCTCGGGTTCCCCTCCCTCTTTTGTAAAATAAAAAAAAATGTTTAATGTACTTATTTTCATATATCTTTTTCAGTTCTTTCTTTTCTTTCCCTACACCAGAGCCACGCTCTCATACCTGGTGTTACGTTAAAGTTCACACGCTGGTTTCTGGGAGTTTAAGTATCCTACTGGCCAGGTGTAGCTCGTTCTCTGTAAGTGTCAACGCTGCGGGGTTGCCTAGCAACCGCGCCCGTCCGCCGACCTGCCTGACTATAAATCCCTGGGGTGGTCACGCGCGGCCGTGCTACACTATACTGTATATTTCTTTTAGACTAAGATGGGCATGTTAGTAACTAACTGCTCACAGCTCACCAAGACCTTTCATCTCTTATATTCCTGGACATTGAGGAAGTTATCAGGAAAACAGTTAATTTAAAGCTACAAAGACTTAAGCTACAAATTTGAAAAATCTGGGAATATGACCTGAGTTGTATTTCAGCTGAAAAATTCGAAAACACAACTGAAATTAACTTTTAAAAAATCTTATGACAAAATATACAAGGAGAAAGGTAATGTATTTAACAAACTCTGACATGAAGTATAATATTCAATATTAATCATTAAATTAATCAGAAAGGGTGCCAAATACGTAATTGGCCTGAATTAATTAAGTAACTCAGTTGTTATTTTAAGACACAAAGCCTCTGACCACAGTATTGTCAAAATGATTTGAAAAACCCATCCAGCACCAATATGGACCTGGCTCTCATGAAGACCCATCTATGGAAAGCAACATACCTCTGCTGCAGCGGAGAAGTTCATTTAGAGTTACCAGCCTCAGAAATCACCAATTAACAAACAGCACCTCAGATTAGAGCCGTTATGACCTGTTCAACTGTTGCACAATATCACTATGTTTAAAGGAGATTATTGCACATTTTGGATGCCTTCAGTATTGTTTTACAATTTACAAAGAAATAAAAATTAGCAAAGACTATGGAATTTGAAGGTGTGTCGAAACGTTCTGTGGTGTAAAACATTAGACTTTTCAGGTAATACAGAGAATAAATGTGCAATAAGTTAGAAAACTGATCGAAAAGAATTTGCACATTTCATTTCTTTTTTTTTTTTTGAATTGCCATTTTGCACTCTGTTTTTCCATGTAGCATCATCTGCAATATTGTATCCATTTATATAAGTTACAATTAATCTAAAATTAAGAATTGTTTAAGACTTCTTGAAGTTCCACTAATCTTTATTTAAGTATTACTCTGTGTTGAGCTTTACATGGACTTTACACCTTTAAAGGACAGGTCAAGGAATCCTTAGAGAGTTCTAGATATAGCCCGTTTCTATCAATACACTTAAGAAGAAGATCATTTAGGGATTCAATAAAGTGTTTCCCTACTTAAGCCGAAACTGTTAATGAACCAAAAATCCTTACTAATCCATACTGTAGAACCCACGAGGGACACTTTTTTGGAGCAACAAAAATTGTTCACAAAATTGCTGTCATGTCTTGGTTGTGTTTCCAAGAATAATTCATTTCTGTTTTCTTCATTTCTAAAAAAAGTTTTTTCCATCGCTGAAAGATTTCATCTGTGATGTGTGTGAATAAATGTCCTTTGCCCATTCAAGCTCACATCACTCACACTTGAAGCGATCAGACTGGCTGTCCTCGAGGGAACAGCGCCAGAAAGCCAGGCTGCAGTGTGACCCAGGGGAACTAAACATATTCCCTGTCCAGCTGAGACTGTGAGCACTCTGCTAGTGTCACAAGGACCCTGGGAAGGGAACAAGGGGGGATGTGCACAGGAAGCAGTCTTTAATCTTCACCCGCAGGAAAGGATGCAAACTTTTTTTCTTTTTTTTTTTGTTTCTCACCACATCTATCTCGCCCTCTGCTTCCCTTCACTCCCCTTCACTCCTCTCCTCGCTGTCTGCTCAGCCCATTGCAACCCTGTTACATCTACGGAATGTAGTTCTTCAGCTGTACATCGATTTCCAGTAGCCCCAGGTGATATCAGACTCGGGATACAGTCAGAATATAGAGTATGGTCTCTTTATATTCCTGTGGCCTACGGTTAGGACGGGTCAAATACTGTGGCTATAAAAAGGCTCTGTCATCTTCTGCCAGGTCAGAGCAAACCTGTGATATCACAGAAGCTCCTGAATTTATAGAGAAATGGTGAAAATCGGTTATTCCGTTTTCACACATATTTCCAGTTATGACTTAATACTATAATAAAGAGTGAATGAAATTTAGTCTAATCTCAAGAGGGAAACCAACTGAGCAGAGGAGCGAATCTGCTTTCTCACATCATATTACAGCATGTTCACTGAATAAGGTGTGAATGAGGTGGAGCGACCCCACGTCTCTGTACACACAGTGAAGTATGGGACTTTCAAATCTAGAGCTATTTTCACTCAAAGTTTTTTTTTTTTTAATAAAAGGGAAGGTTTGTGTTGTGCCAGAGTTAATGTTCGGAGTCTTTTATGCTTTTTACAACTTCATTGGTGACCCAGTGATAGGTTTCTCGGCTGCCATCTCGTCTTTTTCAATTCCCACCTGATGCCCAAACCCCACCTACTGGATGCAGTGCCGGTCCCAAGCCTGGATACAATGGGAGGGTTTCGTCAGGAAAAAAAAAAACCTATGCCAAGTTGTGTGTGCGGATAGGATGGTCCACTGGGAGTCCAACACTGATACAAAGTTGAGCAAAATCCGGCCATAGTAACCTTCGTACTACTAACTCATATTTTTACTACTTTAGCCAGCATTAACATGTAAAGAACGAGAGAGATTAATCACCAGTCCTTCAGTGATTATTAAGCAGGCTTGAGTAACAAAGTATAATTACTTTCTACCTCCAGCGAGCTCATACGGAAACGTACTGAATCAAATTCAATGCAGTTATGTGTGTGTTTGTGTGTGTGTGTGTGTGTGTGTGTGGCAATGAGTGTTATCAGAAATCAAGTCCATGAAATTATGGAGTTTAGAACAATCCCATATTGTTTATGATATCCTTCACAAATCTGTCATCGGCATACACCAGGAAACACTGCGCTATCCTTCATCTTATCCGATGCAAATGCCAGAATCGACAACTTACAAGCTATTTCACATACACAGTAGTACAATGGGTACAAGCAAGTAACAGTAATTTACATTTTTGAGTATGTACGACAGTGAAATGTATCATTCATCATGTATCCACATGTTGGACTCATGAGGTGTGTTTACAGACTAATGTAAACACCTCATTCGGAGCAGACTGACCCAATCTGGAATTAATTTTCAGTTAAAATGGGAAGGGGTGGGGATAGTGTTAAACCACTGGTAATCAGTTTAATATGTAAACATTAGTCACGTAAACATAATCTGATCATTTATCTCTAATTAGAATAGATATATTCTTTCTGCACATTTTATATGTCACATACACAACTACAGATACAACTAGCTATATACACAACTAATAGATGCCATTAAGAATAAATTGATTGCTTAAAGCTATGCATATGATTTACACAAAAAAACTGCTCGTCCTATCAACCAGAGATCGTTAGTTCGATTCCCGGGTGATGCTGTAGACTCTCGCAGACGGGGGCCTGGAGAGAGCTGATTGGCCGAGCTCTCTCGGCGGGGGTGGGATTGGAGTCACTTATCGCTGTCACACTAATCACAGCTTTACAGCCAAGCATGGGCGTCTGTGAGCTTACGCAAGCGGAAGGAATGTATAGCGTTGTCCTCCAAGTGTGTTACGCCGCTCCCAGCTGGGGCTGAGCCCCTCCCAGACTGGTAGTAGTGGCCTTTGATTTACCATTTAAAGTATATAAGCGCAATAATTGCTTGTTGCAAATTACCCAATTGCACATAATATGACTTTGGAAAGATACATACACATATGCTTTTTCATTACATATACTGTACTATATTACTACTATATGCTATATATTACAAATATTAAAATAAATAATAGTAATATGGTGGTATGGTTGCTTTATGGTTAGCACTATGGCCTCACACATCCAGCAAAGGGGTTTGTACCTTGCCTCTGGTCCTGTGTGTGCATGGAGTTTGCTTGATAAGTTTCCTCTGTGTTCTCTGGTTTCCTCCCACAGTCCAACGACATGCAGTGTAGGTTGATTGGCGTTTCCACAGTGTATGAATGAGTCTGTGTGTGTTTGTGCCCTGCAATTGATTTTCACTTAGTTCAGGGTGTATCCTCCATGTGCCCCAGGACCCTACTACAGATAAGTCCTATTAGAAATAAGCCTTATAGATAATAGATGGATGGATATTTGTTTAATTAAAAAAATAAATATATCAGTTCTTCAAAATCCTACATAAGTGTGCACTGTTATGTATTCAAAAAAATTTTATGTGTCTTTTGCACACCAAGTTTTACAGAAGACATTTCTGGGAAGCCCCCCATTGTGCATTCTTGGGTGCATGTGTTTCAGTTCAGAGCAGCAAAAAGCTCTGTCTCAGTTGCTTCTTTATAACTAAAAATGAAAAAAGTCACCAAAGCACAGGGGGACAAATGTACAGCTTTAAGGACAACAAATGTAATAAGTTTGGGGACACAGAGGTGGAGGGAGAAATGAGAACTCCAGACTGTAATAACTGCGTAATTCGGCTCTTTTAAGTGAACCGTAAACAAGATTACAGCTTGAGTTATGGAGTTTTGAGGGGATGAGAAAATGAGAAAATCCTTTAGTGCGTGTGTTGTGGGAAGGTCATTCAAGCGTGCAGCTGATTGGAAGATCAAACGGAACGGCACTACATGTTCTAAGAATAAAGAGGAACGCAGCTGGTGCTGGGGCTCTTTCATGCAGAGCACCGGTCCTGTAGAGCAGCCAGTCGTGTGCAAACTGCAAACTAACGATAAAGCAAAGTTAAAGAACTGGATTCACACATTCTTACACCTACAGTAGACCAAATGTATAAAGAAATGTTCGGTATCTGGTCATGTCCCAAAAGCTTTTATGCAGAAGGCGCTCTGGATTTTGCATCTCATTATTTTCTGCCTCTGGCTGCAAAAACAGCACTTTAATAGCTAGATAATAGAAGTGAACTAAATCATTTCTGGTTATAATATACTGTACGAATTCTAATATATCATCCAATAAGTGTGAGCTCCATTTGTAATGAAGACTTCTGCTCAGAAACTCGGCAGATACAAGCTAAGATCAGCTTTTCATATGACAGTAGTCAGTCAGTAACATGAAACCTTTTGGCCTGACAGCTTCTCAGGTGCTTCTCACTGTATCTGCACATGACTCTATACACACACACACACACACACACACACACACACACCCTCACACAGCCTGCTGCTCAGGGAGAATGAGATTGGAACAGCGACAGGGTTACTTTATGGGAGAAAAACAGAGAATGCGCAAAATTCAGCTATTAAACCGCTATTAAATATGACTAGTGTGAATACAACCTCTTACTGTTTGTTGCATGAAATTTTGAAAAAATAAATATACTTTTTAATACAGTATGGTGATTACTGTAAACATCATCATGACTATGTTTGCAAGACCATGTGACAATTAGATTAGTTAAATATTTACAAAGGGCAATCAAGTCAAACTTTTCGTTGTGCAGAATAACAGAACACAGTTATGACTCCCTTTATGTCTCTATATAATCCCCTGCTACTGTACACTAATGCACTTATCTCAGCGTTTCACTGGTACCATCAAGGTAGAACGTTTTCTCAGCACGCCAGAGCCATGATCAGACCTCCTGTTTCATGTTTGAAACGCTGGCCTCCCAGGATATCCTTTAATGGTCCAAAAACATGTGGAAATCACTTGGAGCGGGGTCAGGACTGTAGCAATAATTCCCAGAAGTGTTAATGTGCAAGTGGACTGACTGTGTGTACAGTTCCAACAGAAAGATGCATCCCTTCGACAAGTTGTACAAGAATCAGACATTCATGGACATACAGTATAACCTTCTTCTTCAAAATGTTTGCACTGCGACTAAGAGTCTCATCACCGTACTTTGCTTGAAGTCTTCCGTAAATGTCAATCAGTATTACGTCTTCATTCACGAGCAGTTTTCTTACAAATCCCAGTTTGACTTGAACGCTCTCCTCGTGGATTTAGCCTCAGGGTGCGAATGTACACATTTGTTTTTCATTAAAGCACATCTTAACATGTACAGCTTTAAGATTTCAGCAAAACATGAGAAAATAATCTACGTTTAGTCTGTACGTGCAGATTTTTCATCTTTTTGGGGTCTAGTACTGGTGTGTTCTGAAACAGCTGGGAGACACACTTGATTTGAACTGCAGGTGCGACTCTGGGTTGGATGTTTGATGTCTAGAGATGGAGAAGCTTTTCTCAGCTTAGATTGCTTTAGCCTGGCTTTACCATCCAGCTGCCACTCTGGCATGATGTCAGGTGCCTAAACACACATGTGACGGCAGAGCACACACAGTGTGAGGATTGCATCATTTGCTAAATGCACTATTGTCCTGCCTGCTTATAAAGTTAACAATAAAAAACATGTCACTGCAAAAGTGGGTTAACTCAACAATGCATGGCAAAAAAAAAAAAAAAAAAAAAAAAAAACGTTAATCAGTGATGTCTGTGCGCGTGTTACATTTCATAACTGAGAAGCTTCATCTCTCTTGCCTTCACTCGGACACCACTGTGGCACTTAGAGTGCAGAGTAAATGCATATTATAGGGATTATAAAAGAGCTCCGCTCCTAGATTGTCAGGCCGATCAGCAACTCATTTCTCTAATGGCGTGCTTGAGAGCAAGGACAGATTATACAGATGCATTTCCCTAATGCAAGTGCAGCACCGGTTAGTGGATTGGATAATTAACAGCCAAAAGTAAAAGGCAGGCATATTTAGCCCACATCCCTTCCTGTGATGGGCTCTCCCTCTTTATATACCTATCTCTCTCTCTCTCTCTCTCTCTTGCTCTCATTTTCTCCCTAATGGCTCTGCATTGTTCCTCTACGCTTTCTCAGAATAAAAAATACACTGGCACTAAGAGGCAGCTGCAGTTACAGTGCAGTCGATAAGGATTCAGACAGTTGTTTTCACTCTCTGTTCTGGCATATTAGATTTAAAATAAAACAATAGGAGCTGATGCATGATATAATAAACTTAACTTACTAGAGTGTTGGTTTGAAATCGATCGTATGTGTTTGTTTTTGTGTTCCAATCAAATTTCTTCGAAAAAAAAACAAAAAGAAAACAACTTCTCATATCTAAAAATAAATGGCCTGACCAGTTTCAGAAGGATGTTTTTCTTTTGTTTGTGTGTTTGTTAAGCCGCACAGTGACCGATGAATCAATCATTCAAGCATAAAAAAAATCCATCTAACTTGATGAAGTGAGAAACAGGTGCAGATGATGACTGACGAGCGAATGGATGAGAGGGGAAATGAGGTTGCTGCTGAGGTTGTTTGTTGTTTGTTTATAAGGTTGTTTTATTAAACAAACAATTTTTTTTATTTTTAAATCACTTTGGAGACTCACTTTGGGGGGGCCTGGAGCCTCTCCAAGAGGAGACTTAAGACACAAGTTGGGACACACACATACTGTATACACACTCATTCACACACTACGAGCAATTTGGGACCGACAATTAGCCTAATATGCATCTCTTTGAACGTGGCCGGTAATTGAATCCAGACTCTGGAGGTGCAAGGCGACGGTGCTAACCACCCCCCCTTTTTGGAGGCTGTCACAGTAAAACATTTATTCCCATGTATTTAATTTAATCCACATTATTAATTTATTATAATATAACAAAATGATGGGTGGCTTATAACTGCACAGCACTGTACTGTACATTACAGTATTTTCTTTAGTCAGAGTGCACAGTCAGCCATGGTACAGTGACCCCTGGACCCCAGACGATGTACTGTGTATCATAAATTTTATGTAGTGCCACCAAAATAGTGTTTTTGTTTCTTTGTAGCTCAGTGGTTATGGCATTGGACTACGGTTCGGAAGGTCCACCAAGTTGTCCCTGTTGGGCCCTTGGGCAAGGCCCTTAACCCTCAACTGCTCGGATGTGATGAGAACATCTACCAAGTGGCTAAATGTAATTGGTTGTTTGTTTTAATGGAATTAAACATGAAAGAGCCATGAAGAGGAAAAGTTACATCAACAGCAGACCTCATAATTTCCCCATAATATCACATCCTGAAGGGTTTTGTTCCTCTTACACCACAGCAGTTTGCAAACTAGTGCCCGTTTTTATTTATTAATGTCTAAAACATTATACTTTTAACCAATTATATTTATGTTTAATGGTATAGAACCAGCACAAATCAAGAAATCATAAACGTTTCTGTTGTGAAGTCCTCCCCATGGAAAACCTACTGATTACAACTGACTGTTACAAAGTGCTTATACTGAAGACTCCTTTCATTAACGGTATATAAAAATCTCTATACAGAAAGCTGTACAATATTTTTAAAATTAATAAAATTTAATAAAATTAAATGAAGAAGTATAAATGAAATCTGACCATTACAGCCATTTCTGACCTATCAGAATTAAGAATTCAACACTTTTTGTATAAATAACTGTATATTTAAATTATACACAAAGCAGTTTGTTTTCACATAGTGTCTAGAACATACAAAGCCTAGAAATCAGCATTAAAACAAAGGTAGTGGTGGCTCAGTGGGTGAAGTGTTGGACTATTGCCACTGTTGGGCCCTTGAGCAAGGCCCTTAACCCTTTAACTGCTCAGATGTCTACTGAGATAGAACTGTAAGGTTTTTTTTTTTGTTTTTTTTTGGGATAAGCGCGTTTGCCAAATGCTGTAAATGTAAAAAAAAAAAAAGAAAAAAAAAAGGCCTTTAATTTTACAGTACAGAGGTTGCATGGACCGAATAAAAAAAGACAAAATGTAGCTACAGTCTATTAATCAGACGACTTTAAAGGTATCAATGTCTGCAAAGCAGATTAAGATACCCAAAGAAAGACATCAAAGCTTTCAATCCAATCCTCAAAAGCATCTGAAAAATGCACTGTGTAGCTTAGCGATGGCCAACCACCCAGAACAAATGACAAGCAATATTCGGAAGAAATATGTGTGAGTATTTTCCATAAAGAGTGAAATATACCACCAAAACCTCAAAGGATTCAAAGATTTGAG
Source organism: Clarias gariepinus (assembly GCF_024256425.1). Lineage (NCBI taxonomy): Eukaryota > Metazoa > Chordata > Actinopteri > Siluriformes > Clariidae > Clarias > Clarias gariepinus. Next base: position 6,891,848 of record NC_071121.1, read on the forward strand.
TTAGAAACTCAATGATTGCACTGTAGCTATTACAAATCATTCCACTATTCACCGTTTTATTATCTCAGTGGAGCATTCCGAGGATGTTATCTTTACAACCGCAAAGGTTTGCACCCTTAATGGTTTTTGGACGTCCCTTTATTTTTCTGAGCATCTCCAAAAATCCCAAAGAAGTACAAACTGTTAAAAGTGAAATGTGTGCGTGTGTGTGTGTGTGTGTGTGTGTGTGTGTGTGTGGGTATGAGCACTGTAACAAGACAGGAAACCAAACCAGAAGGCAAAATCACCTTTAAAAAGATGTGTTTTAATAATCAAACCATTTCTGTGCGTGTGTGTGTGTGTGTGTGTGTGTGTGTGTGTGTGTATGTGTGTGTTTAAATGTCTGAACAGAGATCATTTTTCTTGTCCTCACTATCTAGCGATTTTGTTACTGATGAACAAACCCATGAAACTTAACATGCAGAACAACCTAGGGGTGTGTACTTAGGCGCTGGAATCAGCCATAACATTAAAACCACCTGCCTAATATTGTGTAGGCCCCCTTGTGCTGCCAAAACAGCTCTGACCTGTCGAGGCATGGACTCCACACGACCTCGACCGGATCAAGATCTGAGGAATTCAGAGGCCAAGTCAACATTCTTTTGTCCTCGATCTCCTCAAACCATTCCTGAACTTTTTTTTTTTCAGTGCGTCAGAGTGCATTATGCTGCTGAAAGACACCACTGCTGTAAGGGTATACCGTTTCCATGATCAGCAGCAATGTTTAGGAAGGTGTTATGGGAAAAGTAACATCTATGTGAGCACCACACTGCACAAGCCTCTACTGGCTTGCCGTTTCCCATAGCGCATCCTGGCGCTGTACAGTATGGCTCCTTCCATTCCTGGGTGTTCTGACACCGTTCTATCCACCACTCTATCTCACCATGGCTCTTTTCTGGAATTGGACTAATGGACTGGATTTTGTTTACCCAGGCACAGCAAAAATCCCTGGAGCTCATGGTTGTCCTACCTTAGAACGATTTTCATAGGTAATTACCACTGCCTACCGGGAGCACTCCAAAGGACTTCCTGCTTTGGAGTTGCTCTAATCCAATTCTGATTTTTCAGCATGCAAAGAATTTTGGGCTTTAAGCAACCAAACCTAGCTGAACTAAACACACAATAAGTTGCGCGTACATCCGTTAACTGATCAAAACTTGCGTCAGTGAAATGGCAAGCAAAACGAGTGTTTGTGCATATTGTTTTTTTTTGTTTGTTTGTTTTTTTGTTTTGTTTTTTAATTTTTTCTGCAAGATTTTATGAGGACATAGCACCATGATTCCCAAGAATGTTAGCAAGAGGAACAGGGAGTTGCTTTCAGTTTTGTTTTTAAAGCAGCCGGTGCCAAGAGGACTCATAAATTAAAAGGTTAAGTCAGGTTTAATGTACTGTACTTATTTTGCTTGTTTTCCTAAATGCTTTAATTGGTTTTATATGCAAAAATATGATTATAGTGTTGGAAATTGGTAATATTGCTAATATTTTTGCGAGCCTGGAACGGATTATCTGCAGTTGCATTACTTCCTATGGAAAAAAAATACATTTAGCAATATGTAATTTCGCCTTAAAAACTCGCCTGTAAATTATATGTGTAATTCTTGTCTGTTTAGGTTTGTATGTATGTAGTTGCTAGATATTAGATGATCAGCCTTCAGGTGCTGATTCTTTAAAGAATACAGTCTCAGGTTTCTCATATCGATTGTGTGCTGAGGCAGCCATTCGGCCAGAGAGTGTGTGTGTGTGTGTGTGTGTGTGTGTATTGACAATAATGAATCTAAGAGCACTGTAGTCTTACAGGACCTGAAAGCCTTTAGTCAGCTCTCAGCTTGCTGTGCCATAGAGCCTGCATTTGGCCCATGCCCAAAGCTCATGCCCTGCTCTCCAACTCAGTCAAGCATTTTTGCCTTTGCACCAATATCTAACCTTGAGCGGCATGAGTAAATAGACAGAGACAAACACACACATAGACAGATATCCTGTTTTACCGTCTTTGTGAAACATGGACTTGACTTAAAACTCACCGTAGGTACGAATGTACCTACACGTTGATAAAAATAAAAAAAAACCTTTCTAAGCCTGAATGACCTGGTCAATAAGCAACACCATTAGGAAGAGCAACGTCATGCTAGTCATGCTCTCACACAATCACACACACACACAAACACACTCTCCCTTTAGAGCACTTCATCTGCACCACTCAAACCAGACCCTCAGATTACATATCACCTACTCAGGGGAAATGGAGCTGTGTGAGGCTCATACAGGCCCATGAGGCTGAGGTCAACTCTATGGCAAGAGCGATGCACCTGGAACACAGGATCACTGCGCTGGACTGAAGCCGATGCACAAATAATAATCCTACATACCCGGAACCTCTCGCAGCACCGGGAGTAAATTTAGCATTGTTGGCTGTGATTATAGCCATTTTCTCAGGGTTATTTTTACTCAGAGTGCAGCACTGCTGTATCATCGTGTCCTCGAACGTATGCCATCGTCCATATTTGGAGAATAAATCCTACCTACGGGTTGTTTTTTTTGTACTCTTTCAGTTAACGAGTACTGACTCTTGGCTGTTCTTTCTTTTGGCTTTTGGCTTTTCCTACCTTATTGAGAGGCTCGTTCATTCTGTGCGCTGACCAAATCATGACCAAAGATGCTGATATGAGCGCTGAAATGCAAAGCCAGCAAGAAGACAAGCTGAACTGAAGAGTCAGACATTCTCTGCGTTGCATTTGCTTTTACAGGAGGGCTGGGAAAGGCACGTAATGCAGCGGTATTAACAAAGCTTCTACGTTTAGTTTGCCAGTGTTTGCTTTCTACCTAAGTGCACACGGCGATGTCTAACAACAGCCGACGATGGATTTAGAGAGCAGGAAATGAGGAAAGTGAAGGTTTGAAAGTGACAGTAATTGGCCGGTGACTTATGGACGAAGTTCCGACCTGAGAATTACTCCGAGTACCAGTATATAATCAGGAAGGCCCTGTCGGTACATTATATCCCAGATATGTGCTGATTAGGCTGTCTGACTCAGTACGAATGTGTACAAAGCCAGGATAAATCCATATAAAGTCATCCTGCTGACTCTTTCGTTTCATTTAAGTCTGCTAACAGAACCAGACATCTCAGAAGTGCTAGCTCCAGCTCTGTGGTTGTTACATGAGTCCAGCTCAGATCCGAGGCTCGCCGCGTGAGCGATTATAGCACGGTGGAGGACAGCCACAAGCAATAAAGGAAGAGCCTGTAATATAGCCGTCTAGCTGCCCTTCCTTCATTCGGCTCTCCGGCTATCCCTCAGGACACTTGTGCATTGCTTGAGAAGGATGTCATAAGCGAGGAGGCCTTCCTGGATACACAATGGCCTGAGATATGAGACAAAGCATGCATAGGTGCTTAGCTTCCAAATAGTGCAATGTGCATAAAAAAATATGGCACATACGTAGACCAATTAAAGTTAGTTAGGATTAAAGGTGGGTAGGAGAGTGGAACCTGTGGTTGGCTTTTACGCTGGAATCCCTGGAGCTGGTGTTGAAAAGAAGGACCTTGTACAAAATGCTGTCCATCATGTCCAACACCAGTCACCCACTGTGTGGAGCTTTTGCCAAGCAGAAAAGCATTTCATTGATAGATTCTCTGCGATAGAAGTCTATCACACTACTGACAGACCTATGAAAACTTTGGTTCCCAGGGCCATACGCTGTTGTAATGCCTCTTTACGGTACATGATTGAGATTGATAGTCATGATTATCCCTCAGCCACTTCTCATTCATAGATATTCCTTTCATAACAGACTTCCACCACTCATCATATACACTAATCTGCACTGACCTTCGTTTTCTCAGTGTTGCACAACTCACTGTTTGCACTAGTCTGTCCACTGATTATGAATCCTCTGTCGGCAATATTTTGCACATATTCACCTCATTCTTTTTTTTTATATATATAATGAATAATTACACATGTCCACAGCAATCACTGAATATGGATGAATGGAAGGATGGTTGGATAGTTATGGGGCCAGGGGTAGCTCAGTGGTTAAGGCATTGGACTACGGTTCGGAAGATCCCAGGTTCAAACCCCACAACCACTAAGTTGCCACTCTTGGGCCCTTGAGCAAGGCCCCTTAACCCTCAACTGCTCAGATGTGTAATGAGATAAAAATGTAAGTCGCTCTGGATAAGAGCGTCTGTCAAATGCCTAAATGTAGTTACCGTAGCTTTAGGACTCTTATTAGCTACTAAAAGTCTAATCAGAAAAGATAAAAACATGGACAGTGCATACTCACAAACAATAAAAACGGTCATAAAATGCCCATGAGCAAGCAACATGAGGGCCATACTGATGTACTGATGTATTTTTTTGTTGTTGTTGTTCATGACAATGGGGTACTGCTTCCAGTCCTACATTTTTTCAAGTCCCTGCTTAAATAAAAGCAGTTTTCTTGTTCTTCGTTGTCATTCTGGCAGTAAATTTAAGCCCATTACTGTGCCCCAGACTGAACTCGAGTCATGCACTGGTAGTTTATTAAAAAAGCCAATGCGTTCAGAGCTCGTCTCTGCTGATGCCCTCCTTTCCATTGGCGCCGGAGTCCAGTATGGCAGCTACCACCACTCTGTGGCTTTTCAAAGAAGTGGGTAAGACATAGACACTGACACATTAAACCAAGGAAGTCAAGAAGGACCACTTTATCATCAATTTTAAACCACAAGCTCAGACACTTCTTAATAAGAAACTGCGGATGAGGGTTTCTAAAGGACGGTGAACTCAATGACCTCTTCATTGAGGTTCAGGGTGGGATGATTTATCTGTATGCCAGCAGATTATTGTATTTAATGCTCACTGTACTGAACAGTTATCCTTGAAAGTCCATTGGGTTTCAGAACTAAATTTTGAAAAATCTATCAAGAAGATGAAACGCACAACAAGGATTCAAAACAAGGTCAGAACAACAAGGAACATGGGAAACAAGACTCAGAAAGCACATATCCAAAAAATGAGACTTTTCAAAAAGAAGAAGGAACTAAAGGATAGAAATAGATCAACTAATCAAGTGCTGAATTAAAAACAGGTGCTCACATTAGGTAAAAGACCACACTGCAACTTTTCATGCCAAGAAAAAGCACCCCATAAATTTCAAAGACAATGTAGCCCTTAATACAATGGTTGCAATTCCTAATATGTAAAAAAATTCAAAGTGGATTCACACTGTGAACATATATACAGTCATGGCCAAAAGTTTTGAGAATTACATAAATATTGGAAATTAGAAAAGTTGCTGCTTAAGTTTTTATAATAGCAATTTGCATATACTCCAGAATGTTATGAAGAGTGATCAGATGAATTGCAAAGTCCTTCTTTGCCATGAAAATTAACTTAATCCCAAAAAACCTTTCCACTGCATTTCATTGCTGTCATTAAAGGACCTGCTGAGATCATTTCAGTAATCGTCTGGTTAACTCAGGTGAGAATGTTGATAAGCACAAGGCTGGAGATGATTATGTCAGGCTGATTGGGTTAGAATGGCAGACTTGACATGTTAAAAGGAGGGTGATGCTTGAAATCATTGTTCTTCCATTGTTAACCATGGTGACCTGCAAAGAAACGCGTGCAGTCATCATCGCGTTGCATTAAAATGGCTTCACAGGCAAGGATATTGTGGCTACTAAGATTGCACCTAAATCAACAATTTAGAGGATCATCAAGAACTTCATGGAAAGAGGTTAAATTCTTTAAAAGAGGATTCAGAAAAGAGGAAAGAGGAATCCTCTTCTAAAGAGCATTTAGTTGCGAGATCGGAGTGCCACCAGTGCAGAACTTGCTCAGGAATGGCAGCAGGCAGGTGTGAGCGCATCTGCACGCACAGTGAGGCGAAAACTTTTGGAAGATAGCCTGGTGTCAAGAAGGGCAGCAAAGAAGCCACTTCTCTCCAAAAAAAACATCAGGGACGGATTGATCTTCTGCAGAAAGTATGGTGAATGGACTGCTGAGGACTGGGGCAAAGTCATATTCTTCGATGAAGCCTCTTTCCGATTGTTTGGGGCATCTGGAAAAAGGCTTGTCCGGAGAAGAAAAGGTGAGCGCTACCATCAGTCCTGTGTCATGTCAACAGTAAAGCATCCTGAGACCATTCATGTGTGGGGTTGCTTCTCATCCAAGGGAGTGGCCTCACTCACAAGTTTGCCCAAAAACACAACCATGAATAAAGAATGGTACCAAAACACCCTCCAACAGCAACTTCTTCCAACAATCCAACAACAGTTTGGTGAAGAACAATGCATTTTCCAGCACAATGGAGCACCGTGCCATAAGGCAAAAATGATAACTAAGTGGCTCGGGGACCAAAACGTTGAAATTTTGGGTCCATGGCCTGGAAACTCCCCAGATCCTAATCCCATTGAGAACTTGTGGTCAATCCTCAAGAGGCGGGTGGACAAACAAAAACCCACAAATTCTGACAAACTCCAAAAAGTGATTATGAAAGAATGGGTTGCTATCAGTCAGGATTTGGCCCAGAAGTTGATTGAGAGCATGACCAGTCGAATTGCAGAGGTCCTGAAAAAAAAGGCCAACACTGCAAATACTGACTCTTTACATAAATGTCATGTAATTGTCGATAAAAGCCTTTGAAACGTATGAAGTGCTTGTAATTATATTTCAGTACATCACAGAAACAACTGAAACAAAGATCTAAAAGCAGTTTAGCAGCAAACTTTGTGTAAACTAATATTTGTGTCATTCTCAAAACTTTTGGCCAGACTGCACATTATATACAATGTAATCATATATACATTAAATGGTGTAAGATTAAATTAATACCCAAAAAAAGGCGCCATTTTAGCAGGGTCAAATTATTGGGCTATGTCAAGCAAAGAAAACAACTAAGCAGAGTTGAAATAACTGGAACTGGGTTAAGAACAAAACACATTATGAAAACCTAGGAGGATAGTGCTAAACCATCGAGTTTGTTGAAGAAAGAGGGTTGGAATGGAGATCAATTAAATACTTGGTGAAGTTGCATGGTAAAAAAAAATCAGCAGTAAAAACCAGAGCTTGAATTTGCTAGGGAGCATAAAGATTATACTTTGGAGCAATTCAAAAAGATCATGTGGTACATTAAGTTCAGAATGACCCTATTCCAGAGTGATGGGCGCATCAGGGTATGTAGGGAATTCATGAAACAATGCACCCATCATGGCTAGTGGCAACTGTACCAGTCTTTGGAGGCAGTGTTATGATCTGGTGTTGCTTCAAATTGGTCAGGTCTAGACTTAAACTCTAGAAACATTACAGGTCTAGAAACATTACAGGGCAATAAAATAAAGACAGCTGACGATCCTGAATCTACTGAATGACTAGGATAACACATCTATATTTGTTAAAGAATTAGCAGAAAATATTAGCCTTTGCAGAAAATAAAAACTATATTGCTTCTTCTTCTTTGGAGTTTATGGGCCGGTTGGTGTAATACCGCCACCTGTTGGACTGGAGTGTAAAGCAGAAGATCTGGAAAACAGATATATCGCTATACAAGATGTGACATGTAAACAACCAATAACACAGTATTTCAATGTCTTTTTAATACTTTTAATAGTTTAGAATGATTGAAAACCTGTCATTAATGTACCTGCTTGAGATAAATCAGACACACTGAAATCCAAAACAAATCAAATCAGATCGAAGGTCTGCCTATGACTGACAGCGCTACTGTATGAATAGTTTTTGGTCTTGGCCATAAAATGGTTTAAGTTGCTCTATAGTTGGCTGATATATGGGTCACAAATATGAATCTATTTTAGTTAGAAGTCTATTTTATTTTAGAATTTCATTTTGAGAGTGCACCCTCTTAAAGGGAGCATAGCATCAACATTCGCAGTTCCAGCTAAACATTTGGCTGCTCCAGAGTTCACTATTTTTGCTTATATATAAACTATATATGAATTTGTCAGCTATAAAAAATAATTATAAATTTTTTTCCCTCTTTTCTCTTTTCATGTAGACTAGCAGAATTTTTGTGTTGGAGTCAAACCAATTTTTTATTCTTTTGCAAAGAAAAAACTACACGAACCAGTATCAGGACCTTGGTTATGGAAGAGGGCTCCCAGAGCTACAGCCCACCAGTGTGTGTGTGTGGGTGTGTGTTTAAGCATAATGTATCTTTGGATTTGAAGATCCAGATGGTACCGAGGAGGCATCTGCAGTTTTTCTATCCAGCAGAATCGATCCCAGAAGGCTATGTGTGTGTGTGTGTGAGCACAAGCGTGTGCGCGCAAACTTGGACAATTACATTTATGATCATAAGCAGCAGCACTAATACCTCCTCGAGAGCAGCAGAGCCAGTCTGCCTCCTCACCTCCTGGCTCCTGCCTACAGCTTTAATCACCACATTAAGCTACGAAACACAAACCCTACACCGCAGTGGGGCAACACTTAACTTGACTACAGGCTGCAGGCTGATCTAGGCCACACCACCTGAGCTCTTAACCGTCTCCTTTCCTGCATTCAGAGTATACAAGAGTTGCAGATTGAGCAGCCTCCTGTGGCACCCTCTTCTATAGTCAAGACCACTTTGGGTCAAAAATCTGCATGTCCCAGGCATCTTGTGGGACAGAAATGAGCTCTGTCCTCTCTTAAAGCTTACAGTACGAGACACATGCATTGAACATTAACCAGTTCATGCAATGTGGAGGAGATCATGTTACAGATCTAGACGAGACAAGCCAGTGCGAATGTAACCCTAGAAATTAATGCAGGTTATGATGTACTCTTCATGCATGTTTAATAGTTTCTGACGTACTTTGGCTCGAAATGTGGAGTTTAAATACGCTTTTCTCCCTTTTCTGTTGAGAAGAGTGAAAGACAGAAAACAACGTAGCATCCTCATCTGGCAGTTTAGTAAAGACATTCACCAGCACCACCCACATCATCATCATCATCATTATGCAGATATTTTTTTTAATGATTTAAATATAAACCCAGCATATGCACTCTGACTGTGTACAGCATCTGTTTGGCTCATTTCTCAAACTCCCATTTTTATTCTTCGCCATGGCTCTTGATTTTGTCTACGTCACATCGCCATAGCAACTAAATCCGAGGGGATGGGAGTGAAGGACATCTACATGAAAGACAAGTAATCACAAAGATACAAACACACATATTGTTTATGTGCCAGCATGGCAAGCTATGTATCACGTTCATGGGAATGGCGTGAAACGATAGCTTTGTCAACACACGTGAGCTGGCGTTATGTGTGTTTTGTACAGTATGTAGTTTTATGTAGTCTGTGACTTAGTCTTTATCCAAGGAGATGTTAACATTAAAGAACCCTCACTTATCATTAAAAGCGACAGCCTTTTCTTGCACATTGGCGCATTCTACTTTACTGTAAAGTATCCATTACTAGTGCATTTAGCTGGCATGAGAACTTATTATTGTAAATGCAAAATTAATTGCCATCATAGTTTGAACATATGATCGTTCATTTATACAGCTGATGGAAAATATTTGAGATGTACATGAACTGGACTTCATAGTTCAGTTACAAGGCCCCTACATATGAACATGTGAGTTACGGACTTTCAAAGATATGGACATGAGGCGCCCAAGTGGAGCAGCGGTTATGAGCTCAAGATATAATACGGAGATCACAGGTTTCAGTCCCAGCCTAGAGAGAGCTAAATGGCCAAGCTCTCTCAGAGTGAGCGCTCTCAAATCAAACACGGCTCTATTGCCAATCACAGACGCCTGTAAGCTAACAGAGGTGGAAGGAACGGATTGCGCTGCGCATGTTCAATCATAGAAGTTAGATCACATGTCCGGCGTACGTGCAGCGTGCATCTTCTGCAAATGCAGTACACGCCCAGGATGTCCGGAAGCAAGCGTAAAAGCAGCAACGATGAAGCTAGTGTAGTAGTGCCAAGAAACGGCAATTGTGTTGTTGGACTTACGAACAAATCAGACTTATGAACGAGCTCTTGGAATGGAACTTATGAACAAAATATTGCATTATGAAAAAAAGATAACAAAAACCTTTGCTGTAACATAAACCTGGAATTTAATTAGTTTCCCTTTTTCCATGAAGAACACAGGTAAAGTAAAATTACCATCATGCTCAGGAGAGCGTTACTAACCTGACTCACAGCGTCTTAATTATGTTCAGCTGACGCGTCTTAGTATCAAAAGTAAGGAAAACATCCTAATTGTGCTATTTGTCTTCTCATTATCATGAAAATTGCTAGCAGAGAGAGGGCCATCGGAATGCTTTAACTTGGTGCAACAAAAGCAGACATCGCCAAGTGGTTTGAAGTTGCCAGGAATACAATTTCCAGGCTATGGAACAGATTCCGACTTGTTCCACGGCTGATCGTCCTAGATCTGGAAGGCCAAGAGCGACATTGCCAAGACTAGACAGATGATGGACTGAATGGTGTCATTAAAGAAATCATAAAGAAAATCCTGCCTCTACTGCGTGTGTCAGACTATAAAAAAAAACTATCAGTTTTAGATCTAGGTGGCAGTGTGGCATAGCGGTTAGCTCTGTGGCCTCGCACCAGTATGACCTCATAGAAGAAGATGATCCCCTTTCCCCTGTCTTGTTATTCAGCTCTGCTGTTCTCTGGCAGGATTGTTGTATTTCAGCTGGAACATTAATACACACACGCACACTTTGGGAGAGTTCTGTGTTAACTTGTTAAGGAAATAGTAAAATATGGGACCCTTAAGGCAGGGATTTGTTTTGCTCTCCTCACATCTGCGCAATGGTTTCCAGCATGACACAAACTTTTGAACACAGTGAGCGTTTTGTAGCAAGACACACCTGGGCTAAAAGACCTTTCAAAGAGGCTTGTCTTGAAAATATTGCTTTAAGCAGTCGGTTGTGCGTAAATATGATGATCTCACAAGTTTGCTGACAGGCTACAAGAACAGTTTAGCTTCTTATAGAAAACGCTCGAGACTTTATAGTCGAAGGCCAATTGTCTGGATTGTGAGACGTGTGCACCACTGAAAGAGTCGTACTGATTGTATTTACGCTGCATATCTCCCTGCAGTATTCCCAATCCTGTGGAAATCCCTAAGCTGGACCAAAAGCTGACTCTACTGCCATGGATTTCCCCATAAGGTCAAGAGGAACAGTATACATCCCCACATTTCTCACTACAGCACTGGGTTGTAGAAGAGACTACGAGACCTCCCCTCTTTAAAAAGCAGCCAATCATTTCCCACTCTAGTGTCACCGCTGGAACTCCCTCCACTACTCCTTTTTTCCATCGACCAAGGGCCAAACCGTTAAGCCATGAGAGGTTGCAGAACTGTTTGCACTTCGCTGAAATTTGTTTCTCCGTTGCATGAAAATGTTTGGTAGTCCTCTATTTCGAGGACTCCTCTGGGGATGACAGCTCCGGTCCGCTGCCAGAAGAGACCAATGAGAGACCTTTGTATTAAAAAACACAATTCTGTAATACTGAGGGAAAAAAGAATAACATGGCCAAAAGGTCAGAGAAAGTTCTTTTCCTCGAGTTGTGGCCTGTAACTTTTTGAGTCACATGCAGGAAAATTTACATCTGGCAAATATGGACGGAATCCGCAGGATTGCATTCCATACACCCTCTTTTTTTTTTTCCTTAAAAAGGTATGGAATGCACGGCTGCATTTAATAAGTCATTCCCGTCCTATGCATGCTCATGAACACCAGTGTCTAGAAAGGACACCGCAGTGGAATAGATGGTGGCAAAGGAAGAAAGAAAGGAACAAACAAAAAGGGAGAAAAGGACAGATAGCTGCTGGGAAGAAAAAGTTATTAGACCAGCTGTGGGATGAAAAAAAATTAATATAGACCAGCTGAGAAGAAGACAAAGATAAAACAGAGATTTGCTCCAAAAAATGATCTTAATCTTCACCTGCATGTGAAGAAGCAAACTTTTCCTATTTCTTTATCATGCTGTGTGTGGGTGTGTATAGAACTCACACAGGAAGTGCGTCTTACACAGAGCGATGTGACAGGAAAGTAGGGATTGAACGGCGAAGAAGGAGTGTGAAAGGGGGATGGGGTCTCATGTTAAAAATATCTCCGCTCCCCCCGCATCCTTACACTTTACTGCTTTTCCAACAATCTAACCAGGACCACGCTCTTACAAGTGGATGACAAAGAGCCAAGAATAGGATATGCTGCGAACAGGAACATACCATTCTCTCTAGCCACCTTCGATTTCATCACAGCAGCCTGGACAACACAACAGTTTATATTTATGAAATGTTTATCATTATGGTGAAATACTGTACCAATTGCTGCTGACAAAACAAGGGAAACCTTGGCAAAAACCGGCCCACATTTCGAACCGTTACACAATCACGTAAGGGGGGTTACTAATGAGCGGCATAAAAATAATTACACAAGTGTAGGACCGGCTTCAAGAGCATAGTTTACCATTTAATTTGACATCTTTCAGCGATGTTCATGTGCAAAATGAGAAAAACATGTTTTGTTGTTTTTAATTGTTTATCTTAAATGCATTACTGATCAAAGGCGACGTTGTTGGCATTACCATTACAGTTTTATATGTTTCTGCTATGGATTATGTCTCTGTTTTGTCCTCCTTTGTGGTTCATGCAAAGATTATACAAAAGTTCCATCTCACAGCGTGAAGTGTTCTTTCTCTTGCCTTCTGTGGAAACCATTCTGGAAAGGTTCTTGGTACAAAAAAAAAAAACAAGAGTGGAACGAGAAAAATGGGGTTTCCTTTGTCCAAAATGCTTGCAATAAAACCCCTTTGAGAAGCAGAAACGTTAATCAATGTGATCGGGAATGGGTCGATGGGAACAATGGTGAGCGGTGATCAGTCATGAGTACAATGGTGACCAGTGAACCGGAGTTTGGCTCACAAACGCACAACTCATCAGGCTTTGTACTGTGAACTGGTGGAACTTCTTCTGCTCAAAGATTTTTCTTTTTTTGTTTTTGCGTGCACCTGAAACGTTACCAAATCCAAAACAAAGTTTACAAGTTGGCAAGAAGATCTCAGCATCTGATCACCTCGTTATGCAAGCTGCTTGCCAGACTTAGCAGGAGGTGGGTTGCAAATCCAGCAGAACTGAAGCCTGGATACATCTCTTGAGTGGGACACATCTGACATGAATCTCATAAAAAATAAAAAAAGACTTTTGAGTGTTGTGGCTGTAATTGCCTCATGGCTGACAGGCAATCAAAAAATAGAGTAAGAGAGAAGATGCTGATGAAAACACAGGAGAAGCGATTGAGAATTTCATAACCACAACAGACATTACTGTACCTTGGGTATGGCTGTTTCACATGGTGGACTTGAGAGAGATTACCTGCAAGTTTATAGTGTTAAAAATCCAATATGGCAGCAGATGTGTTGACTCCAGCGCAGACTCGAACTGTCTCCTGCTTAATCACTGACTTTAAGTATGATTAATGCGGCATGCTCGGGTCATTAACGTGTCAGCCTCTACTACGCTGTCTTTGCCAGGCAGGCCCACATACCGTACTGTATGCATACAGTTTGTCACATGTAGGTATTAAGCTCGTGAATGACCACTTTATTTGCTCAACCAGAGAGGGAGTGGTGCCATCTCTGCCGTCAAGACAGCAGCTGTGAGAAATCAACTTTGAGCACCCTCTAAACGGTAATACGTACAGCCAGTCCTGGTCGTCAGAAAGAATTACGGGGAAGTTCGCTAAGAAATGTTAAGAAGTGTTTCTCTACTTATTATAATCGTGTAATAATTGCAAAGACACCCCAGAAGCACTATAAATCACAATGAGCCTGGAAAGCGTCTTCCATAAAACCGGTCTGAAATCACTCCCCACCCGTTTTCCTTAAAAGGCAACTCATTAGGCGGTTTAAACGAAAAGGATGGGCTTGTGTCAGACGGCAGTTCATCTCGCAAGCAGCAGAAGGCTCTAGGAATTACTCACCGCTGCTTTGAAGCATGCCGTTCCTAGGGACGTGTCGGAAAGAAAGCGTCGTTCTATAAACTGGAGCTTTAACCAAGGAGGAAGAAAACACTTGTACTGTTATAGAAAATTAATCAACAACAGCTGCCCTTGCACCTGGATATGAAGCAAAGACGTCTTACACCACAGCTTTATCAACTCCCACCATAAATGTTCCCTAAAATGTGGTGGAACGGTGGCTTAGTGGTTGGCACTGTTGCCTTGCACCTCTGGGGTCCGGGATCGATTCCCGCCTCGGGGTTCTCCCTGTGCTTGGTGGATGTTCTCAGGGTACTCTGGTTTTCTCCCATGCGTTCCCACAGTGTGTGAGCGCCCTGCCATGGATTGGCATCCCGTCCAGGGTGTACCCCGCCTTGTGCCCTAAGTCTCCTGTGATAGGCTCCAGGCCCCAGCGTAAAGACGATGGGTCAATTGAAATAGCATTTTGTTTGTTTGTTTGTTTTTAGATTACATTAAGCATCTGCCGTATCCCTTGTGAATGAGCTGTTACCATAGGAACGATAATGCTTTCGAATGCTGTTATACTGTAGATGCTGTTACACCTTCTGACATTATGTTGTAAAAAAAGACACTGTTCTAGTATTAATACATAAAACGACAACAACAAAAAAATGGAATCTTCAATCTAAATGCTCTGGAAACAGCAAACTAGTGTTTTACCCTGGAGCGTAACAGCCTTGAGGGCGTTATTATAAAGACGCTGTTGCGTCAGATAGACATGTAAACTGAAGATACTATTTCATGAGGTATAAATATCTCGTGCTTTACTGATTAACGAGAGAAACAGGATGAGTGATGAAGAGCAAAACCTGCTGTGAATCACCACATGTCGAAGCTGATTAAATAAGTGTAAATGAGCCTGCTTTCTCTCTCTCTCTCTCTCTCTCTCTCTCTCTGAGATGTGTTTTCCTCTTGAGGTACAGCTCAGCTTCCTGTTTTTTGGAAGGGCGAAGTCAAAAGGTGAGGTGATACCATATAATACATTCTGCTCTCCTGCGATTGTTTTCCTACCTCTTCCATCTGCACATCCACTGTTTACACTATCGCTCCATTGAGTGACGCAATCTTAGACTTTGATTCTCTTAGAAAGTATCCTAGAAATTCCATGTTTTATTGCTTATATATTAAGTCAGGATGCCTGTGGCTTCTGATACACACTTCATTTGACATCAAACCGTACCATCGGCCTTGTAGCCACACACTCTCTCTCTCTCACACACACACACACACACACACACAAATGTCAATGATATTGATCAGACTTAAACATAGATGCCCAAATGTGCAAATGTGCCAGCTGGAGTCTTTAGGCCTTATGAGTTTCCTTAATTGCCATCAGTCGGTGTGGTCATTGAAACAGAGAGGACGACGTCATACTGCTCAATCCTGCTGTGCTTGTAAATAACAGCTGCAGTGCGGAAAGAAACAGCACATTAAAGCGGCATAATTATAACTATCATGGTCTGGCTGGACCTCAAAATGCACGAGCAGTTCAGGGGAAAAATGAATGCGTCATTTGGGAACATTCGAACAAGATCTGAGGGAGGGTTAAAAAAAAAAACGCTTGACGTTCCGCATCGACTATTAGTGGAGATACTGTAGATAACGTCCGTCCGATGGTTCCGTTCAGGAAACACGATTCCTGAGCCACCGCACACAGCTGGCACATGAGATGTAATTCCGTGTCCGTGAGTGCCCGCGACCACTATAGCATCTGAACAGGCACGGCCCCCGTTTAGGGTAAATCGGGTCAACGGGATGAGTTAAACACAGCTCGGATACCTTCGTACGTAAAGGGAGTGTAACTCAAGAATGCAGCCGCATTAAGAGGATCTGCTGCGGAATACATTAAGCTTGTTGCTTTTATTCCAGAGCCTAAGTAAACATTTCGCCCTTATTCAAGCATGATTAAACACTCTTTAGTAAACCACCCGGTTATACCCTCCTCCATCATGGAGAACGCACACAGGGTGCCTGAGCGATGACGAGTACTGTATAAGATGAATAAATGAGGGGAAAATTGAGAAAACGGGGGAACTGAGAGTTTCACATATCAGCTTAAACAGTCTCCATTCGCCTCTAGCTCTCAGCTAATGTGATTTATATTAAAGCAACTCGGTCTGATGTTAATTCCCAGCATTAAAACAATATTTTCTGACTCGTAGCAGCTTTCGCTAAATTGCACACGTAACCGCAGGCTTAGTTCTGATGGAGATAGACTGTCGGATTCTTCTCAGAAACTACATTCTGCCCCATTGTAAATACCGCGAATGAATGCGTAGAGAGATTTTTTTTTTTTAAAAAACTAGTTCGCTCTTGAAGTTTAATAAGAGCATGCTGTTACTTTGAGAACACTTTGTTGCTCACCGGTTCCTTGGCAAATTTTACCATTGAGCAAGGAGGGTATCCTTATCATAGTCAAATCACATTACAAACCGTTCCTTGGAACTTGATTACCTAATTGTTGTTTGCCAGCTTTGGAACGGCGTTTTTTTTCAAAGGGGTTGGGTGTAAAGGTGGATCCAGGTTTTTTTTTTTATTATTATTTTATAATATTTGGTAATATTCTGGCAGGCAGCAAGGTAGCGTAGTGGTTAGCACTGTGGACATGTACCTCCTGCGTTGAAGGTTCGATTCCCGCCTTGGGTCTGTCTGTGTATGTATGGGGTTTGCATGTTCACCCTGTGCTTGGTGGACGTATTCCTGTGTCCACCCCCCAAAGACATGCCCATTAAGTTATTTGCTGTTCCCAAATTGTGTACCCTGGGTACCTTGAGCCCCAGGTCTCCTGGTTTAGGCTCCAAGCCCTTGCGACCCTGTACATGCTAAGCGGTACAGAAAATGAAAAACTTGGTAGCATTCTAGTATCTACTTAAAAAGAGCACCTCACAAATGTCATACCAAATAGGGGGTCTAGTTGATTATCACTTCTATTACCTTTCAAAGATTTTAGGCGTTTTGCCCAAACCAGTTCATGCTGTGTTTTGGAGACCACCTTTGCAGCTCCATCATGATCAGGATGTGAATCTTGGAATACACCATGAACGAGATGCCAGTTTATCACAGAAGAAACCGCAGACTCTCAAGGAAATCTGTCCTGTAACCTGAACTCAGGATCGAACCTAGGACCTTGATGCCATATTCAGCCGAATTACACCGAAATCATTTAGCAAGGCCTTAATGAGGTGCTGCTGAAAGAGGAACTTTTCTAAGCAAAGTTTGGCCACAAACTCTATCGTGGAAAGAAACTTTTGTCTGAGAATAATTTGTGTGTATGTTGGATGAATAGTTGGAAATTACAAGCAAATTCTCTTCATACGTCGTAGCTACAAAAACTGCAGTTACATCACACTGTTTTCCTGAAACACAAAATGCAAGTTCCTCAAAGACAGAATTATAGGGTATTCAGTAATTGCCTGGAAGCCAAAAGCCCAGGGTTGTGGACAGAAAGGAATTTTTCTTCAGTGGCTCGGTCCCCTACTGTTTCATAAACCCACGTGCCTTCCATGCATAAAGCATGCAAAATCGCCACCGGATTCTTGGCACACACTGTTCATCTACCTATATAGACACACATTCTGTGCGTGTGTGGGTTTTTTGCGCGTGAACGGCGTGAACGGCAAAAGCAAAAAAAAAAGGAGAAGTGTAAAAAGAATCCACAATCAGGAGAAGTGACAGGCATCTGTTGCTTTGGCTGAGAATGCATGGATGAGATGAACATACTGTATAGCTTAAAACACACACACACACACACACACACACACACACACACACACACAGCTTTGCTTAATCACAAGTGCATGCCCACACTCCATCTCGAGAGGAGAGATAAGGAGACGGTGGGAGGGCGTCTGTCAAAGCGGATTTAAAGCAAAGGAATCTGATGAAGAACAAGCGGAACATGAAGCTGTATGGTTTTATGATCTCATAAAACATTTCAATTGTTATGGTTGAAAAAAAATAAGAACACAAAGCTACTGTACTGTTATCTAGTGAACTTTGTTATTAGACGACAGCGAGAACCAGAACGCCGGAGTCACTGACCTCTGACCCTGGCATAACAACAGCCGCACTTTGCCAGGACTTTTCGGAACAAGTGTTGGCAGGCGCAGCCCCGGTGGTGGTGGGCACCCTTCATGTTGTATCCCAATCGCATGCAGCCAGACTACCAGGAACCAACATGACCCATGGCACCAGCGCTCTCTCCCCCAGATAGACGCAGTCCTGCCCTGTCGAGTTAATCCAAAAGAGGTAACTGAAGAACCTCAGCGGATAACAACGAGGGAGGAGTTGATGATGGAAAAGAAGAAAAATCAGTCCAGAACCCAGGTTTAGGTTTAGGTTTAGGCTTAGGTTCAGGTTCAGGTTCAGGTAGTCCCTGCTTGTAAGTAAAAAAGTCAAGACTGAACGAAAAGCTCAGCTCGCTCTCCGCTCCTCTCTCTCCCTTCCATGTGCAGCTGTCTTCCCTCCGCTCTGTTCCCTTCTGCTCAGCGCCTGGCCAAATGATCAGACAGCACCACTGGCTGAGAGCACGAGGTAGAAACAGAGAGAGACACAAGGCGGGAGGGGGGAGGAGGTGGAGCTCAGCTCGGCAACTCCAGTCACAGACTAGTCCGTAATGCAGCTCCCCACTCCCCTCATTTCTCTTACTCACTGCCCCTCTCTTTTCAGCTTGTGTTTTCTTTTAGGGTCTCACTTCCAGATGCTTTTTTTAAATTCCCATTTAGCCTTTGCGTACCTCGCTTGGCGGATTCCTTATTCACTGCTTCCAGACCGCCAGTCAGTCGGAAACCTAACACCGTTCGAAGTCAGAACCAAAGATAAACACGTCTCAAAAATAGCTGCACATGTGTTTGATGATACAATTATATCTGCAGTGCAAGACAAGAGCTGTCGCGCTTAGAGCCGGGCAGCTAGTGGGGGGTTGAGTTACTGTTTACACAGAAGTGAGCTGATGGAAAGAGAAAGACAATGCAACACACACACACACACACACACATACTCGCGGGTAGTTTTTGACTGATTATGAACGGTCTAGGAGTTATAAGAGTACTGATCTAATGGGTTGGAGACATTTAAATCCAACTTTGAAATGAGCAAACCAATGTGTTTGGCATTGCACATAACTGATGTACATATTACAGCTGAGAGATATAATGGTATGTGTCTTTTTTTGAAAAATTCTCCAAGTTCCCACGTTTATCTTTTTATTTTATTTCTTAAATAGCGATTAATAATATTTACAATAAACATTTTTTCATCACACAGATTATTAATAAGCTTGGGTTGCTAGTGGACAAAGATGCAAGTGGACTCTCCATCCATGGACATAACAACAGCTTGAGTGTGAGAGTTTTATTGATTTACAACCTTAGACCTTATTAAAGGAACCAGACAAACCCTCGTGATCTCCCTTTATAGCTTTCCCAAAGAGTGGTTTTGAACCTCAAATGTGGAAGCTCTGGTCATCTGACAGCTGACTCCGCCTAAACCCCCGGTTTATCCATAAACGGGCAAAAGGAAGGAACTAATGGGGCCTGGCTGTTGTTTTGAACCAGGCTAACCAGCGATGGTGTATAATGTTCATTTATACGCTAATGCAACTGATCGAACTCCCTCATCCTCATAACCATGACATGTTGTTTCATGTCAAAACCTAGTAAAGGTAAAAGGATTCCAGCTAAAGTGATGCACAGCAGGCAGCTATGTTTGACACCTGCACCTCAAATTGGTCATGTTCCTAATTACGCATAAATTAATAGCTTAATATAATTTTATATATTATATTAACTTATATACTACATATATTATATATTATAGTACTCGTGTGTGTGTGTGTATGGTATGTATGTATATACGCACACACTATGTATATATACTCTATATTGTACAAAAAACGCACAAATATATATATATATATATATATATATATATATATATATATATATATAGATCTGTGTGTGTGTGTGTGTGTGTGTGTTTTAGCTTTACTATAGTTTACTATCTACTGTCTATACAACGCTGCTGCGGAACTGCAATTTCCCTCAGGATTAATTAAGATTTATCTGATCTTACTTTATGTAATTCTGTCTTATGAAATCTTAGAGGTTTTATGGAATTTATGGAAGTGCCACTTCATGCCTGTTCTAACTTTCTCGACTTTCGGTGTCCCCCACAGCGGTAGATACAAATACCAGAAATTTTTTCATGGGATTCCATATACGTAGTATACCGCCATGATTTTCCAGGAACACACCACCGTGTCTCATGGGGAAGCCATTCATGACACAAGGATTCCAATCAGAATCCCATGGGAATTTTCCAGTAAGTAGACACATGGAAGCCAGGTTTTACTTCTTCAGATCACTAACCCTAGCTAGTCTTTATACATTATGTTTGAAGATTTATAATTGACATTTCTACTGGATGATATCAACACTAGGCATAGACTAGAAAAGGAGAATACCAAATCGTTGGTACCCAAGGACTCCACAACCTCCTAAATCTCTTTTTAACCTTTGACCCCGTGCTGAAAGTGACAAAAACAGATTGAGATAACGCAAGATAACCAAAGCAACACTCGTATAACAGTAGCCTGGGGAAATGTGAGGAGGTGAAATTGCATTCAGTCACGAGAATTCAAAAACGTACAAAACCTCAGTTTATCCCCATGGAAAAGGAAAATGTTTTAATAAACTTGTTTTTTAAATTCCTCTAATGCGTGCTGTTCTGTACTTTTGTCTAATCTTTGTAACTGTAGTATACTACTAATGTAATCTAGTAGACATTATAGACAATTACACAACAACATTGCTGATCTCAGTCTGGACTATCCAGGAGATGCTGATTAATATTTTATATTATCAGTATGATTAACTTCTAGGCAAATCACAGATGTATATTAAGTATTTATTGTAATGCGTTATCTTCCGTACTGTATTAAAAGCTGCACAATAATTTGTATGGCTGACATTTAAACCTGAATTTTAATAATTTAATAACATTTTATTTAAATAAAAAAAAAAATTGTTGTGTACAGTATACAAACATACACAGTGTTACACCCACACACAGTGTGCAGAACAATGTGTCCTAATAATGTAAAATTCCACTAAAAACAGAAAAATACATACAAAAATGTAAATGTATAGTGAAGAATACATCTGTGATGAAGATAACATTTGCAATATTTAAATCAAATATACATATATTTATAAATAAGTATTTTTCATTAAAATAATTCATTTGTTCATTAATTCTTTAAATGTAATTGAACTATGGCAAAATCTTCAATGAGATAAATGCAAGGTGTATAAAAAGGTGTATTTTTTTAAATGATATAGATAGAACAGTCAGAACTAATGCTCTAACATTAAACTCCAGCATGCAGTCTTCATGGGGGACTTTAAGACATAAAAACTTCAAAAGACAGAGAAAGTGTGTGGGGGGGGAGAGATTTGTGTGGGAATGTCTGTTTATAGCTGCTATAAAATATGTAAATGTAAAAACAAAATGTGGGTATTCAGCAACATAGAATCTAACTACAAAGGAGCTTTCAGTTGATGAATACAGTAATTACGTAGTAAAGATATAAGCGGTACTATAGTATAAAATGAATAAAACACTCCAGGCTCTGAAAACTAATCAACTGTGACACTGATTTTCTTCTATTTTAATGTTGTTACTTTGTTAAAAGAACCTAAAGGATGTGATGTACATTTTAAATCAAGACTATGTCTTTAAGTATTATGATATGCGAGGAATGTTCAAGTCAACCTGGGATTTCTGATGACATTTCTCATGAATGAAGGCGTAAAAACGATTGACATTAACAGAAGTTTCCAAGCGCAGTTCGGTGATAAGACTCTTAGCCGCAGTAAAACATCCGAATGGTGCACATGTTTTAAAGAAGGCTGTGCGTCTGTGGAAAATGATCCTGGCCAAGGTGGCTCGGAGCCCTTGATCCTTTATGGCCAACTTGCTGTAGAGACTCATCTGTCTGTGGGAACTGTACAGACAGTCATTCAGGAAGACCACTTGCACATCATAGGAACTCAGCTGAAAGTGATACAGTCCTGACCTCGCTCCACACCATTTCCACATGTTTCGACCATTACCGGAGTTCCTGGGAGGCTAGCGTTTCAAACTTGAAGCAGGCAGTCTGATCATGGTTCTGGCATAACGAGAGAACTTTCTACCTTGAAGGTGTCCAAGCACTAGAGACACGCTGGGATAAGTGCATTAGTGTAACAGCGGAGAATTCTGTTATTCTGTGCAATTCAGTCCCGGTTAGACTTGAACACACCTCGTATTTGCTGTACAGCCCACCCATAAGCACATATGGGTAACAATTCAGTGACATTTCAACACAAACATTGTGACAGGTTGAAGGGGGAGCAGGTTAGGAGAGAATTCCTGCCTAATTGAGCCAGCATGTGTGCTTGGGCAAAAGTGTGTGTGTGTGTGGTGTGTGTGTTGAAATGCAGGCTGTTGCAAGCTACTGTGAGAGACGTCCATGAGACATCCTACTCAGAGGACACCATCAGCTGAGGATTGTGCTGAGTGAGTGAATCTCTCTCCCTCTTCCTCTCATCCATCTCTCTCTCTCTCTTTCTCTCTGTCACTCTTTCTCTTTTGTCCTATGTTGCTCTTTTTTGCCTCTCGTTACAAACTTTCTCACACACCCCCTCTCATCCCTTTAGAGGCCAATTACTGAATACACTAGAACTGAACTGAATTACTGGACACCAGGACATTTAGCGTTGACTGTAAATCCACACCTAAATGCAGCTTACAGGGGATGCCCATGCCTATGTATACATACTTTCCACATCTACAAGTTAGCAGAGCTAATAAGTTTACCGGGATTTTTTCCCTTTCTTTTGGAATGTTAAAGGAAATTGGAGAACCTGGAGAATTTAAAAAATTGCTTAACTCTGGACAGTTACCTGAACTGAAGTTTAAACCAAGCACCATAGAGGGGTGACATACATTTGATGACAAAAATGTCACAATAAAGAATTCCTAAATATACAATATTCCTATCTTAACCCTCCTATTATCTAACTTTGCTTGGAATTGGCTGAGTTGTCCCGAAGTCCCAACAGTGGCAAGCAGGCGCTTGTGGGGCCTGAACCCCCAACCCGCTGATCAACACCACTGAGCCTTCAACCACCTGAGCCACCACTGACCATGCCTTTTTAGTTCCTAGCTATTTTACCCATAATGACCTCCATGTTAAACACAAATACGCTTTGGTTATTCCATTAAGGAAAAGGTCAGCTACTCGCTGAAAATTCACCCCTGACCTGCATAGTTGAGCTAAGCTCTGTAAACTTGCCGCTTCGCGTCAGTGACACCGTACACCCTTGTTTTTTTTTTTGGTTGTTGTTTTTTTTTATTGCGCTTCAAGGATGTTCTGCTGGTCAAAAGAGAACGTTTGAAACATCAAATAGTTCATGACGTCACAAATTGGTAGATTCATAACAGTTCAAACAATCCGATGTTCCCAGACCAAAAGGAGTCGAGGTTTAACCAAAAGGTAAACACACACACACACACACACATCAAGAACATTTTGTACATATTCACATGCTATGACTGTGCATGATCCTGATAGCAGCTAGAAAGACAAAAAACGGGATAACCCTTAGTCAAAGCTCCAAGGGCTCTGGGTAATGAAAAAATTCTCATCATAGAAGAGCATGGGCAATAAAGCATTCCCAAGCACTAGCAGGAATATATCAAATAAATCCAGCTCATACACTGAGGAATCCACCCACTGTCTCTCTCTCTCTCTCTCTCTCTCTGCATCCTTCAGTTCATCACACATTTGAACACATACTCGCGAAACATATGAATTTAATAAGAAGCGCATAAAACTGCTCATGCAGCAGTAATTAAGAACATGTGTAGGTGATAAATAGGATTAAGTACTAGTTTATTTTTCCAAGATCATATTATTTTTATGAAGACTGATGACATTAAAGAAAACACACACACAGAGACTCAAATGCTAAACCGATTAAATCAAAAGAGATCTGATTGCAAAGTAAGCCGCCATTTAAGTATGCGAGAAGAATACAATCTATTAGTAACAATTCAAGTCAAATTAATTAACTCCGCAAATGCTATACGATTACATAATCTGCATGATGATGGCTGAAAAGCTCGCGTGTCGCATGCTGTAATCAAGTGCATTATGAATTGTCATCAGTAGAGGGTGTGTGTGATATAACACAGCTGTTTGTCTGACTCCTTTCACCATTCCTGCTTTTTTTTTTTTTTTCCTAAAAGCCATGATAGCAATAGTGGACTCAGCATTTTCTGTGAGTGTTGAGTAAATACGTGCAGGGTTGGTTACCAGCAGCTTATAAAGAATTCATGCCAAAACATCCAAGGGTGATGCTTCTTCTGGTTAAAAAGCATAAATCCTCAAGGATATGAATTGTATAGTGATTTAGATACTTTAGTTAAGGGGTGTTCAAGTCAAACCGGGATTTTTGTACAGGATTACAGTACACAGTTATGAGAGTACAAGCTACCTTTATTTCTCTATATAGCCCTCTGCTACACTAATGCACTCATTCCAGCGTTCTATAAGTGCTTGGATACCTTCCTGATTCTTGTCTGCAACGCCGGCCTCCCAGGAACTCCTTTAATGGCCCAAACATGTGGAAATGGCTTGGTGAGAAATTAGGGATGTGTCAATAACACCTAGTCATGTAATATGCAACACCAGTTGGCGAATGATTGTGTGTACAGTTCCCACGGACAGATTCCTGCAAATTGTCGACAAGTTATCTGTTGATTTTCAAAGATCAGACGTTCCACTTCTAAGAGTCTTAATACCGTATTGTTTTGAGTTCGAAGTATTCTGTAAATGTCAATCAGTTTTATATCTTTATTTCCGAGAAATTTTATCACAAGTCCTGGATTGACTTGAACGCCAGTCGTATTTACTAGAGCTTAGTAAAGCTGTTTGTTTAAGCAATTATCCATTGCAGTTTGTTACAGTATGCAGTTGCAGCTCAGTTAATACTGACGTTAAATATAAAGATTTGATCTCTGTGGCTCGGATTGTGGTTTATTTCTCGGTGCCAGACACGTTGGTTTCAGTATTTCACAAATTGTTTGTCTTCTGCCATTTTCACATAAAACAGTCTCACTATGGTGCGAAAAACAAAAAACATTCCGCGAGCTGTAATTCTGCTAGCGGAAACCTCTTAATGATAAGAAAGGTCAGGGGGGCTGACAGGAAGGCGACAGAAACCCAGATATTCACTCTTTATAGCCTTGGTGGGCAGAAAAGCATCTCAGAACACATGTCGTAAACCATAAGGCAGAGGACAACATCGGGTTCCAGTCCCAGTCCAGGAATCCGAGGCTACATTTGGATACAGCTGGTCTTCCTACCATCTAGACAAAGATCGGATCTACTCAATTTTTAAATCATGTACGATTTAGTAAGCATACAGACGAGATATAATAAAAAATCTTTAAAAATCATAATAATAAAGCAGGCATATGTCTTATGTTGGATGGAAACATAATATAGTGCATATATGATGGTTTTAAGTATATTCTTATAATTGTTGTTCAGTAATAAATTCTCTACTGCACTCATTTAATCTCTCTCTCTCTCTCTCTCTCTCTCTCCCTCCCTCACACACACTCACTAAATACAGATGCACAAACCACACTAACCGCCACCATTCGAGGTGGCTAGAGATGTAAGCCTCTGAACAATCTCCCAGTTCTCGTAAGACCAAATTAATGGTCCTGTTTGCGTGCCCAGGAGCCAAGCAGCGCGGCACGGGTGGGGTCAGAACTCCAGGAACAGCCCTTTTTTTCTTCATCCTTTCATACTTGCCTTCCTGCATTTTAATCCCCTTCAATTCAGCCTGCTCTCCCCAACAACCAGACCACTCGATCCCCAGCGGAAATCAAACACTTAGCTTATAAATCACAAAAGGTCAAGCGATCTACACAGAAACAGGCTTCTGGAAAAGCCATGAGCAACAAGTTGAAGCCGATTTTTTGGGGGGTTGTTTTTTTCTTTCGAAACACTGGAGCCTGACACTCCTTCCTGAGTATTAATCAAGGATGTAACAGGTCAAGACCTAGATCCTTAGTATAAGCACTGCTGGGTGAGATAGCCTGCCACTTTAACTGGCTTGAAGCTATGACACATTAGTAGATAAAAGCATGTTCTAAAGAAAATATTCGGAAATATGTCTTCATCTTACTAAACACTGGTCTGTATTTCTGCATTTAAAGGTGCAAAGTGGCTTTTAAAAATATTTCTAACTCTAGAGTGGTCATAACATTTCAAAAATCTTTTGTTTTAAATTCTTTTTTAAAATGTCTTTTAAAACATTGCTCTGCAAATTATTTGGCATGTTTTGTTTTGTTTTTGCTTTCGGCTATCTTCAGGCCACATCAATTATTCCTCTTTCCCTTAAAATGCAAAATACACGGCATAAATAATCTAATTTAACTAGCAGTGTGGGTTCTTAAATTTACAAACTGCTTCTTTTTTAAAGGGCACCTATTATGGAAAAACCACAAACAAAATAAATGTAAGAAAAAATAAACCAAAAGAAATCATTGGTTGTTTGTTTTTTGTTTGTTTGTTTGCACTGATTGCATTAGATTGTTCCCCAATGTGACCTCATAAAGGAAGATTCCCTCCCCTGCTTTGTATCTCACGTCTGCTGTTCTCTGGCATGGAACATATGGATAGGCAATAGCTTATTTAGAAAAGGAGTAAAGCAGAGGGAGTTTGAGGTATGAAAATGCAGACATACTTTGGAACAACTCTACGTCTTTACCTCTTAATCCTGTAGGCAGGGTCACGGGGTGGCTGGAGCCTATGCCAAGAGACTTACGACATGAGGCAGGGTACATCCTGAACAGGCTGCCAAATCCCTCACAGGGCACACACACATTCACGCACTATGGGCAATTTGGGGAACACCAATTCTGCATAACAATCTGCATGTCTTTGGACTGTTGGAGGAAACTCACCAAGCACAGGGAGACCATGCAAATGCCATGCACACATGGACAGGTATTGAACCTGGCCAGGAATCGCACCTGGTCCTGGGAAGTGCAGGGAGACAGTGCTAACCACTAAGCCATTGGTATGTTAACATGTTAAGGCAAAATATGGGACCTTTAAAATAATCCTTTCATGTTGGGAGACTTGAGAGTAAGGGCTTGTTGACCATTACCCTTCATCATGCCCTTACCACCTTGGTGCTGGAGATTAGGCACACTGGGGACTCCTTCCAAACCCAGTGGAGGCTCATGGTGAGGTACCATGGTGAGCCTATCCCAGGGCACCCAGGGCACAAGACGGGATACACCCTGGATGGGTTGCCAGATCATCACAGGACACAAGCATGCACACAATCACTCACACTCTACAGGCAATTAGGAAAGCCCACTTCTTCACACTTTGGGACGAAACTGGAGCAAAAAGCAAAATCCCAAAGGTGTGACTTGAACCCTCGACCCTATAGATGCGAGGCCACAGTGCTAACCACTATGATATGTATACAGTATATACAGTATGTCTCCGTAGACTCCACCATATCAAACATGTATACTATGTTAAATGACAACAATAACAAACTCAAGACCTTGTTGTGACCGATTACATATGGTAGTGGTGTCCTAGTGTTGTTCTTCCACGTGATGGGCAGAAACCAAACCAAGATGATGTAAACATAAGCAGCAGGGTAGCACAGACAGTAACACAGATGGCCAGAGGACAGTGTAGGACACCGAAAGACGTTTCCTTCACAGTCACTCTTTACCAGATGGACGAATTCTTCAGCAATATACTGAGACTGACAGTGAACCCCAGACATAACAAACTAAGATCCAAATTGGGAACGAGAGAGCTTTATGTTATCCCGCTGCCTCGCTTCACTGTCTTTCTTTACTCTCTCTCTCTTACTCTGTCTTTTCCCGGCAATAGGTATAACTTAATTCAGTATACAGCAGATTGCACAAAAAGCAATCGAAGGCTAGTTTAGGAGGTGGACCAAAGGAACTGTCTCATTTGACAAAGTGTGATCTGTTTACTAGCTTGTCTGCAAACGCTATCCA
Organism: Clarias gariepinus; assembly: GCF_024256425.1. Lineage (NCBI taxonomy): Eukaryota > Metazoa > Chordata > Actinopteri > Siluriformes > Clariidae > Clarias > Clarias gariepinus. Next base: position 6,919,979 of record NC_071121.1, read on the forward strand.
TAAGTCCACAAGATAAATGTTTGGTTTTTTTCACACCAACACACACGTACTATATATGTTACAGTACAGGGGAGTAACCAATCTGTGCCTTTCGGAGCCCATCATCCCCATCTTCCATCATCCCCACACACATTAAGGCTCAAGTAAGTCATCACACATGCATTAAATCTACCGCCCCCTTTCTTTCATACAGTGCAGAAATGTTCCAACAGATGTTATCTTACATAAACACAATCCGCACAACTTTCTTGTCTAAATCCTGGAAACCAAACGGAGCCCTCGCAGGTTACGTAACACATTCTGACTCCAACCTTGACCTAGTGCCGTTGCCTTATAAAGCATCACTATAAGTCCTGTGCCGAGCAACATGCCGGTTCTTCTGCAACATGCTGGAAAAGATTAATGCTTATAGAAAGCAGGACAATATTGCAGGATTTTTGGTGTTGTTTTCATTTTTTTTTTATGACCAGTTCAAGATACCGCAGTCTCCTGCGGGGTGGATGGTGAACCCTGCGGCCTGTGAGGATGACACCTGGTCAGTGTCTCAGAACAAAAGACAGAAGACAACCCCCGATCCCAATGACCTGGATCAAAGCTGTACCTCCAAATGGACAGTTCATCAAAGGGCCTTGGCTGTGTACTCTGTGTGAACTTTCAGACACAGCGCAGACCTTGCTTACCCCTTGTTCCAAAATCGCAACTACAGTAGGGTATCAAATAAATCACATCCCTATAATTATTTAACCATTCAGATAACAGAAACATCTTCTGTTATATTAATGTAATCAAGTATTAACAGACCAACGATCACAACGTTTGTATTTAAGGAGTTATTAAGCTATAAAATCCTAAATTGACTTAAATTAAGTGACTTAATGAGGATGTGTGTATATAGAGGATAATGTTTGTGTGCCAAGAAAGCCTAATTACATTAATTAAGTGTATCTACGGAGATTTAGGCATCTAGCTTAACTGAAAACCCAAAATACAGTATAGTAAAATAATTAAACCACAGGATGATTATTTCTCTATAAAACGTTTTCCCTTTTATACCACAGCAGTTTGCTATAGATTAGTTTTTTTTAATGGCCTTTATAATCTGTTTATGGTTAACTATAATGTTTGAAACATCTCTTAAAGTACTCGGCTCATGATTTTTCATCTTTTAAAATGAATAGATGCGGGTAATGCACCTTTTCATGTTACTAAGAAACCAGACTCTACTGAAGACTTTTCAAAAGTCTGACACTGTAGAAGACTATTTCTGTAAATTTTAACAAGTGTCTCTTTACAGTTAATAGATAACATAACATATTAATGATTATACTTTAAGTTGAAAAATCTAATGTTTTAATCCGCTTATTATTAGTCTTTTCGGTCTGTGTGGAACATCTCCCAGACAAGTCACTAAGAATAAGCCGTTACTATAGAAACAACAACATATTGGAATAAGCATATTAAAATTGTGCTCTGATTTGAACAACAGAGCTGCTGTTATAGCAAATTATTTAATGTTGCATTGTTTTAGAATTTCTGAAAAGGTGAAAATATATTTAAGAATAACACGATTGTTTTTCTCAAGGAATTTTCCACTAAAGATTTAATAAACTTTTGTTTTATTTATTCTCCAGTGGATTTTGTATATTGTACTGTACAGTCTCTTGTTATAAGGCCTATTATAATACTTAATTAACCGTACTTGTAATTAATGGTTTACTTTAAGGCATTTTGTGCACACCAAAAAAAAACTAATTTAACTTCAAACCCTGAATTAAATTTTTGCTAAAACCCCACTAAATATGCTACTATTCAATTTCTGCACATGTGGCAAAAGATAAAATGAGGACTATGGTTTTATGGTGCGTTTGACACAGGCTCGTCCTGCATGTGGATGTGTCTGAATGCTTTACGGCTGACGTTTCGCGCCCTCTGTTTTGGCCTGCAGCCCAGAGTAGAGGCACTGAGAACAGCAGTCTATCAAAATGGCATCCACTCAGGAGCAATGACCAGGGAGCCTGTCTGCTCTCCACAACAACCCCTGTTTCTTTTCAAGCCGAAAAGTTTGCACTTTTACTTTATTTACTTACACTCGTTGTTTTAGCACTTACATCTGGTTCTTATTTTCTGATAGTTTAGGTGGAAGGGGATCTCATGTGAGCAGCAAAGTAGGTTGTGGATAATGGTTGAGGATGTGAACAATTGGATAAGTACTGAAATAGCTACGTTACACCTTCTTACTGGCATAAATATATACATCATTTAAGTCTGACGCATGCTAATGTAATTTCTAAGCAGGCTAGCTGTGATAGTCCATTTAAGGTCAGGCCTGGCTTAGCCACCAAATCCCCTGAGAGGCCCAGCTGTGGATTCCCATAGCTGGCTTTTTTTAAGGCAATACTCGGATATAATGCACTCTAAACCTATGAATGAGTGACTGGGCAATAAAGCCATGTTATTTCAGTATCTGTTACAGCGGGGTGAACTTGAGATCAATACGTTCTAAAACCTCAAATAGATAGACCATACAGAACTGGGCAAAAGTCCTGATCCATCCGTTATTTCCTCTTATTAAATGTAGATTATAATTTTTAAAAATAAGAATAATAAAAATAAATGTTTTACTGTGACAGGGTGCAAAGTGCCTGAAAATACATTTTAAAATTTGGTTATTTATGCAACAACCTCAGCAGCAACCTCATTTCCCCTTTCATCTGTTCCAACCTTCAACATTCAGCATCTTCAGTAAACTAATCACCAGTCAGATCATCTGGCAATAGTTTCTCTCTGGTTCATGCCTGAAGTAAAATGTTTTTTATTCGAGATATTATAAATATGTTTTTTATTTAAGATATTATAAATATTATAAATAAATATTACTGACACTGTTCGTACAGGGACTGGACTGAAAATGAGAGCCAAAACTTGCCAAAAATGAGAGCCAACTCTTTCAGGAAACCTTGAGAATTATTTCTCAAGACTCCATAAAAAAAAAATACAAGAACATCTGCCTCTTTGGAAGCAAAATATGAAGGAAGAGAGGGGAGGTGGGGGGGGTTAAGACTTTTGCACAGTATTGTAGGTGTATTGCATATTACCTACAAAAGTGATAAACAAACTGCAGTTCATTGCCAAACTAAATTCTGTTTTCACTTACTTAGGATTATAAATTATAAATCTACACACAGTAGCCTATAATGTAAAAGTAAAAGGCAATAAAAAATCTATATATTCTATAGAAAGTACAAGTTGTAATTAAAAAAAAAGGATTTACCCCCATTGCTGTAACATGCAGCATTAGATTAGTTTGAATAATAAAAATAAATAAATTAGTTAAATTAAATTAAATTAATAATAAAAAAAATTATATATATATAATTTGTATATATATATAATTATATATATATTTACTATATGTAAAATGAGAGTTAATTTAATTACATTTAAAAACCATTAAAGGGCCAAATTTAATTCCTCATTTTACAATGTTAGCTGATCACTGTTTTGAATAGTGATGTGGCAGGTGAAAGTAATATACAGTAGCAAAGGATGAGTTTTGCACTAAATAATTTCTTTTACATTTTTTTTTACGAATTGCTGTTTTACTTTTTAAAACGAAACAGAAATTCAAGAATAGAAAAGAAATTTCAACATAATTCTAACCATATTGGCCAGAATATGACATGCAAAAGTAAGATTATAAGGCTGTAACTGAATACATGTGAGAATGAAAAACCCATGGAAAATTGGGACATGGAAAGATTACTCATCCCACATTGATGAATAGACTGCAATTCCCAGAAGCCTCGTTGCAAACTATTGAAGACAAAATCTAAATCCACACCTCTTCTTCCCTTTAATTCTTCAAAAGTTCACCGCCTTATAGCCTACTCTCGTAGCTCGGGGCTACTTCTGCAGGGTTCGTCATTCTTCAAAAAGTAGGTAACTTGGTAACTGTCTGTTTCCTGTTGCTATGTATCTAAGCTTCACACTCCGACAAAGATCGGTTATCGTTGATGCACTCAACGCGCAATCTGGTCTGTTATGAAAGTGCTGCTAAATGACTCGATCCAAATTCGAGAAGCTGGCTTCTACTGTTCGTGGGTGGGCTATAAATGTGTGTTGAGTGAAGTAGGGGATTTGAGGAAAAGAAATCTAAATATTAAAGAAGGCTAGCAGTATGGAACACTACATTCGAGTAAGAGAAGGTAAAGAACGAGTGAAAGAGAGAGAGAGAGCACCAGAGTCTTAATTCAAAATGCAGTGTCTGCTTGTGATTTAGAGAATACTGGCACACTCCTGTGATTCCAGTGAAGCCACCAGAAGGCATATTGTTCCTAATCTTTAACAGATGGGTGGTCTCCAGTGCTTCCATCCTTCTCTCAAGTAACAAGAGCCGGGGCCTCCTCATCCTCAGCAAGGCATGGAAAAAATTCCACCCTGACCCTTTCAGATCTTATTATTATTTGCCACTAACATTGCATTAACGCTGTCTTCGAATTCAGCAAGCCTTGTCTTTTGACTTTTTCGCTAAAGTAGATACAGTTTGTAAACATTACGGAGTTGTCAGCAATTAAATCCGAACCCTTTGAGAAGCCTGAACCCACATAATGCTGCATAATTATAGTTCAAGGAAACAAGTCAGCAGAAGACAACACCGGCTGGTTGAGGTATGGCTTAAGGTAACATTCAGTCGATGGAGTTTTGGCAGCATAAACCATATAAGTGGTTTTGTTTGAAATAAACTTCATTTTTGCCTTCCCTTTACGCAGCACTTTGCATGTCAGCTCACCATCTGTCCATATGGTGCAAACCCTAGTACCCAGTTCCCCGCAAGGCAGTTACAAAGCTCCTTTTGTTCCATTGCACTCAAGGAAAAAGTGAATGCACGCAAACATTTCCTAGGCAAAACAACTATGGCTGCATTCGATAGGATTTTTTTTTTCTGAGTTTGGAGAAAGGCAAGCTTAGCTACATCTGGAAGTTGTTCTCAGCGGCCACTCATCAGATTTTTTTTTTTATCGAAAATTAGCGGCCAGTCCGGTTATCAGTACAAGCAGTGCGGTTTAAGGGTGTGGTTCGTTAACTTTAAGATTACCACTGTAACAAATCCAATCTGATTTAAAAAAAAAAAAAAAAAAAAAACTACCACTACCACTATTTATCACAACAAAGCACGGTTACACCCACACCAAACCAAAACATACGGATTATCTTTTTTTTTTATCGCGATTTGTCTGCAAATCTCAAAGTGCAAATGAAGAATTCACTGTACTAACATTGGATGTTTTATGAGATGTACTCAGCTGAAACAATTATTATAGTGTTTTGGTTCATGATAATAGCCAGAGGGGGATTTGTAAATATTTGTAAATATTCGAATGCTTGCATACGATACAAGCCTATCCAGCTGCAGAAATGCTGTCCCTAGTGGCTATTTAGAATAATGTCAGCATGTGTTATTGACCTGATCATGTTATAGCCTTTGGCTGACCAAAACAATGAAAGCTGTAAGATGAACTGGATGGTGGTAGATAACGATGAAACTTACAGTGTGGAAGAAATATGTTTATTCTTGACTCATGTACAGAGTAACAACTTTGCTATTTCTGTTGTCTGCTACATTTCACCATTCTGTTTTTCGACCTAATCTGGAAACTTCACCTCTGTCAGATATGATGGATTAAAATCTTGTCCAAGTTGAGCCGAACAGAACCAAATAAGGCTTCTAACTCTTACCTTCTTTGTCTCTTTGCCCTCTCTCAGGGCTGTCCCGAGATGCCTGCTCCCACTCGAGCCTTTCCTGATCCCAGTGAGACTGGCTTGCTGCCTTTTGTTCGCCGTCTACTCGCAGCTCCTCTGTGTCCTCTGAGTTCTGAAAAAAAAAAAAAACACAAGAACGTACTGTAAATGCTAGGGGAAAAATTCTGCATAATGGAATTTAATGTTTGCTTATTTGTTGCATTAAAGTTTTATAAAAATTGTGTACATGAGGTAAACTCCTAAAACAACCAAAAGACATGCACAATATGTTTAAGATGTGGAAAATACTTTATGCCATCTTATCAAGAGGCTTAGTACAGAAAGTCAAGCCAATCTACTACATTGCAATCTGTGAAGCATAACCGCCCACTGCAGAGCTTCAAAATCCTATAAATGCTTTTAAAATGTTTCTTGTGTCCATAACAGAATTTATTTTGGCAAAGAAAGTGGAATTGTAAGTATGCACTGAGTTAAGGTTTGTTAGATTTTTGGTAGATCAATAGAAAATACCTGCTATAGCTGGGTAAATGTCACTAAAATCCTCCTTTAAATCAGAAACACCCAGTTATCATAAACATACTGCAAAATAATGTTTTATTTTATTAGGTTTTATCATGACTGACCAAACATTTAGACACACATCCATCAGGACTTTTCTAAGTCTCTTGAAATATGTTCCTCTAGTTTAATACTTTATTGTGTGATGTTGTCCTGTCCCAAATGCTGCTGTCCTCATTTTAGCTAGTGTAATAAGTGGGTAAGTAATAACACGTAATTTAAATACTTTTCATATTTTTATTGAAAAGTATTTAATTATTTAATTATCCAATTTTTTTGTAGTTTGTATATACATACATATATATACTATATATATATAGTGACATCACCATCTACACTTTCCTAATTTCAGAATTTTCATCATATTTTGTTCATAGGTTGAATTTTTCAAGCTTAATTAACATCATATGAAATGACAGTATAAAGTCACCTTCAACCTTGCATCGCTTTGCTAATCGAAGGTCGACCATGTGCTCATTAATACCCTTTTGAAACAACCGACATGTGTGCATAGTTCTTGCCACATTTTGGTTTGGTTTTATTATCAATTGACTTTCCCCATTAACTAATATCTTTTTGAGAAAGGGACAATATGTGTTTTTGATGTAAAAATGTATATTTTATAATGAAAATTTATTTACTCTACTTTGAATTTGTCGAAGACAGGGTGGACATATTTTGCGATCTGATAGTACATTGTCTGCATGCCGTTAATTTATTTAAAAAGTGCTGGAGCTTGACCAACATGCATTTCTAACAGCCTAAGGTCTACTTTAAAAAAAATTAACATGAAGATAGATAGAAAATCTCAAAACTTATGGCGACACAGTGAGTAAGTGGTTAGCAATGTCCCCTTCCACCTCCAGTGTCCGGAATTGATTCCTGCATCGGGTCTGTTTACATGGAGTTTTTATGTTCTTCCCATGCTTGGTGTGTTTCAGATTTCCTCTCACCGTTCAAAGACATGCAGATCATGCTAATTAGTGTTTCCAAATTGCCCGTAATGTGTGGACATATGTGAATATTGACTGGAGGTCCTACGACAGTTGTAAAATGGTAATAAATACAATGGTAATCACCATTCGCCCCCACAGTCCCGAGTTGGACTACAGAGGTTCCTAGAGGAATGGAAAGGCACTTTATAGTGAGATTACCCCAGCTAGAAATAATATCAAGTGTTATTACAACGGTTACCACAGCATAGTAAATCCCTGATGATGTATTCCTTCATTAAATTTAGACCAAATAGTTGCCTGACTGGTAAAGAGAAAAGTTAGTATTAGCTTTGTATAATAGTATAATAACTTACATTATACCTTAGCTAACAGGACACCCCCCAAAAAAATAGTAATAAGGTGGGACATAATGCTAGCACAATGTTAGCACTTTATCTTTTTTTTCTTTAATCTCCCTTGTCTTGTGTTTTCTTTTTATGCTAACTATTTTAGTCTCTGCCCTAATTAACTAGCATAAGGATGTGTTTGTGATTGACTGTTAAGCAGTTTCAGGTGTTAACGACATCTCTATAGGTTATCTCAAGGTTATGTATTTATTTACAGTCACTAGCTAACATGTACTGCTGTATTAGTTAGCCAGTTTGGCAAATAATTTCTTATAATACACATAAGCACTCACTTTCCCTTAACAGGATTTTAGCTTGGTGGTATTCTGAGAGTGCGACCTGTTGAACTAGCATGATGCTTTTGATAAGAGTCTACAAGCACTTGTGTAAGTCACTCTGGATAAGGGTGTCTGCTAAATGTTCTAATTGCAAATATAAAAATACATACATCTAAAAAAAAGTATTTAAGATTTAACATACTACGAACTCCAGCTCACTAGCCAAACAAGCTGCTTAGCAAACTTCCAAATATGCTAATTCTACTGAGTGAAGACTAAATACTTCATAAAGATTTTACTAGTGAAATTTATTATCTACTTTATATGGACAAAGGTATTTGGCCAAACCAGCTAATTATTGAGTTCAGGTTTTTTAATCATGCCCAGTAAACGGCGATATTAATGCTTCAGCATACCATGACATTTTGAAAAATACATACGCTATGCTTCCAGCTTTGTGGCAACAGTTTGGGGGAAAGTCCCTTTTCCAACATGACTGTGCCCCAGTGCACAAAACAAGGACTATATAGACATGATCAGTTTGGTGTGGAAGACCTTGACTGGGCTGCACAGAGCCCTGACCTCAGCCCCATCCAGCACCTTTGGGATGAACTGCAACGGAGATTGTGAGCCAGGCCTTCTAATCCAACATTACCACATGACCTCATAAATGCTCTACAAAATGAACGGGCACAAATCCTCACAGATACACTCCGAAATCTGGTGAACAGCCTTCCAAGAAGAGTGAAAACTATTATAGCTACAAAACGGAGACCAACTCTATATTGATGTACAATATATGTATTAGAATTGCAGGTTTGGCCAAATACTTTTGTCTATGTAGTGTATAATTAGTCGTTTTCCTATAACAGGTCCTGTACACTATCAAGAATGGTTAAATGTCTCTGTATTAGAAGTACTACAGTTGCTGCCAGGTTCACTACACTGCTAGGTGGCTAGCTCACATAAGATTGTTAAAGTTACCAAAACTTAGTATAAGCAAACATTGTGTGGCGTGGGCGGGGCGGCGGCTGACGACCAGCATGCCTTGCGGGAATGTCGGTGTGTTCACCATGATGGGGAAAGGTGTTTGGGTTAGTGGCTTCGGCCCTGTTGTGTGTGAGGGGGGTGTGACGTGTGAAATGTGCTCCAGTTCAAGCTAGTGCTGAATTGGATGTAGGCTCCTGAGTGAAGGTGCTGCTCATGCCATACCTGCTGGGTGCTAAATAAAGTACTCCTAGCCATTGTATTGGGCAGCAAATAAGCTCACTCGTCTCTCCAGCATTCTTTCCGGCGTAAAAACGCTACATTGGTGTCAGAAGTGGGATGGAGAATAACGGGTTCGAGCGCACAAAGGAGGACCTTTTAAAAATCCAAGCGGGCCGCCGAGTAGCGGAGCGACTACTCGCGCAGAAGAAGCGCTTTCCTGGTGGAGCTAGCGCGAGCACACCACGTCAACCAACGCGGAGCAGGAAGCAGAAAATCCCGGCGCTGGATCTCGGGGCGAAGGCTGGCGCTGCACAAGCGCCGGAGCAAGATACAGCTCCGTGCGCTGTTAGCCGGCAAAGCAACCTGCCGCTGCGCGAGGCCGAGCGCGCTGAGCCCATAATGGCGGCACATCACGGCGAAAGAGCCGAGCGACCGCCCGCAGCTCAGTGGCGCTTGGTAGGTGAACCTAGCCGGGGACAGGGCTACCCGTCGCGGCTAGGCCTCGACACCGCTTCCGAGATTCCGCGACAACGCCGAGGCCAGGGACCGCCGGACTACCGCTGCAACGTTCTCAGGCCTGAGGGACAGCCGGACTACCGCTGTAACGTTCTCAGGCCTGAGGGACAGCGTTCACCAGCAGCCGCTAAACTAGCGCCGGGTGGACGATTGGGGAGCCCCGCGGGGCTTTACATCGACTGTGGGCTGGACGGCGTCTTACTGCGGGCGCTCGTGGACACCGGCTCCACTGTTTCCCACGGGTTGTGGAACTGTGAACCGCTCATCGCCAGGCAGAAGGGCCCCACCCAGCGCTTGCGGGCACCGCTGCAAGACTTTTGGGTGGGGGCACCTATGGGGCGAAGGGGCGTGGACACTCACAGCCAGCTCGGCTTTCCGATGTCATCTATCGGGTGCGGTTGGCAGGGCGGGCACGAGTTTTGCTCTACCGGGACCGTCTTGCGCCTCACCAGCCGCACGCCGGGGAAGCATCGAACTCTGTGGAGGCCGGACCGCCTCAGGACTACGTTCGCGTTCATCCCTCATCTGCCAAAGGATGCCGGCGTTCCCACCGCCAGCGCCGACCGCCTCCACGCCTCCAAGGCAAAGTTCGTCATGGTGACCAGGGACGGTCACAGCTCGGGTGGGGGCAGTGTGGCGTGGGCGGGGCGGCGGCTGACGACCAGCATGCCTTGCGGGAATGTCGGTGTGTTCACCATGATGGGGAAAGGTGTTTGGGTTAGTGGCTTCGGCCCTGTTGTGTGTGAGGGGGGTGTGACGTGTGAAATGTGCTCCAGTTCAAGCTAGTGCTGAATTGGATGTAGGCTCCTGAGTGAAGGTGCTGCTCATGCCATACCTGCTGGGTGCTAAATAAAGTACTCCCAGCCATTGCATTGGGTAGCAAATAAGCTCACTCGTCTCTCCAGCATTCTTTCCGGCGTAAAAACGCTACAATTGCATAGATTCTTAGGATTTATGCATGAGGAAATGCATAAGTCTCTTAGTCTTATTTAGCTTTTTTACTAGAACCGTAAAAGCCACATCGCAGCATGATAGCTGTTGAAATAAGGAACACATAATTGTGTTTTTCTTCCGTTGCCAGGATCACCATCCTGTTCTAATGTTTTCCTTTTAGTTTTAATTGCTTCCAAAGTTTACATGTATGTAAATAGTGATATGATGTCAGAGGCAATCACTGTTTCACAATCTGGATTAAAAGCAAAACCCAGACAATTGAAGTAGTCACTGAACATATTACAACCTGAGTGATTAGGACACCAGACCACCAGAGTGAAAATGTGCCAGGCATCTTCTCAGAGTCCAAGGACAAGTAGTGCAAACATCTGAGAAAAGCCTTAAAAGCTTGTGGTTACCCAAAATTGATTGTTGTCAAAGCAGTTCCAGGATCCATTGGGAATGGCAGACCAATAACCGAAGAGGAAGAACAGAGCAATTGGAACAATAATGATACCCAGTATGTGGCAGATGGTCAAAAACCAAGGATGATTTTCAGTAAACACTATGCTCCAGAGTATGTCAAACCCAGCACCACATTCAGACAGAAACAGTCCAGTGCAACGAGGAATACACGCATGAGTACATTGCTGAAACTAAACAACCACTTCATTAGTGCCTGTCCCAACACAGGAAGGCAAATTCCTGGATAAGGATGAAGTGCAATGATTCTGAGTATGAGAGAGAGGCCATTTATGTCAATCTGGTACAACCATTCTTCAAAAGAGGAGGGAGATATGTGACTGCATTACCCACTAACAGTGCTGTCCTGACATGTTTAACACTGCGGTTTCACACCTTTAACCCTTATGTCACATCAATCTCATGACTCTACAGGTGAAACAAACACTGCGATTAAAGGGCACTTATTTTCCCACCATTCAGCAGCTCCTTAGATGAAAAGTGAAACTGACTTTGTGACTGAAACAGTGCTCACCAATGCTGCATTTAATTTCAGTCCTCAGACATTTAAAAACTGCCCCCTCAATTTGCAATTCCTAGGGAGAAAGGTGTTTGGTTTAAGAACAGTAACCAAATTGTTAAGTTTGAAGATGAATGAAAAGATAAGAATTACTGCTTGTTGTGTCCACCACACCTCAACACGTATCTGAAGATCTCAAAGAGGGGACTGACTTTTGGCCTTGTGTCCTGTGTCACGTACATCCTGTACTTCAAAATTACATCCAGCAGACGTAAATTGTTTGTATGTTTATCAGTCTGAATACAGTGTTACCATATAAGGAATCAGGAAGCACAATGAGGGTGTTGTTTTACATGGGAAAAGTTCACATCAAAACCCTACAGGTGTCCTCAACCCCTATGATCAGCATATGATGCTCTGTTAACCTGCCCACTCACACTGTGGAAAGCAAATAAAACATTACTTTAAATGAGGTTATAATAATATTTCGATCAATTAACATAGGCACATTGGTTTATTATTAATTAAAATGAAGCTGATTTGTTTCTAAAAATAAAAAAAATAAAAAATAAAATATATATATATATATATATATATATATATATATATATATATATCAGCTTAAGCACACCAAGTTTGGAAATGACGTCATTCCAGTTGACTTCCCATTTCTAAGTTCTAATGAATGCAGCATAATTACCAAAAAGCATTTCTTCATTATGTCCTGGATATTTTAAAACATTACAGGTCCAGAACTGTGCAAACTTCTTGAGCCACCTCTTATTTCTTCATATTTCCTTCCAAAGAGATGGACTTTCTTGCATTTTTTTTTTTTTATTATTGTAGTCTTGAGAAATAATTCTCCAGGTTTTTTTTTTTTTTTTTGGCTCTCATTTTGGCAAGTTTTTTGGCAAAGCATAAAAAGCATTCAACTTATGGCATGAACCAGTAAGAACCAGGTTCAGATAGATGCTCAGACAGATGCTCTGGCTGGTGATTAGTATTCTGGTGAGGCCGAATGCTAAGTGGTTGGAACAGACGAGAGGGGAAATGAGGTTGTCGCTTTTGGCTTTTGTCACCTCGCCGCCTGTTTAATCTACTTCATTCAATTTCATATGGAGAAATGAGGGGTGGTTCAAGTCCTTTACACAGTTTATAATCTATATATATAGTATGTAGTATAATGGTGGCTTAAACGGTTAGGGCTCTGCATTAGTGATCGGAATGTTGGGAGTTTAAGCCCCAACACTGCCAAGTTGCCACTATTAAGCCCTTGAGCAAAGCTCTTAACCCTATCTGCTCCAGGGGTGCTATAGCCTGGCTGACCCTGCTCTTTGACCCTGGATTCCTTACTGAGATATGTGAAAATCATTTCACTATGACAAATAATAGAATCTTAGTATATTTACTTGCCAGATTATTAAATACAGATATAGCAGGGACAGCTGGTATAAATGTGCGATCAAGGCGAATCTCTCTTGTGTCATTTAACAATTAAAAGATCTCACTGTAAGAACCTCTATATCAGGTTTTAAGGTGGATTATTTTGAACTTTTATTAAATCTTTTTTACTACACCAACAAAAAGAGGAAATCTTTTGAGAAATTATATGAAGAAATAAGGCAGGGGGTTCAATTCTTTCTAGTCTAGGCTGTAGATTCATGATTTATGCTTATTATAACTTATTAATCATTAATATCAGTGACAACTCCAGCCAGACTGACTGTATTATACAACATAATATAACCTCTAAACTTAATCTCTATTTCATCTTATTTAATAAAACATACACAAATTATCTATTCAGCTGCCTGTACGTGGCACTTGGGTAGAAGCTCTCTGCCAGTCTGATTGCACAAGTTGTTGTGAGGAGTTGGACCTGTATCGTCTGTTTTGTTATGGAGCAATGGCTACTCTGTTTCCTAGGCTGGACGGACATTCAAAATACCTAATGAGTGCCGAGGAGAGACAGGCCTCACCATTCGCCATGGCACCCAGAGCCCAATCTCTCATCAGTATACGCACTCCGCCACCTCAATTTCGGAGACGTATGGCGATTTGTTTTATTTACTATCCCATTTTTTTTCCACCCCCCTGAAAATCCTTGATAATTCATTCTTCATTCATTTTTCTTAAAGTAAGAGTGTAATCATGAGTGTATGTTTCTCCTAGAATTAATAGACTTAATTCATAAAACAAGACAGTCCTGGTGGACGTTTGATAATTCCATCTCTTCCTGTGCTCTTTTTCTACATCCTGCACATTTCGTTTCCGGGGAATCTGTCTCCTTATCTTCTTAGGCACCTTCACACATAACCGTGCGTGCAAAACCTCCATCTGGACTCGGGAATGTGTTTGTCGTGTGGTTACTGTGCGAAGAGGTCATGCCAAGAAGGCTAGCATTAAGGCATGGATATCATTAGTAATTTTTTCATGAGAGATAAAAAAAAAAATTAAGTAAAGAAAGAATTCAGCAAGTAAAACTAATTTCAAAAGTGACAGCAAGACACTTGTTCTGTCTGTTGATGATTGTTGTATTAATTGCGTGATGAATAAAAGGGCTTTGTATGCTATTTACAACCAGAAATACGTCGTCATTTGGATGTATCCTCTAAGTATATTTAAAAAAGGTAAACCTAATCAACGAACAAATGCACATTTTTGTTAACAAGCACCGGACGTGAGATTGTCATGTGTTCCTTATGATGAAGGAAAAAATTCAAATAAAACAATAAATGCTATGAAGGCCTCATTCACTCACCCAGTGTTGGCTAGGCATGGCCAGGGAACTCAGCATGTCAGCCATGGCACCCAAGATATGATCAGTGCGCCCCTGGTTCTTCTGAAGAGGTTTCATTGTCACAGAAGGCTCCGGTGTTTGTTTCTATCTTCCTCCTATATTCCAGTGTCTCCCTTTCCTTCCTCCAGGACAATACGGCACAGCTTTGAGCTGCAGGCCAACTCCTATTTGCCTGGCCCACTGCAACTCTCCTGCGCATAAATAATTGATTGTGGAGGAGCTGAGGGTGCTTTTGTCTGGGATGACACGTGCCTTCTTTATTCCAGCACTCCTCTCTGGCTGCTGCGTCTTGCAGAGATGTACGATGCAGTTCACTCAGGCCTCGTCTCAAATCTCTGTCGTCCCTCACCGTAAGGTCAACTCACGAAGCATCACGGCACGGGTTGGAAATTCATTTCTTTACATTCTTTTTTTCCTCTACAGTGTCCCATTCCTTTCTCCTCATGCTCTGAGGCTTTTGAGTACCTTTCTCGCTATGTGAAGACTGACTTTTCTGAAGTCTGGAGTCACTGAAGTCTCAGTTTCTCTAGCCTGTTATTGGCTGCATGCATCTACCACCCCTTCAGAAGTCCACTCCTCTCTCCCTCTCTCTCTTCCCCCCCCCCCCCCCCCCATACATATTCGCTTGCTCCCTAGTGTTCTGTTTTGCACAAGATGTTGATTCTGCAAGCGTGTTTTTGTTCCTCCTGGGCTTCCTAATTTCTTCCTGCCATCCACAGATCAGGTCTTCTCTTGTTATCTCTGTCCTAAACCCATTTAGCAGCACGTGGTTTGTGTAAACATCAAAAAAGGCAGCTGAAGTCAACACTAGGGAACAGGGAACCACAGACAAACCTGTTATGAGTTATCTACAGAGGCCATCTCCTAGGATTATACTAACATAGAAAGAAGGCGTCGTGAACTTTTGCCGCTGTATAGCGCTCTCTAACAACAAGCGTGATAAAGTGTATGGACGTACAGTACAGTATGTGTATGTGTGCGACACATCGTTCCAGTGTCCATTATTCTTATCTGTTATCACGTAGACTATGGATTTTGTTTAAACTACTTCACTTTTTCCCATACAAAGCAGACATACACATTCCACTGTCTGCAGCTTGTTCCTTCCACATCTGGCCAAGAGTCAGAATAACACCAAAGATTTACAAACGTTAGTGTTCCTCAAGCTCACTCCCAGCTGCCAAAACCGCACACGGGAGAATCTAATGTAACTGTTTCTACACATAAATAATCCCAAGATAATGGCCAATTGTAGGCTTTCAGGAACATTCAGTTCAACAAGGTGGAGAAGAACTGGGGGGAAAAAAAGAGTTTAAAATAATCTGCCCCAACCACTTCAAGCTGGAGCAGAAGATGTGTTAAAATGGCTCATGGAAACACTGCCAAGAGTCTAATAATAGTGGACCACATGGTTTTGTTTAGAACTGGCACTTTGTCTAAACTTAGAGCTCATCGGCCCTTCTTGTTCATCCCCCAGCTCAGCTTGGGATCAAACACCAGTCTTTGGGAGGGCAGAGAGCAAAAACCATCATGACCAGCCATTGGTTTTCTCTGACAACCTTATTATATATATATATATATATATAAAAAAATGTCACACATATTCATTTATTTTTTCAATAATAATGGGTTATAAAGCAATTTTGTGGGGTTTTTTTCCATATGGGTTAATGTTGTCTTAATGGGGAAAAAAAACAGATCCTTCACAGATCTGTGGTTGATTTTAGACGTTTGATTGCTTTTGAATGAGATTCAGTAGTGTCGGAGAACCATCTGCTAGTCTCTGATGGAGTCCGTATGGTAATAAAACGCAGTGTAATGGTGATTTCAGTATGAATAAAGGAAGCGTAAGATACAAAATGAACAAGTCGTTTTTAGATATTTTTAGGGTTTCTAGTGTTGTGTACAAACAACAAACAAAAAAACACAAATCAAATTTTTTTTTTTTTTTTTAATATGGGCCTGGCTTATCATATTAGAAGAGCCCTTGTCCTAGCTTGTTGCTCAGCTCTACTGTTCAGCAGAGGGGCGTGGCTCAGGAGCTCATTAACATAGACACAAAAATAGCATGTTTGGAAGAGGAGTGAAAAAAAGTTTGAGTCATGAAAATGTATTGTCTGATGTGTTTCTTGTGCTAGATCATTTACAGGCACGTTTTGGGAAAGATCTCAGAATTAAGTTAACTTGATAAAGACATAGTAACATACGGGACCTTTAATGGACTTTTGTGACATCCAACTATCAAGAAGACAATAATGTTGACCTAAACACAGTAAAACTAAATCAGAAATCCATTCAAGTTCTTTTTTTTAATGTTATAACAGATTCAAGATTCAGCAGCCAGTTCAAAAATAGATTTTATTACAAAAGCTTAAAAAAAACCATATTTTAACAGCTTATCTTTTTTTAAGATTATTAGTTCTCCACATGTTGCTAACCTGATTTGGTCACATAGGGATCTCCTTGTGATCAGGAAGTTCTGTTCATTTTTCTTCATGAATCATTTAGGTGATTGTTAGTCATCTTGAGATTGGAATGCCGCAACTAGAGCACCATCAAACTCAACCAAGAATACATAAAAAAGCATGACTGGTTTTCAGCCTCCTCAAAGTTCTCAATTACAACACATTTATCCTAGCACCAGTTTCTGGAGCAGTCCAGTTCACATTTAAAACGCTGATAAATGTCTAAAAATATACACGTTAGCACTTATCAAATGCCACTCTCCATCATGTCTCATTGAAGCCTCTAGCATGACTTGACTGGAACCACAATCCCTCCTGCTACAAGGAAGAGCATCAAGACTCTCTCCTGGAACCCAGATGGTGGAATGATTTTCCCCTGGCTATCTGGACAGTTGAGTCACTGTCTGTCTTTAAACTTAAGACCCACCAAGCACTTACAAGGACACAGTTTTTAACTCTGGTAGACTTGTACATTTTGTTGATGTACTATTTATACTGTTTCTGCTTGGCAGTATTTTTGAAATGGCAGACCATGAAATTTCTTTTTGTACGAGATTAAGGATCTGTTTTGATGGAGACAGTAATTCTGTTAGACTCTTTGGATGAGGACACCAAATCTTACAAATAAAAATGTTCAGCAGGACCTATTACACAATGCAATGAGATTCTTTTGAAATTAGGTCAATGGAGGAACTCATTTCATCTCTGTGTTGACTCCATCTTCTGGCATAAGGGAGGAATGACACTCATTTAGACCACATTAAAGGGGACATATTACAGTATACCCCTTTTTCCACTTCTGTGCATTCTCAATGAGATCTCTGTGAAAGCTTTGGTCAAAATACCAGGTACGGTATAGTTGATATAACTGACAGTAGAGTAATGACAATAAAAAGACATAAAACTGTAACTTTAAAGCATAAGGTCTCCTCCATATAGTAGGAGCACTAGATTATTTAAGGATGTAACCACTGGCAAAAAACAATTCTCTGAACTTTTGTGTTGCACTCTTAAACTACTAAACTATTCCAGGTCAGTCTAACTTCCCCTCTCTTTCTCTCTTTCTCTCTCTCTCTCTCTTGCTGTCATTTCCTGGTTCAGGTCATCCACAGGAGAAAAGGGCAGGGGCATTTTGTTCTCTTCCTGCTCAGCTCGGCTCCCTACACTTGTTGTCTCCTAAGTCTGGGTGACCCTGGCGGAGCAAGAACAAACTCTCTATACACATTTCCTATCATCCATCATCACTTTTGCTGATCAAGCTGTACCTCCTCAGGCTGGAAAATAAGTGCTAGTACATTACAGAAGAACTAAAACAATATGATAACAATTAAAAACAAATTTCTAGTCAAATACTTATCTAATGTACTGTATCCGAGTATGAGATTATCAAAGGCAATAATACGCCACTTCAGCCCATTTCCTAACAATCTCATCATAAGATAAACCACCAATTATGAAAATATTTGCATGAGTTAGTTTTTTTAACTTTTTGTTTTGTGTTTTTACCCATTAATAACCAGTGTAGAATTATACTCCGATAGGTGAATTTAGGTAAAATGTTACAAAATAAAATAATATAAATATATGCTTTGTATACTACATTAAACAGCAAAGTTATCACCAAATAGGAAACCAACTGAAATTTACCAATTGCTGAAAGAAAAAAAGGTGAAAATAAATTAATAAAATCTATACATATTATAAAACTGTAATGTTAGGGTGTTTGTACATTGAAGATATTTGTGAAAAAAAAAATTTGTTGGGGCCGTAAGAAGAGCAATAGAGCACTTTAAGATGTTTTTTGGAATTTTTGTCTGTCTGTTTGTCTGTTTGTTTGTGCACGCATCACATTTAAACTACTGAATAAATTTGAATGAGATTTTTACAGGTGTGACAGAACTTTATTCACATGGAAAACACGTTTATATAATAAAAAAATCTACCTTGAAAATCTCAAAAATCTCACAAATTGCGCTGTACATTTATGTTTTATATGCTTATGAGTGTGCATTTAAAATCTACTCATTAAACGAGATCTTAAACCTTCATTCCGCATAACTGTATAGTAACACGTAAAAATTTTAGTTCATTCCAAAATTCAACAGATGGAGTTGTGAATTATTTTTAAAACGCACTTGTAAATATATATATATATATATATATATATGCATGCACGCTGACAAAACTTATATGTAAATGTTTGGTTAGGTCTCCGGAATGCAATGGAATGAAATTGTCAAACCCCACCCCACCCTCTACCCGGAAAATATGCATCATTTCCTGAGTTATCCTGATATATTTGGTACCCATGCCAAATCATTTTGTCCCCTGGGTCCTAAGTCGCTCAAAAATCATTTTCCTCTTTAAAAATAGAACGGAATCAGTGAAAAAAACATTGACAGACCCTCAACTATAATGAGGTTTATAAACACTTTGGGACTACTCCATTTTTAAATACATACATGAAACTTGACATCCCACAGGTTTAAAACCTCCTTAAACATTTAACCCTGAGAACTGTATTTGTCTAGTTTTGTTAAGAAAACCAAAGGAATTTGAATCGGAGTGTTTTATTTGTTTTTTATTTAATAATTCAGTGATGCAGTAAGTTGTGAAATGCCGTTTAATTCGCCAAGCCCAAACTCTCTTAACTTCATGTTAGCTATCATGATTTACTAACCCTGGTAGGTTTCTGTGCCAATCTAAAAAACTGGTAGTTTGACAGCACTCATTGGATTGACTGTACAATTGAAAAGTCCACAGAGCTCAATACAGCTCTGAGATCTGGATTTACACCATCAATTTACCTTACAGGCAGGATTTACAGGCAGGAAGGTCTATCAGAGATTCCAAGATCAGCTCAAACAATTGTATGTAAGTACAGGTTATTGGGAGGTGTAACCAATTTGCCAAGGTCTGGAAAAAGATTTTACACTTAGCAGAGAGGAAATTGGGTCAGATCTTGAGGAACAACCCGGGAGCCACCAAAGCACATACCTGCAGTAAACTGGAAGCTGCTGGAACAACAGTATTACTGGCTACATCTACCATGGACCGGAAGGTTGCCGTCCAAGAAGAAAGTCCCTGCTCCAAAATCAACACCTTCAAACTTGGCTAAAGTTTGCAGCTGACCGTATGGAAAAAGAAAATGCTTTCTAGATGAAAGTTTTGATCAAGGGCATGTTTGGAAGACCCAGAGAACACTGTGCAAACTATTAAGTATGGTGATAGCATCATGTTTTTGGGGCTGTTTACCTGCCAGGTTGCATTGCACAAAATGGATAGAATAAAGCCAAAGGATTAGAACATCAAAATGCTTAAGCATAACCTCAAGTCAACATTTGGACAGTTTGAATCATCCCAAATTTAATTGTTATCCAATAATACCTCCAAGAGGAGTGGTCAAATATCCAACCAGACATCTACCTAAAGATTACCCAAACTTGCTAATGGTCACTCAACCAAATATTATATGTGCCATATGTACAATTGTGTTATTTTCATAAAGTATTTTCATTACATAAAGTAAAATGCTTGTGGATTTCATCTTTTAAAATTTTAAGTTGTGCAATCTTTCTGTCCCGGTTCAAAAGAGTCACTGTGAGCTCAATTATGTCATGATGAGTGAATGCAAACTTTTGACTGCAACTGAAAATATATGAGCTACACTTTAAGAAAAATCCATCATGATAAGTGATGAGTCTGTTACTTGGCTAAACATGTTCATCACGACAATGAGAGCAGTCCATACCAGTATGTTACTGGCAATAAAAACAGTAGGAGACAATGGGATCAGTTTGATTAATACTTTCCCTCTACACACATTTTATACAATGCGGACCATGTTTCTGTTTTTTTTTTCCACTGGAAATATAATTATTACAATAATTAATTAGTATAAGTATTAGGAATTTGATTTATTTATAAGTCTTAAGACTATATGCATGTGTGTGTGTGTAAAGAGAGATAGCGAGATCATTTGTTTATATCAATAGCAAACTATATTTCCATAGAGACCCCATGGTAATACACTTTATTTATTGTCTCGACTTACGGGGATGGACAGGGGTGAAATTATCTGACACAGATTCTTGCTTAACCAAGTCATTGCACTTGGCTTCTTACACTCTGTGCTACTATGGAAAAAAAAAATAAAGCTGTAAAACCAGTGAAAGATGGGGAAATTAGAAACCTTAGGCCAAAGAAGATGGAAAAACCATCCTGTAGACTCTCGACTGCACTTTAACCGCAGAAGAAGGGGGAAAGCCTGTTTCTGTTTCTGACAACTAATCCCCAAATCTCTTATAATCAGGATGAGCAGAAGCATGTTGCCTGACTTAACACAGCATCTATGTAAAGGTTTAGGAAGGAACTTCAGCTCAGTGACCTGACTGATTTAAAACTGTAGTAGGAATAGAAAAAAAAAATTGTGTGTGTGTGTGTGTGTGTGTGTGTGTGTGTGTGTGTGTGTGTGTGTGTGTGTGTGTGTGTGCAAGGCCGGTAAATGGCAAGAATCGTCCACGTTTTGTCAGGAGGAGCAAGGCAGCACAGGAGGGAAGTGTGACTGCACCAGAGACATCTGCCTGTCCTAACGAGTAATGGTAAGGAAGCAGAAGACAAGCTGTCTTTGTTTGCAGGTAAAGACAAAGGAGCAAAGAGAGACAGAGTATAACTTATTTTAAAGCAAGTGAAGATTAAATATATTTTTCTAATTTAGTTATTATGTTGTATCCCACAGGCAATAATTATCGAACTTATTATTGATTAGGAGGCTAATCCAAAGCGTGATACTAGAAAGAAGAAAAAAATAGCTAAATGATGTTTTAAATAATGTCAACTTGGGCCATAATGTGTTTTGTAATAGAACCCTGTATACTGTAGATCTACTAAATTGAAAAAAAGAAATCTGTACCTACTGTAGGATTCAGAAAACATCTGGTTATAAAATCGAGTTTTGGAAAAAAAAAAATACTGTATACAGTACTGTGCAAAAGTTTTGAGCCCCCTCATTTTTTCATATTTTGTTTTCAAAGAGCCAGATATTCTTGTATTTTTTAACACATGGTTCGCCGGGCTTCCTAAAGGACCTTTTGGGTCACATTTTAGCAAGAGGAATGTTTTTGTTTATTAAGCCACACAGTAACCTATGAATCATTCAATCCTAAAAACCATCTAAACTGCGGCATGAACCAGTGAAAGACAGGTGCAGATGATACACCAGTATACTGGTGCTGACAAATGCTGAGTGGTACGCCTGGCACGCCTTGCACTCCAGGATCTGGGTTCGATTCCCGTCTCTGTGTGCATGGAGTTTGCATGTTCTCCCCATGCTTGGTGGGTTTCCTCCACAGTCCGAAGACATGCAGATTAGGCTAATTGGCGTTCCCAAATCCCCCTCAGTGTGTGAATGAGTGTGTGTGCCCTGCGCTGTAGTGGCACCCCATCCAGGGTGTACCCCGCCTCGTGCTCTAAGTCCCCCGGGATAGCCTCCAAGCCCCCGCGCCACCGTATAAAGGATAAAGCGTTCATGGTATGATGGTTATCCTGTATTTCCACACATTCTACAGTTTTAGCATTCTGCATGAGGAGCACAGAAGGTGGAAAGGCCTGTCTAATGTGTCTCAGAGCTGTGCTGTGCGTTTGTGCTGCCAGCTGAATAAATCAGTTGTTGGAACGAAACTGAGACACATTTGGCTCTGCTAGAACAGATTGTTTATGTAAATGAAACGCACTGTTTTGCCATCTTTACGTGCTGTCTGCCCCGTCGCAGCACCCCTCTACATCATCCTGCCGCAACTGCAATGCGTTATCACCACTAGTAGAGGTTCCTCAGTGAGGCCAGATGCTGAGTTGGCAAAGCCGATTCACGATAAACTTGCTCTGATGAATAACATGTTAGCTCGGGGCAGATAATGGAATTAATGTGTCGTGAGCAAACATTTTTCATTAATTCTCCTGCTTTGGGTTTGATCAGCATCTTCTAGTCCTTGCATATGAAGCTGGTGGTAAAGATCAGTCTTTTAATAGATTATTATTATTATGATGATGATGATTATTATTATTGGGGATTGGTGGCTCAGTGGTAGGTTTCTTGCCCGCCATGCGGAAGGCCCGGTGTCAGTTCCCACCCAGTGTCCAAACCCCAGCCGCTAGATGCAGTGCCGGTTCCAAGCCCAGATAAAAATGAGGGGTTTGAGTAAGGAAGGGCATCCGGCGTGAAAACCTACGCCAAGCTGTGTGCAAAACGTGGTATGTTGTGGCGCCCCCTTGATGGGAGCAGAAGGTCCAACATCATTAGTTTGAAAGATCAAAAGTGTTTGTCAAATCTGTGGTGCTCTGTTTAATCACCCTGGTTGTTGTTATTTTTTTTTTATCAAAATAAGTTTAACTAAATTCTATCCAGAATAATCATTAAATGTTCTAAGGAACATCTTGTTTACTTATGGTTTTATTAGGTTCACATCTGTTACAACACCATCTTAGTCACTAGCAGTGTTGGGAGTATGCAAAGCTTGTTAAAAAATAATAATTTTTTTAAAGCTTCACTCACATTCATAGCTACTGTATGTGATTTATGATCGATCTATAGAATGACTGGCAATTCCAGCATTATCATTGCAGGAGTCTGGGCTGGCTGCAGCTGGAAAATGAACAGCGATGGAGTTCCTGCTCTGCATGTGATCCATTACTCACAGCTAAATTCTATCCAGAATAATCATTAAGTCACAGGACCCAGATGGCTAAAGTTAACGTCCTCGTGCATGAGGATCCAGTTCTGGGATTTGGTCCAGATGAGGATGACTCTGAGTCTGATTCTTGGCATGACTCAGACTCCGGGAGCATACTTTCAGATGACTCTGTCCTCCCTGACTGTGAGCTGGAGAACAATATGGAGGGTACGGTCAACACTCTGTATCAGGCGTGTGCTAGGAATCAGGCCTTATCACTGTGCGAAGTGCTGGAGCGTGGCGTGACGCAGGACCAAGTCATGGAGCTGGACATCAATGGCAGGGTAGGAAATCATCTGCCTTTTTTAATGTTAATCTGGTGATGTCTGCGAATGTCTATCACAGTTATAAGACTTTAAAGATGAGTATAGTGATTTGATGTTGTTTATGCATTTTTTTTATTATTTATAAAAAAATGATTTATTATTTGACAGAACGGTCTTATGGTGGCGGTTTCCAAAGGCTTCGTAGATATTGTGTACGGCCTGAAAGAGTGTCCGTTTTTGGATATTAATCATCAAGATAATGATGGAAACACAGCACTCATGATCGCAGCACAAGCGGGTAAGAACTCATTTAAGTGGTTTCACTTAAATAAATAAATAAATAAATAAATGCATGACATAAACCCACAACAAAAACATCTGTTCGACCCATTATTCTGTAATCTGCAGGCTTTGTGATTATCCTAACCTATATTCTGAACTACTATTCCGGTGTGGACGTCGAGCTCAGAGACCACAGAGGCTTCACTGCTCTCATTAAAGCAGCCTTACAGGGCAACACCGATTGTGTGTCCTCACTGCTCATGGCTGGTAATTCCTTTTAACCCCATTTTCTCCTTCTTTAGTAGTCCCAACCTAGGAGATGGTTCTCCTTCATTCATCTCAGTAGCTATCAAGCCAAGAATAAAAATCCTATTCAATTCCTAATATTCCCTTCAACTCGTGTATAGGGGCAGGTGTGATGGTCTACATACTTTCACAGAGTAATAATAAACAGATTTTGGTTTACAAGACATTTGTTTAACATTTATGGGAAGGAGTCTCCATTATCAGTGTGCCTCAGTGCCAACTGGACAGGACAGAGGAATTCCTGGTTTCTTGATAACATCAAGCTGTATATTTTGGCTTATTAACTTCAAGAGATAAAATAATGCTAGCAAAAATATTTATATTTTCAGCCATTATTAAATAATAATTGTTAGAAAGCATGTCATTCATTTGTAAATTTAAAAAAACCTGTACTTGTTGAAAAATGACTGTAGTATAAGGGAAATGTAACACCTTAGAAGTTACTTTTATAGAAATAGAATCCACATCTGGATGGTAAATCCTTACAACACCTGTTGTGCTTTATTCCTTGGTTATAGAATATACACTACCAGGCCAAAAAAAAAAAAACGCCTTTCACTTTGATCACATCTGTGTTGTTATTATTATCCACATATTAATCAATGCAGTAATAATCTAATGGCAGGCTCTTAAATATTTGTTTATTTAATCCAGGTGTTTATTTTAGAGTTGACGCCTTTACTCCAATCAGAATCTGAGTCTCCCATCATCAACATGGAAATAAATGTTGTGCCATTGCATGAGCTTATCAAAAAGATGCCACGGCTGTAATTAAAGCAAACGGTGGTCCAATAAAATATAAGTTGGTTTACAAGACATTTGTTTAAGATTTTTGGAAAGGAGTCCATTTCTTTTTATGTCAGCGCCACACAGTCTAAAAACATGTGGTGTAGGATGATTGGTGCTTGAATCATCCTGGCAGGGAGATAAAAGAATCTTAGTGTATGAGCATGGTGCTGTCTGATGATGATGATGATGATGATGATGATGATGATGATGATGCAACCACAAACAGGATTAAAAGTCAGATCTAAGGACATTTCTGATCCCTTTTACTAATCTCAGAGTCATCTCAAAGACGACTGGATTAACAATGTGTGGACTGATCAGCACTTTAAAGTCCTTCTTCACACCAGACTGTCCTATTTCGAGCCAGTTCAACGAAGGCAGCAGTTTATTGACACTAAGCTATTTCAGGCTAGGAACGCAGTCAAGGGAGTTGATATACAGAGTTTAGTTTAGACCCCAAAACTTTTTTTTTAATGTATTAATGTATGGTAATGCGGTTAAAACTAACGATTTTAATATTATTTTTATTTTTATCTTCATCTAGCCAGAAGGTTTGTTTCACACTTTATGCGACTCTGACAATACGATGTAACACAGTACAGTTAAATAAGCATCTTATAGTGTTTGCACTAAAAGTAATAAATAAATAGTATCTCATCATCTGCACATCATGTTTTTATTTCTATTTCAATGATGTGCTTCAATAAGAGGCCAGAAGGGGGTGCAATGAGGTTGTCTTGCTTGTCTGTATATGTATGACTCATAACTAGACCAAGATATGAATAAAAAATAACTGGTTGAACTTCTAATATGATTTGTATGTTCCAGTAAAAAGTCATCCTTCTCACAAACAACTTTTTCTTTTTCTTTATTTTCGGCCGGGCAGTGTATTATCTATAACTTTTCGTGTGGCATCTACTGAATTCATACAGATATTGGAATGAAATGTAGTTTCAAATTTTAGTGCTACAGTTTCCATGGCATTAAATGAGACATTAGAGAAGAGGATAGGAAGCAGATTAGTCATTATAATGTACTAAAAAAAAAACCTTAAAAAAATAAATACATATAAATATATACATACAACAACAGACTTTACATTAACTTTAATGCAGAAAACCTGAATCTACTGCACTGTAGACACAATGTAAACCAGTTATTCAAATTATTCAGGTTATTATCATTATTATGAAATAAAATATGTTCCATTAGCTCTGTGATAAGATACCCCGAAATGATTCAGACTAGGATTCTCAGAATGAGACTGTGAGAGTCACTGTAAAATAAAGCATGAGCTTTGCCTGAACTTGTGACTCTGTCTAACGTCTCTTTCCTGTCTGTCTCTATTCCAGGTGCAGATATGAATTCAGTAGATGCC
Source organism: Clarias gariepinus (assembly GCF_024256425.1). Classification (NCBI taxonomy): domain Eukaryota; kingdom Metazoa; phylum Chordata; class Actinopteri; order Siluriformes; family Clariidae; genus Clarias; species Clarias gariepinus. The sequence goes on from NC_071121.1 coordinate 6,946,571, forward strand.
ACACGAAGGAAGGATGTAACTGAATGGGCACTAAAAACAGGACACTTTGAAACTTTTACAAGGCTGAGACGACTGTCCAGCCGACCCCGCGCGGAGCAGTTCTGTGAAACCTACGTCCCCGAGTGGCCAGACCTTAAAGAGCTGGTGAGGAAAGCCACAAGCACAAAAAGCACAGGGCAGAAGGTCACCAGCTGTTTGAAGTCCACGTTCGCTTTCAGTTTTCCACACGATCCCCAGGACAACGGCGTCCTGGATCACATGGTGCGCATCACCACGAGCGTCCGCAGTCCTCTGGTGATCACAGGTTGCCGTCCGCTCTGTCCGACCAGCCCACCAGAGCTTGGCCTGATGCAGCAGAACCCAGACCAGAGCCACGCGTTACACCACAGAAATGGCTTCATCTTCTCATCCTCCTCCACTATCACCTCCAGATCGCATACGTCCCTAAGTTCATTCCACTCGGACTCTGAGGTCCATAAGGGCAGTATGTTCTCCCTGGCTTCCAGCAGCATACGCAGGATGGTCCCACGCAGCATAACACGCCGCAACAGCGTCTTCCCCACCAGCTGCGTCCCGGTAATCAAAGTAACCAAAACGCCTGACCCGACCCCGAAGAAGGAGAAGAAGAGTAAGATGTGTAAAGGTCACCTGGAGCCACCTGTGTGGAGGTACAAGGAGGCGAAAATGGAGAAGAAAAAAGAGAAGAAGCGGTTGGAAAAGGAGAAGACTAATAATACAATGAAGATGGAAAAAGCTGCCAAGAAAAAGGCCGTAAAATGATAAGGAACTTTCGCACACATGCAAACACACACACAAACATATCTAGAGTTTTAGTTCCCATAAAATGTCAAGCTTAAAATCTAATGGAACAGACTCTGTGAAATGTAACTTTTGGTGGGATTTTTTTTTTTAATTGCTGTTAAATAAGGCTGCCAGATGTTTGCGCAAGTTTATACTCAAAACAGTCATGAGAAAGAAACCTTTATTGCAGTAAAATGGCAGCTCAGAGATACAGATTTATCGTGAATGGTATTTCAGATTATGAGTAAATAATTAGCAAATCGTTCCTACTGTTCTGCACTATTTCAAAAGTTGTTGAAGTCAAATGCAATGGTAACATTACGGTTACTGTCATCTATTTTACACATGAAGCATTTTATTTAAAGCTCCTTTATAGAAATGCATTACATACAGTATGCTCTTGGGTGTATACAGTAGATATACTTTGTTTTAGAACAGATGCATGGCAGAGCTTTCTGTAAGAGCCATTGGATAAGAAGGCCTTGCTCTTGGGATTTATAAAGAAGGAATCGTTCAGGCACTCTCTGCTGTAGAGCTATCTTACTGTGCGTCTCAGGAATCAGACTGTCTCAGGATCATATTGCTCATTCATAATTCCTATGCACATGTTTCTACTATGTGTTTGCAAACAGCCAAAGAAATGGACTGTACTGTTATAAATCATTTTTTGACAAAAGCTTGAGTCTATTTGAGTCACGCATGTATTCCAATTCGCTTTCACAAAAAGTTATGACTAAATACGAATACTAAATGTAAAACATAAAACCCACAAATAATAATAAAAACAGTCCTAGCTCAATCTGGCCACACAGTCTCCAATGGTTTTAAGATAATCTTTGTTATAGTAGAGATCTGTCTTTAAAAAACGCATTTACCATTTATAGATTCAAAACATAAATATAATTCGCTATGATTTCATTATAACTAAAAGCTACCACAGGTCATAGAAAGAAAAATGTTTTTAAAAACTGTTGCAAGCTGCTGCATTTATTTGGCTCAACCCGTCCCCTATAGGAAAATGTCACTGCAAATGCGACAAGGTTCTTAAACCGATTACCTATATCACCGATATAAATATTGATGTCCTTATAAAAGTGATCTCATGGCTTCAACCCCATCACACATACATTGGCTCTCTGTATCGTTTAATAAAAAGGGAAATTATGTTAAACCATTCAACACATATAGGATACAGTTATGAGCTTATAATAAATATACAGAGGGGCCCAAAAATGTACGCATATTTCACCAATATAGCGTGTAGTATTCTTCCTCTAAAGTTGTCTATAGTCGAACCATCGATGATGCTAGAGGCATACTTTTTTCATGTCGAAGTGTGTATACATTTTTATATACATTTTTTGTAGGCATTTTTATGGATACTGAAACAATTCAAGCTACAGCAGCCCTGCTATCGGATCAGACTACAGTGTGCGGTCCAGCTTTCACTCCCCATGAGTATAAGTAAGCCTCGGCTCTCCATGGCCCCTTTTGCTGGTTCACTGTTCATTTTCTTTCATGGATCACTTTTGGTAGGTCCTGACCACTGTAGACCAGGAACATCCCGCATGTGCTGCTGTTTTTGGAGTTGCTTTGTTCCAGTCATGAATCCATCACGATTTGGCTCTTGTCACAGTAGCTACTGTGTAGTTACAATATGTCGTTACAGTGGCGTTTGGAAGTGGCTGAGATATTTTAGACATTGCTGTTGATGTTTTGGATGGCAGAATAGAATAGGCAACTGTAAGGATTTAAGTGAATTTGATATGGGCAAAATTGTGATGGCTAGACTACTGGGTCATTCAAACTCCAATACTGCAGCTCTTGTGGGCTGTTTTTGGAGGTCAAGACCTACCAAAAAGTGGGTCATGGGCAGCCAAGGCTCACTGATGCACGTGGGGAGTGAAGGCTGGCCCGTGTAATCTGATCCAATATAAGATCTGTAGTTGATCTAATTGCTGAAATGGTTAATGCTGGTTCTGATTAAAAAAAAAAAAAAGGTATCATATAGAATACAAAAAAATACTGTAATGTATAATATATGAGCTTCCAGGTCAGATTCAAGTCTTGGTTCTAAAATGTGTATATATATATATATATATTGCTTTGCTGGCATTTTGATCAAGAAAAGAAAGAAAAGAAACAGTAGAAACGACGCGGTTTCCATGATACTGTTGTCTTATTTAGATTATTAGATAGTTTTGTGAATATTTCATGGTATGTTTGGTGTATTTGGCAGACATTTCAAACTGCAAGGTGATAAAGCAAAGCAGCGAAATTAAGTAGGACTTCTACACAGGTTAGCAGAGTACGTTACCATAAAGTGCTGTCTACTAAAAAATCTTCCATTTAAGCTGTAAAACTTTGCAAGTCAATTTCTTTCTATCTGGTATGTGTGCTTATAATGTTAAATGATTTTATCATACAAATGTAAAAGAACACTGTCTTTTCTAACCTGTTCTTGTGTGTCTTAATTGGGTAATAATAGAGCTTTTTTACAATAATGGTATGATTACAATCTCACACACTCTGCTAATGCTTACAATGAGGCTACAGGAGCAGGAAAGAAATCACTTTAGCTTCACTTGAGTAAAGCTGAGTAAACAGATGGCCAAATCTGATTGGTACATTTATAGACCAGACGGCACCTCTACCAGATTTAGCCATGTACACCTCAAATCCACCAGGAAAAAAATGCTATAAAAAACAAATACAGTAGCCATTTAGAAAGAAAAAGTTAAAGAAAAACATATTTATCACAGAAGCTATTAGAAACTTTATGAAAATAAAAGCTGACAGGAGCTTTAATGCTCACATCGTTATCAAAGATGCTCTTTCTTCATAAAATATGTTAAGATCATGAACCTAGTTCTTGTGATCTTGAATGTAGTTAATGTACCAAGCTGGTATAACAATGGGATCATTCAGGATTGTTACTTTTCCAAGGTGTGTGCTTGGAACTTTCTCCTTCTGTTGTAGCGATCTACTTACAACCTTAAAGGGTTGCAGAGGAATAAACTAGAACCCTAATGGTCCAGGTTTTGTGTGAGATACTAAGATGTTCTAGGATTTGACCTCCTCAGCCTACTTACTGTAGATGAGACTACGGGAGACTATATGAGACGACTTAGACTACAGTTTGAAAAATCCCAGGTTCAAACCGCCATAGCGACAACGTTGGGCCTTTTAGCAAGGCCCTTAACTACAGACTCTAGATTATGAAATGCCAAATGTATTCTTAGTCTGATCTTCCCAACTGACAACTACTAGCCAGGGAGGGTAAACTAAAACATGCTTCCCCTGAGAAAGGTGAGACCAGCTATGACATTTTCAAATTGCCTCCGGTTACTCCGGTTTCCTCACACAGCCCAAAGACATGAATGTTTCACATAGCCCATAATGTATGATTGTATTTGTTTCTTTGTGCCCTGCAATGGCTTGGCACCCCATCCAGGCTTACAATCTTAGTGTCACTCTGACTGACAAGAGACAGAGAATATGCCATCGCTTACACCCGGAAAGCACTGCCAGTTTGCTCTCTAGACACCTGGCAATGGATTCAAACCACAAATCACAGTCTCCCAACAAATAGCTAAATGATTTTCTGTTGTGCCACATGGAAACCCTTATTAATGCTATTGCATAGCCAGAATTTGGCGAGTGCTTAAAAGTCAACTAGACCATTTCAGCATCTTAACATCCTTGTGTGAAAGTGGAAGATACAGAAATGAGCTGTAAAACATACTTTCCACAGCTAATATCTGTGAGAGAAAACACTTGCAATATGAGTTGCAATACACGTAGCCATCTGGTTTAAATTATTTTTAGCATTTGCCAACTGAATGTATTATCTTCTACATATGAAATCAGTAAAAAAAAAGAAGAAGAAGAAGAATCAGTATGCACTAAGCAAATCTGTCATGTTAATAGAACATTCTATTCTATTTTTATAATATATCATAATATTTCACAGTGGTTGCTTTATCGTCATGGAAGAAATCTACCAAGCACAGGGAGAAAACTCCACAAACATGGCTCTGAAGGCAGGACTTAAACCCATGTTCTTTCTTTATAGTATATTGTGATGCATCAATTTTGTACAATTATTTTTCCATTGTTAATCCTATTGTTTCCAGTTTAACAAGTTATCAATTTTAGATGTACATTCCAGACAAAAGTAACATCTAAATAAATATTAGTAGAAAGAACTGCAAATTATTTTTAGTGCCGTCGGCTTTATAATCAGAAGACTGTGACATAAGCTACTCATTAAAAAGAATAAAAGAACAGATCACACATTCATCCCCAAGGCTAAAATTTCAAAACACAAGACAGGCGGTTTTTGCTGATTACACGGAAATTAAGATAGTGGCAGCACACATTCATGGGAACTGCAAAGAAAATAAAAAATAAAAGAATCAAATAATCATTCTTCCTCTCCTCATCCCACTGATGTGAGCACTTCCAGCTGGTCTTGCCACACATCAGCCAAATGTGCAGATTACAAGCGATGGGAAAGCAGGAGAATCCTAGTGGGAAAAACAGTTCTTCTTTAAAATGCATCACACTGAATTATGTGCTCCATTTACAGTTCTTTCACAAAGTTACATCGCACTATTATTAGTCTACCTAATATTGAGTAGGTCCCCGTTTGCCACCAAAACAGTAATGACCTACGTGTTCTGACACCTTTCTATCAGAACCAGCAGTAACCTTTTCCTTAATTTGGCCTACAGTAGGTCTTCTACTGGATCGGACTACACGGGCCAGCCTTCACTCCCATGTGCATCAGTGAGCCTTGGCCACCCATGACCCTGTCGCCAGTTCACCGGTTTTCCTTCCTTGAATCACTTATGGTAGGTCCTGACCAATGCAGCCTGGGAACATCCCACAAGAGCTAAAGATTTGGGGTTACTTTGAGCCAGTTACTTTGTTGGAGTTACTTTGATACTACTCACAGTAGCTCAGACATTTTCAATATATCATAAAAAAAATTGGCAAGCATAAAGATTTGAGTGATTGACAAGGGCCAAATTGTGATGGCAAGAGGACAAGGTCAGGCCAATTCCCAAACTGCAGCCCTTGTTGGATGATCCTGCAGTCTAAAATGATCAGCCTGGCCTCCTCTCTTTTTTTTTTTCATTGTAATCTCTGGACACAGTGTTTTCCTTGGTGTCTTTCACACCACCAATTCTCTCTACCGAAAAAAGGCATAATCCTTGGCTTACCCACATCCTCATGCTCCTGTCTGAGTGTTTTTTCCCCAGAGCCTGGCTTCCTCGCACCATTCCAGCTCTGTCTCCGTGTCTCTCCCTAGATTACAGTTTTGTCTAAAGTGTCTAAACCACAATCCTGGAGACTTAACCTCTTATAAGAAGTGTTATGAAAAACCTTACAGGTTTTACTGAGTTTTAAGATTGTATATAATAAAATGTGTAATTAGATATTTTAGAATCCCTTCAGAATCCCCAAAGCTGATTTTATTTGACAGTGTGCTGAATTAAGACATGCAGAATTAAGATGAAGTCAAACATTGTTGAATTACTTAAGCTGTTAAACTTATCTGCAGTAGACTGGAGTGTGTTCCTGCCCTCCAGCCAATGGTTGCTGGAAAGGCTCCACGTCCACCACAACCCTAAGCAGGATAAAGGAGGTACTGAAAATTACATGGGAATATATATCTCGCTCAGTCCGATATACAAAATGAAAAAAGCAATGGTGGTTAAAGAGGCATTTACAAGGACGACCATGCAAGGCGACCGTGCCAACCAATAAGCCACCATGTAACATACCACAAACCCTTTAGATTGTCTCTTTTTTAGGTTGGTTTATGGAGTCATGGCTCTGACAGTTCCAGCTACAAGACAAATCTCTTTTTGTATTACATATCAATGTAATAAACTTCATTCTGATATATAATTGCCCCAATCTAGACCGTTCCCTCATATTGTTTTTTTACCTATAGTCTTTATAAAGCTATACAATGTTCAATATCGTCTTAGTGTTAAAGTAGCAGTATTAAATAAAAAATTCTGTAATGCTGATTTAACTCAGTGTTCAAGTACTTGATGGCATGATGACAATGACATGTGACTTGTGTGCATATATGGTACCTTGAATCCCGTGAAGGTTTATTCCTGTCTCATGACTAGTGTTCTCCAGATGGACTGCAGATTCACAGTAACCATGACCAGGGTTAAGCAATTAACTGAAATGAATAAGTGATTGTTTTTACAATTAAGGGAATACTTTGTCCCAGTTTGACTCTAACATCCCTCAATCAAGTCAAACCATTACAAAGTGTTCCCTTAATAAATTTTAGTCATTCGTTTGGAATTAAGCTTTGCAGTTGTGTAATGTTATAATGTGGAATAAGTATCTAGTATTAAAGTACAGCTGTGAAAAAGTTGCCTCCCAATTCCAGGACTGGGGGTTCAAATCTTGCCTGCAGGCTGTGTATGGAGCTTATATTTTCCACCATACTTTGTGGGTTTCCTCTTATATTCCAGTTTATCCCCCATAGTCCAGGGACCTGCATTGTAGGCTGACTGGTGTTTCCAATTTTCCCATAATGTATGACTGGGTGTGTGAGTGTCTGTGTGCTTATATGGGTTGACTTCCTATTTAGGCTTTCCTGGTAATATATATTTATATTATGAATATATATATTATATATTTTTTTATATTTCAAGCTTATAATTATGTCAACTCTTTTTACATAGTACATCCACAATGGGATTTTTTCAAGGTTTTTTTTATGCAATTTTAAAACCAGCATGAAAACCAGACACTAATCTAACCAGCAATATTCCCCATTCATTAATTTACCAAGCTAAAATGTCAAGCATTAATAAATAGTCAAAACATACTTTGGTTTTGGCTTTACACTGTTAACCTTATGACCGTATAATATTACAGGCATGGCCGTATAGATATCTGTGATTTGTGTCAAAACACATCACCACATGGTCATAACTCAAGTAACTTAGTTCACTATGCAATATCTCATTTTAAGATATGAGTCAACTGTAAGCTAGATTTAGCAGCAGTTTTAAAAGCATAACATTTCATGGAGTTAACCTAACTATCAAGCTCAGGGTTGCTGATTGGAGGGTCAGGGGTTTGAGCCCTGCAACCACCATGTCATCACTATTGGGTCCTTGGGCAAGACCTTTAACCCTACGCAGCCTACAAACAAACAAATTTTTAAAAAGGAATCATGCAACAGGATGGGCATTTATTTTAAATCTGTGGCAATCTTGCTGATCCGATGTAGTGAACCCTAGGATAAAAGGGATGAAGCCAAATAAAAAATAATTATCAGAAAGATCTTTTATTCACCAGGCCATGAACCAGGCTGTTACTTCCCTTTTTTTTCATTAAAAAAAGGAGAGGAATTGAATAAACTAGAATGTTTTGTAAACTTTTTATTACAGTGTGTAAAATGAATTTTACAAAATTTGGAAATGTTGGGGGAGGGCACATAGTGGCCGCAATTTGGGATTTGAATTTCTATTTTGGGTCTGTGTGTGTGTGTGTATGTATGTGTGTGTGGAGTTTGCATGTTCTTCCTGTGCTTTATGGCGTTCCCCTGGGACTCCAGTTTCCCTCAAAGTTTCCAAGTCTGAAGACATGCCTTGTAGACGGGTCTGTGTTTCCAAATTGCTCAAAGTATATGCCTAGCAGTATGTTTCGGTTCACCCATCCACCCATCCATTCATCCACCCAACTAGGAACCTCTATAGTTCAACTAGGGACTGTGGAGGCCAATGGTGATTAAAAAATTGGATTTATTTCCATTTTATGCCATACACTACAGGCAATGGTAATGCCAAATAGCCCAATCTGCATGTTTTTGGATTGTGGGAGGAAAGCGGAGTACCCAATGCAAACCTAATCCAAGCACGGGGAGAACATCCAAACCCCACGCACAAAGACGCGAGGCAGGAATCAAACCTGCAAAGCAATAGTGCTGATCATTACACCACCGTGCCGCCATAGGAGTGTGTTTGTGCCCTTCAATGGATGGCATTCCATCCATGGTGTGCCTTGGTTTGTTCTCTAAGTCCTCCACAACCTGACACAGGATAAGCGTTTATAAATGTTTTTTTTAGAGGGTCATAGTCTTACAAGGTGGCACAGGGGCTTAGTGATTAGCAGTTTGGCCTTACACTGCAGGGTGTGGGTTTGATTTTTGCCTTGGGGTCTGTGTGCATGGAGTTTGCATCTTCTCCCCGCGCTTGGTGAGCTATCTTTGTGTACTCAGTAAAAAATGGGAACAAATCCAATGGTCACCATTGGCCTTACATTTAGCAGACGCTCTTATCCAGAGCAACTTACATTTTTATCTCATTACACATTTTGAGCAGTTGAGGGTTAAGGGCCTTGCTCAAGGGCCCAACAGTGGCAACTTGGTGGTTGTGGGGTTTGAACCTGGGATCTTCTGAACCATAGTCCAATGCCTTAACCATCGAGCTACCCCTGGCCTTCACAATCCCTACACAAGCTGGATTACAGAGGTTCCTAGATGGATGGATGGATGAATGGATGGATGATGGATAGTCTCATACTGTAGAAGGTGATATCCATGACTCTTTTATAATACAATCCCAATCTAAAAAAAAATATATAAACAGTAATATTTAAGCTATATTTGTTTAGCATGGTATGCTTTTCCAAGGGTGAGGTAACTTTTGAAAATAAAAATACAAAATGTCTTATGTGTGACTGTTTGTCAAAGTCTGGTAAAAAGTAATGAGCACCACACCACATTCTATTCATAGAAAATGACAGACGTGAGGAAAATGAAAGGTTTGTGAGCGGACAGGAAAGCAGCCCTGAGAGAGAGAGAGAGAGAGCGAGAGAGCGCGCGCATTCCAACCCCACCGGGCTACACAATAAGGGGTGGGAACTGCACTGGATATTTAACAAATCAGCAATCTTAACTCCAACATCAGCCCGGCTCTTGCTTATCGACAGAGAATCCGAGGAAGGAGATTGTTTATTGCGGAACGGAAGACCGAGAGACTTCAAGTCCCAACTTTTTTTTTCTTTTTTTTTTTTCCCGCGTCCATTTTATCAGCTGGAAGATTGAGCTGAAGATATCACCGCGCCTTGTCCGCTCTTGTCCTTTCCCCTACTCTACACAGCTCCTTATCTTCCAATACCTTCTCTCTCTCTCTTTCTCTCTTTCTTTTTTCCTTTTATTCCCGTTGAAGTAAGAATAAGGAACTGTGACTGGTTTACTTCAACGTTGTTCTTTTGAACTTCAAACGTTTGATGTTGTTACATTGTACCGGACGCAGAGCCGCAGGAGGACTGAAGATGTGCTGAACGTCTGCACCTTCTGCTTTCAAAGAAACAAGGTTGTTTTATCACCCAAAATCGGCATGTTTTACTGTCAGGATGTGTCCTAAAAGTGCTATTTCGTGAGCAGATGGTTTGAAGATCGAGTGACAAGGAGCGAAGGTAAAATCATCATCAAAAAAACAACAACAAACAAACAATATTTGTAAACAGTTTGTGTATATCAAACGCTTTATAGGCATAATCAGGGCTGATTTGGTGTAAAAATGGAAAGATGAAAGAAATGTTTCAGCGGTTGTTGTTTTTTTTTCATCTAAGATTCGAAAGCGTTAAACGATGTGGGTTGAATCCCAAATAGGGCACTAGTACCCTAGTGACCCTATACACGGTCACTATGCAGGGAGGGTTAGAATGGATTGTACATTCCTTCCAGCTGACTGGCACAGGTGGCAAGGTGATTATTATTGTCTCCTTGCATTTCCAGGGTCCGGGTTCGATTCCTGGGTTCCGGTCCGAGTGTGTGGAGTTTGCATGGGTTTCCTTAGGGTACCCCGGTTTCCTCCTACAGCTGGTGTTCCCAAATTGCCTGTAGTATATCTGTGGGCCAGGGTGTACCCTGCCTCAAGCCCTAATTTTCTGGTGATAGGCTCCAGGCCCACCACAACCCTGTGCACAGAATAAGATGGTATACACGATGAGTGAGTGTGTGTGTTATGGATTGGCACCCTGTCCAGTCCACGGTGTACCCTGCCTCGACCCCTAAGTGCTCAAGTACATGTTTGATATAGAGTGATATAGACGATGAGTGACTGTGTCTCCAGTATAAAGTGATGTGCGATTCTCACTTGGGAACGTTTCATACAGGTGAGTGCAGTAACCTTGTTACAAAAATGCCTTTTTTTCCTGCTAAAAAGGGCATATTGAAGCATTCTAAATAGCCACATTTGCAAATAATAAGTTTTACCTTTTACATTTTAATATGAATTATACAATATGACTTGTAAATATAACATGTAACATAAAGTAAAGCTCATGCTTGTTTTGTTAAACAAAGCAGAGCCTATCTAGTCTATCACTTTGTTACTTTGTTTTTTGAAGAATCTACCCAGAAGCAATTCACACCCCTCAAACATGTGGATAAACATGTGGCTATTAAACATCTGTTGTTTTAAGCAAAATGTGGTGCGCACGAATGCAATCAAGTCGTTCCAGTCCTTTGTATCTGATGTCAAAACACTACAAAAAGCTGCAAGATGGAGCTACTGATAATGTCCTTAAAACGTTTCAGACACTTTCTTGTGAACTTAGAAGTGTTAATTATTGTTTGCTTATTTTTTCACCTTTTACCATGTGTCATGCACTGAGATAACGAGTAACATCAGTAACTGAGTTTCTGACTTTCTGTCGAAAGATGACATGCAAGATGATAACAGCAATCGCCCTAGAAAGAGAAGGATCTAAAAAAAAAAAAAAAAAAAACGCAAAAAGGGGAAGATCAGAAAGCAAGTGGAGTCGAGTTCCCATGAGTCTGGTGACCGCTGCTTGTGAGAATAGTGTAAGAGACATTAAAACAGAAAATGCTTGCCATGAGATTTAATTTCTCATGAATGAAGGCATAAAACTGATTAACATTTACAGAAGACTACAAAGACGGTGCAAGACTCTTAGCTGCAGTAAAAAATTTCAAAGGTCAAAACATTTTAAAGACGTCTGTACATCCGTGAATGACGATCCCGGCTTGGAGCCCTGAAAGAGAAGTTGTTTCCATAACCATTTAGCGAGTAGGAAGTTTTTCCTGATCCTTTAAAATCGAGCTATAACTTGTCGCCAACTTGCAGAAGAGATGCATCTGTCTGTGGGAACTGTTCACACAGTCATTCACAAACATCACATTAGAGGAACTCTGCTGGGAGTTATTGCCACATCCCCCACACAGTCCTGACCTCGCTCCAAGTCATTTCCACATGTTTGCGCCATTAAAGGAGTTCCTGGAAGGCCAGATTTTCATTCATTTTTTTTGAAGCAGGCAGTGCAATCATGGCTCTGAGGTACCTAAAAAACCTGATGGTATCCAAGCACTAGTGAAACGCTCGGATAAGTGCATTAGTGTAGCAGGGGATTATTTAACTCTCATAGCTGTGCTCTGTTGTTCTGTACAATTAAAAGTCCTAGTTTGACTTGAACAGCACACATACTGTAATTAGGGTTAAGACCCTTTTTTTTCTTCTTTTTTTTTAAATGAGAATCTGTTTTTTGTCTTATGAGAAAAATGAAAGAATTTTTTTCCTGTTCAACGAGTACAAAAATAAGTATTTGAAAGGAGCCATTTAAAATTAATTTTCCAAATCACAGTCAGGATCAGATGTCTGCACCACATGATTTTTTAATGATAATGAGTTTACCCCTGCTCATGCCGTGAAACTTTCACGAGCTGTTAAGCTGGTGAAGTTTTGTCTGTTCTGTTTGTGTCTGAGAAAGTTTCCTCCAGGATTTTCCAGTCTGTCTAAAATATACCAGTAAGTGGCCTGGTGATCAAAACCCATCCTGCTCATGCAATGGATATGCATCAAATCCACCATGGCCTGTGGTCATGCTAAAGCAATTACTGGAAAAACTCATTACGGATGAAAAATGCAGTTAAAAAAATGTCACAGCATTACCCCATCCTCCAGATAATGGAGATGTTTGTCATTTTAAACAAAGCCAAATTATTAGCCATGACTGCTAGACAATTCCCAGCAGGAATCATTTAGCGTCTGGTTGCTTGTACAATACATAGTGTGTTGGTTACTGCATGAATAGAGCCTACAGCATTCAGCTCTTCTTTTTTTTTTTCATTTGCTGACTCTCCATTTATAATGAAATGTAATTTTTTGGAACCGCCCTGTAGTACAGTGGTTAGCATAGTGGTCTCCTTGCACCTCCAGGATCTGGGTTTGATTCCCACCTTGGGGTCTGTGTATGCCCGCGTTTGAATGTTCTCCCTGTGATTTTCCTGCAGTCCAAAGACATGCAGATTAGGCTAATTGGCATTCCCAACTTGCCTGTAGTGTGTGTATGTGTGTGTGTGTGCATCATGCAATGGATTGGCACCCCATCCAGGGTGTTCCCTGAATCAAGAGCTAAAAGATGCTGTGTCCCGAATGCCCCCTTTTAAACTCATGCACTTGCAAATAAGACATTGTTATTTTGCCCGTTCAACAAAGACATCCATCATCGCTTGGCAAAGCAGTCAGAGTCATCTCTCATATTATTGAAGACTATAAGGCCTGCAATCCTAGCAACTTGTTCACTACAAATGGTGCGTTTCCTTACATTCCGGAAGCGCTTAATCCAGATGGATTCAGTGTGATAGGAACACTAGATGGAAGGCTTCACATGGCATCACATGCACACATTTATACTTATACTTTGGCTGATGCCCTTATCCGGAGCAACATACATTTTAACTTGTATGCTGTGTGTGTGTGTGTGTGTGTGTGTCTGTAGGCATTGTGCGTTTTTTACAGCCTTACATCGACATTTTGCTTATGGCTGGTAACGTAGACCTTTATGTAGTCCCTCCTCATGTTGTTTCCAGCCATCACTGGGGAACATAATTTGGCGCTCTAACTACGATCATAATATTTGGAGAGATAATACTACTTCAAAAGCTAAGAGGAGGTTAAGCGTTGATAGTCTAATCTGAAAAGCCTTTGATAATGACCCGAGAGAAATCTAGCTAAAGGCGCCTGACTGGCTAATATATTGTAAGACTGGAGCTTTGCGTAATTGGTTTTAGCTGCAGTATTATCTACATAGGATGTGTCCAATTGTTAGATGTCTGCCTTTTTTTTATGTGTTGTTGATGAGTCAGGGGTAGCTCCGTGGTTACGGCACTGGACAACAATTGTATGGTCAAAGGTTCAAACCCCACAACCACCAAGTTGTCACTGGTGGGGCCTCGAGCAAGGCCCTTAACCCTCAACTGCTCAGATACTTAACGAGATAAAGAGTTAATTCGCTCTGGATGAGGGTGTAAGAACAGTTATTAAAGTTTGTGTATCTATTTTGCAAATCGGTTAAAATTCCAATTTGATTTTGGCAAGTTTTCATTACTTTCCAGCTCTGTAATGAGAAGGTACAGTTTAATAAAGTATAGGACTGAGATAAATAAATGGAATCAGTCCGATGTCGTACATAATCATTTCAGTCTTGTTTGCATCAAATGTAAATCAAATTAAATTCAGAATCAGACCAGAAGAGTTTAATATTTCTAAATATCGTCAAACAAAATAACCCACACCATATGTTTTTACAGAATACATCAAAGCAGAACAATGACATTTTTTGCTGAGTCTTTTGGAAGAAAAGAATCGGGTCCAAACCCTGCCTAGTACGTAATACCCATCTATTTCAAAACAGCATAGCTGACTCCTTTTTTCCATTACATAAGAGGAGTAAACTGTATACTTATGGAAGTACAGTCCCAGACAAAGCCGCACGCAAATGCTTCCCGATGTTTGATGAAACATTTATGAGCACAGCCTGTAAAAAAAGAATTATAATAAAATAAGGCATTCCTATAGTGGTTTCCTTCCACCAAAGGCTGTAGCAAGAGCATGCCTTAAATCACACACAGTGTTCATCCACCAGGAGCTGAACTTTCTGTGATTCTGTCTCCGAGGCGTGCTTGAAACGGAGCGGCCAGCTCGTCGCGTTTCCTACAGTTTTATTGTGCGACAAACGGCGACGCACGCAACCAGCCGTCTTGTTTGCGTGTCCAGCGGCAGACTTTAAGGAATGAGCGCAGGCCCCAGGTCTCTGGCTGCCGAGCTCCTCAATGGCAGGAAACATAGCCATCAATATTTACTCTGCGTGCGGAGCAGCCGGCGTGTCCATTTCTAAAGCCCGTTCCCACCCTCTCTGACTGCAGCAATTAGAGCGCAGGCAGACTGACTGGACCCACTGCCTGTTGCTTTTTCAGCCCATGACTTCCTCTACCGCGGGGACGGGACTACCGCGCTGCCAAGACCATTTAGGGACCTGGTCACATGGCATGCCAGCCAGCTGCACATCAGCGTTTTAAAGCACAGCTGGACGATTTGAAGATGTTGGGATGAGGGGGCGGGGATGACTGTAACGGATGTGAGCATAACATAAACTAGACCGTTTCGCAGGGCTTTGATGTCTTTCTGTTTTGTCTTACCCACAGAGATGGAAACTGCTACACAGGGATTCCTGCTGCTTCTGACTTTGATGGTTTTAAAAGGAAACCCAGTTCACGCAGGTAAGGCGAGCTGCAGTACGTCTAAAACTGTTTTCGCTGTAGAGACAGGAGTTACATAAAAAACTGGGATGATTATTTAATTTTTTTTTTTTTTTTTTTTACCGATCGTGAATCAGCTAGGTGCAGATGTAGCGATTTACTCTCTCCCTCTCGCTAGCAGCGAAACAATAGCGTAAAGGAAATGTGTATCTTCCTGCCACGGGTAAGCTTGCTGCGCTTGACAGGACATGTTTCAATAAACTCGCTTAACCCTCGCTTCTGTGTTTTCTAAATGCACTACATTTCTTTGGTCGGATATTCCCAGTTCAGCTGCACTTACTGTAGGTAAACTGATACTTGCATACTTTATTTTTTAAAAATCTGCTAATGAATGCACGGTTTTATTTTTAAGTGCATTTTTCGGTATGTTACCATTGTTTTGTTACAACCTATTTGTATAATTGATGCATACGCACAGACTTAAGAGCATGTGTATGTAGTTCATATGGTGGGGTTTGCTTTGTGGATTCAGGATTGTTTTCAGAGAGAGAGAGAAAAAGTTTATAGCTATTAAATCATATAATCATACAAGAAGTGTGATCCAGCGTTCCTTAAGTAATAAAACCCCAAGTTATTTCGAAGTTATTCAAATCTCACCACCACCAAGTTGCCGCTGTCGGGCCCTTGTGCAAGGCCCTTAACCCTCAACTGTCGCTTTGGAAGAGGGTGTCTGCCCAATGCTGGGAATGTAAATGTAAAACAACATACAATGGAATAGTGGATGGCACTGTGGCCTCGCAGCTCCAGGATCCTGCCTCAGGTGTGTGTGTCGAGAAGTTAGCATGTTCTCCCTGTGATTGGTGGGTTTCCTCCCTCAGTCCAAAGGCATGCAAATAATCCATTCCCAAGTTGCTTATAGTATGTGAATGAGTGTGTACGCCTGGTGGACTGGCACACCGTGCAGGGTGTACCCTGCCTCATGCCCTCCTCAAGTCTCCTGGGATAGGCTCCAGTGTGTGTGTGTGTGTGTGTGTGTGTGTGTGTGTGTGCCCTGTGACGGATCAGCACCCTGTCCAGGATATGCCCCGCCTTGTGCCCAAAGTCTCTTGGGATAGACTCCGCACTCCCCACGACTCTGTAACCAGACAAGCGGTACAGAGACTGAATCAATGAACATTGATATAAGAGGTATAAGAGGAATAAAACATAACAGGGAATGCTATTTTATTATTAATTATTATTAGACCTATTGTGCTGAAGTTCCATTACTCATGCAGTGTGTTTGCTGATGTACATACCGTATAGATGAGCCATACTGGAGCTTAGGGAACCAACTCTGACCTTTACTCTGTCGTCATTGTCATCTCATCTCATGGTCTCTCTCTCTCTCTCTCTCAGAAACAGAAAAAAAGGTGACCTGTGCATGTGAAAATGCATGTCACGACAAACGGACATGTATAGGATATGTCTGCTTCTTCACCCTGTCCGAAGGCCAGGAACGCAGAGGCTGCTTTGAGAAAGCACAAAAGGAGCAATGTTTTGTCCCACTCATCCCCGGCATCTACGCTGAGTGTTGCTACACTGACTACTGCAACGCCAACTTAACAGTACCCAAGGGACCAGGTCAGGAATTTTGAACGACCTATTATCAAGAAAATCTGTCTGGAGAATCTAATGCTGAAATGATGTTTTTAAAGACGTCATCCCTTGTTTATTCTGATCAAAGTTACATGTGAGGAATTTCCTGTTAGGGACTTTAATTCTCCTATGACTCACGTTAAAGAGCCATAACAAAAGCGGCACTGCTGCCCTCTAGTGATGTGTTCTCAATGAATACAGTGCCATGATTTCTGTAACGTTCAGACAGATGGGTGACTTGTGCATAATTGAATTAGAGCTCATTACGCTGAGTCTGGTAAATATTAATGTCTTCTGCATGTATGTGTGCTTTAGTAGAGCCAACTGAATCCGGAGATGTGATTGTGCTGGTGGCCGTGCCTCTGCTGGTGCTGCTTTTGCTGTCCGTCGCGGTGTGTGTCTTTGTGTTGTGGCTACGCTCCAAGCGACAGCACCACCATCTGCAGGAACATGACCCCCCCATGCTCAAAGTGCCCAGTGGAGGAGACCCAACCTATGGGGTATGTGCTGCTTAATAAGCCTATCCATCTCATATATAACATTCATAACTTCTATTAACCTTACATAATATCATATATATTCATTTACAATACCATTGATTCTATTGTGTTATAGTAAGAGCTCAGGGCAATATGTAGTGTGCCCCCGCCTCGTACCCTCAGCTATCAAATTCCCCATTTCTTAATCTAATCAAGTATCTATTTAATGTGCCGGACATTCAATGTGCTAACGCCCTTGTGCCAGATGTTAATGCTGATCAGTGTATAGTTGATTATTTTCCTATATTATATATGTTTATATATGTTTTTCCTCTTAACCTGTTGAATATATTATATTAAAATCTCTATCTATTAAAGTTTAACTGTGAATTTTGTTTCGTCTAGGATATCTTTGATGAGTTTTGCACATCAGGTAGTGGGACCGGCCTGCCTTACCTGGTGCAGAGGACCATGGCTCGGCAGATCTCCTTAGTGGAGTGTGTCGGTGGGTGAGATGCGTTTGAAACAAACTAAAAACAGATGCTTCTTTATATGTAAATGAAACTGTCCTTGTTTTGCTACAGAGGTAAAAGTGTTGCGAATGTATACTTTGGGGTAGGTAAGGGCCGTTATGGAGAGGTGTGGAGAGGCACGTGGATGGGGGAGAACGTGGCTGTGAAAATCTTCTCCTCTCGAGATGAACAGTCCTGGTTCAGAGAGACTGAAATATACAACACTGTCCAGTTGAGACATGAGAACATTCTGGGTAAGTCTCGCATACTTTACACAATCAGATCTTTTATTCTATTTATCTTTAGATAGAGCTTTACCCAGGTCAGGTCAGGGTTGGTTCCACTAACAAACGGTGTGAGGTGCGAACACACCCTGGATCAGACCCCAGTCCATCACAAGGCATCACATCATAGCCAGTCCAAATAATTGCTTGTTTTTGGAAAGTGAAGAACCCAAAAGAAACCCTTACAGACATGGAACGAGCATTAAAGTCTAAGGTTAGGCATAGAGTTAGGATCAAACCAAAGACCTCACAGCATCAGAAGCTTCGCCAATGGAGCTTTATGGAGCATCTCACATCTTTTGTAAACACTGTATATAAAATGCAGAATACAGTCATATAGACAATGGATTTTCATATATTTAGCATCACATCTTTAAAGGTTATTGTAGTGCATGATGTAAATGAGATCAGTCAAATACCGTAGCATCTTCTTATGAAAGTAAGCAGTTTTTGGCCATTTGATTAAAAGTCTGGCTTGCTTATGGATCCTGTTATATTGCCTGCTTTCTCTCTGTATCTACATCTCTGTATTTTATGAATTAAGTCAGTGTAATCTCGTCTCTAGTGCATCTCCTCTTCATTAATTGTCTGTTGGAACATGCCAAAGCACTTTTTTATACCTAACAGTTACTGACTGAGTACAAGTGACTCCATTTCCAGTTACAGCTCTCGAACTATGGAACAATGAACAGTTCGTGCCCAGAAATGTATTGTCTCTCAATCTCTTTTCTCAGGATTCATTGCCTCAGATATGACATCAAAGAACTCCAGCACGCAGCTCTGGCTGGTGACTCATTTCCACGACCTAGGCTCTCTCTACGACTACCTACAGTACAACACTTTGGATCCGGAGGCGTGTTTGTGCATGTGCCTGTCGATAGCCAGCGGCCTGGTGCACCTTCACACAGAAATCCTCACCACTCAGGGCAAGCCGGCCATCGCCCACCGTGACCTCAAAAGCCGCAACATACTGGTGAAGAGGAACGGCCAGTGCTGCATCGCCGATCTGGGTAAGCGAAATGCTTCCAGGACGCTCCACAAGTTTTTATGTAGAAAAACCTTTTCACTAACGAGTGCTCTTGTGTATATATTTATAGGCCTGGCTGTTATACATTCTCAGTCCAACGACTACCTGGATGTAGGGAACAACCCAAGAGTGGGGACCAAACGCTACATGGCCCCTGAAGTCCTGGACGAGAGTATCCGTGTGGACATCTTCGAGTCCTACAAGCAGACTGATATCTGGGCTTTGGGACTGGTTTTGTGGGAGATCACACGCCGAACCTTCGTAAATGGTTAGTACAGGCTTGAGTTTTGGGCTCAAGGCTGAGACCGGAAATAAAAACAAGGGTTTTGCATAGTTTTCCACAGGAAAATGGAAGTTATATGGCTTAATAAAGGTAGGTGGTAAGGTAATAATAATGCATGGCCATAAGTGGAGTTTTGGCTCAGGCCACTAAGGATCTAAGTGGTTGATTTGGGAATCCAGGCTCGAACCCCACCGTTAATGAGTTGCCACACCCCATTATACCCTGCCACTGGATGAAAAAGTGGCCGGTTAGAAAAATGGGATGGTTTGCATCAGGAAGCGTAAAACTTGTGCCAAAGTCATGCGCGGATCGGATGTTCTGCTGTGACGGACTCTTGACAGGAGCATCTAAAAAAAAAAAAGTCTGTCCATAACCTACAAGCATTAAATCCCAGTGTTTAGATATTAATACTGTGATCCAACACTACAACTGATGACCGTGTGTTTTTTTTGGTGCAGTAAAGCCATTTTAAAATGTGTCCACGATATTGTTGTTCTGATGCACACACTTCATATGTTACATCATAGTGGAAATAATTCTCATATTTTTCACATCCCTCCTCAGAATCCCCATGTCTCACTGTCTTGCCAAGCCAATCTGTCCCATTCCTCTATCTGTGTCTGTCTCCACTTCCCACTCACGATTAGCAGTCCAGCAATTATAAACAGTCTTATCAGGTGTCAGCACTCCGTCTCATACACTCCAGATGCTTCTTATCGTTCTCTCTCCCTCTTTTTTTTTTTTTTCTCCCCCAAACACACCACACGCACACAAGTACTCCACATGCTTACCATCAATTATGGACAAATCCAAGACGAACTATATCCACTATTGTTTTTGTTGCTAAAAAACAGGGTTTAAGCATGTGGGTTTTTTTTATTAGATAAAAGTTATGCAGTACCCCTACCTCTCCCCTTACATGTTAAATTATGCCCTTGAGACTTTTACCCTGAGATGTCAGCTACCACATACACACAAGCTTCCTGGACGTCATCCAGCAGTCCTCCCACAGAACTATTAGCTGTTCCAAACTCCTTAAAATTTCAAATGGCTGTTTCAGAGATATGCTTTTGACTCGCAGTCTCAACAACAACAACAAAAAAAAAAAAAACTGACCTTTTCGTCACACAGTGGGTGAAGGCAAATCTTAACATCCTTTGACGAAATTCTCTGATGTGTGCTGCAGGAATTGTCGAGGAGTACCGTCTGCCTTTTTTCGATGTGGTGCCCTCCGACCCCAGTTTTGAAGAGATGAAGAAAGTGGTGTGTGTGGACCAGTACAGGCCTTGCCTTCACAACCGACTGCACTCGCATCCGGTATAGTACACAGTTCTTCTTTGTTAAGCTCAAAAAGCATCAAGCGATGCGGTTCAGTGTGAATTCTTACTCCGACTGCTTTTACAGTCTGGGCACTTTTTTTTTTTTTATCAGCAAAACTTATTAGCGTGTTTATTCCTGCTACTGCTGTATTAATTTGGGTTATGAATAGTGCGTCCGAACAGAGCAGAGATACACAATGCATTTATTGAATTGAGTGATTTAATTCGCCTTTTGTGATGATGTCTTTGTGTCCAGATTCTGTCTGCTATAGCTAAAATCATGAAGGAGTGCTGGTTCCAGAGTCCCTCAGCTCGCCTCACTGCCCTGCGTGTGCGCAAGACCCTGGCGAAGCTGGACCAAGACCAAGACTGCAGCATAGACAAACTCAAATTAGATGTCTAGAGACCTGCTCTTCTACTTAATGGACACAAGTTGCAGAACAGGTGCCAGAACCCCTCTTAGTCTCATGTGCCTTTTAAGAGCAGGATCTGATGCGTTGATTCCTGGTGCTTCAGCCGAGGAAGCCACAGCGCTGATGGACCGGCTGAACCCAAGCTGCGCTGCGAATCTCCTCTGGATTCCGATATGACTGTTGAAGGATTTACTGCCCCCTTTTTTTTTTTTTTTTTTCTTCCCCCAAACACATTGACTCAGCTGGAAGCGAAAGTCAGCCACGGCTAAACGTACTCGTCGGAGTCGAGATATTTGCACGTGTTTTTCTGTCAGTGTTTTTTATGAATGTGTTTGTCAGGATATGAGCCATACTGGACTTCCCAATGGAGGAGTTTCCTGAAATTCCTTCACGACTCTGTCTCCCTCCTCCTCTTACATTCTTAATGTCTTAAACGAGGACACCATGTACTTTGTTCTGCTATGTGCATTTTATCCGTTCCAAAGTTGTTATGAAAACTTTCCCAATTACTGTATCTTAAGTATATATCCATTAACGCATACTGATATAATTACAAATATGCAGTATTCATTTAAATGATATTTTATTGCTGAATAACTAATAGAGATGTTTTAAGTGGTATAATCCAAAGTTAAACCTTTGTAAATATAAATATTTTTTATATTTTATATATATATATATATATATATATATAGGGCTTTCTGGTGCCCCTTAGTGACTCTTTATACTGCTTATATGTTTAATTTTTTATAAAAATGTTTTATATTGGTAAAAGACTTATTTAGTACTGTTTTTTGCACAAAAAAAAAACAAATGTAATTCTCACCTGAAATACTAGTATTAAACAAAGAAAATGTTATATTTCGGTTATTCGACGCATCTCATAGTTGCTGATGTAATATTTCATTTATCTTAGTCTGTAATAAGTCAGCTCCTGACCAAAATTAATGCAACACAACATGTGTAGCTTTAAAGGAGAATTAAAAAATTGAAGCACATTCATATTGCTTGGATGTTTTTTTTTTGTTTTTGTTTCATTATTCCTGTGAGAATTAACACAAGCATACAAGTTACAGTGGTGTTTAATATGAGTGGGGAAAAAAGGTCCAAATACTCTTTGTCACTCATTATTTTTAAGCAACATCATAATTAGGAGAAATTCAACGATGAAGTAGCGGAGACGTCGATGCAAATTTTTGGGCTATCCCAGAATGCAGTTACAGAGAGACTCGTCTTGGCTAGTGGTGTATGAGTGGACAAATGCAAAGCTGTAGCATTAATATAAAGATGTTTGAGTGTAATGTATGGTGTAAGGAGGTGTAAGTGCTGGACAGAGTCACTGATATAAGAGCTACTGCCTCATTCTCTATAGGTGAAGATAAGGCTCAATCCAATTAGGACAATTAGACTACCTTAACAGGCAGTTAAGCAGCATTACTAGTAATGTAGGAAATGACTTTCAATGAAAGGAGCTCAATCTAAAAAAAAAAAAAAAAAGTGGATTTCTCTTCTGTGTAGGGTGTTTTTAAAAAAAGGGTCCACATGTAGCTCATACCTTTTAACACTAGGGGGCATCAGAAGCTCCAGATTACATCCAAAGGTCTTAAGTTCTTTCTTACTTTGTTCAGCAGCAGACTGACCTCGGCTCCCTGAAACCCAGGTTCATGTTTTTTTATTAACGTAACACGGACTTATTATTGTCATCAGGACTCTGTTACAGCCTAATCTGATCTATTTGTTTTGCATTGTACATTGGGTGTTTGTGCATCATGTTACTGTTCAAAGCGATACAAAAGGCACTCAAGGACCCGATATCCCCGGGGAGTAACCGAGACGCACCTCTGTGCTCCACAAGCATTCATAGATACAATGTTGAATGCATCCTCCCAGGTAGAGTTTCAACCCGGGCCTATATTTACCCAGCACAAACAGATCTTGCATCTCTTATTCATGCATATGTGCATTCCAAATGAGTATTTCTAGTATTAAAGCCTGCTCATGAGCACGGATGCACATGCACAAGGCCACGAGATCACACTCTCATTTTTCACACACTCACACACAAGTGCAGATTTCACTGTAGCCTAATCTGAACTCAAGAAAAGATGTTGTAATTACTGTACACAAATTAGTCAAGGCTATCTAGACGCATGTCCTGAAGGATCTGTTTCCTGCATATTCATCACTGGGAGCTAGTAATTTGACTAGTCAAGTCTTCTAACCAGGACTATTAGTCAAAGTGTCCAGTTTCTCTAGTTAGTGAAAGAGAATCGTTTTATAAGTCTTAAAGGGGATGGACATTGATTTCTGTCTGCTGTTTTATCTATATCTGTGCTCGCATGTGTCTGTTCTCTGTATAGCCATCTGTGATGGTGCTCACACAGACTTTAGGGGAGATAATGTTCCCCGAATAGCCCAGTCTGTCTGTTTGGTCAAACGGAGTGGGGGTTGTGTAGGGAGTGTGTCTGTACACTGGACAAACTCATTTCATACTGCCATAGGGGCCTGACTCAAATGGTCCTGTTCACGATTTCGGATATGAATTCACGCCTGAAGTATGCAGATAAATCAGACATGGTGAAAGAGTCATGAAAGAATGCAGTGAGAAGCGTTTTTTCTGTGCACTACACTCAATTAAATTTCCATTTCTGTGGTGTCATGTGGCTAATAAAAAAGCATGATGGATGGCAATAAATGCTTTTATTGTGTGAAATTTAAGTCACAAGGTCCCTCTCCACCCTGCCATCTTAACACAATGAATATCCTAGCAACGGGGGAAACACGTAGAAGTTCTCAAAGATACATTTGTTCATTTAGTTCTCAGAGCAAAGTTGTCAGCTGAGTAATAAGTAAATAAGGAGATTTCCATGTGCTTTGATTAATCCTCGGCTACTGAGCACCACAGGTCTCCTAATCTTCTGTTCTCCTGCACATTTGAGTGTCTCTTTGGGTATTCGCAGGGACCCTGTAAGCTCTTTGAAATTTCATTCTGTTCACAAAAAGGGTTTAGGGAGACTCTAATGTGAGAGATATAGATAATGACCTCTGGCAGTAGACGGAGAAGGAGAAACAGACATCGGACCATGTCAGAAGCAATTCTGAAAAAGGCTGTCGACGTGTGATGTACTCTATGCAAAACATTGAAAATGAGAAACATATTTATGAAATAGTTAATCAGTTGGATAAACACATTACCCAAATGCAAAGAGAAACGGTAAAACAAAACAACGCGAGCAAAAGTTTGCATACCATATTACATAGAACATGCAAATGCAAAAAATCTAATTTTCTACCAAGACATGTTATTTTTCCAAATTTCACAATCCCTTTCTGAAAATATACAGTGCATCATGAAAAATGTTGATATTGTAACAAAGCTTACTTCTCTTTCAGAATTTATTTCAAAAAGTGTATTAAAAAAGTGTACTCATATATTTCAGATTCATTACATGTAACGTGATGTGATATATATGAATCCTTTTCTATTTAGCTTTTTATTTATGAAAATCAAAAATCCAATGTTTCAAAATATTGGAATTTTAACAAAGTGAAAAGATTCCTAATACATAAATTAAGAAAAATGTGTTAATTTATGCACTTAGTACTTGGTCAGATATCCTTTGGTACAAATTACTCAGCGCATCAGTGCAACGCAACACGAAAGAGATCAGCCTGTGACACTGTTGAAGTATTAGTAAAGACCAGGTTGCTTAAATAGCAGCCTTAAGCTCTATCATATATGCTGTTTTTATGCAGTTAGACAGTGGTTTAGTGAATAACACTGTCACCTTCCACTTGTAGGGTTTGGAGTTTAGGCCAATGTGTATGGAGTTTGGATTTTTACTACTTGTAAATAGTACAATAAAAGAGCAGCGTGCAGTGATTTGTGAAGGTGATAGTTTCTTAAACAGAATCATTACATGTGACAAGACGTTGATTTATTTGTATGAGCCGAGAGTCAACAAGAGTATGGAACGGAAACATCCTCAACCGCCAAGCAAATAAAGTTCGAAAGTCAACCATCAGCTGGAAAATTGATTCTTACAGTTTTCAGGAAAAAGGCTCAACAATCAACAGCGCTCGTTACAGTGAGACGCTTATTGAAAAGCTGGCGTTGTGATCCTGCGTGACCATTCATGTACATACACTTGTCCTCAGCAAAAACTTTGTTTTGAAGTGGTTAAGCATCCTCCCTGATCTACAGTCCTTCACCTCTTTGTTCCCCTGAAAGCAGCCCTACAAGGACGAAGAAGATTCACTTCTGATGAAGAAGTGAAGACAGCCGTGCATTCACTGCCTAAAACATTGTTTATTAAGAAAAATACGAAAGCTTGTTGACAGAAGGACCGAGTATTGAAAAGCAAAGACATTAGTTGGAAAATGTATGCATTTGTCCTATTTGTACAGCCAGCGTGCTTATAATTTTTGATCCTGCAAGACTTTCTTTCTTAAATGCTATTTTACGAGCGCATTGTTTCTCATTATTCACTCACCATGACTTATTTTGTTAGAGGGTGTTAATGTAGAGAGAGAGAGAGAGAGAGAGAGAGAGGTAGTGCTGCATTTACAACCAGAAAATATATAATAAAGTAATATTAAAGGGGGAGGTGGTGTAGGGGGGGGTGAAGCTGCACGACTGAGTGGACGAGCGCTCGCGCCACAACAAAGGGAGCGCGCATGGAGTCAAACCCTCCCCTTTTAAGAAGTGCGCGCGCCCCTTTAAGCGCAGCTGTGTGCGGAGTGCCTACCTGCTGGTGTGTGAGATAGAGACAGAGAGAGAAAGAGAGAGAGAGGGAACATATATATGAAGTGTGCTGCTGTCTCGGTATCAATAGCACACACCACCAATGCGTTAAATGCGAAGCGATGGGAATCTCGCAGTCATGTCTCTGCGACGAACCGTGTTAGCTTCGCTCGTGCTGATTGGATTAATAGCGCCGGGTGATGGTGAGTACGCGGTGGTTGTTGCGTTTACATTACTCTGGATATATATATATATGTGTGTGTGTGTGTGTGTGTGGTTATTAAGTGGCACTGCTGAGAAAGAGAGAGAGAGAGCTCATCATGGCGCTGTTTGAGGTTTACAGCCTGGTGGCTAAGGTATATAGTGTTTATTTGCTACTAAGTGTCCTCGTGCTCTCACTCGCTTTGATACATTGTTGCTTGTGTCTTTTTCCGAACAGCATATCCGGATTGTTCCGGTTCAAACCTCTGTAATTAGACGCGCGCGGTGCGTAAACGTGTTTCCAGGTTGCCTTTTGTGGTTCACGCGGCCACCAGCGCTTAAGAGCAAATATTAATATTATTTTAATTAATTTATTAATTAATTGAGTTTTCTCATTTATTTCACACGCACCACCAGGCCGTGTAACCTGACACAATATGAAGAGAATAATATCCTCCATGTGGTTTGTTAATGTTGCTAAGCTGAAAACAAGAAGAAGGTTGTTTTCCGGTTGGGTGCTCCAGTGAAAAGGCTGTGTGTGTGTGTGTGTGTGTGTGTGTGTTGCTTCCCAGGCTGAACTGCTGTTCATCACAGGACCACGATACCATCTGCGTTCATGCGGCTCCAATCAGCGGGTTTAAAGATTACTCAGCAAAGCGACATAGGAAGCCCTTATTTCTAACATATGCTATTTGTTTAGGATGAGGTTTGCACAATTTAACAGCAAGTTAATTCCTTCAAGTTGCCTTTGCTATCCATGCATGCCTAAACGCAGCCAACACTAAATAACCTATTACCTGTACTTAACCAGATTTCAATCTGAGAAGAAAATTGATAACACTCATGCATGCACTAGAAATAGAAAGAACTCTTCCTTATGGGACACAAGCTCATTTGCTAAAATAGTTTTTTTCTGATTACACTTAAAATTTAAACAAAATCCTCAGCCACATGATGGACATGTCATACAGGCAAGCTCAAATGCAATTAAATTGCCTTTGCAAACATGCCCACAGTGGACCACAGTGTGGATTTTTAGAAGTGTGTGTGGTAGGGTATTAGAAGTGCTTTCATTTTTTTCTACTCTAACCATATCTGTTTGTATATCTAAAATGTACAAGGCTGCTATTTGGATTTTTTTCCCAAGTTCCAGGAAACATTTCTCGTCTTTCTTCTTCCTCTAACTGGTTTACTAATCAGTAGTTCACTGATGTGTTGATACAAGTCAGAGGAGTCAAACACCTCCCCATTTATGACAGTCACCCATCAGAATCAGCATTTAGTTGCCAAGCACAACATGAAGAAGGAATTTATTTTGTTACGGTGCCACTGTAAATCGTGGTACATCACTAAACTTGAGATTCTGGTTAATAATTAAAATCTTGGAGTCTGTAAAAACGAAGCGCAGTTTTAGAAGATGTAGGAAGTGTGGAGTGGCGTTTTCGTGTGGGCCAGTTGCAAACTGTTCATTCAGCAAACCCAGACAGAAGTCAGAGTTGAAGTCTGGCTCTTTGTGATGGAAATGTGGGCAATGGCCCCCATTCAGAAGCCCGTCAAAGAAGTCTGCATCGCCTTTGTAAGGCCAAACGAATGTTGGTTACATTGGGTGCATACATAAACATGGGCAATGTATGGTCACGAAAGGTGGCATGGTCTTGTTTAAGCTTTCACACATTGGTGTGTGATATTTATTTATTTATTTATTTATTTAATTTTTTTCAAAGTGAAAATTGGACCTAGTATGACTAAGGGTTTTATGTACTTTCTAGTATTGTGTAATTTAACAGTTTTCTCTTGTTGTTTTTGGCAATACTAGTGATACTTGATAAGCTGTGCAATGAATTTCCCATCATTTTTCAACTAATTGCTTCTAATCTTTTCACTTTTTTTGGGGGGGGGGACTCATCTTGTTTCCAAGAAGGTTTCCTCCCTCTGTTCACACAAGGCCACTATGCTCAACACTCTGGAACATGTTCCAATACCAGGCTTAAAGGAAAGGTGAAGGACACACAGGTCCCACCTGCACCGATGAGAAATCAGCTCAGGGCTGAGTGAGTGAGTGAGGGGGCTGTTGCTTTTTGGGAGAGGTATCGGGCTGCTAGAGAGCGGTTTGCACAGCTGCTGTGTTTTTGTCCAGGGTTGAGGAGGGGTGAAGGTGCCCAAAGTGTCAGTCCCCCTGTTGAAACCGGAGAAGCTGTGGAACGGTAATGGTGCACATAGACAGCCCACACTTACCACTTCATTTGGCCCACATACTGACAAACCCCAGATCTGTCTGCCAGAACACGGTTAAAACTCTCACTTTGTGGACCATGCCTCACACGTGACTGTAGTTTGACCCAAAATTGAAGTGCTAAACAGGAGTTCATATAAACTTTTAAATATAATGGTAGATTTAAGGTGTTATAGTATTACATGCTGTATTGGTAACGGTGTGTTGGCATAAACAGTTATTTTTGTTACACTACTGTAAGTCAGCAAATATTTTTATTAATTACATTTACATGTCATTTCACTGCCTTTACCTGGAGCTAGCTAACTTTACTAGTTAGCTAACAGAAGGAAACAGCAGCAGGGACTAGCTTTTAGCTAGCTGCATGAACTTTACCTCCGGTATTATCTGTTGTCTTTAATTGTATTCTGTATGCTTTAGGGATTTTAGATTAGTCTGGAGTTTTGGCTTTTGAGAAACACTTGACCCCCGAAGTCTTGGTAAATTCTGATCTGTCAAAACACCAGCATTCCCATTTAGGAACCATGCAAAATCAGATATTGGAGATGGAAGCTGATCATAACTGAGAACGGAAGTATATCACTGTTTAGATTTCTCTGAAATATCTTGTTTTTAATGGCAGCCCAAGTATGTTACTGCCACCTGCTGTATTGGAGGCTGTAAATACACAAGTCGGTATTTACAAGTGTACTTGAAAAGGAGAGCAAAAATAAATGTGAATGCCAGCCAGCGGGGGGAGTGGGAAGGAGAACAATCGTTCCCGGGCACAAATCAATCAAGCCTAATGTGCAAACGCCCTCAAACTTGGAGAGCTAGCTAGCAAACATTAGGTAGCCATGCTAACAGTCCTGTTGCTGTTAAACCTGTGAGGGTTCTTTACTTAAAGTATGAGATACCATTTAAAACAGTAAGTGTTTAAGAAATTGGTTAGACGTGCGTGTGTGTGGCAGAGGAGTGCATTTCTTACTCTGCGCTCAGCAGCCACGCTGACTCGATTACAGCGTAATCAGGCTGATGGACCTGGAAGCAGCCTGTCATGAAGGCTGGAGCGCTCACACTGCCGTGTGACGCTCCTCACAGTGCTGTGTAAGAAAACGGCATCGGCGTAATAGAGCAGCAATGAGCCAGGTACCCTGGAGGCAGGGTGCATCTCTGTGTTTTCTAGTTGTTTCACTTTTCAGCAAACCGAACGAACCTTTGGGAAATTGCCTTATCTTTAACAGAAGCACATCTTTTCATACTGTGGTTGAGAAATGTGTATGAAGTATGTATATGTATGTATATATATATATATATATATATAATTTTTTTTTTTATTTTTTTTTTTTTCGGATTTGGTGGTAGAACTGTAATCTATGAGCTGGTCTTGTGGTTTTTAAAAATAGTATTAAGAGCCCAAAAATAAGGGTGTGTCTGGAACGCTTCAAATTTACAGAGTAATTAAGACCTCAAGACTGAGACAACTGACAGGCAGCATCAAGACGGAGCCAAAGTACGGCAGCTGGCGTGAGAACACCCTAATGTCAGAATAAAGGTATAAAAAATTTAATAAAAACGGACATTAAAAAACAGTTTATTTAGCATGTGTCTGCTTGTTCAGGAAGCTGGCGCCTGAGCTCCAGAGGAAAGGGATATATGTGGGTTTGCGTGGGCGGAGATTTCTGTGTATCTCAGTGTAAGTGTTTTGAATCGAAGGCTGCGGGTTAGCCTTTGACTGTAGGGGTCGAGTTCACGGTCACAGAAGATCGAGATCTGGCTTCGCTTCTTTAATGACCTTGCTAATGACCTGAGGGGCCAGCAAGCAGCTCAGCCTAACTGCACTTAGCCTTTACTTGACCCGACTTGATCTGTTTGTTCAGAGGCTTTTTTGTGTGTCTTGTTTGTTTATCATCTTTTTAGCTTAATGACATAATGGCCCGCCTGTTTGGTTTCTATAATTTCGTGATATCGCGTGCACTCTGGAACAGGGCGGATAAGACAAGCAATGCTACCAAATCCGGTGCAAAAGATAAAAATTTTTTCCCTTGTAAAGATGTAGGCCAGGGGTAATCGGAACAAACTCCCATGGCCACACAGGGCTATTTAATTTTGAAAATGTGGCTTTTCCTGATGCAGTACGCGTTCATTATAGTCACATGTTAAATTTAGCAATTCTCTGAGGATGCCTCGGTAATCAAAGGGAAGCTTGGTTTGCTTGTATCTTTAGTACAGTGTTTCCTGCACAATTAAGGATAGTTTAAAAGCCTGCTATATCCCCTAATCTCGCACATAACATGGATCTCAGCATCAATTCATTTAAGTGATTTAATAGCTATGTTTACCACTTTGTTAATTTCAAAATCGCGCCATGTTATTCCTCAGGTTACGTTGCACACGACTGAATGACTGAATCACCTAGGGGGTATACATATTGGATAGATAAGGTCTTATGATTCCTGGGGTGAAAAAGGTTTCTGCTTTTGGACCAGACAGGTAACTTGACTACGAGAACAGAAAGGATGCTCCTCCTTCCACTGTATTGATTTTGTAAGTGTGTGTGTGTTGGTGCACAGGAGTGTGTGTGCATGCTCTGTCTGGTGGCGTCAGCATGTCTTAATCAGCTCCCTGTCTGGGGGCTCTATGGATCTCATTTCAGCCTTTTGCATCTTGGGTAACAGCACTCTCGTAGTCGGCTTGCTCCCTCTGGCCCCCGGCATCCTGTTCTGTATGACACAAAAGGAGGATGATGGACTTTAATTATTCGGATGGAAGCCACAGTAGGAACTGAGCGAGCCCAGAACCACACCTTTTAAAAAATAAATAGGAAGAAATTACGGTTTATCATTTTGTAGTTTTCTCCAAATGATTGTATTTGCACCCCAAGATTGCTCTGGGGTTGGGGAAATATTTGGCCTGCACAGGCCTTAGTCACTTTACCGGTAATATGCAATTATTTATGCCAGATCCATTTGCGGTTTCATCGTCTCTCTAAACCCCACTCCGATCGTTCAGACTTGCACTTAATGTTAACAGCACACTCCCCCATACACTCACACACGCACACACCCCTTCTTCCCTGCATGTCTGTCACTTCCTGTCTGAACAAGAATGGAATGATAAGAACTTCACACTGCCAGCGAGATCCCTGGGCCAGGGATTTTACAGAATTCTCTCTTTCCTACGGGTTAATTCAAAGTCTAGACTGGGTTTTAATGACTGTCGCAGCTGGCCCCCTCGGCCAAAACTGCATTGTAATGCCGAGAGCAGTGGGATCCCTGCCCCCAACCCTGTCCTGTATCTGCCTCTTTCCTCCCCCAGCAGCAGTGCAAGGCCCATGGTGGGGGTGGGTCGTCGTCCAGCCCCTAACAGCCCCTCTCCTCACAGGCCATTCGTGCTCTTTGTTGAGGCACAGTGAGGCCAGTCCCTCCTCATGTCTGCCTAATCTCCAAACAAAGGGCCAGTGTAAGGGCACCAATTATGTGTATCCAAGAGCATACTCATTTACACCCTGTTCAGTGCCTTTAGTTTCAATCAGATGCCATATTAGACACTTTGATTTGGCAGTCACAGTTGGGAATTGTGACATTTTCGCCGTGTCACCTCTTTTAGCTCGGTGAATTCAAAACCATTGTTTATAACCGAGACATTTCAGCAGCTTGCTATTTCGAGCTTATGCTCTATTTACTGTCTGTAGTCGTTATATGTTAAGAGATCATATGTTGACATGAGTTATTTGTAATGACGGGCAATTCAGTGATCTCATTGCCCTTGTTTACACCGTGGCTGACAAAAACAATTTTCTATCTGTTTGCCGGTTAGTGAGGTGTTCCTCAGGAAGGTGCTGTCCTCTGAGAGAGAGCTGGAGCTTTGCTGTGTGGTGTTTTTGACGAATATCACCACTGGACCTGACCACAGTCCATACCACAGGCCACATACAGACAGCACACATGGAGATGTGTTCATGCTCTTCAAAGCAATTCGTCCACTAGTGCACGCTATAACCATATACTACACCAGCGATGTACATTTGGTTGTCCACATAGTTGCCCTTTAAATCTCAGTTCAGTCAAAAGCAATTGTTTAAGATTCAGAGGAATGCAGTGGTAGCTCTTTCATTTTATTTATTTATTTCTGGTGATACGTGCACTGTTAAGGGTAATTGGACCGCAAGCCTGGGTTTCGATGAGGTCATGTTTCCTCAGTGCTTGTGCGTGCAGTTTTAATGGAATTTCACGCACCCAAACACAAGCATGCCAATATTTTAATCTTTAGTGAATATACACAGGAACAAAATTTCACTTAATGGTCGACCCTGCAGCCAAACACAGCCAAGTATGCCAATATTTTAATCTTTAGCAAAAAACAGAGACGCTGACGCACAAACATTACCAGACTAGATCACTGAGCTGTGCAGCTGCGTCTCAACTTTTTCTATACTATGGTAGAGGGCACTAGGTAGTACATACGGCTAGATACTGTAATGGTTATAAATATCGTGGCTGGACAGACCTTTTGGATTAGAGAGGTGGCGGATTCATCACAAGTCCCAGCTTGACTTGGACGACCCTTATACTTAACAAATGCAAAGAAATGTGAGATTAATGGAGATAAATCCAAAATGTTTTTTTTTTTTTTTTTTTTTTTATCTGTCAGAAAAAATAACTTAAGCAGACAGATCTAACGTTCTACTCGAGCATTTGATGTAAGAACAGTTACTCTGAATGTCTCTGTGACTGCATTTGACCAGTCAGTGCAGCTTGCATAGTACCTGAGCAAAAAGGGCAACCAAATTCTTCATGGGGGGAAAGGGGGGGGGGCATGGTGCCAGTGTGGGTAATTTGGCAAGCCTTGCCATGCTGCCTGATGGAAAAGCACTATATTAGTGCAATGATTGGGAGGAAATGGCACAGAGTTGTTTTTTTCCACTTTATCTGGGCCTGGTCACCCCTGTGCAATATTCAGGAAATTCCTGGTGCATGTGAACAGTTAACTTGGATCTGCTCCACTGCCAGTTACTGGCAGTACAGTTTTTATGCCTTAAAGAACACAGCCATTCAACAATCACTGTGTATACAGAGAGAGAGAGAGACACACGCACACACACACGCACACACACACGCACACCCGTTCCTCCCTCCATTGCTCACTCAGTCACTCACTCACTCACTTACTTACTCACTCATGTTCTTGCTTTCTCTCCCTCATTGTTTCTTTCAGTCGAGTATTATTGCCACGACTGTTAAAATATTCAGCACTGTCAAAGCTCTCAAATTAGGTGAGTCAACAACAATAGTAACAAACACTATCGCTTGTACACATATGAAAGGGTGTGGCCAGGCAGCTTCTGTGTCATGTCTTGTGCAATCCATGTGTGAGAAATGAAGTGGAAGTGCATTGAGTAAAATCAGTTTAAACCTTTCCAAGAGTCCAAAGTGTGAAACAAAAAAGAAACTAAACGAGAAGTGAGTACGTTTGTATGTGTGTGCCAAGGACAGGATCTACCAATATAAGTCTTGTACAAACATCAGAAGTTGAAGTGTGTTGACGGAGCAAAGCGAAGTAGGGATTATAGTTTAGCAGTCCTACAAAGGACTGTGGTGTAAAGTTCTTGGATTAACAGAAAAATCAGCTTTTTCCACTCCCAGGGTCATGTCACCGTTACAGATCCTGGTTTTCAAATCCTGTTATTTTTGAAAACCAGCACAATTTGTCCTAAGTGGCCTACCATTGTTGGTGGCTGAGCTCTGGGGCTGATAAGAGCAGGGTGTGAGTGAAGCGTGACAGGCAGGCCTACCCTCCCCCCAGCGATGACCTCAACCTCTCGTCTGAGCTGCCTCCGTGTGCCAGAGACGCCGGGGCCCCCCTCTAATCCCAGTCACTTTCAGTCAGCAATGACACTTAAAAATAGTTATAAAACGTGGCTTACGTGCCAGGACAATGGGACACGTCTGTTCGGATGCCCTTGAAAATCAAAGTTGCTTAATAGATCATCTACTTGAGAATAAATGCATGTTTAAGAAAAGAGGAAGTGGGATACTAAGACTTCTTTGTTTATGCCTTACTCTTTAATCCCGATTTGCGTTTGATTTTTAATCGTGTTTTTATTTTATTTATTTTTCTTTCGAGCTACTGTGCATAATGACGTATTGCTCCGTGCCATCAGCACTGTGCTGCAGTCTGTTTCAGCTCCACAGTCTGTTTGGATTCATCTGCAGTGGCGGATTCGGTTTCATGTTATGCAGCCCGGTGGTAAACTGGTGCCCGCGTTCATGGCCTCTGCTTGAACTAACAGTGACACCTTCTCAATTGCATGCAGTGTCGTATTGACTTTGCTCGCCCCCTGGTGGCACCAGACCTGCACCTGCAACCGGTCATGTACTGGGGTCCATGAGTTCATCACCTACATCTTCTCTCTATTTGTCTGAAGATATAAAAACTGTGCATTTGGGTTTTTGGACATATAATACAGGACAAAAGTTAACATGACTTTTAAAAGGTGTAGATTTTTACAACTACTGGAATATTGGAACAACATCGTAAAAATTATGAACTCACAAAATACTTGTATTATTGTTATTATTATTATTTGTAGTAGTAGTAGTAATAGTAGGGTGGTGGTGGTAATGATGATAATACTGAGAAGTGGAAATAGACATTAAAAAAAAAGTGCCACTTTTAAAAATATATATTTAATGCTCAGTCATGCTTGTATAGTTGGTTAAATAAAATCCAAAAAAGACAAAAATTCTCTGGGCTAAACAAAAGTCTAAAATTCTCTTTAGAAGTTCCATTTTAAAGATGCTTGCCTATAAATTATTGGGTATTAGGACTCAGAAATGCTGCATCAGCATTTTTCATGTTCAAATTTTCTAGGAGAAATGCAGTGGGTAATGGTTAGTTTGTGTTAATGGGTAATCGGTAATAGTTCATTTTGGGGTTTTCGCAGGTGTATGGTGCCAGACAAGCTATGATTAAATCGATTATGCTTTTTAAGCTGATTTTTAAGTATGCAACAGCTTCTCTGAATCAATTAAATTTTTTGTCTCTGCAGCTTTGAAGTGTAACTGTACCAACTGTGAAAAAAGTGGCTATGAGTGCGAGACAGATGGGGCCTGTATGGCCTCCACCTCCTACATTAAGGGCCAGGAGCAGCATGTGCGCATCTGTATCCCACGTGAGAGTCTAATCCCACCTGGTCAGCCCATCTACTGTCTGAGTGCGGAGGGAGTGCTCAACACGCACTGCTGCTACACAGACTACTGTAACAGCGTCGACCCACAGGTCCCTAATGGTGAGTTTCTCAGTAATTATTGCTTTGTTACTTGATTAAATGGTTGCTCTGTGGCACACCCTTTTTAACAACTATAGTCACTAACCAAGAGTTAATTCTCTTTTGCAGTGATCGGTAAGCATGACAGCTGGGGTCCAGTGGAGTTAGTAGCGGTCATAGCAGGACCAGTCTTTGTCTTCTGTCTCCTGCTGATCATCGGAGTCTTCCTGTTCCAGCACCACCAGAGGAACTACAACCACCGGCAGAGGCTAGATGTAGAAGATCCTTCATGTGATCACCTTTACCTAGCCAAAGACAAAACCCTGCAGGACCTCATATTTGACTTGTCAACCTCTGGCTCTGGGTCTGGTCAGTCCCACCGCATTTCTTCAGTCACATTTTCAGTGTGTTTGTACCAGAACATGCTTAAGTTCTGGTTTGCTACATGCTTCGCAGGTTTACCTCTGTTCGTGCAAAGGACCGTGGCAAGGACTATTGTTCTTCAAGAAATTATAGGAAAGGGCCGCTTCGGGGAGGTGTGGAGAGGGAAGTGGAGAGGAGGAGACGTGGCTGTGAAGATCTTCTCTTCCAGAGAGGAGCGCTCCTGGTTTAGAGAGGCTGAGATCTACCAGACCATAATGCTCCGGCACGAGAACATTTTAGGATTCATTGCAGCAGACAACAAGGGTAAGTGTTCAAGTGTTTGCATTTTGAAGATTCCTTCAAATGTGGCCTTTGTTTCACTGAAAGTGAAGGGTGCAGCAGTCTGTTTTATGAACCAGCATTTTTTGCGAGTTGGGTGTAGAGTCCAAAAGAGGAGATGGTACATGTAGAACCGGGTTATTGCAAGTAAATATATTTTTTAAAGATAAAATATATTAATAAAAAGTAAACATTTATTTAAAATTATAAAATAATAAAAGCAAGAAGATTTATGTGAAATGCACTCGATGAGAGACAGGTTTTTGTAAAAGCTCGGTAAGTGTTGCATTACGTTATCCAACCGCAGTTTAGCTCTGCAGGCCAGACTCTGGTTTTAGATTGGACTTCATGGTCTACAGAGTTTGGGGGGGGATTTCAGTGATTCTTTTGTGTGGCTATTCACGTATCACCACACTGACTGGTTAAACAAGAACAGGTTAGCTCAGCAGTATGACAGTTTTTTTGTTGTGTGTAAATTATGTAGGAGTCAAGTTTATGTTCTGAACAAAACTTCAGAAGCTTAAAACTTTTTTTGTTTGTTTGTCCCCCCCCCCTTTTTTTTCTCTTTATAACTTATCATGTAAAACATTGTATTTATTGTTATTTTTTATTTTGAAAAATAAGATTATTCCTAGTTTGTTCTGACTTCCCATTTGTCCTCATGTAGACAATGGCACCTGGACTCAGCTTTGGCTGGTATCAGACTATCATGAACACGGCTCTCTGTTTGACTACCTGAACCTCTACTCAGTCACCATCGAAGGCATGATCAAGTTGTCTCTTTCAGCCGCTAGTGGTCTTGCACACCTCCATATGGAGATCCTCGGCACACAGGGTAAAATGTCCACATGTTTGATTCTTTGTTAAGGTATTTTTTTGCTTTTGTTTGTTTTTAAACTGCACTATTTTTTTGTCCTAAAGGAAAGCCTGGAATTGCACACAGAGATCTCAAATCTAAAAACATCCTGGTAAAGAAAAATGGCACCTGCGCCATAGCAGACTTGGGGCTGGCTGTACGTCACGAGTCTGTCACTGATACTATTGACATCGCCCCTAATCAGAGGGTGGGCACCAAAAGGTACTGCTCCAGCTCTGTTTAAATGGTTGAAAATGTTTGGAAGGACACATTACAAATACTTTAATTTTAAAACTGCTTGTTTTTAAGATATATGGCCCCGGAGGTGCTGGATGAAACTATCAACATGAAGCATTTTGATTCATTTAAGTGTGCTGATATCTATGCATTAGGACTGGTGTACTGGGAGATAGCGAGACGGTGTAATGCTGGAGGTAAGATCACTAAAAGCACTAAAACTATGAACTAAAGCGCTTATTTTGTTGTCATTGCTAAAATCTGTCTTAACAATTGTGTTCTGTTTATGATTAAAGTAAGTGGTTTCCAGATGGTTCACCAGTACATGAGTCAATCATTATATTCGCAATAGATTAAGTTGTTTATATTTTAATTTTCTTTTGCGTATTGCTGATCGGTATAGGAGTGTATTAAAAATTTTTTTGGTTGTTTTTTTTTTCCTTCTCACATTGCAGATGTCGGTATTTGCAAGTTCCGATAATGGTTTTAGTCATCACTGACTGTAAATCATGACTTTGTTTTACCGTTGCTTTATTCCAACAGGCGTCCATGAGGAGTACCAGCTGCCTTACTACGACCTGGTGCCCTCTGACCCTTCCATTGAAGAGATGAGAAAGGTTGTGTGTGACCAGAGATTGCGACCCAATGTGCCCAATTGGTGGCAGAGCTATGAGGTATACACTCCGTTTAGCACCCCTTCATTCTAAGTATCGTTTAAAGGCTTTAAAATGTTGATCATAAGTGTGTGTGTTTTGTCTAGGCATTGAGGGTGATGGGGAAGATCATGCGCGAGTGCTGGTACGCTAACGGAGCAGCCAGACTCACAGCGCTGCGCATTAAGAAGACGCTCTCACAGCTCAGCGTGCAGGAGGATGTTAAGATGTGATGCACACGCGGGTTGCCGCTCTCCCAGAGACGGACACAGAGTGACCTGCCAGTTTCAGACACCGTTTTTATAAAGTCGTGACAGGGACTACCTCACCTTTTTAGCCAAAACTACTGAGCTTTAGGCCACTCCAGCTGTTCTTCAATCCCTCCATGGGATCCGGTCTGTTAGTGTCCGTATCCATCACATCGACTCTACACACTTCCACCGCATGGACATTTTTTTTTGTTTGTTTTCTTTCCAAGGCAAGATAAATTCATTAACTGTGACGCAACTGTTTTTTATTTTTGTTTGTTTTTAGTTTTTTTTTTTTTTTTTTAAACAATTTTGCCCTTGAAAATGAACTTTTGTGTATGAGCATGGATGTATATGCGGTCTTATTCTGTGTGTGTCTTTTAGCCCATACAGTATGTTGTATCTGAATCATAGCTTGTTCTAAACTGTGGTGGTGAGGTTGTGATTTCTGATTTTATCTGCCTTTGGCATAGAAAAAGGACAAAGTAAAGAATCTGATAGACTGTGACACTGTCAGCGAGGCCGGGTTGCAGTGTAGTTTTTCGCTGTCACACCGTTCAAGGAAATAAATTGTGTTTGAGGAGTTAAATGTAAATATCAGGTTGCTGAGAAAATGCTTGTATGAACATGAATTCAAGACTCGATTATTTAACTGATCAATATCGCGACCTAGACTTGCTGTACAAAAAGGCATGTTTCTTATACGCATTGAGATTTATGTGCGGTTGACTGTTTATCAGAGAGGTGGGTTTTTCCCCCCCAATTTTTTTTTTTTTTTTTTTTAATTTTTTTTTTACATATATAATGTAGCTGTTCAGGACACTGTGAGATTAATGCTCATTCAGGTTATGGCCATTAATTAATGATACTAAGATGATGTGTACAATATATAATGCTGTGCAGACATCAAATTTAGGGCAAGAAATGTAGCATAATTCATTCATACTTGGTTCAGTTTTGTTTGTTTTTATTTTTATTTCCCCTTTTCGAGCATGCTCTATACCCAACTGGTCTTCTATCAATAGGATTTTATGAACTGCACTATTGTACCTTTGGAGAAGTGGCAGAAAGTGACTGCTGTTCCACTTTCAGAAGCGTCCTGTAAATGGTTCATGTAAAAAATAATGCATTGATGTATCTGCTTATTTATAATGTAACATTTATAATCTACAACCTTCTATGATATTTTTTCATCATGTATTTTATAGATTTTAATTGAAGCCAATGGGAAGGTACTACTGACTGTTTAGTTCCTTGCATGAATGAAATTCTCAAAGCGTAGTTTTCTGTTTACTGTCCGAGTAACTTCCAGTTTTTCCAGTATTCCAGTATCTGACACACGGGTCTGCATAGTGTGTGGAAAACATTTAAAAAATTAACATTTTTCCGATGCGGTTTTGTAGAATTCTTTAAAAAGTATTGGAACAGAAATACAATGTGAGGTGTGTGTGTGTGAGAGACCTCCAGGGTTTTACCTTGGCTGTTTCGGGAGGACATACAAGATCTGTAATGGTTGATTTGAGCACAGTGGATGTATGCACAGTTTTGTTGTAAATCTTGATAAGTCAGGATACATTTTGTTTTGAGTACAGATAAAATCTTGCTTGGATTACTATACAGAGGAACACTGGTTAACATTGATATGACATTACAGCACTAATGTGAGGTTATGATTTATAACTCCCCACCCCCACAAAAAAAATCCCTACCGGATTTTCCTACCCATTTTACCAAAAAAAAGGAAGAAAAAAAAAACTACTGTAAAGAAAAAAGCTGTTAACATTTTCCTTAATCATATTGAATAATCTGACAATCCACAAGCATCCTCCGAGTCGAGCACTGGAATTTTTCTTTGGCTAACGTTGGGAAAAATGGACTTGTCATTGCCTCTTTTTTTTTTTTTTTTCTTTCTTTTTTTTTTTTTAGAACTTGTGTTTTCCTGTTTGATTGTGAGACATTCATACAGCAAATACTTCCTGAGACTTCTGACACTAGGAGGGATTTTACAGCAGATGTTAGTCAGGCCACTTACTGGAAGAATCTCACTGGTGTGTAGACTAACTGGCCTTGTTTGTTTTGTCACAATGACTGGATGCTGTAATTTAAACCATATGTTAAACCCATGCCTAATGCAAATTCTGTTGGGGGTTTGTTCAAGTTGTACATAATTAATACATTTTGTTTTTTTATCTTCATGTCTGTGTTTCTTTAATTACAAGATAAGATGCATACTTTGTTTCTAGTAGCATTTTACTTTCCATTTGGCGAAAAATTTGTATTAGGGAATGATGAATTCTTTAATATAGAAGATTGTAAAATGAAAGACTGTCCCTAACCTATAATCAAATTTAATAATTTATTATACAGTAAGTGTACATACTTTATATAATGGTCATAAAACAGCTTTATACAAATTTAGATGCAAATTTTGATACCGAGTGAGCAAACTAGAGATGGTGTAAGTAGATAACAGACGGGTCAAGTAAACAGTCAGCGAGAAGACGTGAAGAAATCTTAAAAGGAAACCAAACATCCCAACCTTGTTAGGGCAACAATGGCTATCATAAATTAATACCTTTTTATACTGATTAATACTTTTTAAACTGAAATTAATACCTTTTAAACTAACTATAAAATTAAACAGTTGTAAGTATTTAAAGGATGTTCAGTAAATAGTCCAGGGATAAGAAGAAAGCAGTATTTATTATTAAAGCAGCAGCTAAAATCTGTACTATTAAAATGAGCTTGGATGAATCTTAAACTGTTTTTGTCGAGTATGAGGTTGTGGTGTGTATGTGTACAGTATATACAGTGCTTTAAAAAAGTTTTTGCCCTTGCCTATTTTTTTTTTGTGCCATATTTAGGTTTCCATCTGGTAGATCTGCCATTAATCAAGCCTGAGTGTGGTAAGTGAAATTTAATTCAGCTTTCCAAAAACGAGGCACATGGGTTATTTCATAATTCTGTTTAATAATCTGAATAAAATCTGCAAAAAAACAAAAACAAAAAAAAACAGGTAATACTTTTTCACAGCACTGTACATAACACTGATTATCTTGTTTCAATGGCACCTGGAAGTGTTATATGTGGAATATGTTAAGCAATGAACATTGTTTCCCTGAAGCCGATATGGTGGAAGCAGAAAAAATGGGCAACCAGACAAACAAGGGCAGAGGAGCGGGTCAGAACAACTCCATCACTGCAGTGGTCTAAGGAAGGAAAAATTGCTGACAAGGTCATGGGCGGCCAAAGGCTCATTGATGCATGTGGGGAGTGAAGGCTGGCCGGTGGAGTCTGAAATAGAAGAGATAGTGTAGCTCAAATAGCTGAAAAGGTTAATGCTGGATAAAAAGGGGTGAGAAGACATCGTGCACTCAGTGAATGGGGTTGGATAGCCAGGCAGGATACCAATGCAGACCTGTTTCCCCCGCCAGAAACATGTGATTACAATGTGTGTGTGATGATCAGAACTGGACAATAGATCAGTGGAAGAAGGTGCCTGGTCAGATGTATCATGTTTGCTTCTAAGTCATGTATCCGGGGAAGAAAAGGTACCAGGATGCACAATGGGGCAAAAGGCAAGTGAGCAGAATCGGTGTGATGCTCTGAGCAACAGTCTGCTGGAAAACCCATTCATTCAAAGTCCTGGCATTCATGCGGATGTTATTTTGACACCACCCACCTAAACATTTTTGCTGGCCACGTACACCCCTTAATGAAAATTGAATCCCTGAAGGCATTGAACTCTTTTAACCTTCAGTCTCTCCAGATCTCAATCCAGTCAAACATCTGTGGAATGTGTTGGGGAAAAAAAACTAGTCTGATCCGTAGGTTGTCTCGGCTTTGCAACATGCAGGACTTAAAGCCATCTGCTGCTGGCGACCCG
The DNA here is from genome assembly GCF_024256425.1 of Clarias gariepinus. Taxonomy (NCBI): domain Eukaryota; kingdom Metazoa; phylum Chordata; class Actinopteri; order Siluriformes; family Clariidae; genus Clarias; species Clarias gariepinus. The sequence goes on from NC_071121.1 coordinate 6,988,890, forward strand.
GTGCAAGATACCACAGTATACCTTCAGAACTCTAGTGGAGTCCAGGGGTGTTTGTAGCAAATACAGTATTAGTCAGAAATATGTGTGAGAAAGATGGACATAGAAAAACAGTATACAGTGTATATGCAGATAATATACAGATTTATAGTCTATGAAATGTCCTATGAAGATATATATATATATATATATATATAGCGCATACTGAGAATCTGTAATTGGTGAAATGGTGCATTTAATTTGTAATTGCCAAAGTTGCAATAAATTCCTGGCTCTTTTATACAGTATCATAACTCTGATACAAAGTTGAACACTTTTTTTGGCAGTAAAGTGTATAATAGTAATAATATTAATAATTCTTCAAATCAATCCCACAACTAAAAAATGTAACTTGTTTTAAATTCTGGATGTTTTTTTTTTTTTATTCAATTAAGAATCCAAAACAAGTTTTTTTGTCTAAACAAAAACTTTTTAGAAACAGACTTCTTACAAACCCGAAGATCAAGATGAGATACTTGTGGTCTTCTAGCAAACAGTACGTTATACAGTATCTCCCAAATGTGAGTACACCCCTCTAATTTCAGATACCAAACACTTTGGTACATCTTCACGAAGATGAAACTTGAGTATACTGTGTTGTAGAATAGTCCATGTCTCACTCGTATAACAGTAAAGACTTACTGTCCTCTGAAAATAACTCAACGTAAAGCCATTATTGTCAAAGAAGCTGGCAACAAAAGTAAGTACACCCTAAGTGGTAACAGCTGTACATCTCTAACCATGCGAAGTCACATGTCCCATTTATCATGTTATCATGCTTGATGGAACCATATAACATTGTGTATCTTATATTATAGCATTTGAATTTGAGTAGAATAATCTCATTCAATTACTGGAACCACGTCCTGTGGTCTGATGAGACAAACTTGAAGATACTTGTTTACGTCAGATGGTGTCCAGCATGTGTGGTGAGGAGTATCAAGAAAATTGTCACTTGCCTACAGTTAAGCACAGTGGTGGTAGCAGCATGATGGTCTGGGGCTGGGAAACATGGATTCCAGCAAGGAACCGTGACATTCTGAACCAAAGCATGATGCCCTCCCTGAAAAACTGTCCCAAACGGCAGTTTTCCAACCTGATGACCCCAAAAACACCACCAAGATGACAACAGCCTTGCTGAGGAAGCTAAAGGTGATGAAGTGGCCAAGTATGTCTCCAGACCTGAACAATAAAGTGGTTGCTAATGCAAAACGTAGTTCAACTACCTTTAGAATCGGCAAACAGTAGCAGCTCCTGAACAGAATCGCAGAGAAACCAGGATGAAAAGGCTGTATTTAAAATGAGTTTTATTCTTCTTTACAAGAAATAAAGCAAAGACAAAGAAAACAGAATAGGGAAGGGTAACGGGCAGCGGTATATAAAGTGATGCAACCTCTGTCATCATCATCAAAAAAATATTTACAATTCAAAATTATATCCATACAAAACATGCCACATACAATAAAAATTTTTATTTATTCTCCTCAAAGTAGCTCTGCTGTACAGATGCAGCATCTTTTTTTTTTCTAAAAAGTAGGCTGGGCTTAAAAAAAAGCAATGCATTTTAAAATTAAATTAAATGATATATGCAGGGAGGGTTTAAATTAATATAGAACAAACTGGAAGGTAAGAGGTCCTACTAAACTCCAGTGAGTGTCTGCGAGATTTAAAAAGGTTCCCCAGTTCTGCATTTAGTCAAACATTTGTCTTGGGATTAATGACTGAATTATGGAATCATGGAAATCAAACCATACACTGTCTATACTGCCATTTCACAAGTGTTATACAAACATGTTCAGTTCTAGGGGGAGGGAAAATATGACACTCATCGTTTCATAAACAGTGTAATATAAGAAACCTTGCTTTAAAAAAATTATTTTTTTTTAATAAAAATCACTCGTAACCAATGACCAATTCTGGGACCAGGTTCAGTATTTCACAAGCAGTAGCATAAATAATATTAAAAGAAGAAATCTATGTGAACAATATTACATAAATACACATATGCTATGCACCATTCTACTACTCGTCTTCCAAGCATAAAGTATCATATCAAACATGAATTTTGTCTCAGCTTTCTCATTCACCTCAAACACTCTTCCCGATCATTGGTGAACACATGATAACCATCACTATTTTGTATGTCTGTATATGTTTAATAGCAAAAAATGCTAATAGAAAAACAAGTAAATGGAAAAAAAAAAAGACACTCTGAGTCATATACATATCAAGATATTACTTCGTTTTTCCATTTTACATATATTTATAGATATATACACATTTAATCTTTCTGATAAAATGATATCCAGTGGTTTATCTTATTCCATCGATTTTATTTCTCTAGAATTTTGATTTTATTCATTAAAAAGGGGTAGGATAAACAGCTTTTTGCCCCACCAATATATACATTTTGTACAAGTTGCATTACTTTTTAATATGAGGTCATACATCTGGGGAGGAAGGAACAAAGCACTATGCAGTTCATGGAGACTTTGTTCGGCTCCCTTCTCTGCAGATTAACTATTGTTTTTAAATTACTTTATTGTGAATGAAAAAAAACAAATGCCCTTTTTCTTAAAAAAAAAAAAAAAAAAAAAAAGTCTTTCTCAGCCTTCGCTTCAGCCTCACGAAAAAAAAAAAAAATAACAGTGCCAACAGCTCTCACACCGTATTACGGGTTATTATACAGCCTGCCTGCGCTCAGGCAGAGAAAGGCTCACTACAGTAAGTTTACAACAGTCCACTAAGTATTACAAAGACAAAGAGATATATGAAGAGTCGTTCGGAGTGAGAAGATGGAGATCTATAAAACATGGGGTATTTAAAATTAAAATGAAGAACATGACAAAAGGGGGAAAAAATAGTAGTCTTGCATCGTAAGTTACAATTTGTTAGTCAAGAGCCTCAGGCATCAATCTTTGTCAGTTGAGGGTTGTTGAATCGAACAGAGAGAAAGGAAAAGGGAAAAAAAAGAGCACCCTGCTTCAGTTGAATGTCATTCTGTTACTCAGTCTGTCTGGGTAAGAGTGGATTTGGTTGTGCGCTTACATATGAGGGAAAAAAAAAAAAAGAATGATTTCTAGCTGCAAATAGGCAGGTAATGGAAAGGAAAATGGCTACATGAGAACTACAGTCGTTTAGACTAGGTGGCCTTGTAGACTTAGACACCCATTTGGTTGTTGATTGCTCTGAATAATGCATGATCGTGCTGAAAGACTGTCGTAGAGGCTCTGTCGTTGTGTATTGTGGTAAGTTGCAAATGGCTCACTACTGTAACTAATAAGCAACACAGAGAGGAGCAAACCAGCTGCTGAAGTTTCCCTGCTTTAACCAAGAAAGGCGACTGCCATGAAAACTTTCCTCCCCTCGCCTTTGCACAGTAGCAATTAACAGTTTCATACAAAGCAGTCACTTTCCACAAACTCAATGAGGTAGACTGGGTCAACCAAACCCACCTTTAAACTCAATATAATAAAACTCTAAAATCTGGTGCCTTTTTTGAGCCACAGGTCAAATAGCATTTAAACTTTATATTATCGTACATCTTGTTCACAATAGGTACATAGTTCTGGTCTGAGCCACTCCAGGATTGTCTTGCCAATATCCATTTTGTCAATCTTCATTGCTGACTTGATGGGAGAGTGTTGTTCTGGGGTGACAAGGTGGTAGGAAGAGGAGGGGAAAAAAAAGAGGAGAAAAACAAAATCAATAAAAAAAAAAACCAACCAAACAATAAAAGATAGGTCCAAAGATAAAGTATTAGTTAATTTTTCAGTACTTGAATGGCTTTAATCAAACTTTCTTCACTGAGTTCTACCCTAAGTGTATTGATATGATACAAAGTCAGAAATTTTGGTAGATGTCGAGAGGATTGATTCCAGCCAGCTTATTGAAGAAGAACAGTAGAGGAAGTAGGAAGGAGGTGCTTTTGGCAGAGGCGAGTTTCAACAAGAAGATTCAAGCAAACAGTTGAGCTCATCAGAAAAACGAGTCGTAGCTTTGAATTTTATTCTCTTCAAAGCTTTGGCTCCTGATGGTACATATCAAAAGTCTTTTTTTTTTTTTTTTTTTCAGCTGATGGAGAGCAAACGTTTGCTCTCCCTCTTGTTTCAGGACAGCTTATGATCTGGGTAGTAATGTTAAAACGAGGCTTTGGCGCAGAAGTGTTCTGGCACCAGGGAGCGAAGGCATGTCTCGCACTTTCTCTCTCCCCGTTAGTTCATCCACTTTCGGCAATTCCAGGCTCCGCAATGGCAAGGGATCTTGTGCTGATCGTCCTCGAAGTCAAACTGATAGTCGTAGGTCAGCTATTGTTTCATCAGAGAGAGAAAGGGAAAAGGGAGCGCAAAAAAATAACAGATTTAGACATGGATCAATGCACAACATGTACAGTACTGTGAAAAAGTCTTTTGTCACCCGTCATTTCTTCACATTTTGTGTCTTAAGGAATAGTTCTCCAGGTTTCCTGAAGGCCTTTTTTGCCTATTATTTTTGGCAATTTTTCCTGTACCTGACCAATTTAGAGGAATGTTTGTTTGTTTAGCCACATAGTGACTTATGAATCAAGCAAGCATAAAAATCCATCTAACTTGAGGCATGAACCAGTGAAAAACAGGTGGAGATGATGACAGATGATCAGGCCGGTGATTAGTATACTGGTGATGTTGAATGGTTGGAACAGGTAAATGAGGTTGCTGCCGAGGTTATTACATAAACAAACTAGTTTTAAATTGCATCTTTAGTCTTTTACAGTAAAACATTTAAGTTAAATCTACATAATTTCATTCAATATAATGAAATAAGGGGTGGCTCAAGACTTTCTCCCACTATGTGATACAAATCATATAATAGAATTATTTTAGTCTACCGTGCATGATCCTTACCTCCTCACCCTTCGGAATTCTACGACTGGAAATGATGATGATCTTGTCTTCCTTGTCGAACGTCACAACTTCCGCAACACAGTTCGGTGCGCAGGAATGATTCACGTAGCTGAAACGGCGCACATAAAACATGGATGAATACAATAAAAGACTCAATAATCGCAAAATAGAACAACGCACTCACTGCGAGGGTCTTACCGAGCAGGGCCGCCAGTGAGGGTGGCATCTATTACATGCTCGTTATTAATGCGGAACATGTAGATCCCACGATTCTGATTGGGAACAATATTTCAAATGTCAGTAACTGCAAATGTTCTGAAAAGAAAAAAAAAAAAAGGGTCGTTTTAAAACTTTACAAACCTGCTCTTCGTAGATTTTTTCCCGTCGATTTGCCACCTCATTACGGATGATGGTACCGATGTACTCGATGACCATAGTGTGTTTTTCCAAGTCTTTAGCTGCATACAAGCCAAGTCCCTGGATACGAGAGCGAGCCAGGTACACATTGTTCTTCCATTCAGTTTTCAACCGCCTGTACTGTGAGGACTTGGAGTGAACAAACTGCTTGCTGTAGGGCGTGTTGATTTCTCCTGTAAACGTGCTCTGGTAGGCTTTGGACATACTTGTGCTATTCAGTGTATGGGGCCTACAGAAACAGGGAAAAAAAGGAAGCTTCATGTTAAGAGACATCCAGGAGACATCTTTCCTCTCCCATGAAAAGGCAAAACCACACACAATAGAAACTTTAATAACTGCTCATACGATGACCTTACCGTTTGCAGTGCGTGAGAATCTTGGGCTCAGAGCGGGCGCAACCAGTAGGATTAATCATAAGAGGAAGCTCCATGAGAGGATGGCGGCCATATCGGAATGTGTAATCCTGGCAGTTCTCCACTCCTGGAAGCTGTAGTAAAACGGTCGTTAAAGATGTTTTTCTTTGAAAGTGAATAACTTAATTTTAATTAATTACGATTATCAGTGTTGGAAATCATTTCATACCGACTCAGTGATGCGCATGACTGCATGGACAGTGAGTCCGTACATTTCCTCCCCCTTTACATGATCGGCAAAGAGCTTCAGCATGGCTGCTTCTTCACGCAGCTTGGCAACGTTCTGCACAATGTTGTTCCATATGCCTAATATTTAAAACAAGAACACGAGAACGAAATTTCTAAATTCAATCCATTGCAGCTCCAATAATTCACACTTAGACAGCAAACACAGTAAAGCTATTTACCGTCTGGACTGCTGTCCCGGAAGTGTAAATCTTCCTGTCCATGCTCCAGCACGCGCACTTCAAACAAGGGTTGGCCATCCTGCTCGCTGATGCGGCACCGGTAGCGACAACGTCGGTTTGGCACACGGGTGCTCCAGTAGATGCGCGTGGCCTCGTAACCTACAGGGAAGATGGCAGTAGGCGAATGGAAAGCAGCCATCTGCGAGGGGAGGAGTTGACCAACGGCATGGAAGATGAGCCCACCAACTCGGAAGAGGTGTATGCGATCGCCGCGCTGAAGGATGCTGGCAATCTGTTTCACTTCATCTCGCTCGATGTACACTCTCCGGAAGACGGCGAAGTTGCTGAGCTCCTCCTCACTAGGGCCTTTCAGCTTGTGCTGGGTGCACAGCATGGTTTTATCCTTGAAAAACATGCAGCGTGCTCGGATGGCGCAGGCAAAATGGTAGACGTTGGGGCAGCGGAGACGGTTACAGCTGTTGGTGGCACCGGTCTTCTGGCAGCATGCGCAGCGCGTGCGAAGTCCGCGTCGAAGGGCGACTTCTACATTGATGAGTGCACCACCCTGAGTCTCGTAGACTTCGGTAGACCACAGAGCACAGTTAAGATGCACCCACAGATCGACATCAATGTTAAGAAGACGAGCTGAACCATCGGTTGCTCCATCGCCTTCTTCATGGCAAAAGCAGCACTTGCGCTTATCACGTGGCAGCTTTTCTGGTCTGAGAGTGATACGCAGGCGCTCCATGAGCTCCGACACCTCTCGACTGTTCTCCTTCTTGGAGCTGCCCTTACGAATGGTGATGATCAAATGAAGGCGTTTCCAGCGCACACCTTTCCACTTCTTGATTTTGGGACGCATTTCATCATCCTCTGAGAAAGCTCTGCGCTGCTTAATGGGTTTGGGGGAGATCTCCATAATCAAAGACTCCTGAGATGCTGAGCCAGAGGCTGCAACAAGAGCGGACTCTTCAGATGGAGCGACCGGAGGGGCTAATACGATCTCCTCAGGCTCAGTCTTAACAGGGGCGCTCTGATCTGTTGTCAAAGGCTCACTTGGCGGCTCTGTTTTAATGGGAGCACTAGGGCTAGAAGAGGAGGGTGACTTGAGTTGAGCAGGAGGCTCTCGTTCAGGTTCTTGTTGAGCGGGAGGGTTAGACTGGGTGACGGGTTCAGGCTCAGCACAGATAGATGGTGGTGGTGGGAGTGGTAGTGGAGGAGGTGATGGTGGTGGAGGTGGTGAAGGTGAAGGTGGAGGAGATACCTCAACAGGAATGACAGGAAGATGGCGCACATCCAGGTCTGACACATTTGTCATGTAACAGTGCTGAGCTGGTCGATCCTCTTGCTCAGCATATTCCTAAAGGACGGAAAAGCCATTTTGGGGGGGATATTTATTATCAATCTAAAAAATTATGATTCTTCTATAGCTTTAAACTGAATGAATAACCAACCTGTTTAATCAAAGACAAAATGTCGACTTGCTTCTTCAGAGTACAGCCTGGCAAGGAAACATCAAACTGCTTAAGCCATTCCGCATCTTGGTTTGCAGATGGATCAGTCTTAACATACAGGGGTCCTAAAATAATTCAAATCATAATGGAAATAAAAAAATTAAAAAAAAGCATGTTTAAAACAGACCAAGTGTTAGCTAGCGTGCATTATATTACAATGCCCCAAAAATAGCGGTCACTGCCAGGCATTACAATTTCAGAAATATAATCTCTAAGCAAGAATGAAAACTGACATATTAACAGCATAAAGCTAATTTAGACAAAAAAAAAGAAAAGAAGGAAATTCTAATAATTTGCTTAACACTAGTTACCTGGGTTGGTGGATTCAGGTGTTTTTCCAGCACCAACACCACCTGCTCTACCAGGACTCCGGGGGAAAGCCACTTCATAGGACCCTGGCATACGCACCTTCAGTAGTTGGGCAACTGCCACCATCACAGAGTTCAGATTCTAAAGCGAAAACAAATGTTGCAGGTCAAAAGCAAGACAATAATCTTGTCTTTCAGATTTAAACAGTTTCTATCGTGTAAATACCTTGGCTGCAGCTGCAGAGAGTGTGAAGGTAACAGACACTTCGTTGCTTTTGGCCTTATCCCAGGGAGCAGATGAGGAACTAGCCTTTCCCTCCACTGCCTCAAATGGTTTGGATTCTACAAAACCTGGACATAATTGTGAAAAGATTAGATGACTTAATTATATTTGGACAGGACAACTGACTGTTTCAGGGGGGGAAAAAGCAATAATAATAGTCATAAAGCATACTAGGAATCGCAGAGCGTGGAATCATGGGAATAACAGGAGAAAGGGCTCTATGTTCCTCCTCTTCTTTAAGTTCTAAAAGGTGAGGAAAGCGTGATGTGTCGTCCCCAAACTGACTCTCAGGTGATGATGCAGGTACAATGGTGTCTGGAACATCACTGTCATCATCACTCTCCATCCTGAAAGTAATCCATTTACCACCGCAAGTTTACCATCATATGCAAGTCATACATTATTATGCAATGAGACCCATAAGATTCTTTTCTACTGCATACCTCACATCTTCATTCTGATTATGTGGAGGAGTGGGAAGAGCTGCTAGTATGTCGACACTCTTTACTTCCTCAGCAACGGAGTCTAAAGTGTACGGAAAAGATACTTTTAATGTAGTTTGATTCATGTCAACATAAAGCATTGCAACTTGATACGGGCATGAATGATCATTTTAGCTACCTGTGGCATCCTCTGAATTTCCCCTTTCTTTCTGCGGCTCTGCTAATTCCTCTACTGCAGTCACTCCATTCAAAAGCTTGTGCTGCACCGAAGGAGGTGGAGTTGGGGGAAGTGATGAAGGTGGTGTTGGAGGATTGCTGAGGTTATTCTAATTTGAGGAAAAAGTAAAACAAGCCAATAAAGCATCCAGCATGTAAATTTATCTTACAATCCAGCAGACTCAAAAATTACTAGCGGTCATATTTAGCAATTCATAGTAGTACGGAATAAGTTTGTACCTTGGTAAGGAGCTGGGAATAGTAGTCTGGAATATTGTCTATTACTGCATTTCCAAAAGAGCCTTTCAACTGTGTTTTGCCATTAGCTGGACTGCTGCCAAAAGGAGCAAACAAATCCAGACTAGCAGTAATAGAAGGCTCCATCAAAGGAAGAAGAGACAGTCCCTAAGAGGATTTAAGGAAGAAAAGCTGATTACTGAACACTGATCAAAGCTGGGGCAGTAAAGTGCTGCATAACAATTAGTGCTGCACAAAATAATGTAGTTTACTGACTATTGCAAAATTGGATTTGCAGCGCCAAAGCCTGGACCATTCACTTGATTACAAAATAAGTGGTGCAAACAATTTTTTTTTAATGCGCACTTCTTTTAAAATTTCACATATCTTACTATTTCCTCATCTTGATGTAGGTCTCAGAGGTCCCTGAACTTAACAGTTTTTTTCCATCCCCAAAATGCTCTCAATTACCAATTTTTAATTTTACTCATCCATTGCAAATGCTGTTCCAGGGCGTACGTAAATGAGCTACTGCCGAGCCACACCCAGAAAGATAACTGCAGAGCTAAGCAGATATACAAACTGAGCAGCAAGCCAAAAGATGCATCTTCTTAAAGGCAAATAATCTAACTGACGTGCTTAAGATCTAGAAAAAAATAATACATTAGAAATGGACAAGCAGGGATTTCCCCAAAACACACCGTTTTTGTTAAATAACTAAAAATGACTAAAAAGTACTCGAGTAGAAACATTTTTGTTTATATTGCGCAGCCATAATAACATTATTTCTCTTGCTTTCACAGTCCTTACTTGTTTAAGTTGCTTCATTATTGCTTCTGTTTTTCCAACCTCATCTTTTTTGTTCTTTTTGCGAGCACTTGCTCCCCGCTCTCCAGCCTTTGTAGTCCGCTTGGCTTTTGTTACAGGTGGTCTTTTAGTAATTGATTGGAGATCCTAGTCAAACAATGGATGAAAAGAGCCGAGATAAAGCGTTTATTTATGAACATATTACACCTCATACTAATGGACAACTATATGCATGTTTTTACCTCCATGTTACGTGGTGTCTCCTGAAGCTTTTGCTCCAACATTGCCAGCTTACTGTTAATATGTCCATTAATTTCATTGTGGATACCATCAGATGGCCTCGGTGATGGCAATTGTAGACTCTTGGTTCGAAGAAGTTTCTGCAGAAGTTCTGTTCTGGGATTTTGGCCCATTATGTCGTCTGGCAGATTTCCAGGGCCTGAGATATTACTGGTATTAATGGATTCACCAATGATTTCTCGCTTAATAGTTGCAGAAGAAGCTTCTCCACTATCTCCTGAGTCACAATTTACCTCTCGTGGTTCCTGTTTTATATTTTGCAGTGTAATTTTGCACACATCCCTTTCATTAGATACTTCACCATCAACAGCTCCCGAAACTGACTGCTGTGGCAAATTAGACACTAACTTAGGAGATGGGCCATTAAGGGGAATAGGAGTTATTGGCTTTTGGGGTCCTGGAACCAGGGGCTCAGACTTAAGGCCAGAGACTTCTTGTGGGGCCTTAGCTATAGGTGATCTTAATGGTGAGGCGGCTGTCGTTCCAGCATTACTAAACGGACTGTTTTTTCCAGCTCCACAATCTGATCTAGATGCGGGTGATGGGTGGTTAGAGAGAGAAGCAGTACCAAAATCATTTTTACTAAATGATGCTGGACTTGAGCCAGCTTCTTGAACAGAAGAGCCAGCTGAACCAACATGGGAAGGAGAAACCTGAAAGGGGCTAAGTGCTCTTACACCGAGACACTGCCCTTGACCTGGTGGAGTCTGGCGCATACCCATTATTTGTCTTTGCTGACCAGAATGAGGGCTACCAGGTGATCCCTGACCCATAAGTTGACGAGGAGACATTGGTCTAGCCATGTGACCTAGAGGTGTTGGACGAACCTGACTCATCATTGGTCTTGCCAAAGGTACGTGGCCTCTCAACATTTGATGCTGCTGCTGCATCATCATCTGCTGTTGTTGGGTGGTTGTGTTGTATTGAGGCGATACTCCTTGTGAAGTTTGTTGAGGGTGCAACGATGCAGCATTTTGAAATTGTGGAGCCATGACAGAGGGCTGTCCAATAACTCCTTGATGCTGTGAAGGTCCAACTGGTCCTTGCTTAGCAGCAAACCCATAAGGGTGTTGCTGCTGTGCCTCAAGCCCTGGCATTCTTGGACCAGCAGGTTGTGGGCCTCGAATTTGGCCCTGTGTCTGTCCCTGCAGTCTCAGCATCTGACCCTGCTGTTGAGCTTGCCGCTGAGCAATTATTGCCTGAATTTGCTGCAACTGTTGGTTAGGAGGTAGGTGCCGTAACTGAGGGTTCTGTGCAATTAAGGCTTGAATGTTAATAGGAGCTCGTATTTGTCCGGGGGGTGCACCGGCCCTTTGAGTCATCATTATTTGTTGATTTCTATTTAGCTGTTGTTGGGCCAATACATCTTGTTGCTGATTTGGATTACCAGGTATTACAGCCTGATTCTGTCCACTCTGTTGTGCTAGCATGCCCTGAATTTGTGCAGCATTTTGACCGCCTTGTTGTAGCTGCTGGGCAACATAACACATTTGTTGACCTTCCTGTTTCACTTGTTCCAAATTAACAGAGTTTTGCCGTTGTAAGGCAAGTTGCATCTGTTCTTGAGGTTGTAAACCAGTCTGCTGGTTATTCACATAGCTATGCTGTTGTGCTGAGCCAGCATTTTGTCCTGGTTGCTGCTGTGTTGCTTGCAGCTGTTGTGGAACCACATAAGCAACAGTTGCTGATTGCTGACTAACTGCCCCCTGAGGGTCTCCACTTGCCCCAGGTTGGATCTGGCCTGGTGTTGAAGATCCAGCTTGCTGGGGTGGGGTTTTGGGACTAAGAATTCCACCATCTTTAGGAGCTGGGCTCCTATCTTGAGAGAGGCCTGGAGCACCCTGCTGCAAAATGTCAACATTTCCTTGAACACCACTAGAAGGGGGTGTTCCCATTGTCCCTTGCTGTTCTGGTCCACCCATTTGTGTCAGTTGTCTCTGCTGTGGTATTTGCTGCTGTTGGAGCTGTACTAGATTCTTTGCTGTATTCTGTTGCTGTGAAATAAGCATACGCTGTGCCAAAATAGTCTGCTGAGCAGTTAGCTGGCCCTGTGGCCCTCTAAGCACATGTTGTTGTTCACTGGGAACTTGTTGCCCCATCAAACCCTGAGGTCTCTGCAGCTGCTGCACTGGTAGATTTCCAGCCACGGCTTGTTGGCCCGTCATCATATTTTGGTTCGGAGTCATTGGCTGGGCCATGATGTTTGATTGTGCTGGTCCAACTGCTTGGTTTCCCATCATGCCCTGAGGAATCTGCATAAGACCTTGTTGATGTTGCTGGGTAGACATTATTCCCGGTTGTATGTTTGGCTGCTGCTGCCCCATTACTGCATTGCTCATCAATGCTTGAGGTGCCTGGCCACCAATAGGTCCAGCCTGTTGACTCATAACAGACTGCTGGCTTTGATTTGCCACAGGTTGCTGTCCCATCATGAACTGCTGTTGCAGCTTTTGAACCATCTGCATCCTTTGCATCTGCCTTTCCTGGAGAACCCTTGGATCTGGTCCTTGTGCACCAGTCCCTTGTGGAAAAAATCCACCAGTGGGGCCAGGTGGCCCAGTGCCAAGTGCTCCAGGGTGAGGAGTTTGGCCAGCTGGAAATGGATGGACTTGTGGCATTCTAACTGGCATTCCCCCTTGTGGAATCCCTCCAGGTACTTGACCCATCATTGGCCCTCCTTGTTGACCCATTATCATCTGTCCTGGCATCTTAGAAAGCATGTGGGGTGCTTGGTTTGAGGGACCAGGTGCTAGCATGGAAGAGCCTTGCTGATGTTGCTGCTGCTTACTTCTGTATTCAGCAATCAGATTGGTGTGCTCCTTCTGCTGCTTACGTACCTACAAGAAAAAGAAAAAAAAAACATGGAAATCTAGAAAATAAACAACAGATGTATGAGATGACCAAATCAATTAGTATGAGAGAGAGGGCTCACCTGATCCAACTGTTTCTGGATTTTACTTTGCTCTTCAGTGACCAGTTTCAGCTTTTCAGCATCAGCTTCTGCAAATTCACGTCCTGCTTTCTTAGCTGTACGCTGCTTAGCACAAAGTGCTTTGCGAGATTTGCGATGTGCTCCTATCTGCTCCTCCAGAAATTTTAGCTGCATCTGTAGCAGCTGCTGAGTGTGTACAAGCCACTCTTCATATTGGTGCTGTTCAGCATCATCTATCGTGCAAAAGAAATTAAAATAATGAATTTTATATGTTGAAATTAATGCTTTAGCATAAGCAGACATATTTTTTTATTAAAAAAAACATACTAATGATGCCTTGGACAAATTGTGGAGGATTAGGTCGTGGCTGAACCTTGTCACTGCTTTCCCCTTCCTGAAATTTAAAGAATGCATGATAAATGATGAAACAACTTCTGAAATAATGAAATTTGTAACCAAGGGAAAAAAAAAGGACAATTCACCAACCTTAGATGGTCCAGATCCAATGACACCCTGAGCATCTGCATTTCCTGGTGCTGAAGCCAACCTTTGGGCCAAGAGAGATACCTGTTGTCTAAAAAGATAAAGTATAAATGTCAACCTTTGCTGTAGGAGGAAAATGGCAACATATTTTTTAACACCAAATTAACTAAAGATACCTATTAATGCCAGAAGGTACATTCATTGGGTCCTGAGTCAACACTCTTTTGATTCCTTTCAAAGCCACCATCTTGGCTTTAGCAATGGGATCCATGTCATCAGTCATAAATTTATCCAAATCTAAAAGGACATGACACCATGTTATGATCATGTAAATTGTATAAAATTCATACAAAGACTAGAAGATCCAGTGACTATTGCTTTACCTTTATCTGGGAAGAAGTTAGTAGGGACAGTTTGAGGTTTTGGATGATGCTGAGGTGGTGCTGCTTGCTGCTGTTGATCGAGAGCCGGGTGAATGCTGCCCGGCTGTGCAGCTCTTATCATGGCTTGTTGTTGCATCACTGCTGGATGTGCACTAAGCATCCTGTGTTGCTGCGGGGCTAATATATGAGGAGGCCTTGGTACCATTCCTGGTTGGCTCAGAAGACCCTGAGGCGGACGGTGATGGGGTAGTAAGATCTGGCCTGGTCCCCCAGAAGGCTGTTGCTGATTCTGAATATTGTGAAGGTGGCTGCCCAGTCCCCCTTGTAGAGCATTCAATTGTTGCTGTTGTTGCTGTTTTTGAAGTTCCTTCTTTTCATGCTCCAGTAGGTCCTGGATCAATAAAGGCAGTTCACTTGCTTCCAGTGAGCTTTCTACTTTGTCAAGATCAACTGCAGGTGAGTGCTGGTCACCCCCATCTGGCAGACAAAGTGTGTCTTCGGGTAGGTCTGGATGGGGTGTAGCTGGAGGAAAAGTCAGAGCATTAGCTTGGTTAGGGGGAGGAAATGGAGCACCACCCAAGCGGACAGTGCTTAATGAGGCAGATGAACTCTCTGACTCAGTTGAGATCTTGGACGGTGTTCCACTTAGAAGCAAAGAGACTGCTTCACCCATCTCATCTTTCACCGGAGTCTGCGCTGACTGTTGAGCACAAATTGAGCTTTTCTCTTCAAGCTTCACTGTGTTATTGGTATCTAAGGGCTCTACCTTGGGGGGAAGAGAAATGTTGGAAGGTGTGGAAGCCTCAGTCTTTAATGGTAGTGGTGTGGAAGCTGTGAGTGACTGCTTTGCAGTTATACTAACTTTAGGCTTTTCTTCCACCTTTGTGCCTGAACCCTCACCTTCTGCTTCAACAAGTCGTAACTGGTCAGAAAAAACATCCTTGGGGTCACCCTGATTAAGCTCAGGGTCAGTGTATGCAAGCAGGTCAAACTCATCACTGTTAAGCAGATCATCCAAATGTGGATCATTTGTTTCAAGATTGTCAAGGTTCCCCAAATCATCATCGCCTTTATCAGGATCCAAATCGAGTGCAAGATCATCCTCATCCTCAACTCCAGTTTCTGCTCCTGTTTCTCCAAGATCTTTGGCTGCAAAATGATCCTCAAGGTCGGCCTCTGGTAAGTCAACAGTTTCTTCTGCAGCACTGTTTTGAGAACTCTGACTCTGTTCAGAGTTGTTTTGAGACTGCAGTTGTGGTTGGGATGGAGGAATATTGGTTTGCTGTCTCATTAATTGGCCCAAATTAGCTTGAGGCAACCCAAGTCTGGGACCTTGCCCACCATTTCCCGGAGCAGCAAAAGAAGGGGGTAAGGATGCTGGAACAAACCCAGCAGGCACCTCCTGCTGTTGTATAAATGGTGGCCGTGGCTGAGATGGCCTTGGCAAAAACTGAGATGCCATTGGTAGTCTCTGGGCATTATGTTTTAATTCTATGAACTGGGGTGGGGGTCCTGACATGGAGTGTTGCATTGTCTCGGACCCGGTGCCTTGTGACACAGCAAGAGGATTAGGCATGCCTTGCATACTTAAAGGATTGTTTAAAGGCGCATTAAGATGATGCCTGGGTCCAATTTCCATCATGGTTGGTTGTGGGAGCCTCCGTGGTCCAGCAACCTGACCTTGCCACTGTGTGGGAAACGGTGGTCGAGGATACATCCCCTGGGTAACATTAGCACCAGCTTGCCTGTAGACAAATTTTAGATATCAAAATATCTTAATGATTCATGTCCTACTTATTAATCATGTTAATCATGCAGTTGAAATAGAACAGGTGATACAAAAGAAAATCACAAACCATACCTTAGCACATTTGGGTCCATGATACCAGGTGTTCCAGGAAGAGGAGGGGGAGGAGGAGGGTGGCCCAGCTTCTCATCTGCTGTTCCCATAGGTAGAGGTAGCTTGCCAGGAATGGCAACTTGAGAGACAGCTGCTCTGTCCTAATTGGCATATTATTTTTGCAAGACAATTAACCAGAGCAACTAATGATGCACATCAGTTCACTACATAAATTATATGCCATAAAGAATGTTATCTCTGTGATCATTATGTTTAAAAAAAATACCTGCGGATAAGGAGGTGGTGCTCGCTGGGATTTATCATGTTGAAAAACAGCCATTTCACCTTCTTGCCAGTTTGGAACATTGTTCATGGGAGCATTTGCATCCTTTTCTTGCCGAACTGAGCTCCTTTGCATTTTCTGTCTGAAAAATTCTCTGAGTCTCTGTTTCTATGGTAAAAATAGAGGGACATTGAAAAAGAGTTAATGATTAACTCCTTAATAAACAGATTTTTAATAAATAATTAACTTATTTTCTACCTCTATGAATTGATCATGTACCTGTCTGTGCTTTTCAAGCTCTGAAGGACTAAGACCAATAAGTGACTGGTCCTGTCCAGCTGAAAGGTCAGGCAGCTCTTGGGTGCTTGGTATAACTGGTAAATGATGTGTATCTTGATTTCCAACTGGTAATTGAGTCTTGGCATTTAAATCAGCAGCCATGGTTGGTGGCATAGATGCTGATTGCTGGAGTTGAACCTGAGCTTGCTGGGAACTGGTTACTTGTTTTGAACCCATTGCTTGTTGCTGGCTGATCTGAAGTGTATCCATGCTGGGGCTGCGGCTAAAACCAGGTGGTCCAGACGGTTTTCCACTTAGTGGATCTCCTACTGATGGTGAACAAGGAGTCTGCTGGTTGGACTGAGGCGACCCTCTAAAGGAAGCCTCTGTGATTGCAGAGGATGGGCGAGGAGGTTTGTGCAATGAGGTGAAAGGATCTCTGGACTGAGGTCGTGAGGGTGGCCGTGAGTGAGGGTCTGGAGACTGAAATCGTGGGGTAGCTGGTGACTGCGCAGAGTGTCCGTCATTAGAGAGTGCTCCTGGAGTAAGAGGAGAACTCCCCTGTGACTGAGGGCTAGAGGCAACTTTTGGATAAGATTCTTGTTGTATAGGCAGTCTCTGAAGCAAAGAGGATGAACCATCTCCTGATTGGGGGCGGGGTGTAAGAGGAGATTGGACACAGGAATCAGAAAAGGCAGAGGGAGACTGGCGATAGCTCTCGGGGGGATGGTTAGGAGATAGGCTAGGGGGAAGTGGAGCAGATGAGGTCCCAGCATCACCCTGATGCATGCGTGGCGTCATAGGAGCTTTGAACAGGCCATCGCCAGAGTCACACATCCCTGCGGGGGAATTTGTGCCTAGGCCAGCAGAAGAACGTGGAGAAGGGACACTCATGTCTGCCCTGTTTTGAAGCATACCTCCAGGCGAAGAAGCAACAGTAGAAGGGGATGAAGATGAAGCGTACTCCTGTCGGCCACGCACTGGGTCTCCATGGAGAGCTGTATGAGGTGGGGAGAACAAAGGAGGGTCTCCAGTCCCAACTGCTTTTGGTCGAGGACTCTCAGGTAGGCCAACAGGTTCCTGAGAGGCCTGTTGAGTTTGGGGTGGAAGTATCTGCTGCTGAGGTTTAAAGAACGGGTCAACCTGCTGAGCCTTGCGAGGCATTCCTGGCTGCATATCATGGGAACCAAGACTGGTCGGCCGTCCCTGAGGAGCACCCTGTTGGCCAGGTAAAGGGTAACCTGAGGAGGCCTGCAGAGGGCTAAAGGAAGGCTGTGAATAAGGTGTCGATGGTTGAGATTGACCATGCGGAGACTGAGATGGAGGCTTAGGAAAGGAGTCACCATGAACATCGGATGAACCTGAGGCCTTCAGAGATCCATCTGGAGAAAAAACTGAGGATGCTGTATCCGGGGTAAAGGGAAATGCACTCCCAGCAGAGCTTGGCTGAGAGGGAGTGGAAAGAGAGCCACAGGGTGGTGGAATTTGAAGGTGCAGACTGGGTCGTTCCCCTTTAATTCGTACTGGCTCAGTTTTAATAGGCCTTAACACTTGACTCTCTGCTTGCTATCAATAACAGAAGAGGAAAAAAATTAATAAATAATGGTTTCTCAGATTCTAAAAATGCTTTAAATTGAATGTAATTGTTAAAATTCTTACCTTCTGTGCTTTGCTAATTCTCTGAGCTGCCCTGTTATCTTTGGCCTTTTGCTGGAGGAGGGGAAAAAAAAATAATAAAAAAAATTTATATCAATACTAAATCTTGAGCTTATGTTGATGTTATGATACACATGTTGCGTATGTGCTGTATACATGTCTATGACCTTACCAAAAAGGGAACCTTTTCAGCTGCTGATACTTTTCTCCAGATCTTCATTATCTGCTTGCAGCGGCTTGCCCAATCTGTCAAATATTGTTAATATTTTTATAACAAATGTTTTTTTTTTTTTTATTCTGAATGCATTAACAATTAGTTTTAACATCATATTTAAAAAAAAAAAAAAAAAAAAAAAAAACTAACCAGGGTAGTCTTGCTTGAGATTAGGAAAATTTATGTTAGCATAAAGTACAGGAGAAATTGTAGATAGATTTCCAAGTTCTTCATCTTTTTCCCAGCGCTGTAAACTTCGTTGATTGTATGACAGGCCATCTCCTTCCTGTTCGGTAGGAGTTGGAGGTGTAGTCGGCGTGGCTGGAGTGGAAGGTGTTGCCCAAGGGCTTTCCTCATCCTGTTCTGGACTGAAAATTCCACCACGATCACTGGAAAACAAAAATATGTATTAAATAGTGTTCTAAAATGAAATATGGAATGTTTTGAAACAAACAAATATAATGTCCTGTCCTTACGGTGGATCAAAAAATGGGGACTGGGAGAGTCCTTGAAATGGCTCCATTATACTAGCCGAGGGCAGTGAGCCAGATGTGGAAGCACCTGCAAAAAAATGTAACCAATCAAGGTCAAGCTGCATTTAATGATATCAATAAATGGCAAATACAGATTATTACATGTGCATTCGGTTTAATCTTACCAGGAAGGTTTCTTAGAGACAAACCACTACGATTACTCTCCCCTTCTAGGACAGGCCTCATACTAGTTTGAATCGTGCCACTTAGAGTGCTTCCTTCAGAGGGTCCAAGGACCTTACGGAAGAACTGCTCAGAGTCTTGTTTTTCTGTCGCCTGTGGAAGACCTAAAAAAGAAGAAGAAGAAAAAAAAAGTTGAGAAAAAAAATAATGATGAAATTGTTCTAAACAAATATTTATAGAAATATTTAAGTGCAAGTTTTACCTCCATTTCTCTGTACGTTTGAGGCTGGGGTGTCACCTGAACTCTGATCACTGATAGAGGGTTGCTCACCTGCTCCTGCAATTACTGAAATGCAAATGCAATAAACTTAGTTATATTAAAAATTAAAACTAAAATATTAACATATTAAATATGAAGATATTCCATTATTTTAATTTAAGTTCTGAGCACTTCAAAGTTTCACAACTTACATTTCTCTCCTTGAGGCTTTAAGCCATCACCCTCTCGCCTGAGCTGCAGGGTTGCTTCAGGTATTCGGTTTTCAACCTCTACTACAACAAAGTACATGTAAATGTTAAATTTTATGTAAAGTTAAGGAATTTTTAAGAATTACCCTAACACTCACTAAAATTTCTTCTACATGGTGTCATACCCGATTCTGAAACTGTGGGTCTACAGCTAGGAGCAGGAAACGAGGGTCGTGGCATACCCTGACAATGTCTCTGCGCTGGAGGGGCCAGAAAAGCCCTTTTACTTAGGTCAAGCAATGTCTTTCCAAAAAAAGCTTCCTGTAGGTATGCAGGGAACATGTCTTCCAATTTGCTTTTTTTCCTCCCTCTACGTTTTTTGGCAAGTTCACCATCTCCTTCTGCTGCCTTAACATCAGGTGGATCCATGTCAGGATGAGGTCCTTTAAAAAATATATATATAAATAAATACATTAGGTCATGAACACCTCTGCCTAAACATAAATGCATGTGCATATACTTAGTCGAGAGCTAGATTCACTTGCCTTCTTCGAGTTTTGTTTCTGTTGCCTGTCCTTCAGACACACCGTCACCAGATGCAGACAGGCTCTTTCTCATCCGCGTGTGACATTTTCTTTGCCGGACCATGAAACCTCCAATGCCTACAAAAGGATCAACGAAGTCATTCAGCACTCATGTAACCCCGCCCTTTTGTGATGATGAAACAAATATCAGAGCGGCTGCAGTCACCTGGCCTGTACGGTTTCCGCTTCCGCTTCTTTCCTTCATCGGTTTCATCTGCTCCTTTAAGAACGTCACAGTCAGCTGTCCCCTCTATACCTCCATCTGCCCCAGGCTCCTTGTCTACACCACCATCACGATCTGGGCTGCCAGGAGCTTCCAGTTTAGCGTCGCACTCCATTGACTCAGCGCAGCCTAAAAATGCAGATTTAGGACAAAACTCATCATTTCATATTGGCAATAAGACATCGGTTTTGTTATCTTATCAAGAGGCAAGTCTAATATATACTGCCTGGCCAACAAAGTCACACACTCCAAAATTTAATTCCATCACCTTTAGCTTTGAACGCAGGACACAACATGATAGCTAGTTCATGTATGAAAATGATTCCTCATGCTTCCAGAACCATGCAAAATTTGAGTCCTGAAATGTACCAGGTGCCATCAGGAAAGAAGACTCTACTGATAACCTCATCATTAAGTACTTTCAGGTCGTCAGCCGACCAAGTGAAGCAACCCAGATCATAACACTGCCTCAAGTGTTCACATGCCTTCCTTCTTACTCTGACGCACACATCGCTCTGGAATGGGGTCAATCAGACCACATAACATTTTTCCATTGAAAAGTCCAATCTTTATGCTCCCTAGCAAACTGAAACCTTTTTGTTTTCCTCATTTATAGTTTTCTTATGGACATGCAGCTGTTTAATCCCAACCCTTTTGAGTTCTCATCACATTGTGTGTGAATGGAGAGTTTCTTACATTCACTAATAAACATAGCTATAGTTTAAACTGTTGATTTCTTTTAACCATGCAACTTTATTAAGTATTTAAGTGATCTCCAGTCATGATTTCCTTCCGACCACAATTCTTTGACAAAGTTGACGGTTCAACACCACCCTTCCAGGTTTTCATTGTGTGTTGGGTTCTTACCCCAGTTCTAATCATTCAGTCATTTTTCTTTGCCTAATGCAGCCCAAACAATTTGACACTTCTGCAATGGTGCCTTTTTTTTTTTTTAGGGCAGGCAGTGTATTACAACACAGACATATGTTTAACATAAACAGTCCCTCCAGAATTATTCCAGGTAGAAAGAATAAATGAGAGCAACTTCACTCTACAATCACAAAAATAATTAATGAGTGTTTAGCTTTCTCTAATTTAACAGGCAAAATATTTACTTGCTCTAAGATTTTGCGCTAACTGGTAAATTAGCTGATATCATCTAGTTGCGTTTACTTTTTTCAATTATTTTTTATCTTTTTTTTTTTAATTAAAAAATTACCTTTCCCCTCCTCTCCATCACCATCACCCTCTTTCAGCTCGCCATCAGGAGCTCCATCGATACATATGGTACCCAGTCGGGAACGCCGTTGTCTGCGTTTATGCAGCGGTGACATGGAGATACTACGCAGTAAAGACATTCCCGTCTCTGTAAGCCAGACACCCTCCAGGCGGTAGAACTGCGGCTCTGTAGAAGAAAGATTTGCAACAGGATTAGACATTCACACAGGATGACATAATGGCATCTACTCACCAGGATAAAATAAATGGGAAAAAAAAATGTATATACATCTTAAATCGGACATACCCGGCTCCTTTATTTTGAAAGCTGACATCATTGGTGATTGCACTGTAGGAATAGTGTAAAGGCAAGACAACACAATAGTAAGAACAAGAAGAACATTGCACAGTTCAAAGAAAAATTACTTTCCTCATAAAATCTTCATTAGAAACAAAACGACTCACCAACAGGTCTGGGAACATACGGAGTACAAGCTGTACAGGCAAAGCCCTCATCAGATGCTTGTTCGACCTCATCCTCAGTATAAAGGCTCTCGCATACAGCATGTACCCATCTACAAACAAAAGACGAATCTCAACTCAAATGTTCATTGTGTTGCAGCATAAAACATTTTCTCAGTCAGTCATGACTATGTACCTGTCACAGTGCTGGCACTGCAGAAGCAGTTCTTCTTCCATGAAGTTCTCATGACATACAGGGCATGTGACCAGACTGGCACAAGGGCCACAGTGGTTATAGTTATTCTGCCACTCGCAGTGAAACCCCGGTGAGCTGGCCCCACAGTGCATGCAGCACACACACCTACAAACAAACAGCATGGAAACAAAGCCGCTGATCTATTTATTCAAGGCTACACCAGCAGCAACAAAGCAATGCAAACACTTTCAGTGTTGGACAATCCAGTAGCCCAATGCTACTGTAACTGTACGTCAGTTTATCACTGCCTGGCAACTAACCCTGGATCATATTAGCTTTTTATACTAATCTGTCATGCATTTCTGGCTATAAAATATAAACATTTCACCCAATATTTACATTAAATCTGCTGGATATTATTATAACATGATATTACATATAGTGGTTAGAGCGGAAAGTAAACAGCATCAATATACTTTATGTGCACGCTTGCTACACAAACTGCTGCGTCCATAGTTCCCAGTGCATATACACAGGAGAATTCCCAAGCCCTGTGGACTAGATAAATTATTTATTATTTATCCTCTACTGTAAGCAAAAGGACCTGACAATAAAAGACAATGAAACCAAGACACCATGTTACATACCATTTGCACTTCCAGCCCCCCTTTGGCACTGTGTGCAGTGGTGGATCCAAGCAGTAGGTGTGATAGCTGACATCACAGTCATCACACAGCAGCAACCTTGCAGGATCAGAGGCCTTCCCACACACCTCACAAACGATACACTCAAGACAACGCCAACCTTTTCTTAGCATCATCTTGGTGATCTGCAGGCAGAATGGGGAAAATAAATCAGTTCTCAATATAAGCGCAAGCTGCAGCATAAAGTAAAAAAAAAAAACAACAACTGTCGCAATGGTGACATGCTTACCTTGCTGTTTACACAGTATGGATGGTAACACTGGGAGCACTGAGCACAAGCTAACAGCTGGCCCTCCACACCTCGCCCAAAACTGCCACATACTACACACATGTCCTAGAAAGCAGAGCGAGAGCAGAGCTTTGTTGATATTGTAAACCTTTAAGCCTCAGAAACATATAACGGACAAAACAAAGTCTCATTTTTTTTTACCTGCAAAAGAACGAATTTATCAGTGTTGGAGAAGAGCACCACTGTATTCTGCATTGTGTCATCCTCCTCCTCCTCATCCTCTTTGTTGATTCCAGTTTCTGTATTCATAGTTTGCTGTAAAGAGGACAAAAACGTCTCAGTTAGACTTGCAGATCAGTTGTGTAGATGACTTTGTTTTTTTTGTGTATAATAGTAATTTGTGGCTAAGCATGTGCCATGAAGATGTCTTACACAATTATTTTAGATCATCTGAAGCAGAGCCTATTTATTATAGCGCATTACCAAGAAAAAAAAAAAAAAATATATATATATATATATATATATATATATATTTATATAAATAATATATATATATATATATATATATATATATATATATATATATATATATATACACACACACACACACACACACACACACACACTCGGAGGGAAAGAGAGACGGAGACAAAGGGTGAGAGCTGTACTAGCTACGACTCAATAAATCTAAAGTAATAATTCAGCATTTTCCTTAAATTAAACCAAAGCATCATAAACAAGAAAGACACTCACTAAAAATGCATCGATGCAAGAGGCCATAGCTTTGAGGCGTGATCGTCCTCGTCCTCTACCGGTTCCTCCACCTCGGGGCCGCCTCCTTCCTGGGAATCCGCCGCCCCTGCCCTGCTGTATCGTCCATAAAAACAAACCAGAAATGCGTATTTTCATAAATGCAAAACTGTACTGGAGTATGCAAATGATGAAAGCAATAATATAGAGATATGCATGCATTCTACCTGTTTTACTCTGGAACGGCCTGGAGATCCTCTGCGCTTCAACTTCTCTCCGTCACACTTGAGAGCATCAAAGGGCAAAAACTCGTCACTTTCAGTGAGCAAAGAATCGGAGCGCGCCCGGCCTGCTGGCACAACACTATGGTCCATGGACAACAGCTGGGAGTCCACCTCTGCTGGTGAGCCTAGGAAGCCACTGCTACTCTCATCACCGTGGCTCATGTTGGACATCTCGTCCAAGAGCAGTTCTGACTTAATGCCGGTTTCCTGAGCATCACCCTCTTGCTTGGGGTCGTCTTCGGACTTACAGTGCGCCTCGTCCAACAGCTCTTCCTCGTCATCTTCATCCTCTGACTGACCTGCTCGGTCATCTGTGTCCGAGGCAGAGGGTTCCATGTGAGGAATGTGGGGAGGAGTCCTGTCCGACACCTCCTCGTTCTGCACCTCTGACCCTGCCTCTGAGGTTTCCATGGCGACAGACTCTGCCTCATCTAAAACAGCAGGAAGAGGGATCTGACGAGAAGGTGAGGAAGAGGAAGAAACTGGAGTCGGTTCCGTTACTGCGACGTCCATTTTACCGCTCGATTCCTTTCCCTCCTGTCCGCTGGCGTCCTCTTGTGGCTGAACATCTTCTGCATGGGGCTCTGCTACTTTAGGTTCGGCTTCCAGCGTAGTGTCTGTGACAGGGTTAGCGAGGCTGTCCGCTGTGGCCTGAGCTTTAGGTTCGTCCTCTATACTAACAGCATCTTCAGCAACAGGTTCGCTACAGCCGTGTGTGCCTCCGCTGTCACCGACACCTATTAAAATGAAGACAGATATCATCCAATATTATGAGGTAATGTCTGCCAACAAGATCCAACACCTGATAAATCACGTTATTAAATGCTGAAGTCCAAGGGCTGACTACTTTATTTCCCAGGCGTCATCATTTTTCACTACAACTGCCATGCTGAACCGATTCCATTAAACAGCGTTCTTGCAATCTGGTATCTAGCTGATTAAAAGATGTGTACTGCTCTCTCCAAGCACTCAAAATCGATGAACGTACAATCAATTGCATTTTGTTCTACACATAAAGCACTTCCACAGCACAGGCTTTGACCACTTTGACCCTAATCCGAGATTTCTAGCATAGATCTCAAATGTTTCTTTAGGAGAAGAAAATACATAATCGGTAAAATACATGCACGCTTGTTTAGTGATTACCTGAAACCCCGCCCACGGGGACCCGCTCCTCGGTAAAGTCCCGATGTGTCTCCTGTGGATCAGCAGAAACCAGAACGTTCTCTGGCTGTGATCCTTCTTCCGTAATGCTCTTGTGAACTTCTTTCATTTCGCCAACCTCAGCTTCTTTGTCTGAATTAAAAATAAAACACGATATTATACAGGAATGGATATAACTAGCTAAAATACTTGATTCCTGCAGAATCCAAGAACAATTTTAACACCCTTTGACACTTTAAAAAGTACATACCCAACTCCATGGGTTCCTCTGGATCTGTTCTTTCATCTGCCTGTTCAGATGATCTCTCCGTTACGGAGACAACAGTCTGTGCTTCTCTACAGATAATGCAGATGCATTTTTCGTCTGGAGGTTCTGAGACTTGGGCACACTCACTGTGTACCCACCTGTCATGAGAAATGACGTTTTAAACAACTCAGGAGCTAAATTTTATATTTTATTATAGTAGGAACATTTTGCTTCATGCAGAAGAAAGTAAAAAATAGAAATTATAGCAGACTAGTAATTAGCTAGTAACTAGTAACCTGTGTCTTCACTGCATAACACAAGGGACTTCAAAGTTAAATATTACTGTCTATACGAGACAGGCAAGCTGTCCTAAATGGTATAAGTATTTTGACTTTCACTCTAATCCAAAGTATATAAATGTATGGAGCTCCACCGGGGTCATGTGGTTTAAAAAAATAATAATAATAATAAACCGTAAGTGCAGATTACTAAAAGTGAGCGCGCGGATTAATGAACCAAAAAGCTCGTCCGCAAGAGGTTGATTGAGGACCACTGAGCTTCTACGAATTGCAAAAGTTGACATTGTTGCCATTTTTTAACCCCTTGAGCATTCAGTGCGCACATTTTTTTTTTTTACAACATGACCTTTGGGGGGCGCTGTACAAATGCGAGTTCAATAGGCAGAGCTTACTAAATGGACTACTGTGACAGATTTCTGTTTGGATTACTTCTTGGATGTTATTTCTCACAAACTTAAAGCAGCACCACGGTGACTAAAGTTTTTCCCATTGAGCAGATATTTTATTGTGAGCTGATCAATGAGACTTTTCCAATGACCCAAGTTAGGCACAATGGATGGGGATAAACAGTCACCACCCACATTTTTTTCAACTATAATCAACTACAATTTTTGTTTACAATTTCAAGACCTTAAACCTTCATAATTATTATTTATAAGTATTTTTTAAGGTTGTCATAACTTGAAAGTTTTATACCGTCATTGCTTTATTCTGACCACAAATAATTAAATGTAACCCTTTGCTTTATAGTAGTTTTCTTACTTACTCACTAAGAATGAAAAACCTCTGTAGATGGTTTACCCCTTAAATGTGTTCAAAGTATTGACGGCAGGCTGAGTAATTGTGAACACACCGATACGTACAGCTTCTAAAGCAGGTATGCGCTGCTTATGTATAACATGCGTGTTTCAAGACTGATGTAAGCATGTGTAACAAGTTGGTTTGAGACTAACTCGCTGGCAGAGTTTCGAGGAAAAGGTTGATCGGAGGCACAAC
The DNA here is from genome assembly GCF_024256425.1 of Clarias gariepinus. Taxonomy (NCBI): domain Eukaryota; kingdom Metazoa; phylum Chordata; class Actinopteri; order Siluriformes; family Clariidae; genus Clarias; species Clarias gariepinus. The sequence goes on from NC_071121.1 coordinate 7,015,704, forward strand.
TTTTGATAACATAACGCCAGTAAATGTTATGTTAATATGCGACATGTGAATCAGTGCATAAAATAATTGTGATTCAACCAACCCTGCCCCCCGCCCCCCGCATCTCTATTAGCTACGCTAAAATTTACACAGTCACACCAAAGCAATATTAAAATTTACCCACATTACAAAAATAAAAAAAGAAAAACGTTGCCAATCAAGTCAGACCCACTGTTTGAGATGGGGGTCTGGAGGAATGGACTCACCTGTGACAGATGGAACAGCGGTGTTGTAGTGTGACGGATGACTCGGTGACCTTACTGCAAACCCCACAGACAGATACACGCCGTCGCTGACAGCTTTCACAGAGTGTGTAGATCTCAAACCACTGTGCAGAGCTTGGGAGAGTAAGGCCTCGAGCTCCACAGTCATTACACACACGACACCGCTACAATGACAACATGCAGAAAAAACATTATTTTAATTGTTTTTAAACTAAATAAAGTCTCTTGATCAGATGCTTAGTTTGCAGCATTTTTATCAGGTGTAAAAACAAGCTGAACAGCAAGTGTGAAAGTCTGGACGGGTCAACAGTTTGACGCGTGAACACGCTCTTCTATTTTTATTTTGTGATTTCTTTTTTTTTTTTTTGTTACTTCTTAACTTTGTACATTTGCATCTTGCTCATTTTTAAGTATGTGTACTTTGAAATGTCAAACCCGGATGGAACTTACTTTGCACTTCCATGAGTCAGGGGGAACAGAGTCAATGGCTGGCTGCAAACAAAATGTGTGATAGCCCTTGTCACATGCATCACAGACCAGCATTTTGGTGTCTTCCCCCGGTTGCCTACACAAGACATATTTGATATATATGTTTAAGACATATTTTTTAACCAGTGAAACAACCTTAAATGTTTTTTAACATTAGAATGAACGCGGTCTCTAAAAAAAACATACCTGCAGGTTTGGCACACCTTACACTCTGGGCACTGCCATCCAGAGCGCTGGAGCGGTGAGGCGCTGATCTCAAGACACGCATCATGGTAGTGATGCCCACAGCCTGTGCAGTACAGTAACCTTTGCACATCGCCAGCAGAGTCGCATAACACACAGCGCGCCTCCTCTCCAGCTAAACCAAAAAAAAAAAAAAAAGGTAAAATAAAATATTTTTTAGACAGAATCCTAAATGTCATCCAATGTCCTTTTTCCTTAGCAGTGCTCCTTACCCATCTCTTCTGCCTGGTCTATGTGCTCGAGACAGAGAAGAGCCAACTGCTTCATGGACTGAAACGATCCGCTCGCAGCCGAACAAGGGAAGTGGTAGAACCGTGAGCAACCTGCAGCACGGCACCTGATGGTCGCACCCATTCTTTTACAATAATCACACGGCTGTACAACAGAAAAAAGGAAGAAAAAAAAAAAAACATTCAAGAGAACTTATCATATCACATTGCGTATCCTTGATGTGCAAATTGATTTTTTTAGTCCACCTGCTGTATCCCTGAGATGACCGCTTTATCCACGTTTATCAGCTCTTCTCCCTCGCCCCTTTGCACCCCTTCTGACCATACTGCACACCAGTGGTGAACACAACAGCTTCCTGTGTAACAAAATATATTACATATTAACATTACAGAAAAAACTATGAGATCATACTTTTAAAGAGGAATCAGCAACACTGGATAAAGACAGTTGATATTTAAATTCAACAGAGAAATAAATGCAAACCTCCCTCCCTTGTGCTTTCAGAAGCGCCGCCCACAAACTCACAGAAGCGATACTAATAACTGACCAATATTAATATAAAACTTCATCAAGCAGTAACGACCCTTTGGCGATTCGTTGGAATAGCGTTGTATGGCGCAGTCAGTGCCGCTTCCAATTTACAGAACCAGGGCTGTGTACAATCTTCTGATTTTCAGACCACAAGCAGATATTCACTTAATTTAATGAAAACTGAACAAGTTGTGAATCACTCACACCTCCTTTAATAAATACAAAAATAAAATTAATCTTGAACATACCTTTGTCATCAAAAAGAGACGCAGGACTGATGGGTTCAGAGAAGCCAATGGAAGACAGGTCATCATTTCCAGCTAATGGCAGTGAGGAGGTAGACGGCTCCAGATCGGGCCAAAGGGAAGAGGGCCCGAAACACCGGAGCTCCCTCTGTCCATGAAGACTTCTCTCAACACAGTTGCAAAGCGCACAAGCTCTGACAATCTCCCTGCACAGATAATGCAAGATTGATATAGTTGTCTGCTACAACAAAAAATTTAGGACATGCAGAAACCTAGGAAGATTCGATTCACAGTTCAAAGTTTGTTTGTGACATTCTGATCATTGAAGCCACACTCTGCATAACTTTTCAGACTCAAATAGCTTTTAAATGCAAAAACATAACATGGAATGGTAATAAAAGGCTTTACGCTGGTGCAATGGAAGGGTCCACAGTAGTGCCTGAGATGTCCTCTGCAGCAAAAGGGGCTTCTGATTCCCCCTGAGACGGGACGGTCTCGTTTGTAGAGGCACTGTCATCAGCTAGGAAGTAGAAATAGGTTAAAGTTACATGTTTAAAAATGTTGTCTTCACACTGTCCCTGGGAACAATATCTATGTAATCATTCAAAGAAAGCCATCAAATCACAAAATAACAGTTAAAAATCTTTTTTTTTTTTTAAATGCAGAAATTCTCACAGGTCAATTCAATAAGATGTATTTCACCGATGTTCAGTGCAAAGAAAAATCCAGAACAAAAATAAAACTGGCATCCGTGTCAAAAAAAAGTTTGATTTGTTGCTAACCTGCTTTTTCTGAATCATTTTCTTCGCAGTTTGACTTCTGCTCGTCCATTCCTTCTCCTGAAGATGATCTCCCTAAAAGAGACCTGAAGAGAGCACAGCTGCTATAAACCCTTCAAATATTCATACAAGACAAGTAAGTAAGCTTTGCATCTATTAGGTTTAACATAAAGTTAAGTAACATACACAGGTAGAAATCTGTAAAACTGACTGCTTTTTCAAAGACATGCAGCTTACAGATAAACACAATCAAAAAAAAAAAAGTTCCAAACTCTGCCTGGATCTGACAGGATTAAAGGAACCATGCATTGTACTAATACGCTGTTCATACCACATTGTAACAAGACAAAATACAAACCATTAAATCACATTCGCGTCTTCAACTCATCCTCTTAACTACCGAGCAGGAGCGACCGTCAGCTACACACGACAGCTAAGGATCTGTGTGTGTTTGCTCGTAAATGCGCTTTTATCCGCCAGTTAGCTACGGATTACAGTACATGTAGCTAGTTTAGCTTAGCTCGATTGCTAGCTTGCTAACCGGGCTTAACAAACTCTGCACAAAAATCCACTTCGCGCTCATAAACCCATAAATATAAAGCAACGATTGCACTGGGGTACGGTCGCTAAGCGAAACGTAGGGGCAATAAAATATTTATAACGCGTACATAATGATCACGTAATGCTACTTCCTTCATAGAAAACAACACTAAACGGAGATACACAAAGAAAACACAACTTCCGAGTGGTTCGCTTCCTGTGACGGTTCATAACCGCTCCGGGCTCAAACAAATCCGCTGATAGATAGTTCCGGCAAATCTACATGCAATGCAAGTCAAGTAAAAGTTCTGGATAAAACAAGCGTATAATAATAATAATAATGATTTGTAATTAGAAATATACATGACATTTTAGCTTCCCTATTAGATATTCGTTTTTATTTTTGTCCATTATGTCTGCACTCTAAATTTTATTAGAAATGTTCTAATGAAATTATGTAAGCTGTTACTAATGCAGATTTTTAAGTAGCTATTAACACAATGTTTTTTGTGATTTAAATTTTATATATATATATATATATATATATATATATATATATATATATAATTATTATTATTATTATTATAAGTATATTAAAAAATAGACTTTTTTTTTTATTCGAATTCCTGACATTTATGAATGTTCATGATAATGAATATTAATATAAACACTTAAAACTCAAGCGGCACAGACCACTCACTCATTATCTTTACTGTTTTATCCTGTTTACAGGATCACAGGGGTCTGAAGCATATCCCAGAAGACTTAGGGCACAAGCCAGGGTACACTCTGGATGAGATGCCAATCCTTTGCACACACATACGCTCATTAACACACTACGAGCAATTTGGAAATGGCAATTAGTCTACATGTTTTTGGACTGTGGAAGAAAAACAGATTGCGCAGAGAAAACTACCCAAGCATGGCGAAAACATGCAAACTCCATGCACACTAACCCGGGACTCAAACCTGGTCCCTGGTTGTGCACGGCAACATACTATACAGTATGGAAGCTTTGTCGGTGTGAGTTATTGGGGAGGCTTCAGATATCGAAATGTGCATTAGGATTTTCAGATATTTCAGGTATATACTGTATGTAAAGTTATCATTACTTTTATAACCTAATTTTTACCACTATCAGAATATGAGACTAATGTTGCAAAAAATGCAGAACTCCAAATGTTTGGTCACAGAAACAAACGAAAACACCCAGAAAAACATGTGATTGTGTATCTGTGTATTTCTTTGTATGTGTGACCTATTTTTTAAGTCATGTTTGTATTGTTGGTTAAAGTGAAATAAAATTTTGTTCATATTGCCTATATTGTGCTGAAAAAGAAATACTGAGCCTTATATATGTTCATACAAAAAAAAAGTTTATACAAAACAAAATTTTCTTAAACAGCAAATAAAGGCTTATATTAATGTGTTTCTTCTAGGAATATAATATCAAGCCTATATTAAGATTAGAAAGATGATCTTCAGAGTCTAACTATAAGGATAAAACATGGATTAAAAGCATGAGATGCTGTTTAGTAATAAATGAAACAAGTAAGCACTGGCAAATTACAGTGGAGGCTTATAAGAAAAATATTCCACAACAGAGTAGACAGAATGGCGTCCTACAGCCAGATGCAAAGCTCTAGTTTTTATTGTTTATTTCTTATGTCATTTCTTTGTGGGTTGAATTTTGGCAAGTATGTCTACTCGCAATATATCAAAATAAAACGTGCAATGATGCTGTCTGCGCCAAGTTAAACAAACAAAAAAAAAAAACATTCACTCTTATTGCCAATACCGTTAAAAACGTTATTCCCCCACATCCCTTGTTTTACATGTGTTTCCTCCTATGACAACACACAGTTGGGTAAAGGAAACTGCACTGGTTAAGACGTTTAAACTTCTCTCTCCCTCACACTGTATTTCAGACCCGACACTTTATTTTAACCAACATTACGAAAAGCCCTGTTGATCACAACCAATGAACACTAATACTCTCTATATGAAGCATCATTGGTTATTATGGCTGAAGGTGTGCACCTTGCCTGGGATAGTTGCCTGGGATAGGTTCCAGGCCCCCTGTGTCCCTGTACGCAGGATAAAGCGATATAGATAATGAGCGATAAAAAGACCTGATTACAATACAGCCCTACACGAGGAGATGTGATCTCTGCTAGGGAATGTAAATAAAATGTATTTCCTGCACCTTGCACATGCATATGTGCTACCCAGTGTACATAAAAAAATACACCTAGAAGTGATTAAAAAGATCTTTTTGAAAGAAAAAAAATAATTACTAGCTATGCCAACTAGCAGGTTTATATTATTATTACATACTAGACCAATACATTAATGCACAGCTGTGAGACCTGAGCTTAACTATCAGAATCAGACAGGTCTGCTCTGTTTTAATATAGATTCTGAAAATTAACACTTTTATATTCAGGATGGATGATTAAATTTACACAACACCATCATTTAGAACGTCTCTGCTTTGTAAACAACATGCACTTTGAGCAAACAGAAAATGTACACCGATCATCCATAACATTATGACCACTTGCCTAATATTGAGTAGCACCCACTGCCCCTTTGGCACCAACTTTCTATCACAACCAGCATTAACCTTTTCATCAACTTGATCTACTCTAGCACTTCTATTATATCGGACTACACCTTCCGTGTGCATCAGTAAGCCTTGGCCACCCATGACCCTGTCACCAGTTCAGCAGTTTTCCTTCCTTGGATTACTTCTGGTATTACCTGATCACTACAGACCTGGAACATCTCACAAGAGCTGCAGTTTTGGGGTTGCTCTGACCCAATTGTATAGCCGTTACAATTTGGCACTTCTCACACTATGTTCAATATCTCGTTACAATGGCAGCTGGAAGTGAGTAGGGAGCAAGTAAACCCTTTTTCCTGAAATTTATGTATTGTAAGCAGGGGGGAAAGGGAAAGCATAAGGATTTGAGTGACTTTGACTAGGGCGAAACTGAAATATGGAGAAGTGGACTGTGTCAGAGCCAGAGTCCAAAACTCTTGTGTTAAAAACTCAGCACTTGTGGGATGCAGTTCCATGCACATGGGAGTGAAGGCTGGCCCGTGTAGTCACTTCCAGTAGAAGAGCTACTGTAACTTAAACTGATGAAAGGATTGATGCTGGTTGTGACTGAAATATGTCAGAACACACAGTGCATCACTGTTATGGTGGCAAAAAGTGTGACCTACTCAATAGTAGGCAGGTGGTCATAATGTTATGGCTGATCAGTGTAAGTACGCAGGCTAAACATGGCTAGCTCTCCTAAACCAAAATAATGAGTCAGTGGAGTGCTAGGGAAGTATGCAACACACACACACACACACAGCAGAGAAAGTTCCTCTAACTAGCGACGCATATGACTACAAGAGCATTGACTATGATATTAAACTGATAAGTTTGTTAAGTTTAAAAAGTAAACAAATCATAACGAACCCAGGGTGTTTAATAACCTAGTTGTATTTAGCTTTAAAGCAAATTGTGTCAGGAAAACATTCAACACCAACTCACTTATCACCTGTAAATGCACCTAAACGGAGTGTGTGTGGATGTAGATGTGGACAATGGCTAGTTAGCTAGTTAGTTAGCAAACAAACTTTACGTGTCAAGTTTCCAAAGCAGTATGTTTAGCAAACCAGTTCAACCGTCAGTAAACCAGGCCAAAGTTGACCACAAACAGTGTCATAGGAAGACTCAGTGAGGTGAAAACAAGCTAACTGCTAGCTAAAGATAACTTACTATTTGAACTTTGCTAGCTAAGCTAAACACCAAGGACACCCACTGTTCGTGCATCGTTGCTAGGTGTAGAAAGAAAGTAAATGCGATTTGTTTCGAGTCTTAAAACATTCACACACACGACATAGCTGGCTAAGATGTGAGTTAGGTTTGTAAACTTTAAAAATAAACAAGAAGCTAGCTAGCAAGCTAGCACTTGATGCTTAGGCTGGTTCGTAGACTAAACTCAGGTACGAGGTGAGGTTAACTACTTACACTACTAAGGTGCACCACTTCACCATGCTAGCAACCAAACTAGCAAACAAAACATAAAGCACAAGCTTTAAGAGTTGGACTCACCTCACAGAACGTCCTTATACATGATCAGAAAGCCATACGGACACAAATCCGTGTGTGTTGGTTTCATTTCATAAAGCTGAGCAAGCTGTGTGTGTGAACAGCCTGTGTGTGTTGTGGTGCAGATTGAGGGGGGAAGGAAGTGCCTGAAGCCCTTGGCTGCTTTGCTCTAGCTGTAACGCCTGCTAACTTGATCATGTATTAGCTAGCGTACAAAAATGGCTAACCAAATTAATCATAGTATTACTAGATAGACCGACAAGCAGACTTTTGGGAGAAACTCCAATCTATTCGGATGGGAGTGTAGTTCCTAGTTTGAATGCTTCTTTGCTAATTTGAAGGCGTTTCAAAGCTGAACTGCGTAGTTGCCTTTTCGCTTTTCCTGTCTGTGTTTAATAAAGCCTGATAGACTCTTTAAGTTTATTTGTTTTTAAATTTTTATGTTTTTTTCGACGGTTATTATTTTTTTTTCTAATTTGGGTTTGTTGGTAATATTTGTTGTCCATCTCTCATTATGTGAGCTAATGTTGTTGTTTGAGCTTTGTTATCGTTTGGAAATCGTTTTCACCGCCATGTCCATTTTAATCAGTCTCACCTCGAAGCGATGGTCACACTTGGCTCAACCCAGAATTATCATTTTATTTTTATATTTTTGTTTTGTATTGTTTGCTTTAAATCTTTCTTAGGATGTGAGACGGGTGTGAGACACTCCATGGCTCAGTACAAATTGAATTGCAGCCATTTTCCATCCAGCAAATATTGTTTACGGTCAATAATCATGATGGCGCACTGGCTTTCACTGAGTGATACACACATTTCCCTTCCATATTAATTCCTAAATGAAAAGGCAAAACCATAACCTTATAACCTGTTCACATTTTACATGAGATTACTGCTCACTGGCCATACTGACTTTGAGAAGCTGAGACAGAAACTTTTGTTAACTAACCTTGCATACACACACATTTATCATATATTAGGGTTTTGTTCCCAACTATGATTTTGTTCATTTTAGTGTGTTTCTTTCTATTATTATTTTTATTATTATTATTCCCAGCGCTAACATACCCTCTTTATCTTAAGGATTAGATGGATTTAATGTGTTGGAAGGAGGGAAACAGGTGGTTCTTTACGACTAGGTTTGGGAACCTGCTTCAACCAGGTGTAAATGCATGGAAGACATAAAAATAATATTACCCATGAGCACTGGTGGTTCAATGGTAGGTTTCCCGTTAGTCACTGGGTGGGTTCGATTTCTACCCAATGCCTAAACCCGAGCCACTGGTTGCAATGTCGGTCTTAAGCCCGGGTAAAATGGGAGGGTTGTATCAGGAAGGGTATCTGGCATAAAACCTGTGCCAAGTTGTTGTGCAGATCAGATAGATCCCCTGGCGACTTCTCGATGGGAGCAGCCGAAGGACTAATAACATGGTGGCAATAGGGGCATCTGGCATAAAAACCTGTGTCAAGTTTTGTGCGGATCGGATGGTCCACCCATCGAAGGAAGCAGCCGAAGGACTAACAACAACATGGAGGTACTATCACCAGATGCCCTGATGTCAAATTATCAATTAGTTTTCTTTTTGTGGGAAAAAAAAAAAGCATCTGGTCATCTTCAATACCGCTTACCCTGCACAAGATAGCGGTGCTGCCTGTTGACCTATCCCAGGAGACTTTGGGCATTAGTCAGGGTGCACCCTTGACAGGGTGCCAGTCCATCAAAAGGCACACATGCACACACACACAATACGGGCAATTTCAGAACACCAATTAGCCTAATTTGCATGTCTTTGGACTGTGGGAGGAAACCCACCAAGCATGGGGACAACACGCAAACTCCACACACACAAACCTGAGGCAGAAATCAAACCCTAAACCCTTGAGGTGCGAGGCCACAGTGCTAATCCTTATGCCATCATACTGCCGTCTCAGGTCAGTAAGGGCCCCTCTAAAATACATTCATTCATCTAACTTTAGTAGCTGCTATATCCTGTTTTTGGGTTTAGTGGACCTGGAGCCTGTAGCAGCAAAACTGTATGGAACACCACGTCCTACCCAGGCCATCATGCGCACACGCACACGCACACTGATACCTATGGACAATTTTAAACCACTTTTTTAATTTACTTACCGACATGTTTTCGGCATGGGGATACAGGAAGAACAACTGAAAGAGCATGGTCAGTAAATACAGCTCAACCCTTGAGATTTGAGGTGGTAATTCTACCCAGTACACCACATGCTGCCTAAATGACCTTTGGAATATTAATTTGAATCAGGGGTATGGTAGATGTACGTTTTTTTTTTCTTTTTTAATCAAGAAAGTAAGCCAAACCCAAAACAATGTAATGTTGCAAAAAAACTAATCTTTTTTAGCTACACTAAAATAGAAAAAGTAAAAAATTAAGGAAAGCTTTTGGTGGACTCTGGGACTTGTTCTATTATCTTAAATTTATGTAAAAGTATAAATTACAGCGAATGCTCAGTTGTATATATGCTGGATGCATTAATGTTAAACCTTTTTTTTTTTTAATGTATCAGAACCGATGTTACATGAAGAGATGATTTTTCTACCTCAGTGCAACAGTTGTGATTGTTCTGGGTTCAAAAGACTATTGACTTCAGATGACCCTAATGAAAAAAGTAGAGTAGTTTAAGTCTGATTTTATTAGATGGTTTTTTGTTATTTAAAAGCCTTCTTAAGTATGAAACAAAATATAAAATATAAAATTGTATAAAAGGAAAAATGCCTTTTGATATAGACTTTTGAAAACAGATCAACGAATGATGCTGTATCTATTCTTTAATTAAATATCCCCTAAATAAATATGGTAATGTAATTCATAATTTTTTTTTTTCATGGTTTGTATATATATAAAATATATATATAGGCTCTTAACCAAAGTCAATAACTATTTATCACCTTAAATTATTACCACTTAATTATTTGCATATACTTGTTACGCACAGACGTCTATACAGGGACAAGTAAAACTCATACACTCCGTTGTTCAGGAATTTATTTAATCATGAAGGCTACTTTCCCTGAAAAGTAACTGGTTAGAAAAGGTAACTGAGGATGTGGTTTCCTGATGCAGTGTCTCCTATTGGCCATAAGCAGATAAATCACAAAAATATCTTAGGTGGATTTGTGCCCAGCTGCAGCCTCCATCAACAAGATAATCCTCCTTATACATATTTCTACAGCTGTTCTAAATACTAGAACAAGAAGTACAGGTTTAAAAACCTTATGCATTTTGCTTTTTTTCTGAAGTTTCTAAACTCTGTTAGTATGTATGTTTCAGATTAAAAAAAAAAAGGTTTTCCTTACTCACTACATTTTTATTTACATCCCCATCTTGGTGACAGTTGTGTTCCAAGGAGATGCTTAAAAAGAATTTTGAATGCCGTCTAATCTGATTTAGATGCTGAACCCATTGGTATTTGTTTTCATTGACAGAGACCTTTAGATTTTATTATTTAAAGGTCATCTATGAATAACATATAACACTGTAGCTCTTGTTGCTTGTAATTCAGCTTTGTAAAGGGCCACTTTAATTTTTTATGGGGTATATTACTAAAGAAAAATTTAGGACTTTAATTAAGCGTTATATTGTGCTTGTAAGTTTTTATTTTTAAAAAAGTGTAAAAAAAAAACAAAACTGTTTGCTGTTCGGTGAAGTTTTAACATTATGTAACCGATTGTCTGAACACTTATAAACCACTGATTTAGGCTTCAAGCTCAGTTACATAATTAGCACATCTAAAATGTTTAATAATCATGTTAAATCTTTCATTAACAGGTTATAAGCAGGGATTAGGTTGAGGTGCCTTGTAACAGTGCAAATTGTCCACAAGGGGGTGCAAAATTCTTCAATTCATTCATTCATTCATTCATTCTTCTATATCACCCATCCTGTACAGGGTCGCAGTGGGCCTAGAGCTTATCCCAGGAACCACAGGTCACGAGGGGGGATGCCGATTCATTACAGGGCACACACACCGACAAATATACTACGGGCAATTTTGAAATGGCAATTAATCTGCATGTATTTGGACTGAGGGAGAGAACTGGGGTACCCAGTGGAAACCCAAGAAGCACAGGGAGAACATGCAAACTCCACGCACACAGAGCCAACACGGTAATTAAACCTTCGACCCTGGAGAAGCGGGGCTACAGTACTACTAATATTTTCATTAGGATGAGTTTGTGTCCAAAAGAACAGAAATAATATTTTAAAGATGATTAACATTTTTAAAGAAAAAAGAAAAAATTGCAACTTGTGGTAACCTAGCCCTTGTTAAGTCTTTTAAATACAAAGTTGACAATGCAGAACATGATCCTGGAAATGAATGGAGACAAATAAAGAGACAAATTAGACAGATGCTTAAAAATATCCATCATTTTACCATATTATCTTTTTAAATATATCAACCATCAAAAATGCCCATTTCATTTGCAGTTTTTTTAACAAAATATTCCATAACAATTCATGTTCAAGGTTAAGAGGTCTTTTGTGTTTTAATTGTATATTTGTACTATAGTAGAACAATAGAGTCTGTGCTGTTTTAGGGTTAAGTGTGAGTTATTATTATTATTATTATTATTATTATTATAACTGGCCTGCCAGTTACTTCTTTGCAACCGGACACTAACAAAAGACAGCAGTTAAAGTTTTAAAAAGTTGACTTAGCGAATACAATCCATTGAACATTAACATGTTCATCCTACAGTTCATCTACACACACAAGGGCAGGTGTAAATAAAAAAAAATGATAATGATAAAAAAGACATGTAGTCATGAGATTAATTACTATAACTTTAAATGGTTTATACTGTATATATTATAAATCCAAAAGTATAAAAATAGCATTTTTCTAAGAAATATTCCCTCTTATGTATAAAAATGTTTGCTCTGAACCAGACATTACAGTGTACTTCAGATCTCTAAATGGCCACAACAAAATGAAGCAAAGGGAATTAATAGTACTATATTACATATCAGTTCATTATGTTTTTTTTTGGGGGGGTAAGTAGCCTTTCTTCTGTTAGAATTTTTTGCCCCTAGTAGAAAGATGTTACTGATATCTCATGTCCTGGATCTTCAGGCACAAAAGGAGGTTTCCACAAAATCTGAGCAATCACACATAGCAGCCTTGCATACCAGTGAACCCCTACCTGTGTGCCATCTAGACAGTGATGTGTTTTAAATGATATGCTGTTCAATTTGTTCATTTTATTGTGAACTACACCTGAACTGTTATATATTACATTCGTATGTCCTCTGGAAAGAATTTGGTGAGATGGACGGATTGTGTTAACCTCTGCAGGATCTTGCTTCATCACTGTAAGTGGATTCATCTCCCTGAATACCTGTGTCAGTCCAACCAGGAAGCGAAGGGGCCTGAATGCCCAGTGTGCCAGCCTATGATCGTCTATAGATGCATAACTGGATGCCAGCACACCGTCCACAAAAAGGGTGCCATGTTCCGTCAATGGAGCATAAACCCCAATTCTTTCTTCCTGTGAGACAGAAACAATTCTGGAGGGATACACATGGCCATCCCTTCCACAAATTAGTACATAGACTCCCCTTGTGACTTGACTAGCAAAGCTAGCAGAGTACTCATGGTAGTACAACTTGAGGTTGGGAGCCATGAAGATGAGGTGATTAGGTGTGATTGTGAGTCTATGTCCATTTTCTGTACTAAGGACCAAGAAAGTGGATTTGTGCTCAGCATCCAAATGTAGGAACAGGAGGACGCGGCTAAAGATTACACCACCAGACTCAGACAAAGCAAGCACTGAGTCTCCAGGCTGCAGATGAGACATAGGCTTTTGCACTCCTTCTGCCAGAGTCACAAGTGAGGAAGCTGAGAAACAGCCTCCCTTTTCCACTGCAACAGAATGATCTGGGGAATCGGGAAACAGAGCAACAGCAAAGGTTAGACTAATCATCAGTGTTATGTATGTTATGGAATAATATACAAAAAGGTGACAAATTAAAGTAAAAAACTGTTTCTGTTATGCTAAGGAAAGACTTTTGCGTAGAAGTAGAAGTTACTTGTCCCCTTAGAGGAAAGCATCTTCAATGCAAAGTTCTTCTGACTGAAAAACTTTATCCTATGATAAAAGATTTGATGGGAATGGGCTTTTCCAGGATGACCCTATCCCTATCCACAGGCCACACAGACACATTAAATAGTGTGATGGGTATGAAAATTCTGTTAATCATAGGTTTTGGCCTTTACAGCCACCAGAACTTGGTCCATTGAACAGATAAGGAAGGTTTTGGTGGCGCTTTAAAAACATTTTCAAACCAACAATTAAAGAAATAGCTCTTCTCAGTTCCAGAGATGTGTAGGTGAAGATGCATTAAGGCTAATCTGACTGTTCCTAATGGCTTTACATATATGAAATGTATTTGTTTTTCTTTTAATTTGTCACCAATGTATATGGGCACAGTAAATACAAAGATTTAAAAAGCCACATTCAAACTAAAAAAAGATTTACCTGCTTTGACAGAACAGTGCACATGATACTTGGACTCATAGTATACCCAGTCGAACCCGGCCTCAACAGCCAACTGGGCAAGGAGGCCATACTTTTTTATGTCTCTGTCTGAGGTGGTTATGTCCACAGCACGGCCCTCATAATGCAGAGAGCCAGTTGGATGATTATCATCCTCGTCCCAGGCCTCGGTCACTCTTAGCCGAACACCCGGCCATTGGTTCATAACTGCAATGGCCAGTTTATTTAGGCAATCCTTACACCGCTGCCAGGAGAAAAGAAAGATGTTATTCAAAGGATCAGGTTAAATAATTATAGAGCTATGATACCACCAAAGCACCACACCTAGGCATGATTCTTTATTCTTAGCAGATTCCACTTTCACATTGCCTTCAGCAACATGCGCAAGCTGAGCAAAGACTAAACACCCCAGTATTGGGCTGTGTTTTGTCTCTCTGTCTTGGTTTTGTTCACTGGTTGACATCAGCAAATTTTGTCTGTACATTCAGCTCTGATAAAGGCCATCTACAGCCTCCTACAAAATACCCCTAGCAATCAAAACAAAGTTACTGTAACTAATCTCCAACATTCTTTGGCCATCTTCAGCAATGTTAGAGAGTAAATTCAAGGTCACATTTTTTTTTCTCTCACAAGATAGTAATATTTTCACACAGCCTTTTATGCATGGTTAGTCAAATGGCAGCGTTATTACAGTATCTAGCTTCTGGCTTCTGTCTGTTGTAGAGGATGCACAAACTGTGGTTTGGGTTAACGTTTCAGAAAAAAAATGTGGTTTGTCGTGAGAAATTTAATGTTTTACAGTGGAGTATATTGAGACCATTCAGAAAGAGTGAGAAAGGTCAAGTGACAGAGACTGGAGGTCAAGAAAAGGCAAGCAGAGAAGAAAAGGCGAGACCCAGTCTGAGTGAGAGGGCAGATTGGTGGAATGTTTGGGCATGCATTTGTGAATGTGACAGAGAAAAGTGAGAAATTAAGCCAGGCGAAAAACAAACCAGGCCCATTTTTCTCGCAGTGAGGTTTGACAGAGGCGTTTCATTGTCAGAACTACAATAGAGGCTTTTCCGATGCTGACATTACTTCAGCAGGCGGGAATTCTGTACAGACAACCCCGCAGAACTACCAAAACATACACAAAGGACAGCTTTCAATGCTGGACAAGAAGCAAGCACATGCATACATACACATATGCCAACTTTCAGCTTTGGCATCAGAAAGGCACCTGTGACTCAGCACGACACACATACTGTGTAATCTAAGTAGGTTGTCCCAGTTACTGTATGACTCAAAGGACTCAAATAATGTTTATCGAATGAAAAGCCCAAATATTATTTTCCGATCTGTATTAAATGTTACGCTGAGGACGTGTGCAGTGGATTCCCCTAAAGTAATACTCACAGCGTTCATTTACTCCCACTAAAACTCTGACAACCTATTTTACACATTAATGAAAAGCCATTACTGTTTCACCAAGTCACCTATTTGTTTAAGTTAGTAATGAGCTTGCACATTTTTAATCATTAAAGGAATTTGTTTCGCTTGTGGATTTCGCAAACTTCATATACCATTTTAATTACACGAACAAAGAAGGAAAACAAGAATTTAATATTTTCTTAGCACCAAAGACTTCGATTAAAGATTAATGAATGACTCCACACTGGGGATAGACTTGTTAATCCATTTTTTATGTGATTTGATAAAAAAAAAAAAAAAAAAAAAAAAACTGGCTTGGTATATTCAAAATATTAAGCATGTAAATGCATGATTAAGATCCAAAATGCTTTGGAAATAACTGTGTGGATTGTCCTAAATCGTTCAAAGGAAAGTGACAGACTAACATTTGTGGCATTTGGCAGACACCTTTATCTGAGGTAACTTAGATTTATCTCATTACGCATATATGTAGTTGCGGGTGAAGGACCTCGCTCAAGAGCTCAACAGTGGCATCTTGGTGGGGCTAGGGTTTAAACCTGGGACCTTCTGATCAGTAGTCCAAACCCCCTAACCAACTGAGCCACCCCTGCCCTGACAAGCTCTCTAACAGACCATTAAGGTGTTTTGTAATAGGTTAGATTTGATGCATCACTGAACTTTTTTGTTGTTGTTATAGTTTAAAAAAAAAAAAAAAAACGTATACTTTATGCATTGATTAGAACATGAAGGACTAAAGGTGCAATGAATTACTGCAGGGAAAGTTCATTAACCATTACCCAGCTTCCACATTACCTTGGTCATGAACCGGTCTGCTTTAGTGTGCTCCTCGTCTTTGAAGTCAATGTCAGGGTTGTAGTTGCACACCAGCTCGTTGAAGCGCTCAGAGTGGCGCGTTATCTTTCCTTCGGCCCTGCCGCTCGCACCCAGGTTGTTTTCGGAGACGTTGGGCACGTGCTGCTTGTAGGACAGCGGTGTGAGCCTGCGCGGCCTCGGACGCCCGCCGTATCCCGGACCGGGCCCGCAGCCGTGCACCAGCAGCCAGGCGCAGGTGCACGCCGCCGCCAGCAGTCCGAAGCGCGGAGCCGGCGTCATTTGATGTGCGCGCTCTGGACGGCCCCGGGACTCCGAGCGCAACGGCACTAAGCACCTGCTGGCATTTCAGCGCGAGTCAGGGTTTGTTTGTTTTTTTTTGTTTGTTTTTTTTCACGACCGGACCGAGAGCTCAAATTAGCAGCAATGCGCGCTCTCCCGGGGACTGGAGGCTGTCAATCATTAACCAGACTGAGCTTCCCGACGGATCAAACACATTGTTATAAAAATAAATAAATAAATAAAACGTCCTACAAAACGTTACAAGATCAAAGAATTTAGTAAACAATTGTCCTTTTGTATTGCGACTGGCTGGAATGCTATAGATACAGAGGACGACTCCTTCCATTTACATCACAGCTCAGTTACCTGCTCCTCGTTAGAGATGTGCACAGCCGCAGGTGTCTCGTCCTAAATCCCATCGTTAGTCTTCTCCGCACCTTGGACAGCTCCGCACACACACACACACACACATACAAAAAAAAGTCTCTTCCAGATGTCCTCTATCGATGCGATGAAAGTGAAGACGGTGCTGAGGTGACGAGGATTTGCCGGCGAGCGCTTTTAAACAGCTCCGATCTGACTGCACGCTTATGTGAGGGACAGGACGGGACGGGACGGGACAGGACAGGGCAGGACCGCCCCCTCCCTTCCTGCGCGCTGTCTGCACGCGCGCCTCGACTTCCCCGTCGCAGCCCAAAGACCTGTCTGTCGCATCTTAATAACTCACCATAAGAATACCTCTAACATCACAGGTTCACTCCTCAGCTCTATTAGCATGTATTTGAAAAAAAAAAAAAAAAAGATCTATAAATATATATCCTGTTACAACATCCCCTTTTCTAGCCTAGAAAATGCATGCAAACTGTAAATTAGACATGTAACATGCTTGTAAAAAAAAAGAAAAAAAAAGAAAAAAAAGGGGCCTTACACTTGTTTCAGGCTACAACAAACCTGTAGATTGGGTTATGCTTAAGGACCCATAGTAGTTTGATAGTGCACTATGAACCAACCACAGCCACTGGGGGATGCCCAAGTACACATTCAGTGCCTGTCCCAAGCATAGACAAACAGGGAAGGGTTGCATCAGGAAGGGTATCCGACGTAAAACCTGTGCCAAATTAAATACTCAGACACGGTGATCCACTGTAGCGACCCCTAATGGGAGCAGCCAAAAGAATAGCAAATCTCTCTGAACTGTAACTCAAAGCCTTGAACAATGAGCCACTAAAACTCAAATAAAAAAACTAAACATCTGACTCAACTAGCTTGCACTGATGTGATGCAAAGTTAGTTTTGCTTTGGAGATTGAATCAGTGCTAGTTGAGGTGACTCAGTAGTTTAGGCTTTGAGTCACTCTGTTCAAGTAAATTACTGTATAATTACTGTATTACAGACATTCACAAGGTTTATCCATATCCACATCACAATGCATATTAAAGCAAAAAAAAAACAAAAAAACACATCATTAGATACATGTTAGTCATACACTTATCCATTTGATAGTTTTACCACTTAATCTGGAATGTATCCCAGAAACACTGGGAACGAGATGAAGGATTCCAAAGTGTGACAGGAAACCAGTGACACACATGTACACACTCATTCAGACATTGGGGCAATCGTGTCAATTTTCGGGATAGGGAAGGAAACCAGAGAACCCAGCAGAAACCCAAACAATTATTAACAGCTTGCAATATTAAACTGATTGAATTGATTCTTAGGGTTTAGACTTTGAAAAGTATCTATGTAATGCATTTCACAAATAAGAATATATTAGATTATTAAAATCTGCAAATATTTCTGTGCAAGCCTATACTTTAATCCTTTACATATGATTTCTTTATGCATATGTTTACAACAGCATGAATTAAAGTGAGGAAAATGTATACAGGTATAATCATATAAATGTACACATATACAGTACAAATATTAATATAAATACAATTTCCCTTTGGGAAATTAATAAAAAGCTCTCTATCTATATACAGTTTATGATGTGAATTTTGACAGTGGACACCCCCTGTTAAGCACTACATGGCCTACTCTGTAGTGCACTTGCAAAAACAACTGAAAATAAGGTTAAATGTAAGTCTGACATTTAATAGACTTTTTTTGTCAAGAACTTTCTGCTTAAAAGTATTAGCATTAGCTTGCATACACGATTTAGCTTTCTTTTCCTGTGTTCAGTCCAATTAAAAAAGGTGCTAACTAATTGTGGTCCCTGTGCACTGTGCAAGGTTTCTCAGTGGGGAACACCCATCACTTCTAAAAACATCATTTATATTTTTGCTTTTCTAGAACAATAGAACATGAGATGACCGCAGGTCTGTTACTTTAACAATATGAGCAAGTGGGGGAAGAAAAATAAAGCATGGCAAAATATTGCAGTAATTTCCATTGACCTCGAATATGCTTCCAGAACTTTGGCAACTAAGATCATTTATTTAGACGCAAAATGACATACAGGACAAAGGTTAGGGATTGCCCTGAATATCTCCAGGAAAACTCTTCTTTACTGTCTATTCAGTGATTGTGGCTTTCCTTTTTGCTGAAATACTGTCAGACACAGCACATTGTGTTGCAAGAGGGTAGAGAAAAAAACAGACTCCAGTTGCAGAAAACAACATGCCTCTTTAAACAGGAACATTCATTCATTTTCAGCAAGCACTCTGTCCTGGTCAGGGTCACAGCAGATCTGGAGTTCCTATTCCAGGAACAGTCGGTGTGAAGTAGGAATACGCCCTGATGTGACAAAGCACCATATGTGCATGCACACACACACACACACACATTGGGGCAATATAGTGTAACCAATCCATGTTCCAGTAAATTTTGGATGAGAGAAACCCATGCAGACATGGGGAGAACATGCAATGTGACACATACTCACACAGCTGGGAGCTAAGGTTAAGGTGGTCATGACATATTCTTCTTATATTACCTAATTTTGCAAATGTCCTGTTTTGGGGTAAAAATATAATAAAAATCATCTGATTGTAGTATTAGGCAAATACAACATCAGACAAATAACAACACAAAACTGTTTTCATCATGCCTTTATTTATTTAACAAATAATCAAGCTAAAAATATTTATGAGCAATCCATGATACAAAGCTTATAGATCCACCCTTAGCAACAATAATTTAAATTAATCATTTCCTTTTTTTACATCACTGTGGAGGAATTTGGCCCAATCTTTTGCTTTAACATTGCTCCAGCTCATTAAGGTTTTTAAAGAGGTACATCTCTCTTAAGATTCCACCACAGCATTTCAATTGTGTTTAGATCTGGTCTTTTTTAGCCATTCTGATCTATCTAGATTTACTAGTCCTTCAGATCATTGTCCTGTTGCATGACCCAATTTCCAAGCTTTAGCTGTCAGAGAGATGCACTCACATTTGCCCCTAGAATACTCTGGTATATAGAAGAGTTCATGGTCGACTCACTGACTGCTAGGTGCCCAAGTCCTGTGGCTCCACCTTTTAACATGCTTAGTCAGGCCTGTAGGGTACAAGATGTAGCTCTTGTTTTTTTTTTTTTTCTCTGATCATTGCACGGTATGACCTTGGAGTGAATGTGCTTGGATGCCCACTCTTAAGAAGATTGCCAACTATCTTGAATGCTTTTCACTTATGAATAATCTTTCTTATTGTAGAACATTGAACTCCAAATTGATTTTATAACCTTTTCCAGATTAATGTGCAGCAACAACTGCTTCTCTAAGAACACTGCTTATGTTTTTCCTTCATGGCATTGTGTTAACACACACCTGAATGCTCCAGACCAGCAAACTGACAAAACTTCACACCTGCTGATGATCACTTAGTCAAGTGCTGATGATTAGCAGCATCCGGCTGCAAATCACTCTTTTAAATCCTGTGGAAGCAGCAAGGGCGTACTTAGTGTAGTCCACATGTTTTTTTTCTTTTTGGCTTTATGTTTGTTAACTTGATAATGGCACAGTGAAAAAGTTATATGTTCCACGTTTTTGCCCAATACTAATACCTGCTGTGGTCATGATGATCATAATGTAATTGTGTTCAACTTCTCCAAGAAAAGTAAGCTACAGATATCTCTATAAGCTATAGCAGGTATGAAAAATTAAATTAATAAGACAACTTGTCACATTGCCACAAAAACAACAAACTACTGTTAATAATACAAAGCAGTTCTATTGGAAATAATCAGCCTCACCACATCAAGAATAAGACACATTTTATTTGCTCATATGAAGCGTCTGCCATACCTAATTTGCCATGCAATATATTATAAGAAAAAAAATAACATATTCAAACAATGACATTAATATAAACCTAGAATGTAAATTATAGCTGGAACTACTGGCGGACCTGCAGTTTTATGAAATCAGAAATGTATCACTGTTTGACTGTGTTGTGGCCGGTAATTTTGTTTCTCTTTATTTCTTTGGCTATGCCGTCAATCAGAGCAGCTCTATTAACATAATGTTATATGTTTAGAAATTATATATATTATCCAAAATGTATACAATTTACATTTAAATATATACATAATTATTTGTATTTTTTTAATTATGAAAATTAAGGGAACAATAAAACATTTAAATTGTAAATTACTGGAGAAACGTAAGGTGGCATGGTGGTTTAGTGGTTAGCATCGTCACTTTGCATGTCAAGGGTCTGGGTTTGAATCCCACTATGGGTCTGTGTGAATGGATTCGCATGTTCCTTTCTGTGCTTGGTGGTTTTTTTCCGGGTATTTCAGTTTCCTTTCACAGTCAAAAAACATGCAGATTAGGCTAATTGGCATTCCCATATTGCCTGTAGTGTGTGAATGAGCATGTGTGCCATGAGATGGATTGGCACTTCATCCAGGGTGTACCCTTCTTCGTGCCCTAAATCCACTGGGATAGGCTCCAGGCCCACCGCCACCCTATATAAAGGATAAAGCAGGACTCTAAATAAGTGAGAATAGATAAATATAGTCCATACATGGCACTGACTATTATCCAGGTATTACTTAATTATAAATAGAAACCAGGAAATAGCTACTACTTTAAAACATTAGAAGAATGGTAATAAAAAACAAGCTTTTTTCAATTCAAATTTTCAACAAAGTTTAATTATTAATATTATTTGACCCCCTCACTTGATCTTGGCCTCCACCTTTTGGGTTTTACTAAGCACACTTCCCTATTTCAGGATGGGAGTATGTGCCATGAATGGCCTTGTTTCCTGAGTTGCCGCAGCACAGAAACGAGATCTTTCCTGCCAGAGTTACTCCGGCTCGCTTTGTTCCCCATCACAGTGGGCTTGTGACTGCACCTGGGCTTAGAATAGTATGCTGCTGTTGAGCTCATGCCAGCATGCTCAGCTTCAGTAAAATTAGATGCTGAGTCATTTATAAAGCTCTTAGTTCCACTGGCTTCTAATCATCTGTCATGAGATGTCCATCAGATAAGGCTCATAGCTGAAATCGTAGCCATAACATACAAACTGTTGACATGTATTTGTATGTAACAAACACTTCAAACTTCGAGCTCAGGTCAGAGGATGTATGTGAGACTGGAAATGTAAAAAAAAAAAAAAAGAAAAGAAAGAAAAGAAAAGAAGAAGCTGATTAGACACTGTGAAGGATCTCTATTTCCTGACGGAGAAACTGATGGCAAGGGCGGTCAAGGAGCAGACTTTTCGCGCGAGCATTTCCATCAAGCTATTCTAAGCTGTTTCAACTCTGTTATCAGTGCAGGAAAAAGCAGGGTGTTGCATCCCAACAAGAGCACGGGTCTGGGGTCTGCGTAAGGTTTTAATAGCAACAGCACACAAACGCTCATGACCTTACATAACACCCTTGTCACAGCTTAACGCCACGGGACACAGGATGACAAAAGAGGATGATGTGTAAGTGTGTTTATGACAGTAAGCTGTGATATATGTTTCAATGTGATCGTGGCATCCTTTTAGCCCTTACATCATGCCTCTAATATATGGGGCCACTTTTCAACACGAGATTTAGATTTGCCTTCGTGTGACAGCCGTGATGCTGCAAAAGGCTAGACAATAGCTTACCAGGGTGGAACTTCCTGGCCCTAAGGCAAGCAGGTTAGAGGTCAAAAGAAAATATATATATACCTTATACTCCCTTTCATTTTTGCTACATATCTAAGAACAGCTGTTTTCTATGCAAACAATATATCGTATTTGTTTCTGTCATATCATACTGTATACATAGTAGGTTCTTCAGCACTTATGTGAAACAAACTGTAAGGGTCAGATTTTGAATTATTGGTGTTCTGTTCAAATCTTATCAAGGTGACTTTGTGGTTAGAACTGTTAACTTGTATTGCAGCTCCCGGTCCTGGGTTCGATTCCACTGTCAGGCCTGTGTGCAGTCCAAATAAAAACCTGTCTTTGTTCCAATAATTATGGACCTGGCTGTATCTATAGTGCATCTTGAAAAAAAAAATCTATTTAGAACATTAGAATATATTTTAAATGGATTTTCGAGGTGTATGTGTGTATATATACGCACACTAACCATGAACAATATGCCAGAGATCTTCTGTTAAATTTTTTTTTTACTACTTTCTCTTTTCATGCCACACCTGAGAACATTAGGTTTTCACCTGAACCCTAGTCGCTTGGTCCCTAGTGACCACACTAATCAGTATGATGGCGTCACTTAAAATAAAAAAAATAATAAAAAATTAAAGAGCATCTCATTATCATGAACATATGTGGATGATGTAATTTTGGATTATAACAGATCCAGTATTTAATAAAGCTGATTGTTCAACAAGGTTACATGCAATTTTTTTATTTATTTTGCACATACAGTTAAAGTAAGTTATTTACTTTCACCAATTATGAACAGGAAAATGTCAACATTTTTAACTGTCTAACTAATAATTAAAGGTTATCCTGAAGAATTCTTTCTTCATAATTCCATCCAATGCACTAAACAGCCCCAAAGCATGCCACCACCATCATGCTTGACAGTTGGCACAGTGTTCTTGGGGTTGAATGTCTTATCTTTACTTCTCCAAACATAACACTGGTCAAAGTGCTTGTCCTGTGCCTTGGTGGTTCCTGGGTTGATCCTTATCATCTGATCCAATTTCCTTTCAGCTTGAGGGTGATAGGTTGGGTCTTCCTTCAGACCTTGGCAAAGTTGCTACACCTCCCAATAACTTTTGTACGATTGTACAAATGTACAATTGTTTGAACGGATTTTGGAAACTGTAGTAGTTTAGAAATAGCTCCAAGTGACATTCCTGACTTAAATCTACCATCCGCTTGGTTAGGTCTGCATTGAGCTCCTTGGACTTCCCCATTGTACTGTGTGTTGGTCAATCCAAGGTGTGTTCTCAAACATAGGCTTTTAATGTTGTAGTCAATCATGATCACTGATAAGGAGTTCCTAAGCATTGGGATTGGCAAAAGGGCATTTCAGGACTTTCATCATCACGGAATTAATAATCAGGTGTATATACAGTCTGCGTGTATAATTTTGACTCGGAGTTGGTATCAGAAAACCCGAAAGTATTTAAACATGTACCTTTAATTTTCTTGTAGGCACATTAATTTGTGACTAATTCACAAAAATACTTAAAAGTCCAATATTTCCACAGCACGATGAACGTATGTAAACTTTTAACCACAATGGGAGGTTGTTGCGAAAAACACTTTGTGTGTAACAGACATATTTGAGATGCCTTATTGTCTAAAAATCTTCATTGCACTGACATTTGTAGACACAAGGTAGAATCAATGGAATTTTCACAATGATTGGCTTACACCCATAGATCTTATGAGAGCAGAAATCTATCCTGAAGTGTGTGAAGCAAGTGTGCGGCGAGTGTGCAAGGAGGGTGTGGGTACACACTGGCAGGCGAACTGTATGGCCCGTTATCAGCTGATTAGCAAGTAGTCTCGCCTTTTCCTGCCACCAGTTTTCTATTTGCCTGTAGGAATAATAGCTCCTAGTGCACTTTGGCTCACGCTTCAAAAAGCTAGCTGTCAGGAAAGCTAATCTAAGTCTTTTCCCCCCTCTCCATTCTTGTGTTTTGACAATAAAGATAGCCTATCGCATCCAACTAAAACCTGGCCGTCTCCCGCTTTGTGTTCGAAAGGCTGAAGTAATTCCGAACAGTCGAATGGTCTGAACTTATTCAAAAGCTGTGGTGTGTGTCCACCCTTCACACCACGGTCAGGAAAAGAAATACAATGAATTTGTGACAAGGACTTCTGTCCCCCCCTACCAATAAGATAAGCTGATAAGAAAAGAACATATACACAAAGAATAAGAGTTTCCATACTTTCCTTAAAACGCAAGCAGAATTCAACCTAGCGGCATCTTTTATATAAGAAAATAGGGATTGTTGTTTTTATCAGCATCTGTACAGAGGAAACCCCGAGAACAGAAACAGCTAAAATAATCAAAACTATCCTCAATTAAGACATCCAACAAGAAAAAAAAAACAATCAGAAGGGCTTCTTTTTTTCTGTCCCTAATGATGGACAAAAAGGAAAAGGAAATGAACACTAGCCACAGAAAACGGATGCCAGGGAGGTTGGGGTGAAGGAGAGAGTGCACGTGGCAGGAGCACTGATGATGTTGTTGTTGATGATGATGTAGAGGTTTAATGTGCCAGGGGCATCTGCGTGGAGGAAGGCAGAGGCTGGAGAAGCAGCGGCGTCCCTTTCTACAGGCGCGCTGACAGACCTTGGACACAAAGACGCTGCTGATTAAAGCCGCACAGCTCAGCACAGGGGGGTGGGCGTATAAAAGAGACAAGCAAGATCAACAAAACAAGGATGCAATCAAAGAGGTGGCATACACTTAGCATGACAGGAACTCTAGTCCTTTTACGTAACACTTCTAGAAAGATGTACTTCAACTGTTGCCCTTTACAGCCATTCAAGTAACTAACAATCTTCCTACACAAAGGACAAAGAGACAACTGTTTAGAAAAACAGATGAAAATACCTTTATTGTTCTTTTGTGTGATTCAAAAGTTCATTAACAGACAATGTAAACGGTGTGCAATTGCATCTGGCAAATTCGTTATTTTTCCACCCTCGTCACCGTACAGAATTTTTTTTTTTTTGGTGACTTACTAAGAAAAAAAACAATAATAATTTAAGATACCTACATACAATTGGCTTTCTATGCCTTAGAATGTCTAAAACAGCTGAAAATGTCTTTCAGCCTTTTTACCAGCTACACCAACCACATGCAATACAAACATACATACAGTGGAAAAAGTGAGCTCATCATCGATAAGGTAGTGTACGAGAGCAATAAAAATGCCATAGCATATGAGGATAAATAAAGGACATATTAAACAAAACCTTGTAAAATGAGTGTCCCCTTCTGGCCACTACTTGTAGAACATTTGCATAAAAACATGCTGATACAGCAGGTGAAGTAAAAACGATAGTTATAAATAATAAAAACTGGAAATAGTCCCAGTGAAGAAAAGCAGCATCACTGTCAGTTATGCAAGCCATTTCTCCTTGTTTATCCATAATTAAAAAGCATTTCACTGACTAGACGCTGCATGTCATGTATTTACACCTGGCATTAATGGAACATAATCTCATATCCAACACACACTCCTGAAATATTATTGCACATGGATTATTGGATATTTACCACATTAAAAAAAAATAATAATAATTCACAGTTACAATGGTCCAGGACAGTTTTTAAAACCTGAATTTGTCACAAAAACATCCTAAAGGCAAGTTTAAATTAAGGTGCACATGAATTGTGTTGAAATGATTATCGCTATCTTGTCGAACTCAGAGCTTTCCAAAACACAGAGACTTACTCTCTATTCATTCTAACAAGAATGTTTCATCTAAACGTAAGGAGCATCCTGTATCCTCCCCTCTCTCATCAGACCGGGTTTCCTGCAACAGCCTTCCTCAAAAAAAAAAAAAAAAGTGTCATTAAGACCCACTGAAAAACACCAGTGAGATGGATGCACACTAAAAATAGTGGTGGACGGGAGGAAGGCGTCTTGGCCGAGCTCTACTGTATAGAGGTCAACAAGAAAAAGACAGTCGGGTTTTGAGGTCAGTTTTCCGAAATAGCTTCGGTTAACGTCTGTGTCAGAGTCGGACACCTCCGACAGCCGGCGCACACTTTTCATTAAGGCATTTGTTGAGAAAATGTAAACACATGAGATTTAGAGAACGTGAAGGCAGCATCGACACCTCTTTAAGAACTTCACGTGTTTGTGAACGCGTAAACGCTCGAGGTCCTGTGATTATCAATTTACACACAGCAGCCTTGACCTTCAGCAGACTGCAACTCATTCCTCCACCAGCCCTTCTGGTGATCCTTTTACTCCTTCACTCGTAGGTTCGTCTGAAACCTCGCACTGGATTAAAAAAAAAAAAAAAAGAACCAGGACATCACTGAATTTTCGAGAGTCCACTTGCCATCAAGAGCCTGAAATGGATCGCAGATCGGGACACGGTGACAGGCAGGCGATGGAGACCTGTACATGGGTACAAGAGAACATGAAGGGAATGTTAAATTACCCAAGTAAACTATAGATCAGAAATGTACAAAATACTTAAGCCAGCACATTTGGTACTGACATTCATATCACAAAGTCAAAGTGATTTTTTTTTTTAATGTTTGAAGTGAATTAAGGCTTTTGACCTTCATCTGCACGATTTTATCGCTTGCCCTGCTGCCACATGACTGGCACAAATAAAAAACGAAAAAACAATTCTAGAAATTCTTTTACTTCAGTTTGTAGTCTGCACTTTTTAAACGTGAAGGTTTTATGTGAAACCCTGCGAAAAAAAGCCTTTCACAACTGATTTCGCACAGTATTTTTTTTGTGCCCCATTTACAAAAACTGTACAACCACCCAGATCTTGAAAGTAAAGTTTAAGGCCAAATAAAAACCAAAAGCACTCAACACAATTTCAGCTTGATAGTATTCTTAGACTCTGACCCATTTGTACTTGCGCGAGCAGCACTTCTATACAGCACTTTGCATAAGAGTGACTCCTACACGATGTAAATGTAAATGCGAAACTGGTCAGTGATACCATCTGTCTCGTGATTGGGTTTAAGGTGTGTTTTGCTAGGTCATTTGTATTTAGTGGAGGGCAGGTGGTGTTTGTGCGTCTTTGTACTGGAGAAGGGGCTTGACTTTTATTCTTCGCTCCTCTAGGGAACCTTAGTTGTCCCTTTTCACTTTCCTGAGGGAATTGTCCTCTTTCTATCTGAGGAAAAGAGACCAGCCCATAGGGAAACATGTTCTGCTCTGGAAACACCTAACCCAAAGACCAAATGAAAACACACACACACAGTGCAGCCCTACTTAACAGAACTGCTGGCCCTGTTGTACATTGCACACACAGCTGAATATCAATTGAAACAGATCCTCAGTTGTTGGTCAGATTCAGAAACAATTTTGCTGATTAATAACTAATAGACCATATAGTAACCTGATTTTTTTGTGAATAGGCATTACTAAGTACTTAATTCGATGTTAAAAAGTGGGCTACAACTGACAAGCAGCTAATGGCATCCTGACAAAACTGGTGATGTTAACAAGCCAAGGGATTAACATAACCGAGTATTGGAAAAGAAAAAAAAAGGTGCATTCAAGTCAAGCCGGGACTTTTGGTTGGGCAGAATAAAAGAACAGAATAAAAACGTCCTTTATGTCCCTATATAATCCCCTGATACACCACTGCGCATATCCCAGTGTCTCACTAGTTCTTGGATATATTTAAGAAACAAAGTTCTCAGTACATCCGGGCCATGATTGGACTGCCTGCTTTACGTCTGAAACACTGACCCCCCATGAGCTCCTTTATTGGCCCAAACATGTGAAAAATGCTTGCAGTGATGTCAGGACTGTACGGGGGATGTGGCAAAAACTCCCAGCCGAGTTCCTGTAATGTGCAAGTGCAGTGTTTCAGGTGAATGATTGTACAGTTCCCACTTCCACAAGTTGGTGGCAAAGTATCTGCCTTCGTTCACAAGAAATTTCATCACTTTCTCTTGAATGTCCCTTTTATAATGATTAACTTTATCCCCCCAAATGTAATGACAAGGCCACAATCAAATTTAGTAAATCCATCCAAGCAACTTTTGCACAGAGTGAGTGAATGAGAGGAAAACTACGCAGAGGTGTCAATAATGTTTTGAAATGAAAGTCACAAAACTAACCAAAGGCACGAATGAGTTCCCTCTGCACGGCCCACGTGACAGTATTGATTAAACAGGCGGAGGTGAGACCCGCAAAGAGCACGTTATACAGGAAGACTATGTGGAAGTTTCCCAGCCAGTTGTATCTTCCAAAGTCCCCAAGCAGATCAAATCTTGTGATTCCTAAATATAATCAAGATCAAGAAGAGGGGAAAAAAAGGAAAAATAAAACATTATATATGGAATGAAAAGTTGAAATAAATTCATACTGTTTCTTAAAACAGTTGGTAGAAGGCTAATAAAACATGAAGACAAATTCAAAACTAGCTTACCCAGAGTACGAGAAAACACAGGCAGAGCCGAACTGAGCACCAAGAGAGAGACACAGTTCCCTATGATCTGTTAAGACAAACACAAGCCCAAAATGAGAGGATGTGTTAAAAATGGAATATGTGGACTTTTCTTCACTGGTGGAATTACTAGGGTGTGATTTGTTCGTACCTGCGTGAGGTTGGTGTCTTGAGCTCGAGGCCGAAGACTGCTGAAGAGAGGAGAGCTGTAGAAACCCACCACTGAAGACACCATTAGATAGCTAGCGATGCAATTAAGGACCAAAGACACATCTAATACAAAAGCATATGATCTTAGAATTGGCATATTAAATATAGCAGTATGGATTGGCAGCAGGTAGCACTGCCAACTCATGTTATTGGTACAATCTGGTGTTCGGCATTTTCTCCATGTCTACATGTTATGGAACTACAACCAGGCAAAAAAAAAAGTCAGCCTTAGTATCTCTAGTTGAAGCTCATCTAAACCTCTGATGGAAATCTGCGCACAGTGCCAATAAATCAAAACACAGCTGTTTCACAGCACCCCCTTGTGGAAAACCTTTAGAGAGTGATTCAATTATTTGTCACATGTAACCTACAGCCTACCTTCCGCATATCCCACTTAGGACATGAAGATCTATGATGGACTGGTGATGGACTTAATCACGGACTAAATGGATTAAAAGCTTATTTTCACAGAATCTGCTCTACATACATAGATAGTAGTATAGATAAGACTTCAAAGAAGCACTTTTAAAAGAAAAATTAAGTAACAAAAGAACCAACTTTGATCACATTAATACATATATGGGCAAAAGGATACAGGATAAGGACAACTTGCACCGTCGCCCCCAGTGAGCCAAACATGGAGAAGGAAGCTAAACCCAGATGAGGGTCCTGCAAATAAATAAAATATATTAATTAGTTATAGTGCTGCACAGTATGTTGAAATCACCAAACAGAACAACACAGTGAGGGAAAGACATTAAGTAAAAATCATACTAAAGATGCTTATGATAAAATGCCTTTATGCAGAGGTTAAAATGTGCGTTTATAGCTAAACAGAAAAATTAATCATACTGCACATTGTGGAAAATATCTGAAAATATTCACCCTAGGAATTAGTGTATTATAAACTATACACGCCTAACATATCAAAGAGGAAAAGGGGGTGGGCTAGTATGGGGTTGTGAAATATTCATATAAAGGGTTTTTGTGTTAAGTAATTTAATATGTTTTCAGAGATTAATCATGCATGCATGCATGTACAGTATTGTGCAAAAGTCTTGAGCCATGTAGTCTTAAGTACTAGTTCTCCAGGCTTCCTGAAGGACTTTTTGACCCTCGCTTTGAGCAAGTTTTAGGCCCTTATTTTCAGTCCAGTCCCTTTAAAAGGAATGGGTTTTGTTTGTTTGTTATAGCCACATGATGACCTATTAACCATTCAAGCAAAAAAAGGAGAAAAAAAAAAAAATCTAACTAGGCATGAACCATTAAGAAAAAGTGCTGAGTGTCTGGAATAGACGAGAGGGGAAATGAGGTTGCATTTGTGAGCTTTTAATAAATCTTACCTCCATTCCTTTTGGCATGGCAGACTCATCGATAAGCAATTCCAGCACATGGAAACACACCATCAGCACACACACCACCTTTAAAGTAATATCAACAAGGTGAGCGACCTCAGCACCACAACAGCATGAAATATTATTACAATTTAAAAAGGTAAAATAGTTATCCTTACAGTTAAAGCTAAGAGCAGCAACATGACCAGTGGGTATCCCAGGTTCCGCTGCCATGCAGACGCCTTCCTCCGTGTCTCTGTGGGGGGAAATTAAAGCATTGTGTCAGATAGAGGTCATCACCAAGTGTGAATCTACAGACCTACATGCAAGTTGAAGGTCCTCACCCAAAGCCAGGCGTCTAGCCTGTATGCTCAGAAACTGCTTCTTCACTGCCTCAAAATTCAGGTTCAGCCAGCAGGAGGCGCTGTGACCTAAAAGAGTGTGCACATGTTAGTAATTTATAGAGGTTACAAAGGTTCATGCCACATACAGTCCCATACTCACTGTTGAGTTTTCTGGAGAGAGAAGCCTCTTCAAACACAGCACAGTTCATGGTCTCCTCCACATCTTCCAACAGCTGTCCAAAGAAGAGACCCTCATTAGCGTCATCACTATAACTTTGGTCTCAGCTACCACATAGCATAAGAAACTCACAATCTCTTCACTTATATATCAAAGTAGTATTAGAAATATCCACCCAAGCCACATAAGCACTGCCTTACAAATCACACACTTCTGTACTATTTAGACTGAATTATTAAGCACTAATACCAAGCTGTTTTCCCATCAAGTGCAATTTAAATACCTCCCATGTTCCATTCATACCTATTGAAAGGTTGTTTTAAGTGCCAGGTTTCTAAAATTTCTTTGAATGTTTTGTTAGAAGCTCCAATCTGAGACAAAAGGTTATGATGCCAGCAGTCAAGCCAATGACGGAAGGAGAAACGGAATTCATGGAAACCTGATAGACAGGGATGGTTTGGCTGCGACATGCCTCGTCATGAATGTCTCGTTTAATCCTACAGATGTTAAAGTACACAAGCAAGTATGTGAACAATACTGCTCACGTTGTCGCCACTGCTGTCGTGCGTCAAGTATAAACCAGGCCCCTTTATTTCACATTAGGATCAATCAGGATTATTAGGCTCTAACAGCACACCATATAGACTTTTATTCGTCATGCACCACTTAAATTTTGAAGTGACGGCAAAAAGATTCACTCTTTCGAACACTTTTTAAATAAAAAAAATTTGACACCATTTTGAAACTGAGAAATGAAGAGTGGTCACGACTTAGGATTATAATGTCCATTTTGGTTTACTTGGCAAAAAATGTTTGGGAACCCCTAAATTTGCATGCTTACCCGTGGTTTAACCAATAAGCTTCCAGTGATGCTGAACATGCGGGACATTCCAAAGGGAGTGCACACTGGAAAATAAAGAGGAAAAAAAATAGTCAGCACATTCTGAGCTGCATAGCTTAAAATGAGAACTAATCCACTAAGCAGAAACCAATGGAAGACTAGTTCACTTGAAAGACAATTGCACATACACTGACACCATATATAAAATATCCCTAACATAAAATAAATGACTCAAAATACACTTACATAAAAGCATCAGCACTCCAAACAGTGAGATGCAAGAATAGAGATAGGGCAGGTAATACTCCCACAGGTCTGTAATAATATACAAGAAAACTGAGATTAGCAGCTGGAGACAAGAAAGCACAAAGAACTTCACACATTACACAAACAACGGAAGCTTTTTTTTCCTAAATTTCTCTCCTCTGTAAATAACGTAACTAGAGAAAAGGTAATAGTTTTATCTTTGTAAAATACAGTGCTGATGAATGCTCGATTAGAAGAAATAGTAATAGTATTTATGTTAAGGAGTTCATCCTAATACATTATTATTTCCACTGCGACAAGATACTGTACAAATGGTGTTTCTGGCAGAGCTTTTTAAGGATGATCCAGTGGCACTGCTTTGTAAATTATGAAAAAAGTCTTTATGATAATGGGCTTTGCAGCCTCTCTATATCATAAGATGCATTTGCAGTCTTAACTTCGAGACAGAGGGAATAGGTTATGAGGTTATGATGTAATGTTTTAAAACTTTCTACACAACATACCTGTTTTTAATAATAATTTTAAAAAAAGTTGTACAAGATGATAAAAAATCGTCAGATGATAATTAGTGTCTGGGTGTTTCGCAATGTTTACTGATTTTTTATAAACATGCTATATTTTAATTTATACAAAAAAATTAAATGCACTGTGTTCAAGTCAAACCAGGACATTTTTTGCGCAGTATAACAGCACAGTTATGAGAGTAAAAACTCCCTTTATTTCTCTATATAACCTTTCTGCACTTATTCCAGAGATTCACTAGTGCTGGGATACCATCAAGGTAGAAAGTTTCTCAGTACACTGAAGCCATGACTTCACATCCTGCTTCACATCTAAAAAACGACTGTAGTGGGCTCTGTGCCACCCCGGCCTGGGATCAACCGATTATATGCCTCTATTGGTTATACATCTTCATTACAAGTCCTGGTTTGATTTGAACACCCTTTTCACCCTGTGCATCAAAAAGAATCAGAAAACACACATACCGTAGAGACTTTCCCTGGCTACGTTATCATGGAGAAGCGCTGATGCCACCCACACAATACCGAGCACTAGCAGACTGAGCAGGAGCAGCATCACGGCGGTCTCATACACCCGGGCCATGACACCCTGGAATATAAACACCAGCTTTTTACTGAATGCAGGCATGCTGACTCAATGCACTAATTTTCCATAAGATTACAAAACAATGGACTAATTGATTAGTGCATTGACGATTTATAGCCTAACTGAGGTACAAAGTTAGAAACACCAATTACCTTTTTGGAACCAACAAAGCCTTCTGACTCGGTAAAGAAGTAAGTGAAGGGCATGAGAAAGCCCAAAGAGAGGTTGGAAAAGAGAAAGACCAAGTTCCAGAGACCTGCATAACAAAGAAATGCATAAAAGTAGATAAATATTTTAGCAGCAACACATTATTAACCATTTAAAAAAAATTATAAAGCTTCTTTTTCTAAGTATATGAACTGGTTGCATTGTTGGAACACATTGTCTTTAGAAAGGTTGGCAGAAATCTTTTGAGCCATGGTGAGGTATCAGAAAATTACTTTGCACATGCTGTCTGAATTTCCCACGTAACACTGAAGTACTACTATTATTACAAATACCTTGGCCATGGTGGGTCGTGCTAGTGCTTGCAAGTAAAAGTGAATTAAAATGTGCATGAGCAATGTTCTGGCCTGATACCAAAAACAACAGCACTATAATTTTCTATCCTCACTGTTCATGTTCTTGTTCATATTTTGGCTTGTATATCTGAGGGCACATGCTTAAGACAACATGTTTATGTGTGTTTTGTGTACCGTGGATAAGCGAGCCGTTGAGCCACTGCATGTAGTAGCTGTGTGGAAAAGTGAGCAGGACTTCATTGGACAGGATGGAGAGGGGCAGAAGGAGAACAGCACCCACGGCTACAGAGAGTGTGAACGTGCACAACCACAGCCTAGAGTGGGCACAAATCAAAAGTATGAGAAATTGTGTGTTGGTCTGATGTATTCTCGCTGACACAAGTCTAGCAATAAAATAAGGAGATGTAAAACACCACGGTGGAGGCCAAAGGGCAAACCATGTGGATTGTAACAATCAGAACACAGAGATAATCAGAGGAATCATGCATCATGTCTTTTATTACTTAAACACAACAGCTCAATAGTCCACATTGACAGCGGTCTACTACTTACGCAATTTTATTCACAGTTGCATCTTCAACATCGTCTGTAGAGAGAGAGAGAGAGAGACAGACATTGATGTCACCATGTTTCAGTAAGCATTACTCTTTTCTGTATGTTCAGTTCAAATCCTTTTCATATGCAAACTCACATTCTCTGTTAAAAAGCTTTATGGCCAAATTTTAAACAGATAGACAAATATTGATTGATAGCAACAGACAGAAAGGCAGAAATAGAGAAAACAAAGATAAAGACAGGAAACAGGACAAAAACTGCAGGACAGACAAGGACAGAAGGACAGACAGAACAAGTACAGCAAACAAGACATGCGAAGGTAGAGAGCGAGACGTGCAATGACACAAATAAAAAAAAAAAACACAATGACAACAGGCTTTCACTAATAGAAAAGCTTTCCAAATATTGCTTACGTGCAATTCAATTTACCCTTTAGGCAAACTGTACAGTATTGTATTATGAAAACAAACAGAAAAACTAACTTGTAAAGCAGATCTCTTAATAATACCCTGCCAAAACACTAATCAATCTGAAAACAAATTGGAAACTCTCCAGCCAATCCAACAAACAGCTTATGAACCTGCTCCAAAACAACCGTTGCAAAATAGTCAGCAAGTTCTAAAACAACATTCAGAACAGATGGAAAACCTAACCATTTTTAATAAAGAAGCAAACAAATAGTGACACTTAGATAATTCAAAATAAATGGTTTAAGAGTAAGAATCTGTGTGTTTATTATCTGGCAGAAAGATTTCTCACAACCCCCAACCCCATCATGCTGACAGGGACATTGCGTAAAGCCCATCCACTGGCATCTGCAACACTGATCCTGGCATATCATCTTAACGTCCCCGGAGTTACAAACGTTCACATGCATAAAACTCAGTCTACAAGCAAGGCAAACAGGTCTGCAATGTCAAATGCAAGTAAGGTATCAATTATCTTAACGTGAACAAAGGGTTTTTATGGTTTCGTTACTGCTTTTGCACCACAAATCCCTTGTGCTGCATCGTGAAATCAAAGGTGTAATGCAGGTGCAATTAAGAAAACAGGATTTATGCTGAGAAAGCGCTCAGGGCAACTATACTTACCCGTCACAAACTCCGCATTCTTCTTGAAATGCGTCAAAATGAGGTAGGACAAGATGTACAGGCAGCCGAAAAGATGAACGCAAATCTATGAGAAAGAATATCACAAGGAATAATTATCATGTCTGCAAAACATTCATATAAATCTACCACTAAATGAAGATTGACTATATTGACATGTTGATTACACCTCGTAAATTCCAAATATCATCTAAATTAGACAAAAAATACTGTATATGTGCAAATAAATAAATAAATAAATAAATACGCCACCACACTATGCAATCAAACATACTGTAAAATGTTTACTTAGAATTTAAAACAGTTCTTAATTAACTTTAATTAAGCAGCCAATAAATAGATGGCAGGCAATTAGGTTAATTAAGGAAGGAAGCAAAAAATATCATGATTGCAATTAAAATATGGTTAATTATGCAGCTTAAAGGAAAAATGGTCAGTTATGACAATAAGTTCAGTAACGAACCTCACACTTTCTAATGTAAAAATACATCCTTTGGGATGAGCTCCAGTACATTGTCAGCATTAGAAATGAGCTCCACAACCATCCAGAGTACAAGGTAGTTCCTGGAACCTCTCCCATCACAATGTACCCACACCCTTATAATCGCACGCTTATCACTCCCGCACCATGCTGTGCTCATTCGGAGCTGACCATACACACGGACAGCTTATCAAAAGAAAAAGTGCGTAAACTGGCAGCTATTAAAGAACTGAGTGAGTCTGTAAAGGCATCTGGGTGTGAGTGTGAGGAACACAATACGGGCATGATGACACAAAGTTAGATTGAAATACAGTACGGAGCATACCCAGGGCACAAGATGGAAAAATAGATAGCATTGTGTAACTGTGTATTGTCTACCAACACACACTTTGTATAGGCGATAGAGCAAAAATACTGCATATCAATATAATCACACAAAACATTTTCTTATTCATGATATACTTGCTGTTCTGTTTGTTTAACAGATAACCAACTATTTTTGGTGAAAATAAGAAAACATACAACAATATTTGAGCCTGGTTTAGCCATTGCTAATTCCCACCAATTTTAGGGCTACACTAAAGCTACAGACAATCAACAAGGCTAACAAATGCTAATATTTAAAATAATAAAACTCATAAAATACATACATACCTATAACAAATAAAATAAATAAAAACTTGCCTACTAATTTTAATAGCACAGAATAATTCTAATTATGGATGTTTTTTAGTGCTGGGTTTTAATTATCTGTAATGCTAGGTAGTCTACTATTAGCTATTAGTTTGATGGTTGGTTTGAAGTTCACAATAAATCATGTAGAAGTTAGTATAATGTTTACTTCTTTGCTAGTACTAGGTTAAAATGACATATTAGTGAATGTAATATGAGCCAGTTAGCTAATGCTAGGTGAAAATCCTATAACAGTCTTAATGTCAGCTAGCTTACTTCATGACTTGTTTACAATTTTAACTGCAAAACACGACACCTGGCTATTATTAGCTCTTTCACAGACTTTGCTAACAACGTCAATACCTAATTAGCTTAAATATAGCTGGTGTACAGGTCATTGGTGAGCTATTTTTTCACTAACCTGATTAGCTAGCTTAGCATTTTCTAGCTTTATCAGGGTGTGACAATTCTGTTTCACACTCACACACACTCCCTTACTGTGTTTAAAAGTGCAAACATATTTACAGTGTGGCTCATACAAGTTTAAATATTCAAAAATAAGCATTTAACAACTCTGTGGATTTGTTTTACAGGCGTAGTTGAATAATTAAAAGCTAAATTATTGATTATTACACAAGGCCACAGAGTAAAAAATAATCAAGAAAAATTTGATAAAATGTTTTACTTTCCAAGGTAAAAACCTACATAACTGTTAGTACTTATCACTGTCCTGACACGGAACAAACTGACACAGGTCAAAAAGCCCCCTACAAATCTGTCTAGCTTATTTAGAAAATAATAATAATCTCATTAATTTGGTGTAAATGTTGCACAGATAAATGTGCATTTTGGAAATGTCAGAAATCTGCCCCAAGTCTATATGAAGGACAACTAGGAAATGAAAGAGCAGCGACAGATGGAGGAAGAGGATTGTGGTTTAAATCCCAGTGGAGATGAAAAACAGATGAAAGCGGCTGACCATGATTAGAAAAGGGAGTGCATTGACACAAAACCAGCTCGACCAAATGTCTATTTGTCTGTCTACCTGTGACATTTAATCCAATGTTGACCAACACATTGGAGTATAAATACAATAAGTGTTTAAACCTTGCAAGAGAACCTGAGGTAATACAGCTTGTCAATATAGTATTTTTAGCCAGCAATGCATGTTTCAACACATTTATCTACAGCGCAGTGTCAAAGGAGGAACTGCTTGAAGCAATATCCTTTGACAACAAAATGGTGCTATGATTAACATTAAGCCTCTTACAGATTAAATTTTATTGTTTTGATATTATTAAGTATTGAATACATGTTAGGATTTAAAATCTGGTTTATCGTTTTTGGGGTGCGTTATAAAGCAACGCAAAAAGACATTCAATGCATAATAAAAATACATCCTGCCACTCCAGGTAACACCGGATAAAGGGTGCAGAGAAAGGAAAAGGGAAGGAAAACAGGAAATTTAACCCCAAAGTGCAAACGTCAGAAAAAAAAAAAAAAAAGCACATCACTGTGCAAGATACCAATGGGTTGGTAAAGCATACTTTCAGAAAAGGGTAATGAGTCACGTAATTGGATCTAGCTTTCATTACCCAACATATTTCTGTCAGTAAAGAACATACCCTTTTGCCCTGTAGTAACCGATGTGGTTTTAGGAGGCACACTAAAGCACAACCAACGTCACTCATCCACTGTCATTTCACTGGTATTGTGACAAAGACTTTAAGGAGGAGCAGCTTAGGTATTCTACGAGGCATTTACGCTAGAGAAGCAGCTTAGAAACCAAACAAAACATTTTTTTCTTCCATTAAAGCTTCTTTTGACGCAACACAGCAATACAGGCTCTTTGACGTAACAGCTGAAGTAAGCTGTAAAACAAAAAAAGGGTTGAATTTTTTTTAATTTTTTTAAATGCAGTCAACTTGTTCTTTGGATGAAATGAAGAGATGGAAAGCAACAACACTCAGACAGACTATTAAATATAGATTAATACATTAAAATATTTTCGTTTGTAGTACTGATCTCAATGCTTTAAAAAAAAAAAAAAGATGTACGTGAGCATTTTTATATACTATGAAATTACTGCATTCTTAAACAATGGGGCATTGTCTAATTAACCCTGATCACTAGTGTGATCTACTGTTTACAATATAGTAGTGAGCCTGGCGGCATGGTGGCTCAAGGGTTAGCACTGTTGATTTGCACCTCCAGGGTCCAGGTTCATGCTTGATTCCTGCATTAATTATAAATAAATATGCTAACAGCTTTTTATGAACCGTTACATTAAATCTAATTTTTCATTATTATTAAAGTCACATATCTACTGATAGAGAGATAATATTAGCTAAGGCTACTACATTGAGCTATGGTGGTATAGTAGGTTAAGTTGCCACATCACAGCTCCAGGGTCCCTAGCTCACATTACTGTTTGTGTGGGGTTTATGATGTTGTCCTTGGGCACTCAGTTTTCTTCCCCCATCCCAAAATATGCTGGCTGATAACCTATCCACTCCTAATAACAACTAGGTATGAATTTGTATGTGTGTCTCCTTGCATTAGACTACAGAACAATCCAATGTTTCTAAAACCACACTGACCAGAATAAAATCAGTTGCTGCAATATAATCTCTATAAGATATTGTTGTTTCTACGTTGAAGTAACCTTTCCATTAAATATTTCATCATTCTGCAATTCTTTAAATCATAAAAGACCACCATGTTGTCACAAAGACAAATGGGACGAATGTAAAACTTACAACCAAGTCAAACAAAGAAAGGTCAGAGATTTTGGTCATTCCTAACCCTTATGATGTTTCTCACTAATTACAACCCCAAACACGCAAAGTCTTTTTTTAACTGAAGTTTGTTGCTAAATATACAAACAACAGAACCCATACATGAAGATGATCACAGCTCGCCAAAAAAAAAACAAAAAAAAACAAACCTGGAACAAGTTATTCAGGCTGGATCACACAACTGTACACTATGCAGAGTGGAGAGCCATGTGTTCTTAGAAAGCACAACAAAGTACATAATGTACATTCACAAACACCCAAATAATGGGGACAATATTACCTGACTCCTTTACACCATCCCGTCTCAAGTACAAACTTGCACATTTGTTTTATCACACTGTTTAAAAGGAGCGTAAGCAGAGTATGTAAGAGAGCCAACAGGGTGCTAGCCACAGCCAAAAATTGTAACATTTCAGTATCCACAAACGTCAAACGCATTTATAATATTTTTATAACTACAGCATAAATGTGTAGGTTGTAATTCATATAATCTGCTTATGTTTTTTTTCACCATGTTTTTTTATGTGAAAATTAAAAAACTAGATTCAAAGTAAAAACTATTTAAGAAATCCTGGTCTAGATGTTGGAGTCCAGCTCTTACAGACATGTTGCAGGTACGTATTACACAAGGATTTTCAGTCCAGACATTACGAGGTTAAATGGTTATGGAAAAAGTATTCCACATCCATCAGGAATGTGACTCAGGAGAGCAGGGGAAAGTGTTTGCATAGAAACTGCGCGCTCACTGGGCTAGCAAAAACAAATACTGCTCAGTTTTACATACCCACACAGGTCAGGTTGTGATTATCACGCCAACAGCTGCTCTAATCGCAGATCTGCCGACTCATCATAAAGGCTGATTTTCCTATCCTTTTCAAAAGCAATGAAATTTTATTTCTGCCAGATTTGGTTTTGATACGATGTCTCAAGTCAGACTACTCTCTATAGTTCTCAGCAAGTAGTGAGTGACAGATTTGTGCGAGGTGGCACGTTGGCTTAGTGGCTTGCACTGTCGCCTTGCACGCACAAGTTTCGGGTTCGATTACCACACCAGGGTCTGTGTGCATAGAGTTTGCATGTTCTCCCCGTGCTTGGTGGGTTTCCGCCGCGTACTACGCTTTCCTCCCACAGTCTTAAGACATGCAGATTAGGGTAATTGGCGTTCCCAAATCGCCCATAGTGTGTGAATGAGTGTATGTATGTGTCCTGCGATGGATTGTCACCCCATTCAGGGTGTACCCTGCCTTGTGCTCTAGGTCTCCTGGGAGAGGCTCCAGACTGCCCACAACTCTGTATACAGGATAAAGCAGTATAGACGATGAGTGAGTGAGATTTGTGCGGTCAAAGTGTAAAGGTGAGCATCATTGCCTTGTTGTAAGTTTCTTCAAGACTGAAGTTCACTTCACGTTATATAAGTACAACACAGATTTATGATTATCTTGAACCTGAATCTGCAAGTCACATCATTTTTTTCCCTTTGGGAAATTCAAATGGCTATGCATAAAAAAAATCATTTTTTTTTTTTAAAGACATATTAGGTATTTGCTCCCTACTGCTGGAATAAATACAGGCTTAATTGAGATTAGTTCAAAGTGAGTTCAAAATTTAATCACAGCATTTCATGTTCATATTAAACATACTAAAATGTTTCATGTTTACAGTTTTATAAGATTAGGTTTTAAATAATCAAAAAAGCAAGCAAACTAACAAACAAGCCTTAGCAAATAATGTCCTAAAAATACAACTGCCTATCTAGATCCATCGCTCCCCTTATTTATTTTTCTTGCATTTCACAATCTCTGGGTTTAGACATCAATCAATCAAGCAGGCAACATCCTCTTTTTTAGTGTTGTCTTTGTTGGTTGATGTGACCCAGGAGCTCTGACTACCTTACATATCCGAGATGAGAATTACAAAACATTTTATACAGGCAGACTTACTATGATCTCTCGGACCCGGTCGTGGAAGAGCTGCTCTCTAACCGACACGTCGTCGATTGTTTCCATCCTACGGAATCATATCCTGAGAAGCTGGAATTAAGCTACAGGCACTTTAACGAAAGCCAGCAGAAGAAAACTTGGCGTTTGTTACAATATTACTGGCGGGCGCTTTGATCGCAGTCATACGTGCAGCCTTTGATCCGGATATGTTACAAGCCAAGTAAATCTTAAACTACATTTCTCCAGCTTTAAAAGCCGTAAACAAAAAACAAAAACGGATGCATTACTCGTGACGAACCACGAACCGACTGCAAACATTTTGAGCCACGCTCTCAGACGCCTTCTATGGGGGTTGCGTTAGAAGGGGGCGGAGAAGGGCGGGTAAGTGGGCGGAGTTAGAGGGTTCAAAAATAAAATAGGCGTGGTTTACCCTAAAACAAAGGTTTTTGTTTCCTAAAGACTTTACTGTACCTTTTCATTTCAAAGCAGGTTGAGTTCTGTTAGTTTAGATTTCAGTTATTCGACGTACTGGTGTTTATTTATTGATGTATTTATTTATTAGCGGCAGAAAAAAACTCATCAGTGTACAAGACCCTAATTTTAAACAACTATGTAAGAAACATGAAATATGTGGCACTTAAATAATCTACAATAAACCATATATTTGTATGATTGGTTGTTTTGTCATCTGTCAATAAAATATGTAGTGAAAAAAAAACAAAGAAGTAGGTCTTTATAAATATAAAGGAATATCGAAAAAAATTATGCTGGAAGAAAATAAGACATCCAGGATATACAATTTAGTGTGTCGAGCTGTATGATAGGAAATGTTTTTCTAGTTTTATTAGCCTATTTAGCCACGTTTAGTTTTGATTATGGTGTGCAATGTGAAAATGATTCCTTATGCTCCCAGAACCACTCTTTTACAGTTTAAATCTTAGAATATGCCTGTACCATCAGGAGAGGAAAAACTCCACAGACGGGATATCCTGGTCATTCAGTACATTTAGGTCATCAGCTGACTTTATATCATTGCCACGTAACGTTGCTGAACCTAGACCTGACCAACTGAAGCAACTCCAGATCATAACACTCTGGAATAGGGTGACTCTGAACTCATCATGCCACATGACCTTTTTCTATTGTTTCAAATTCTTTACTGCAAAAGTAGCCTGGGAAATTTTACTTCTATATACATGAACTTTCCATTTTAAATTTAGGGTTCCCTAAGGCTAATGTTATCTGCCTTCTTATAACTCTCTGAAATAAAAATCACATCCCCAACATTGCCTGTTACAAAAATTCAGCCTTTTAACTTTTTAGTGGCCTTTAGTACAAAGCAGGAGGGAAACTACAAGAACCCTGTCATCAACGAGAATCCAGCAGAGAGAGTGAAGAGTTTCTGGTACCATTGTGTTCACATCACGCAGAACTTGTTGTGGTCATGTCACATCAACACCATGGTAAAAAAAAAGGTTCAGCAGCATCTCTATCACCTTAGACACCCGAGAGACTTTAGACTACCATCCAAGACACTTAAGAACGTTTATTCCTGCACTAT
The DNA here is from genome assembly GCF_024256425.1 of Clarias gariepinus. NCBI lineage: Eukaryota > Metazoa > Chordata > Actinopteri > Siluriformes > Clariidae > Clarias > Clarias gariepinus. Next base: position 7,058,625 of record NC_071121.1, read on the forward strand.
AGAGAGCATCCTGACGGAAAACGTCACAACCTGGTTTGGGAACAGCACCAAGCAGGACAGACGAGCTCTACAGAGGGTGGTGCAATCATCTGTGCTCTGCACTCAACTGTTAGAACTTGTCTTGTTTTCTTTACTCCTGTGTTGGAGCACATTACTTTACCACATTGCACCTTTCCACATGGCTAATCTGTTGCACGTTTCTGCATCTTGTTTACACGTAAATGAGGACTAACTTGGCTATGGACAATAAAAGTGCTGCTGAAACACACATAATTTCATGTCCCACTCATACTGCTGCTATTATACTTACATGCCATACCTCTCTCACTCACTCATCATCTATACCGCTTTATCCTGTATTCAGGGTCGTGGGCGGCCAGGAGGTGTACCCCACCTCGGCTTAGGGCAGGGAGCCAATCCATCGCAGGGCACACACGCATACACTCACTCACACCCCACGGAATGGCAGTTAGCAGGTCTTTAGACTGTTGGAGGAAACCAGAATACCTGGAGGGAACCCACCCAGCACAGGTTGAATATGCAAACTCCATGCACACAGAGATGGAAATCGAGAAATATGGGAATCCGGATCCTTGAGGTGCAAGGCGATAGTGCTAACCACTACACCACCGTGCCGCTACATGCCATATCTTTACCCTTTTATACCCTTTTTTATTATAATTTTTTTATTTTGCACATTCCGTATAATGTATAAATTTTATATATTTGTATTTAATTTAAGGTGGCACGTGGCTTAGTGGTCAGCACTGTCCCCTGGCACCTCTAGGTTCTGTGTTCAATTCCTGTCTAGGTTCGATTCCTGCCTCTGTGTGTATGGAGTTTGCATGTTTTTCCGGTGCTTGGGAGGGTTTCTCCGGGCATTCCGGTTTCCTCCCACAGTCCAAAGACATGAAGCTTAGGCTAATTGGCTTCCGGCCCCCCACGACCCTTTCTACAGCATTAAAGGGGTATAGACTATGAGTGAGCGAATTTTATTTTATTATCTGCAATCTTTCCTTTTTAGGTCACTTTTCAGTTGTTTAAGCATTTCACTGCATATCATCTTGTGTATGGTACAAATACAGATTTGTACTGTATAAGAAATTTCTATCTTGCTCAAGCTTATATATACATATATATATACTATATATTATATAGCCTATACTCTTTATAAATAAAATATTAAATATGTACATTGTGTACTAATGAAGAGAGTTTTTTTTTACATGTTCTAAACTTGACCTGATAGTCTTTGGAGCATTGGAGATTCAAAGACAAAGCAACATTGCATGCCACATCTCTGATTTCCGTGAAGTCTATTATTGCTTAGTTGCACATTACTGAGCCATGGAGCACTGCCGAACACCTGGCTCAGAGGGCCTATGGTATGTTAGGCATCTTCTTCTATGTTAGGAAAGGTCTTACAAAAATGAGATTTGCATTTGAATCAAATCTATGTTGAAATGGTATGTTTAATATAAGTTCTTATCACAAAAATCTCTTTATTTCATGATGTAAGCGCAGCATGTCACATGTCGCCACTTCACAGTTACCTTGCCTCTGATTCAATCCTTGCCTTGGGATCCTCTATAGAAAGTTTGCCATGTTCTCTATATGACGCTGTAGGTTTCCTTGGGTTTCCCCCACCGCTTATAAACATGCTAATAAAGGACCTAGCAATTCTATAATGACAGGTGTAAGTTATTGTGTGACTCTGTGTGTATATGTGTGTGCATGTTGGACTAGCATGTCTCCTAGTATTTCCACTTTGTTCCTGGAATAGGCTCCACAGCTGCCAAAACCCTGACCAGAATACTGAATGCAGGTTGATAAAGTGTTAAAAAGTAAAACAAGACACTTATCTTTAAGTCAAATTATCATACAACACAAAGATTTTAGGCATTAAATGAAAATTTGGGAACGCCAATTGTACGTTGTTAAAACAATTTTGTTGGTGCTGCACTCTAGTTTAATCAATAAATAATGTGCTGTGTAAGACTTCAGTAAAAATATTTTAGAACAGAATAGTTATTGTACTTGTAGGCTACTTATCAGTTAGCTGTAACTGTATATTCATGTCGTCAGACAAACCTTTGATGCTTGCTCAGTGAGGTTGCATTACGTTAACATTACAAATACTGCTGCGATTTCATCTTCCAAAGTCCAAAGTCTAAGCTGACAGCAATATGGAAGCTCTCCATTTCACAAGAGTTTGGATCAGATTAGAGGGTGAATCTCCTACAGCCTTTTCACAGCTTTTCTTTGTTTTTTACTCAGAATATAGCGGAACAACAAGTTTGAAAACATGATTTGTGTTATTTTGTGTGTAGATTTCTTGCAGTAGAAAAACCATCCATATGGAAGCTGTTTGAAACAACCACGTACTGTTTTTACAAGCCATCTTCATGTAGGTAAGGCGATCTGTGACATGTAAATGTAATTACGTAATCAAACTTACGAATGGTAGGATTTTATTCATTTGCCTGTTCATTTGTAATTGCCATATTGTAATGTTCTCATACATATGTGACAGGCATAAATAGAGTTCAGTCATGCTATGATTTCACATTGACGTCTCTGTATTTTATTGCAACATTTTTATTGTCTCACTCTCTCACACTCTCTGTGTAGATATTTCGTAGTGAAGCGGAGTGTTTTCGTCTGCTATCTAAAACGCTAAGGATGCTTTTATGCCTAAGCGAGTAATAACAACTTATGCCCTCTGGGCGTTGGGAGGTCCACTGGGTCTTCACCACCTTTACCTCAGGAGGGACAGCCATGCTCTCTTGTGGATGCTCACTCTTGGTGGTTTTGGGTTCGGCTGGCTCAGAGACTTCTTCCGAATCCCAGCTTATGTTAGCGAAGCCAACAAAATGGCTGAGAGACTCAGACACCCATCTGGGACTCCTCCACCAGTAGGCTTGGTTCGTTTTGCTGGCCAGGTTTGTGTCGGCATTTACTTCGGATCAGTTGCTTTGGTTAGTCTGAACTCTCTGAGTTTCTTCTACCTGCTTGTGCTGCCATTGAGTGTTGGTGTAGGGGTCCACCTGGTGTCCTGCGTGGGTCAGCAGACTTCTGACCTGCAGAAGACCCTCACTGCTTGTATCATGACCTCCTCCATATTCTACGGCAGCTCGCTCTCACCTCTCCCTATCAGCATAGCAGCTAGTGTCACTGCAGCACAACATAGAAAGTTTAAACCTCGCCAACATGCCAGATCTCCACCGGAGCCACTCGGTTAGTCGTGCAATTAAACACAATCTGAATCACATATCTTATATGAAATATCTAATATAATTAAAGGTTTCATTATTAGAAATACACATATCTATGTTCTTACGTCATAATTTCATTCTTGTTGCCACTGTTAAGTGTATTCTAAGTGTATATCTATGATTCCCAGGACCTCGATTCTACCGTCTCAGCCTAGCCCTGCTGGCTTTCTCGGCTCCTCTAGGATACTGCATTTTTCACAACACCACAGCTACTTTATACTACATTTCGGACTGCGTGGCAACACTTCTTGATATGTTCTGGTTTATCCCTTGGTTGAGAGGGGTTGTGGAGTTCTTTCTGCTATTGCCATACCAGATTTTGTGTGCACTGACTGGAGGGAGTTACTATGAGGAAAGTTGGAAGAAAGTCCTGGAAATACTTCTTAATGAGTACAGCAAAAGAGAAATAGAGGCAATGAAGGTAAGAACAAATAGACCAAGTTTAATATGAAATCAGCTGGTTTAAAGCTTTTCTCAATGTCTACACGTGAAGCTTGAATCACAAAATTAAGCTCCTGATTTATGAACCTGCTGCTCAAGCAATTCACACCCTAAACAGGTATGAAGTAAGAAAAAAAAGGTTCTATTTTAATGCACTATTTCTCAATCTTGGCCTGGGGGACCTATTCCCTGGAGGTTTTATTTTTTTTCTCTCCTCTAGCACAAACAAGTACATATATATAAAAAAACCTCCAGGGAATGAATGAATATATATATATACAGTATTTTGACCAAGTTTATATATATATGTATATATATATAAACTCAGCAAAAAAAGAAACGTCCCTTTTTCAGGACTGTGTATTTTAACAATAATGTTGTAAAAATCCAACTTTATAGTTGGATATATAACTTTACAGATCCTAATTGTAAAGGGTTTAAACAATGTTTTCCATGCATCTTTAATTAACCATAATCAATTAATTAACATGCACCTGTGGAATGGTCGTTAAGACCTTAATAGCTGACAGAAAGTAAGCATTTAAGGTCACAGTTCTAAAAACGCAGGACACTAAAGAGACTTGTCTACCGAATGTGAAAAACACCCTAAGAAAGATGCCCAGGATCCTTGCTCATCTGCGTGAACGTGCATTAGGCATGCTGCAGGGAGGCATGAGGACTGCTGATGTGGCTAGGGCAATAAATCGCCATGTCCGCACTGTGAGACGCCTAAGACAGCGCTACAGGGAGACAGGAAGGACAGCTGATCATCCTCGCAGTGGAAGACCACATGGAACAACACCTGCACAGGATCGGTACATCCGAATATCACACCTGCGTGACAGGTACAGGATGGCCACAACAACTGGCCGAGTCACACCAGGAACACACAATCCCTCCATCAGTGCTCAGACTGTCCGCAATAGGCAGTCCATGAGAGGAGATGCACTGCAGTACTTCAAGCAGCTGGTGGCCACACCGGATACTGACTGGTACTTTTGATTTTGAGCCTCCCTTCATTCAGGGACACATTGTGAAACATTTTTAGTTTATGTCTTATGGTGTTGCCTCTTTTAGTGCTTATACACATTAAGTTTACTGAAAGTAAAAACAGTTGAAAGTCAGAGGACGTTTCTTTTTTTGCTGAGTCTATATATATATATATATATATATATATATATAAAGTATACTGTATATGGACTATAAATAAATGAGATATTGTTTAAAATGACAAACGATGCTCACCAACACTGATTATTTTACCATAGAAGTGTCTCCAAAAGTGTTTTATTCACCTTATACCACAGCTGCTCATCAGTCATTGTAATGATGAATTTTTTATCATAATTGCTCTTTTTTCTCACCAAGTCATCTGTCCTGAAGGCTTACACCTCACAGGAACCTGAGACACCTCAGATTTCGTCTATAAATATAAGGAAAATAATCTTCTTCACCATATCAGTGACAGATTTTCCACCTTTATTCTTAACTTTATATTATGAATCTACCGAAAATGACTCACTAAAGAAACAATAAAGCATTAGAATTAATATAGGCCTAACATTTAATTTAGATTTTATTTACTGGCAGTAATATCGTCAGAACTGCTGTTATAGAAAATTAATCACCAGCACTGTGGTGTAATATGTTTTTGTATATAAATTATTATTATTATTTTTTTTTTTTAAAGAATTTTTAGTTCAAACATATACATTTCTCTTCCTGACAGTGATCTAAATATTCACCAATAACATAATTATACCCTTCACCTTATATCTCATCTTTGTAAGTCCTCTCTCTGGATATCAGTTAACACACACATACATTCCATGCATACACACATTCTTCCTAATAAATGTCTTATACTGTAAATATGCCAGATGTCATACAGAGCCTACTTCAAATGAGGTCTAAAGAAAAATGGCTTGAGCAGAATTACTTTTCAGCATGTTTATATTCATCTGTATATTTTTACTTGTGATATCTATTGTTGTTTAGCTGTAAATATTCAAATTTTTGTAAAACAGAAACACTTTTGGAATGAATGATGCAATAAATATGCAGTAGTTCTCATAGGATGCTGTTATGAGACTAAAGCATGCCTATGCTGCCCAGAACCCATTTAATTAAATTTGACTGTGAAAATAAATATTTAAATTATTTATGACTGTTGGAACCAAGAACACAATGTCCTGAACAAAGTCTCAGTGCTGTCCTCTGTTCTAGGTGCTGTCAGTGTCTGAGGGTGCCACGCTGGAGGATATCTCCCACAGCTACAGGGAACTTGCTAAGTTATGGCACCCGGACCGAAACCCCAATAAGAAACAAGAGGCAGAAGAGATGTTTATTAAAATCAATGAGGCATATGAGACACTGCTCCACAGATATAAGCCTCGAAGCAGGAAATGACTTCAGACTGCATGTTTGTTGTAGTCTGCCATCCAGTGGTTATAAATTGTACTTTCATTAAGATATCCCTGTTTGGAGGACATTAAACTAACACACTGATGCTCATCACATTTTGGTGTCATGCCCTGCAATAAATCGGCATTCCCCCAGAGTATTTGTGGAATAGTTTCTAGCTCCACCCTTGCTGACCCTAACCAGGTTTAAACAGCTTTGGACATAAAGTCGAGAATACCTTTATTATCATCTCAACCATATACAATATAGAGTACACAGTAAGATGAAATAACCGTGTCCAGGATTATGCTTCACTGAATGAATTAACAAATTTCAGCTCTGTGCTCCACTGATTAAAACAAGTTGAGAAAAGTTTGAAACCTATCCCAAGCTGGCGTACACCCTGGATCGGCTGCCAGTCCATCACAGGGCACAAGGACACAGTGTACAAGCACACGCACTCACACATTTACTCACTACAGGCAGTTAATTTAAAAACGCCAGTTAGTTTACCCTGCATGTCTTTGTACTGCGGAAGGAAACCCAAGTACCTGGAAAGTACAGGGAGAACATGCAAACTCCGTGCACACAGAGCCAAGGCAGGACTCGAACCCACGACCCTGGAGGTGCAACAACTACACTACTGTGCCACCTATCTACCTTTAAACCATTTAGCAGACACATTTTCTCCAAACTGAACTAAACAAGTAAAATAAATGCTGCAAAAAATAAGCATTTTTACTATTCAATTAAAAAAAATGGACAGATTGCAAGCAAACAGTTAAAAAGATGATTTAGAGTAAATGATCTATCTTGATTAATAGAGGAAATTTTGAAATTAAGAAATTACCAAACTTTGCATGTCTTTATATAATTATATAATTATAAAAAACAAACAAATCTACTGTTACATCAAGTTTTCTTTACTTCAGGTTTGAAGGTTAACTTTCTTATTCAACTGCTTTATTAGAGCAGTTGAAATAATTTTAGCACTTACACTGCAACGTTACATCTGTTTGATTATAATAAAATATTAATATATATATTGAAACATATTTAATACTTTACACATATAAGACAATATGTAAATAACAACTTAATAAATAAACATGTAAAACATGCACAAAATAATATCAAATCAATCTGTGTATAATGGAACTTGTGATCGTTTTTACTTTTTAGCTTTTGCAAAATCATGCAGTAACACATAATACTGGTGCTGCACAATTAATCACATAAAAATCTAAATCGCAATATGGACCTGTGCAATTATTTAATCACAAAAGGCTGCAATTTATTACACATGTGCAAACTATGCATAGGAAGGAATTTATATAAAGTTTGTCAATAACTTTAGTATTTGTTTATTTTATATTTAAAAAGTATATTAAATACTTTGGAGGTGATAAATAAATATTTGCAAACATTGTCTTAATGAGATAATTTGCTCCATTATTTGCTGTTAGCCTAGATAAATATGTCTAAATATAAAATGGCAGATTTATTAGTTAAAAGTCAAAAATATCAAAGGTTTAAATTGCGATCCATATCTGTCAAAATAATTGCAAGGTGATTTTTAAAAACCCTACGTAATCATAATAATGTTTGTGTTAGCATTTTCTTACACAAAATTTATGCAGTGCTTTCCTTGTGTGCAGCAAAATGTTTTTATATATTTTTATGTGCTGTTGATTTTTTATTTTAAAATGCGCTGAAAACCTAAAGTTGAATATCTAATTGAAAAAAATCCCATACTGACTAGTGATCACTACCTTATTTTTAGTATTAAATGTTATAAAAGGGAATAATAATAATAATAATAATAATAGTAATAATAATAATAATAATAATAATAATAATAATAATAACAAGTGGGTTTGAAAAATGAAAAAGTGAAAAGTGAAGAAAAATTGTTATGGTTAAGCTTTCTGTGATAAGAGGTTTATTTAACATATTTTATAAAAGCAGTCTCTGCTGACACTACACTGGAACTGTCAGTAAGTTTTCCAGTTCAGGAACATGGTCAGGACCAATGACTTTAAACTTCCCTGTAACATGATAAGACCATTTTTGGATTAATAACCGAGAGAGAAGCAAAGAGAGGTTGATGAGAGAATGACCATTTATAGTGGTCCTGACAAGTAATAACAGGAGCTTACTTGTCTCACAGACATTCAACAATGCTAGAATTTGTCTTGTCAAAGCAGATCTAACTAAAAAGAGTGGTTTTATCTTTTTTCCACTTTACATGTAGCGGTAATCTCTTCAGTTCAAACTGATCATCATTAGCCCGAACTCATCAAAAATCAGCTGTAAGGTATAAACTTCCAATCGGACTTGACAATAAGAACTTTTATCACCAACTACGTCACAACCTGATGGGCCCATGGAGATAAGAATTAAATCTGTGAACACATACTGTATGTGGGTTGTTATTAATAGTAAGTAATAATAGTATTAGTTGTTTTCCATTTAAAGCAATTTCTTCTCTACATATTAAATAGTCATTTCCAACCAAAATGTTTCATTCTGCCGGTCTGCTTTTATCACATCAAAATGTTACCACTTACTCACTCAATGTCTAGATCGCTCCATTCTGTTTACAGGGTTGTGGGGGTCCTGAACACCCTGGATGGGGTGTCAATCCATCGCAGGGTATAGACACACACATACACACACACACACACACACACACAAACACTACGGGCGATTTAGAAACATCATATCTTTGGACAGTCTGAGGAAACCGGAGCATCAGAAGGAAACCCGAGCATCAGGAGGAAACCCACCAAGCACAAGGAGAACATGCAAACTCCATGCACACAGACCAGAGGACGGAATTAAACCCAGACACTAGAGGTGCAAGGTGACAGTGCTAACCGCTACGCCAATGTATCCTGCCATTATCTTACCAAAGAAGTCCAATTATAAGAACTGTAGTCGACCAATCAAACACTGGCAATATAACTCTAAAATATCACGCAGTGTTTATTAATAAATCAAAAGTGAATTAATACGAAAAAAAGCAAACCGCCTCAGGACAAAATGCAAAACTGGCTGAACAGAATTTAATGAAACTTTGGTAGTACTTTGGTATTTGCCTAAAGTTAAACCTGTGCCATAAATTAAATCAAAATGTTAAGTAAAAGTGATGTTATAAATAGTTAATAAGCTACTTGCTCAATGTAAACAAACACCTGCACCAATATATATTAACTACTTAGAAAAGCTAAACTGAATATTTTTACTGGGATTAGTTACTATTTCAAATCACCACTGAAAAAAAAGTTCTGAAGTGGTATAAGTGAATTTTAACACGCTGGGCAAAACTAATTGAAAAGACAAATTGAATCCTTATCTTGAAATTTTGAAAAGCTCTTTATCCGATCTACTTTTTCGATTTCACATCTGTTATTTACTCTCCGAACAGGGAGTGTATTTGGCTGATGACAAAAAAGGTAAAACGTAGTGTACAAAAATTATCTTACAAATTTTTTATTTCTTCAACTACCTTTATCTTATCTTGATCCAATCTACTTTTTCAAACCAGGCAGACATATACTTGGGCTGCAACCTGAATTATTAATAATATCACTGATTACATTAAAGCTGATCAGCTTATTTTTAGCTTTAACCTTTTTAACTCTTTCTACAAACTATTTTCCCGCTACTTTCTTTCCTTGCATGCCAAACAATTTATCGACGCTCCCTGTGTGCTGATTTGCCGATCGGGAATCCCACAGATCGATTCGTCAGGTCTGAATCCCAGCACAGGCCCGGAAGTTGTTTGGGATTTCAGGTAAAAGATCCCGGAGATGCTGCCTTCGCCCGAGAAAACAAACAGTGCTCCTGTTATATAAATACAGCAACCAGAGTCGATCGCCAGGTAAGGGAAATAACTCAACAGGTGCGTGCTGGTTTGCTGGTTGACGAAAGATGACACTAAGAGACAGAACTTGCTGTGCATGCTGTGTTTGAGCGAGTTTACGTAGCCGGCTAACGCTAGCTAAGCTAAACGGCATCTGGCGAGTGGTGGCTGCCATAGCAACGCCGACGGGCTCTCGAGAAACATTATGCTTTAGCATTAGCTTGTCACGTCCGAATATCGAGCATTTCCTCAGTATTTATTAAGTTTTAACATGTACACGCACTTTAACATCAATTGTCGTTGTTGGTTTATTCAGTTTGAAAACCTTATTTCTGCTCTGTCGCGTTTTGTTAGCTCTTTAGCTACCCGTGCTAGCTGCTTCGACTCAACCAGACGGGGGCTGAATTCCAAATGCCTCCCTCCTCCCTGTACAAGTGCACTACATAGACTATAAAACAACGACTTCCACGCTTTACCTAGTGCACTATACGTCCCGTAGGGAGTTGTTTGGATCGTAGCCAGGGTGTCACCGACGGTGCTGCAGACGTGACACATGTCACTGGTGTTTTTGTCAGCAGAACTATGAACAGTTTTGTATTTCTGCTAACTCTAGACAGTTTTTTTTTCTGATGAGGCTGGAATTATGTCTCACTGTATCTGCTGTGTATATAAACGTGCATGACTCTGACACTCTACCATGGAGGGAATTTGATTCCTTAAACACTCAGTACCCACTTTATCCTGGTCATATACATATATGCATGTATACTGTATACACTGGAAACACTGGGCATGAGGCATGTGCTAAGGTATGCCAGCACCGTAAGCACACCACAAGCAATTTATCATAACCACGCCACCTGCAGTCATTCTTTGCGAAGAAACTGAAATTCTGGCGCAGGAAAGGCAACACTATCAGCTGTCATCTACCGTCACTTGAGATGTCAAATGCATATCAGCTCTAGCACTCACTCACTCATCGTCTATAGCGTTTTATACTGTCTACAGGGTCACAAGAGCCTATTCTATGAGACCTAGGGCACGAGGCAGGGTTCACCCTGAACGGGGTGCCAATCCATCGCAGGGCACACACACGCACACACATTTACTCACTCACTATAGACAATTTGGGATCTGTATGTTTTTGGACTGTGGTAGGAAACTCACCTAGTACAGGGAGAACATGTAAACTTCATGCTCACAGACCTAAGGTGGGAATCGAACCCAGACCCTATAAGAACAAGTTGACAGTACTATCCACTAAGCCTCTTGAGATTTGTGTGTCAATTCAATTTGTGTGTGTGTGTTTAGTGTGTTTTTTTCCCCTCCCCATTATAAAATTCCCTCTGTTAGGTCTCAGACATAGGACCATGTCATAGAATGCATTTTTTTTTCCAAATGCTAACCTAGCAAATATCTGTTTGTCAAGTTGTCATTACATTTCTGTCTGCTTTTTGATAGGGTCTCACCTGAAGAGGAGGGCATTGAGTAATTCTCTGCTCCTTCTTATTTCTTGCTCTGCTCTTTGATAGGTCACATGTAAAAGGGGACTTCACGTCTTTCTTAAAGCTTTATATAAATCAGAAACTAGGAGATGCGTACTTGCGGTAGGATTGAAGATTTTTAATAAGAAATCAAAAAAATAAAGTAATCATATAATGAAGCCGCAAGGCTCACCACAAAGTTGCTGAGAAATAGATTATTAGATGTAAAAACGCAGAATGATCAGATTTCTGTGTTTTAACTTCTAGATCAAAGTCATCTGAGAGTTGTATGATTTATAACAATATATTTGAGGCAATTGTTATACTGCTGATGCAATTGGAGCCCTCATATCTCTTGTGCCTTCTTTTCATTTACAGGCAGCTGGTGTGAGAATGAATGCTGACGATTGCAATGGCCGTTCTTACATGTCAGGTATTAATTTTTCCTGCTGGTATTGTTTCTCTAGTAGAGTTCTCTCCTAAGTTGCTTGATTTATGTCGTACGCTTGTTTTGCAGGCAGTGGAGATTCTTCGACAGAACGGGAGTTTTTTGCAGGGCTAAGGGGACCTACAGTGAGCACTCCTAACAGTCAGCACTCCTCTCCCAGTCGCTCCGTCAGTGGTCCGTAGCGCTCTGGGTACAGACTACCGTACTTGTGTTTTTTCTTGCTACGAGCATGCTTGTGACGAGTTTATTCCGTTTTTTTATTTCTGTCCAGCAAATTCGATCAAAGTGGAGCTCTACAGCGATGAAGAAGCTGGTAGTGCCCCACTTGCAGAGAGAGGAGGAGGAGAGAGGGATGAGGGATGGAAGCAGGATAAGGGAGATATCCCCGAGGAGGTAGGCGGAGAGACTGGAGGAGACGTAGGCGGAGGAGTGCTGGGTGAAGGAGGGAGCGGTTCACCTGGACCCATTCGGCTCCCTAATGGGAAATTGAAGTGTGATATATGTGGGATGGTCTGCATTGGCCCTAATGTACTGATGGTACACAAACGCAGCCATACTGGTGAGTAATGTTAATGTTAATGAGTAATGTTAATGTTGTGTTTCTAATTCTAATTAACCGATTAACCTCAACGTTTTTGCTGCAAAAATGTTTCATAGGCGAGCGGCCATTCCAGTGTAACCAGTGTGGTGCGTCCTTCACGCAGAAGGGCAACCTGCTGCGCCACATCAAGCTCCACTCTGGTGAAAAGCCCTTCAAATGTCCCTTCTGTAACTACGCCTGCCGCCGTCGTGACGCACTCACAGGACATCTCCGCACACACTCTGGTAAGTCACCAAGATGTGTTGTGAAGAAATTACTTTTTTTTTTTATGCAGCACTGAACACCTTTTCTAGTTTTGGGCATAATAAGATGTCTATGTGGGAATGCACTATTGATTTGGAGCCCGATTCATTCCTTTAAAGATTGAGCAGCTCTGCCAGAGGATAGAATTCTTCTTTTATGTTATAATTTTTTTTACCCCCTCAAAAAAATTTCAAGTGACCTCACAGCAGTTTTTAATCATATAGTCGTGACATTTAGAAAATTATCAAAACAGGATATCCTGCTCACGCTCTTAAAATGTTGATGCACATTTACCTGGGGTAATGTGAAGCAGGCTACCTTTTTACCGCTATTCTGAACCCTGTGGTTCGGAGAAATGACAGCCAAGTGTCACGGAGTTTTTCGAAATTACGCAAATGTCACAAACTATCCGTGTGGTTTATGTCTTTATTATTACGGATGTCAAACAGTTGATGAGAGACTTTTCGGGTAAATTTATACAATTCAGGAAATTAGTTTCAGCGAAGTAGTTTCGTTCTAGTAAAAGTGACAATACTTTTTTTTTTCTTTAGTCTCATTTAATTTGCACCTGCTCTATATACCTCTTCACTTTATAAATTGTATTGGACAAAGTGTTCTATTAAGTCTCAGACCATATTGTAGCCAAAATAAAATACACTATACTGTATGTTTATAGAGTGCATTGTATTATAGTATTTAATTATAGTAAATTAGATTCAGATAATTAATAGAGATTAGAGATTAATAGATCAACAAGGCTGCTACAATATATACCTGTTGCAAGATATAGTGCAGATTTACTCACAGGTTTGCATATTTATTTAAAAATGTGGAATATGAATACATTAATATAGTTATGGCTCTTAAAATTAAGCTTCTTTTTTTGGTTTTATTACAGTCTGTAAAGCTTAATTAAAGTTAAGTTACAGAGCACTCCCCTGCCTTGTGTAAAGCCCCACACCTGACGGTGTACTTTTAAGCCAAATCAAGACATGAGTTTTAGAAATTTCCTATAGATTCCAGGACAGGATTTTGTCAGCACAGAGCTTTTCGCAGCTTTAAAGGTCTTGAAGAACTCCGTGTCTTTCATCACTGGTAAATGAAAGCAGTTTGCAGAGGCTTGTCCAAACCAAACAGAGTGAACATACACTTCACTGGGACAAAACTGGCCAGGTGATGAGCAGCGCCTGGTTTCCTCCAGATGTAAATTTGGCATCTGGACAAATAATTTAGTCTTAGCTTGATCAGACCATAAAATCCTATGGCTGGAGATGATGCTAAGAGATTTTCAAAAAAAATTTTGTTAATTCGAATCAACGTTTTAACATGATTGTATATGTTCATATGTATGAATATTTATTTAAAAAATTAAACCATACATAAATGCTGTTTAAAAGTTGAAACCAATATGAAGATAAACATTTCACACGAATAACCATTTTCTACAGTGCATACCCTTGTGTAAGGTTAAAAAAGGAAAAGAAAAACAGACTTGGAGCAAAATGTTTACATACCACTTTAGAGATTTGGAATTAATACAGGTTTGAAAAGTCAGATGTCAGTTTGTTTAAAATATAATCCACAAGCAGCAGTGAGCCGGTCAGAATTATGCTGTTTTTTTTACCTTGGAAAGTCAACAGACAAACTGAACACGCTCATGTTTTTTTTTTTTTTTTTTTTTTTTTTTAAACATGCTAGGCAGCTAACTTGAGTGAGTGATTTGTTTTGTCTTCAGTGATAAACTGTATAGTAATTTTTATTTTATTTAACACACAAATATCTCTGGTTATTCATTAAACTAAAGATAATACTTGTAATCAGCCATGTTGATTTGACATCATTCTATAAAGAACTCAGATTTGAGATTAATAATAGAGTTGATTTCTCAGATGGTTTGGCATTTCATGGTCTACATTTTTTTACTCTGTTGAGAAAGTTTTGCCCAAATAATAATAGTGCTGTCTACAAGTATAGTAAATTATATATATTCTTTTATATCCTTTAGATATCACCATATGTAAAAGAAAAATATTTTTGCTCTATTTATAGATTGTCACTATTTTTCCAAAATCTATTCTAATAATTTTTTTTTTTTATAAAATAGTATATTTAAATTATTATTATTTTTTTTTTTTGTTGTAAAAAAATAAATCTAAATTATAATCAACAGTTGTTCAAAAAAGTTCCAATATGACGGGTTCTTTCATCTTCCATTTGTAACAATGGACATTTGCTATTGAATTTTTTATAATACATTTACAAAACATTGTGAAGGATCATGAACCGTGCTGATGCATGAACAATTATTGAATGAAGTCAAATCAAAATGGAGAAATAGTAAGTTAAAATCTTCGCCGTAGTTATTTAAGGCTGTTCTTTGTTAGCACCCACAGTGCTTCAGTTTTGTTCCTAATACTGTTCTGTAATATTATTTTAGTTTCCTGTGGGGAAACTGTGGGGAAGCCCTATAAGTGCAATTACTGTGGGCGCAGCTACAAGCAGCAGAGCACACTGGAGGAGCACCGTGAGCGCTGCCACAGCTACCTACAGAGTCTGGACCACCAGCCTGCCCACAGCACGCAGTCTGCACAGGGTAAATCGATCATTACCAACCCCTGACCCTGATGAATGTGTGTCTGTGAGTGTTTTTCTTATTTTCCTATTATATTGTCCATTGCACAGGTGAGGAATGTCGTAACATGGACATGATGGGTGACCCTCTGATCCAGCCCTTTTCAGAAAAGATGACCTTCATTGAACGCGTGGCAAACAGCATCACTAAAAGGAAGCGCTCCACACCTCAAAAGTTTCTGGGTAGGCTGCTTTCAGTCCATCACTTGTGGGTTTATATTAGGCAGACTCTGTAAATCCTTAAATGCCATAATGGCTCCTGCAATATTAATATCATGTAAAAGCCAAACTGCAAATAAACACAGTGCAACACAACAACTTTAGGTGTAAGATCCTCCTGCATTCTGATCACAAATGTTCCTGATGAGTGTTGTGTGGGTGTTTTGGCAAAATCAAGGAATGGAATTCAACGAATGTGAATGTTTTTGGTAAAGAATAATTTGTGCTAGTCTATCAGTGTCAGGACCGTTTAATATCACATGGAATTTTGAAGTTGCAGCTAAGTTTGTGTGCGTGTTTAGGAAGTGTATTTCTTTATTTGAGATTATATGCATATTTTAATATGTGATTACTAATGCAAAAAAAATACTTGTGTATGTGTGTGTGTGTGTGTGTGTGTGTATATATATATATATATATATATATATATATATATATATATATATATATATATATATATACACACACACACACGTTGGAATTCAACGAATGTGAATGTTTTTGGTAAAGAATAATTTGTGCTAGTCTATCAGTGTCAGGACCGTTTAATATCACATGGAATTTTGAAGTTGCAGCTAAGTTTGTGTGCGTGTTTAGGAAGTGTATTTCTTTATTTGAGATTATATGCATATTTTAATATGTGATTACTAATGCAAAAAAAATACTTGTGTATGTGTGTGTGTGTGTGTGTGTGTGTATTTATATATATATATATATATATATATATATATATATATATATATATATATACACACATACACACACACACTGTGTATATACACTTACCCAAAGGATTATTAGGAACACCATACTTATACAGTGTTTGACCCCTTTCGCCTTCAGAACTGCCTTAATTCTATGTGGCATTGATTCAACAAGGTGCTTAAGAAATGTTGGCCCATATTGATAGGATAGCATCTTGCAGTTGATGGGATGGGATGCAGCAGATTTGTGGGATGCACATCCAGGGCACGAAGCTCCCGTTCCACCACATCCCAAAGATGCTCTGTTGGGTTGAGATCTGGTGACTGTGGGGGCCATTTTAGTACAGTGAACTTATTGTCATGTTCAAGAAACCAATTTAAAATGATTTGAGCTTTGTGACATGGTGCATTATCCTGCTGAAAGTAGCCATCAGAGGATGGGTACATGGTGGTCATATAGGGTTGGACAAGGTCAGAAACAATGCTCAGGTAGCCCGTGGCATTTAAACGATGCCCAGTTGGCACTAAGGGGCCTAAAGTGTGCCAAGAAAACATCCCCCACACCATTACACCACCACCACCAGCCTGATGGATGATGGATCCATGTTCTTATTCTGTTTACGCCAAATTCTGACTTTACCATTTGAATGTCTTAACAGAAATCGAGACTCATCAGACCAGGCAACATTTTTCCAGTCTTCAACTGTCCAATTTTGGTGAGCTTATGCAAATTGTAGCCTCTTTTTCCTATTTGTAGTGGAGATGAGTGGGGGTCTTCTGCGGTGGTGGCCCATCCGCCTCAAGGTTGTGCGTGTTGTGGCTTCACAAATGCTTTGCTGCATACCTTGGTAGTAACAAGTGGTTATTTCAGTCAAAGTTGCTCTTCTATCAGCTTGAATCAGTCGACCCATTCTCCTCTGACCTCTAGCATCAACAAGGCATTTTCACCCACAGGACTGCCGCATACTGGATGTTTTTCCCTTTTCACACCATTCTTTGTAAACCCTAGAAATGGTTGTGCGTGAAAATCCCAGTAACTGAGCAGATTGTGAAATACTTAGACCGGCCCGTCTGGCACCAACAATCATGCCACAATCAAAATTGCTTAAATCACCTTTCTTTCCCATTCTGACATTCAGTTTGAAGTTCAGGAGATTGTCTTGATCAGGACCACACCCCTAAATGCATTAAAGCAACTGCCATGTGATTGGTTGATTAGATAATTGCATTAATGAGAAATTGAACAGGTGTTCCTAATAATCCTTTAGGTGAGTGTATGTATTTTTTATATATATTTATAAAAATGACAGAGGCTACACTTCAAATACTCAAGTGTATAATTAGGGCTGCCATATTAACGCGTTAATGCACATGATAATTCTACAAATTTTTTGTTTAACAAAAGTTTTTACATATAACCAGTTTGACCCGAATGTCTTCCCATAATCACAGCCCACTTACCTTACTGTATGAGATAATTGCATGTTTAAGGCGGCTAATAGGATGACTGAGAAAACATCACCAGGTGTGCTGAACAGCAAGTTTTATTATAAAATGATTGTAGAACATTGTGTGAACTATTTTTACAAGAATACATTAGATGTATGATGTGGGAGGAGTGGCTCAGCCAGTTATGGCCCTAGACTATTGATTTGCAGATCTGAATTCGAGAGATTTTAATTTAACATTTGTTAAATGTTTGTTTGAGATATTATAAAACTGCATGATCTGGTTCCTTTTACAAGTTCGTCATGGATTTCTTTATTCCAGCTTTGCACATTTATAATACAATTAAATCTAAGTGTTCTGAAATTGTGATTAATCATGATCAATCACAGACTGTTACTGAATAAAAAAAAACAGCACTAGGTATAATCAAATCTGTTTTGCTTATACAATAGTTCGATTTGGTGAACCTTTAAATGCCTAATTGTAGCTATGTTGGTGTCTGCACAGGAGAAAAGCACATGCGACTGAACATGTCTGATGCACCTTATGAGATCAACTCCAGCCCTGAGAAAGAGCGGGATGCGATGGGTCCCAATGCTGGAAGTGACCCTGCTACTTTAGCTGTTATGGGAAGCCGCTACCTCCGCACCGCCCGAGGAGGAAGCGAAGAGGTCGAGCCTCCTCGCTCCCTGCGCCTGCCTCCTCACCCTACTTGTGTGTCTGAGTTTACCCCTGTCATCAGCTCCGTCTATGGCCACATCACCCCGCTGGGTCCGCGGCTAAACTGTGCAGGGGGCATCAACATGGTACTGCCTGGCCGAGAGGCAGGTGAGGGCCACGAAGACGTGCCCTCAGGGCGCAGCCATGCTGACTCGCCAAGCAATGGCTGCCAGGACTCCACGGATAACGAGAGCACCACAGAGGAGCAAGGCATCGGCCTTGGTGCTGTCAACCATCGAGGACGTGAGCGCCACAGTCCTAGTCACGCCAAAGAAATAGAAGTGGAAGGGGAGCGAGACAGAGGGGGCGTACCGGCCAAAGGGAGCCCTCGTTCTCCACCCTCGTCCAGTTTGGCCGTGCAGGTGGTGGATGGCGAGGGGCGGCCGGTGCGCTCATTCCGCTGCGAGCACTGTCGCATCTTCTTCCTGGACCACGTCATGTTCACCATCCACATGGGCTGCCATGGCTTCCGCCAGCCTTTTGAATGCAACATCTGCGGCCACCGCAGCCAGGACCGCTACGAGTTCTCCTCGCACATCGTCCGAGGAGAGCACCAAGTGGGCTGAACCATGTGGTAGTGGGGGTGGGGGGGTTGGCACGCAGGCAGGACGGGTATTTCAAAGTGGGAAAGAAGAAGGTAAGGAGGGACGCATGCTGCTTTCAGATGATACGGAGTCCAGTTTGGTCTGCACCAGATCAGGAGCAGGGGGGGGGACATACTGAGCACTTGCTTTTAGTATTAGTAAACAGCGGGCTTTCAATTTCCGAAGGCTAAGAGGCATGGGCACACAGGGAGTATTGCCTGTGCTTAAAGAAATAAAATTTAGAGGAGTTTGAGTAGAACCATCGGGACTGAATCCCACTCTCCGGTTGAACTCCCTAATCAATTAATTTGGCAAGACGCAGCTGTTTTGCTTTAGAAGTGCCTTTCTCCAGTGGGGTTTACCTTTTCTGGGTTAGATAGAGAATCTTGGTGCTCGAGCATGCTGCAGCAGGAGGCAAGGGTTAGCAAAATCTTGCCAGCAGCATTTCCGTACTGCATTTTCGAGGTTGTGAGGAGTGTATGGGTTTGTGTGAATGACGAGAGCGAATGAAACGAGATCCACAGCTGTAGTATAGTCTAAAGTGTACAGACGTTGTGTTCGTACTCCTTTTATGGTCATTTTAAGAGTCTGTGGAATTCAGAGGACTCAGGGAGGACACAGGGGACTGAAGGAAAAACTATGAAGTAGCAGCATAAGCTGCAGCCCTCTATAAGACTCAGAGACAAAGAGAGAGACAGGAGATCTGTGTGTTAGCCATATAAACGGAGCACACACACACATTGCCTTAAGTAGTTGCTTTATATTAACCCTGAGTTATCTAGTTGAATGGAGTATACTGTTTAATGTTGCGGTTTCAGGAGGCACCGTAAAACTCGTCTTTAATCCTGAGATGGCACAGCGTTCATTAGGGGGTTTTAAAAATTAGGCCACGTCTTAGACAGAATATATCTAAAATGCTCATGCTAAATGTTTTATTTAAGTAAAAACTAACTTGAAGAAAAAAAAAAAAACATGCCTTAGTATTGGAGTGTACCACAGCAGATAACCTTGGTCCTGCTCAATTCTCGGATTTGCTGGTTTCCTTTGTGCCTCAGAACTCGATTGTTGTTTTTACCTAGATAGACCTCACCTCAGTGGCGATGATAAAAGTTCATTGCAATCGCTCCTCAGGAATAGAGGAGTGTATTGCATCGTTCTTGCAGTACGAAAGTCCCCCTTATATCCAGCCTGTGCAACAAACCTGTTGATGAAACGTTTGCCTAGCTTTAGTTAATGAGGTACGTTTGTTTAATTTTTTTTTAAACAAAAAATGGGCTAAATGCTGCATACTAAGCGATTGCAAACGGGTGTAACAAACCACAGCGCAGCAAATGGAGCCTTAACGTGCTGGTGCAGATCAAACGAAGACCCATATTGCATTCTGTGACTCTGATGAACGATGAAGAGGGGATGATACCTCGGGGGAGGTTTGCACTTTTCTAACTCTCTGCTTAAATGTGAGTGTTTCCGCTGGGGCTGTCGGGTTGGGCAGGCATTTGGGGATGGGGTGGGGTGGTGTGGGGCGGGATTTGGGTTCTCGGGTTTGGTGGAGATCTTCTTAAAGCCTTTAGAAGATCCTACCCTACTCAATGGTAACTGAGCTTTGGAACATATTCTTTTGCTTTCTGAAATTGCTCGATTGCACTGATTTCTGATAAAAAAATGCTATTTGGGGAAAATAAGTACAAATTTGATACTATGTAGGTTATAAAGACAAACAGTGTGTTGTTTTTAAAGTTCTATAAATACTATTTTCCTAATGAAAGGAATTGTCACAAAGGGTTTCAGAGCAGAAAAATCTCCTTGTGTTGTAAAATCAGTGCTTGGTTGTTTGTGTGGCTTCTGCCCTTAATATTGGCCTTGTATCCTGTACGCTTGTCCTGTGTGATCATGTCGCTTACGAATTAACGTTATCACGGTACATTTCACTCCCGAAGGCGTCAGGAGTCAAACTATTACTGCAGAATTTTGTACCATTCTACCAAGATATCATGACCCTGTTTTAGTCCTTTCTTGCACAAAGTGAGACAAAGCACCAATGAACAAATTTCGAGAATATCAAAGAGTGTCGTGTGAGGTCCGTTTCGATACCGCCTTTTCAGTCGTGGACAGTGCTTAAGGATACTTGGATGTCGTAGCATGTTTGTCACTCGGCGTTTGTGAAGATGGTCAGCTATTTCCCAAACCTGCTTATGTGTGATCCCCTTATCTAGTGTTAGACTTCCTGCTAGCTGAAATGCATCCGGAGACCTCGTAATCTTAACGTGTGTTTGGATCCATGCCAGTGAAAGCCTCCAGTGAGAATGAGTTCAGTAGTAGACTCTAAACGAGACCAAAACCAGTATTTCCTCTACAAACTTAAGTTGATAGCTTTGCACCCTTCATAGCTGAAGAGAATTCATCCTCCTCCTACCAAACATAAAAATGTACTTGAAGATATTTAAGAAACAAAATATCAAATATATGATACTTAACAATGCACTTAACGGTTAAAATGAATTTATGTAAATAAGTACATGGTATGTGTGAGTGAGAAGGTAGCATGTGTGCTTATTTGTTTTTGCTGGAAATCTGGAACTGTTCAGCTTGTATATCGGCTGCAAAGTTTCCCAATCCCTCTCCCTCCCACCACAGCCTTCTCTGTTCGTTTTCTCTCCGAAAAGTATCTTTTTCCCAACCCTTATGTGTGATAAATAAATATTTTTAAATGAACTGTGAAGCAACCATCACAAGCAAGTGTGAGAGTGTGAGCATTTTCATGAGGCAGGGATTACACTCCCTTTCATACTTACAGGCTTTCTCCTGGGCTCAATGTTTTTAAAGGCTTTGTGAAAAAAAATGTATATGACAAAGAAAAAACTCTTTACCTCAAATTTGTTAAAATAAAAAACTGCCTCATGTTCTTTAAAAAAAAAAAAGGTGTGTTGGTTTCAAGAGCTGTTGTTTGGTTTTGTTTTTAAGGAGTGACCCAGCATTGAGTTGAAGTAATTTTTCATGTCCAATAAAGTAATGTTTGTCGTATCTCCTGTCCACTCAAACATCTCAGCTATTGTTTTCCACTCTACCTCGTGTACTTTTGTTGTCTGTTGCAGTGGTTCTCAACCCTGGTCTTGGAGGATGACCTGTCCTACACATTTTCAAGATTCAGGAGAATTGTAGCGGTTTTCCTGCTTTATCACACCCACTTTTATTCGGAAAAGGCTGTTAAATATTATTCAATATATTAAATAATATAAAAATATATGATTTGCAAAATGGCCAACGTCTGGAAATTAAACTCTTAAATCGGGCATGGGCCAATTAAATAACATTCAAACAGTTAGTGCAGCCAGACAAGTAATTAGTAGTCATGTTCATATGACACAGATTTTATCTAGAAGAAGGGGGCGTGTCCGAATAAAGTCTCGCTTCGAGGTGTGTCTCAGTTCCCTGAGTCTCACGTGATCGACAAATGAACCTGGGTGCTGAGACTTCGGTTGACAGTGAGTTTAAACCGTTTTCCTTACTTACTTCGACCGAAACAGAGTTTCGTCATGAATGAGCCTTAACGTTGAGGAAAATTATAGTGGAAAAGCTTTATTACTCACATTTAAACACCTACATTTACATCTTTTGCTATACTTGAAGTTCTTCTAATAACATTCAACGTCCATAGTGTAGTTTTTCAATAATTTCCGTCAGCATTTATTAATTTACAAATACCTAAGTAACAATAAGTGCGAATGAACTCCTAACTAACTTGTGCGCCATTACCCCGGTGAAAAGGTTTACCGTACGAATTACGGTAGTGTAAATTGATAGACTCTGCTATCGATTTGTGCTACGGTTGCATTTTTCGACAAGGCAGCAAAAATCGACAGAACACCGGAATCACGTGACTGAATAATTATTAGGGTTTTTTTTAATTCATGACAAGATTCAGGAAAACTTTTTTTGCATTTCCCAATTAAATTTAATGTATGAAGAAAAATGCACAAATTATGGCTTGCGATGTTACGATCTATTTGGTACACGTGTCCACTAGATGACAGTACAATGAACAGTTGAACAAAGCTTCCTGAAATTAACCTTTTGGTGAAACTTGGCTGGGAGCCTAAATGAAGCTTCACCTCAAAATCACTAGTGCTTTTTTTATTTTTATAATTCTCAGGCTTGGGATGGGATGAGAATCACCAGGGATCAATATCACAATACCTAGGTGCCATTGTGTGAATAGTTTTGAGCACCCCCTATTGGATTATAGAGAAACAGCAACATTTTACCATCTTATATGCAAACAAAAATAAGACATTCATTTGAAAAAAATCTAGTTTGGAGAATCGATTTTGTGCCCGTCCCCCCACATCTCTGATATGTACAGAGACTGTAAAACACTGATCTATGTAGTACTTACAATTAACCTCATTACACTATTAATACACCTTAATACATGAGTATTCAGATGTTCACCATATATGGGCAGAAACAGTATTAATATAAATCTAAATATAAAGAGGAGAATTCCCTTATATGTGTGTAAACTTGGAACTGATTGTTACTTGGAGCTTAAGAGAAAAGTAGTTTATAATACGGGATTACTAATAGTACTGTACAATGTATTAGAAATTTCAGTATAAAATAGCACTTGATGTAACAAAACATACCAGGACAAACCTCTCTCTACAACACGATAATCAAATCAAAAAACAACTTTTCTTAAAAAAAATAAAATAAATCCACACGGTCATAAGTTTGTTATATTTATTTAAGCACAAACATCAGCAAAACACTCCAATTTTTTACATGGGCTTAGCAGGAGGTCTTGGAGCAGCACCCTAAAAAACAAGCAAAGTATGATAATGGTCAGCGACATTAATGTTAACGGATTCCTTTAATGTTGAGCAACATAGAAATTCTCAGACTCCTTCAGTGTGTGTTAAGACTTACAGCAGGTCTGAAACGAGGAGGTGGCGTGCGGTCCTTCCTGGCCTCGCGTGATCGGTTCCTCACCACTTTGCTGTGGATGGCGCAGCTCACGCAGTAATGAAGCTTAACGTACAGCTTTGGCAACACGTAAGCTAGGGAGAGTGAGAGAGAGGATGATGGCTTGCTTGATTTCAGATCAATTATATCTTCAAGACCCAAGAGTTTTATAGGTGGTGTGACAAAAATCGATAACACTTTTTTTTTTTAATCAAGCCATATGCACCATGGTTGGTAGGTTTGCTTTTATTAAGGAAAATCAAGTTTCTCTAAAATATATATAATTTATTTTTTTTTTATTTATTTATTTTTTAAATATGACCTCTAATGCAAAAAAAGTCCTAACTAGATTTTTGGTGCACCTGAAAGAATGTAATGCCTTGCTTCCTGTGATGTTTCATTAGTGAGGAGGCACTAGGTATGTTATGCCCAATTAGTCTATAACTACAGAACCTATTTATTAAAAATAAAAGTTTAAAGCAAAACAATACAAATCTAATTTTTTTTAAGAGGTTTTTCTTTTGTAAGAAAGAAATAGGTAACAAATATAGAAAAATAAAATATAGAAATGTCCAACTTCTGAAAAATGTTCATTTATACACTCAATACCAAGGGATCCCTTAGCACAAATAGAATGGAGGTGATCAGCTTGTGGCATTACTAAAGACCAGGTTGTTTTGATATCAGCTCATCTGTATTCCTTTAGCTTGACAATAGCTCAAATCATTCTCTATGAGGTTCAGGTCGGGTGACTTTGCTTTTCCTAACCAATCAAACACAGTAATATCATGGTCAGCAAACCAGTTAGTGGTAGTTTTGGCACTCCTGCTGAAAGAGAAAATCAGCATCTCTGCAGAGCTCATCAACAGACAGGAGAACAAAGTGCTCCAAGATTTTCTGGTAGACGGCTGTTTTGACTTTGGACTTGATAAATCACAGTGGACCAACACCAGCAGAGGACATGGAACCATAAATCATCAACTTTAGAAAATTCACACTGGACTTTAAGCAACTTGTTGGATTATGTGCCTCTTTAATCTTCCTCTAGACACTAAGACGTTGATGTACAAAAGTTGATGGCAAAAAAAAAAAAAGGTTATTGGGCCATGTCATCCTGCTTTAGAATTCAGTATTGGTAGATAATGCATGTTTACGTTTCAGACACCCCTTTAATCACCCAGTCAGTTACTGCGGCTTCAAAAGTCTACCAACATCCCTTACAGTGTCTTATTGACTAGCCTTACACTGAAGAGACATGGCTAAGTGTACACTCAGACAGCAAACACAATTAGTCACTAGCTTTAGGTCTGCAGATGAGAAACACCTGTCATGTGTGTGTGTGTGTGTGTGTTTTAAGCATTCTACGTTTAAAGAGACGTGCAGCAGCTCTGGGCTGGGATATACTATAATTTTACACACCATCGAACACGCTGGCCTCAGAGATGTCCCTCACAGCTGCTGCCTCGACAATGTTCCTGATGACAAACTTCTTGATAGCCTTGTCTTTAGGCACACAGCGGGCACAGTTGGTGCAGCGGATGGGCTGAACGTGGCCACGGCCCTTCTTGGCACGTCCGTTGTTCCTCCTTTTCTTCGTCTGAGGAAACAGGTTGACTGTTAATCATGCAAGAGGATGAATTTGTGGACACAATGAGGATGCACAAAGGAGGAATAAAAAATTTTACATAAAGGAAAAGTTGTTTCCATGTTCTGTTACTTTGCACTGGGCTGCATCACACACTAAAATAACCACTGGGCCTTCCAAGACCTCAGTAATTAATACTTTGGCGATAGATAGCAATCTCCATGGCATTACTACCTCGTCATAAACTGAAGCGAAATTTTTATACTACAACTCGTTCCGCACATTTCGTTCTTATTACAGGAAGAACGCTAGCTTAGCTTAGTGTTATTAATCATAATATCTACATCACATAACCTCCATCTAATGCCAAATACATTATTTTAAAACTTGATATTAATCATCCGACCTCACAATCAAGTCCAAAAATCCATTAAATCAGTTCTGAAATGCCCAGAATGCGCCTAAAAGAAAAAATTACACTCACCATCTTGACTTAACTGGCACGCGAGAGACCCGGAAGCGGAAATACGTAGCTTATAAAACCGGTGTGACGTTTTCTATTGTATACCGTGTACATCTTGTATCCCAAGGACCGTTTGGTATCCGTCGTCCGCCTGACTATATATCATACAACCCATTTGGAATGTTTTATATATAATAAAGCTTGGAATCGAATCACCTTTGAATAAGAATCAGTCTGATCAAAATCAGAATTTGAATCAGTCAACCTTCCACTTATACTTCCAAAAATCGGTAAGGCATGCAGGAATTACCAAAGACGGTTATTATACAGTGCTCTTTTGAATTCGAATCTGATTTATCAAAAATATACTGAATGAACAGCAGCTGGATAAAATATCTATTTATCTATCAATCTGTCTATCTGTCTGTCTATCTATATAATACTTATTACCCTCTGTTAAATTAAATCCTCTTAATTACATTAAAAAAAATTTTTATTAACAAATGCAGTTACCACACAACGCCACTAGATGTCAGTCGATGACTTTCTAGTGAGAAGAGAGCTCTGCAGTGAGTATATGCAGTAACTACAGAACATATACTGCTTTGAGGTGGCAAAGGGATATAATCAAGAATATAAACAGGTAATGTCCATAACAATTATATGTGTGTATACACAATGAATATATAAAAAGACACAACATTGTACAAAAAATAGCAGAAGTGAATTGTTGTCCAGTGTATATAGAGATAAATTGTATACAGGGCCTTGCAAAGGTATTTATACCTCTTGAACCTTTCCACATTTTGTCATGTTGAAAGTTAAAAAGATAAAAGTTTTTTTTTTATTTTTTACAAATAATAGTCTGAAAAGTGTGGTGTGCCCATTTACTCTGATAACCCTAAATAAAATCCAGTGGAACTAAGTCACCTAATTAGTAAATAGAGTCCAACTGTGTGTATTTTAATCTCAGCTGGTTTGTGAAGCCCTCAGAGGTTTGTTAGAGAACATCAGTGAACAAACAGCATCATAAAGCCCAAGACACACCAGACAGGTCAGGGCTAAAGTTGTGGTTTAAAGCTGGGTTTTATCCTAAGCTTTGAACATCTCATGGAGCACTGTCCAATCCAACATCTGAAAATGAGAAGAATATGGCAAAACTGCAAACCTACCAATACATGGCCATCCACCTAAACTGCCAGGCCAGACAAGGACAGCATTAATGCAGAGATCCACAGCTTAGATAGAAAAGTCTGTCCACAGAATAACTGTTAGTCGTGCACTCCACAAATCTGATCTTTATGGAAGAGTGGCAATAAAAAGCCATTGTTGAAAGAAAGCCATAAATAGTTCCATTTGCAGTTTGCAACAAGCCATGTGGGGGGAAACAGCAAACATGTGGAAGAAGGTGTTCTGGTCACATGAGACCAAATTTTTAGCTATGTGTGGCTGAAAACTAACACTGTGTATGGTGGCGGCAGCATCATGTTGTGGGGCTGCTTTTCTTCAACAGGGACAGGTGGTCAGCTGGTTAGAGTTGATGGGAAGATAGATGGATCTAATAACAGGGCAACAGTTATAACAGTGGAGAAGGCTCTTCTATTTCACCATGACTGTACCTCATTGCACAAAGCAAGGACTATAAAGACATTGACATTAAAAAGTGACTTACATTGATGAGTTTGTTGTAATAAAAACCTGACTACCCCACACAGAGCCCTGACCTCAAGCCCATCGAACACTTTTGAGATAAACTGGAACAGAGTTTGCGAGCCAGGCCTTTGCATCCAACATCAGTACCTGATCTCATAAATGCTCTACAGAATAAATGGACACGAATTGTCACAGAAACACTATACTTTTGTCCATATAGTGTATATAAAACAACCTATACCTCTGTCACATACCGTGACACTCCTCACCACTGTTTGTATTTCATACCTCTAGTTACCTATAATGACTTACATTATCTAACTTTATGTAGCATTCATTTATTTATTGGTTCTTCATATATGGAGCAAATATACTGTGTAGGATCACCAAGTCTAAAAAGACAGAGAGGACGGAAAGTGTTGTACCCAGAGGAAAATCACCACACACACATACTGGACCCATTTTGCCTCACAGACTCGCTCTCAGGTTGTCTGAAGTAGGTCTTTTGCCCTCAAGACTCCTTAACAGGGCTTTGGGTTATCTTAGTCCTGAAGATGTCTGGTGTGTTTTCGAGCTTTTATCCTTAGTCCTGAAGACGTCCCCAATAGGTCTCTAGTTCTATAGAGGTTCTGCAATCCATCATAAAAAATAAAGAAATAAAACAATCAGCAGTGAGGTGATAATTTCTAACAGGAACTCTGTATCACATAGAGCTACATCTCACTGCACTCTTGTTTTTTTAATTTAATAGGGCAATGCCTAATATTTTATTCAGTGCATAACTGCAAGACAGATTTGACATGACCTACACAGCATGGTTGCACAATATTGACAAAATTAAAATATGAAAATATATACTGCCTGAAATAAAAGATTTATATGACCGCCCTTAGCTTCGATTATGGTGCGCAATGTGGTGGCCAGTTCATGTGTGAAAATGATTCCTCATGCTCCAGAACCACTTTTTCACAATTTGAGTCCTGGAATAGGCCTGTCCCATCAGGGAGGAAGAAATGCGCTGATGTGATACTTTGGTTATTTAGTACATTCAGGTCATCAGCTGACTTCATTTTATTGCCATATAACATTGCTGAGTCTAGACCTGAGAAACTGAAGTAACCCCAGATCATAACACTGCCTCCAGAGACATGTACAGTGGCCCCTATTCATGATGGATGCGTCGCTTCATGCGTTCCCTTCTTACTCTGACGCACCCATCACTGGACTAGAGCTCACCAGACTACATGACCTTTTTCCATTGCTCTAAAGTCCAATATTTATGCTCCCTAGCAAACTGCAAATTTTTTTCTTATTAGTCTGACTAACAAGTGGTTTTCTTATGGCCACACAGCTATTTAGTCACAGTCCTGTTAGTTCTCATCACACTGTGTTTGTGAGAATCTATCTATCTATCTATCTATCTATCTATCTATCTATCTATCTATCTATCTATCTATCTATCTATCTATCTATCTATTTATCTATCTGTCTGTCTGTCTGTCTGTCTGTCTGTCTGTTTATCTATCTACTGTATCTATCTGTCTGTCTGTCTGTCTGTCTGTCTATCTATCCGTCTATCCATCTATCCATCTATCTATCTATCTATCTATCTATCTATCTATCTATCTATCTATCTATCTGTCTGTCTATCTGTCTATCTATCTGCCTGCCTGCCTGCCTGCCTGCCAGTTAAACTTAGCTGTGATTTCTACTGACAATCTTTTTTCTACCATTCAACTTCACCAAATGTTTTAATGATCTTCAATTCTTCTGTAAAGTTAATAATTCAGCACTATTCTTCCAGGTTGGTTCACATATTGCATCTTTTGCTAGATAAATTTTTGCATTTTAAATGGATATTCATGACAAACACGGTCACAAGTGACACTGTGGTGAGTTTAAAAAAAAGAAAAAAAACTTTTCAGAATGCCGCAAATGCATTCTTTCTGTCCTCCTGGATCAGATAGTGAAATTCTCCATATTTTCTTTATGCTTGAAGGGTGATGAGAAGCACCATGGCAAACATCATGGCAGCACAAGCTCCAAGGCGCCAACGGCTGGGGCTGGCATTTTCCACACATTTTTAGACATACAAAATACATTTTGCTTATTTCGTTTGTTTATGCATGAAAATCATTCTTTTTTTTATTAAATAATTCAAGCATAAAAAACATCTAACTCAAGGCAAGAAACAGTGAAAAACAGGTGCAGATGATGACAGATGATCAGGCCGGTGATTGGTGTACTGGTGATGCTGAATGTTGAGTGGTAGGAACAAATGAGAGGGGGAATAAGGTTGCTGCTGAGGTTGTTCCATAACCAAAATTTTTATTGCATCTTTAGGCACTTTGCAGCCTGTTGTAGTAAAACATTTGTTCCCTTTCATTTCATTTAATCTACATCATTTAATTTAATTATATATGAAGAAATGAGGGGTTGCTCGAGACTTGATGGGCCAGTACTGTATAAAAAAAATGAAATTGACATTAAAAATTAATTAAAATGAATGTAGTTGCAGTTATTTGCATAGAATTGCCCAGAATTAATGCCAGGCTTATCAAGTCTATAAGAAGCCTGGAAATGATATGCTATGTGAAATGAGCACAATGTTAAATCTGGCAATCGGTACACTGTGTGATGAGTAAGAAGGTGACCGGGACAGTCTGACGTATGTCTGTCGTATTTGTCCATCCACAGGGGAGAATGATTTTTTTTTTAGCATGGAGTTCCCTAAGGGATTCTTTTCCTTGACTGCGCTGGTTTGCCTTCCAGATGCTGGATAGTTCATGGTTGGGACACCACATGGAGAAAAGATACTTGCAATCAAATTCTCATCCACTCATGTACTACTCATGCAGAGTTAATGTGTATTTGTGGTTCCAATCCTTCCGCCCCCTGCAGTCGTCAGCTCGTTCTCATCGAGGTTAGTCACTTCACCGGGGATGAAACGTGTAATTGCTTCAAGCCGCATGATTACAATGTCAGTGTCATTTCAGCTCATAATGTGTCAGGCAGTAGCACTGCAGTGAAAGATGTGGCCTGAGAGACACACTCACACGCATGCAGAGAAAGAGAAAGAGAGCGATGGTGACATAGGAATGTGTCAGTGTTCCTGTAAGCCACTCTGCTCCAAAACTGCAGCAAATAAACATTCTTCTGCTTGTGTGTCACAGTTGAAAACTCGCCCACTGTGCTGTAAAAACAGGCAGTAATTAAAACCAAAACACACGGCCCTGTTTTCCCTTGTGTTCAACTTTGCTTGAATTGCATTTAGTCAAAGGCGACGTATCAGCTCATGACTGTGCACAGAATATCAGTTGTCCATGTACAGTCGAGTCTGGTATAATTTGTCATGTTTCATAGTGTTTGCTCATGCAACAGCCAAGTTCTGTAAAGTCAGCAAGCTGTGCTGGGAATAACACTGTGCCTAATGATCGAGATGATGTAGATAAATTACTAAAGGGCCTAGATGGCAGACATGGGCTCTTCTGAGTGGCACAGCAAAAAGGCCCTATTATTGGGTTTGGATCCTGATATTGTCTTATGCTGTTCAGTTAATTGTCAGCTTCGTAGAGATTGTTATGACAATCCTGGCTAAATCTAATAATTTCCCTGTTTGACATTGTGGTCATGGCAACGTTAATGGAAAAGACCAGGACTGTTATGTGAGAATGTCATGATCCAAATATGCAAAGAACTGGTCAGTGTCTCCGTCTAGCAACCACACCTTTTTCTGTGCCGAGGTTTAGGCAGCTAATTGAAGTCAGACTTTGCCATTTCTTAGATGGTGTTTTTTGCATGCTCAATTTTTGTCATTTTGAATTACAATAGAGAGCGACACCACCACAATGCTCAGATGTTTTCCATTCGCATCCATGCCGTACAGGTTAAAAAAATCACAACTTTTCAGAATGCAACAAGTGCATCGCAGGTCCTAAGACAAAAACTAACAAACCAATTACTCTTTCAGTCCTCCTGCATCAGCTGGTGAAATTCTCTGTGTTTTCATATTGCTTGATGGATAATGAAAGGCACTACGGCAGACGCCATCGAGCTCAAGAGCGCTTTGGAAAAGAGAAGAAAGTGGTGTGGGCGCTTTCCACACGTTTTTAGACGTGACCTGTAAACGGCTCCTTAGGACATCATGTAACTTAAAAAAATTATTTTGTTTTTACAGTGTCTTGTGTTGTCCTACAATGCCAGTTTATTTAATTAGTTTATTCAGGCATTTAAAAAAATACATTTTGCTTATATAATTTGTTTATGCATGAAAATCAGTCAATAAAGATTTGTTTCTCTTCTAGTTAATCTTTTTTTTTAAAACACCTGTAAACTTAATTTAATCCTATGAAGCTGTTTATGTTCACAAGCAACAATGTGCAGGCAAACAGTGCCATTTGTTTTGCATTAACCTGGAACATAATTTAAAACTTACTGACACTTGAATGCATGTTGCTTTAAAATGAGACTTGCTTTGGTTTAAGCAGCTGATTGCATTCAAACAGTCGCATTTTTATTAAACACCTTCCACGAAATAGTTTCTTTAAGTGATGGAAGTGGAAGAAGTCACCGGGTGTAGGTTTGGGGGGGTTGGTAAGGCAGAATTAGGGCGCACATCAATTTTTTCAACTTGGTACACCATTTTGGTTTTGACTCTTTAGTGGCATCGTGCGAAACTATACTACAGATTTTTTTAAACAAGAAGAAATATTAATGAACCTACTAACTTCCGAAGATATAATTTGAACAAATATTTCAATTCTTTCATATGATAATACGAATTATATGACCGCCTTTGTATTATGTCTCAGACTGCCTTAAATGTGCCTTAATGTATGTTGCTTGTAAGTTATAAGCAAGTTTAATAAAAGTCATTTGCTTATCACCAACCGTTTCAATAAAGAAAGACCTTTAGAATGAATCTAAAAGAATGCTTAAAGTTGTATGAGTTAATTATAATTAATCGTTGTGATTTGGGAAGACGAAAATTGGCTTAGTTTTTTGTCCAAAAGTCATCACACTAAGATTGTTTGCTAATTGGGAAGTCTTCAGTGTTTACCTTGGTAGAATTTGTCAGATTTTCTTTTCCAGAGAAGTGCTTTGTGGTCTTCATCAAATATAGATCCTTATGTAAATATGAATAGTCAAGAGTCAGCCTGTCACATTAAAGCAACTAATGTGGCGTAATACATGCAATAAAGGTAGAAAAGGCAAGTGAAGTATAAAAAGTGCAGTACTGTGCTAAACTTTTGAGCCACCCCACATTTCTTCATATGAAAAGAAATTAAATGATGTAGAATAAATTTATGAATTGGAAACAAAGGTTTTAATGCAATGGGCTGCAGAGAGCCTAAATATCCTAGCAGCAACCTTATTTTCCCCACTCAGCATTCAGCATCACCAGTATACTAATCACCAGCCTGATCATCCGTCCTCATCTGCACCTGTTTCTCTCTGGTTTATACCGTAATTTAGATGCTTTTTTTTTTTGATGCTTGAATGATTCATAGGTCACTGTGTGGCTTAACAAAAAGAACATTCCTCTGAAACTGGTCAGGTACAGGGAATAGACTGAAAATGAGAAAAGAATAAAAAGTCCTTCAGGAAGCTTGGAGAATTATTCTTCAGGATTACATTAAAAATACAAGAAGGTCTGGCTCTATGGAAGCAAAATCTGAAGAAATGAGGAATAGCACAGTATTGTACTAAGTGCAAACTTTACACTGTATGAGAAATTGGCTCAAGTCAAAAGCCTGAAATGAATATAGTGCAGAACAGGCTTTAATAAGTAAACAACCTCATTTTTTAATCATCTGCTCTGATTTAGAGATGTCAGCATTGTAAGACATCGCCCCCTCTTGGTGATGGTTTAGGGGAATCAGGCTGCCCACTCTCACCATGTGATGAGCAGATTGAGTTCAAGTTCCCTTCAAGCAACTTTTTCTGCTGTGATTAATAATGACATAACCTACTTTTGGGGTTTGTTTAGCTGCTGAAACAACTTAGTACAATCAGTGACTGAATAAATATTTAAAGTTGTCTAAAGCTATAAAAAGATCAAAGATAACTGTTGCTACAATGTGTGTGTGTGAGAGAGAGATTTGGATAAAAAAAGATAGAAAGAGAGAGAGAGTGAGAGAGAGAGAGAGAGAGATTCAGTACCAAGTTACTTTTTTCAAAACTGTTCACATATCACTCTGCAGAAACCCAGCACTCACGTCAGTTTATTTTATGCTCGAAATGCGCAACATTTACCAACAGATTGACAGATTACATTATATACTGTAATCTTCTCCCAACGAGAATGCTTTATCAATCACAGCCCAAAACGATAAATAACATTTATTTGTAATTTCATCGTGTTTATTTATTGTTTTTATGCTCTGTCACATATTTAGTTTATAAAATGAGCCATTGTATACGCACAAGGCAAATGGATTACAAATGAAAACGCCAGAGCTCTAATCCGGAACAAATTACACAGTTTACTGTAAACCTAGTCTACTACGTCTGCTTAGGTCTGAAACTCTTATGAACATGGTGTCCTTTCTCTCTGTACACCACAGAACAAAAATCCGCCCTATCTTCAACTTGAACACATGGATCTGAAGAACGCTAATTTGCTTTTTTTTTGACCCATAAAAGATGTGGAATGTGTATCAGGTAATTGGTGCCCCAATTACATCAAGCATGCAAGGCTTTTTAAACCCAAGGGAGATAATGGTTTTTGACATGGCAGAGGTTTTTAAGAACTTATTATGTAATGTTTACTGTCAGTGCTTTGTAAACAGTCATGACAAGGACCAAAAACTGAGGACTTTTAATTTTCTGTAGTTTATCTGTAAAATCATGTGTGTTTATTTTTTTTGTCTTATTAAAAAGAGAAAATAAAAACAACAAAAAACAGAGGCTGTTTAGCTGGCCAAATTTAAAAGGGTAGCATAGTGGCTTAGTGCACATGAAAGATACACAGACCCCGAGGCAGGAACTCTGCAGGTGCCAGGCGACATGCTAGGTGCGTGATCTCCCCGTGCTTGGTGGGTTTCTTCCGGGTACTCTGGTTTCCTCCAAAAGTTATGCAGGTTTGGCTAATTGGCATTCCCAAATTTCCTGAAGTGTGTGAATGACAATTGATCATCGAGGTGGCAACACAACCCCTTAAGTAACTGCCACAGAAACGACTGATATATTTTCAGGGTAGGCAGGATCGGCAGGGTATTGCTCCTTTTTGTGCCAGATGGCATCTGGATGGACCAAAATACAAAAATAAAAAAGAACCAAATTGCCTTTTTTATTAAATTTAAGTTTGCATGTTCTTCCAGTGATTTTGGGGTTTCCTGCGGGTTTTCTCTGGTTTGCGGGTTTCCCAAATCGCCTGTGTGAGTGTGTGCCCTATGATGGACTGGCATCCGATCCAGGTTATAACCTGCCTTGTGCCCTAGTTCTCCTGGGCAAGGCTCCAGGTTCCCGTGACCTTGCATACAGGACAAAGTGGTATAGATGACGATGATAATGATGTACAGTACATTGCCTCATGGATGTTACGTAAAAATAACATCAAATATAACTATAAATGGTCTAAAAACCCAATGTTGTCCACAGACACCTTCACACAAACTCACACAAGAAGACCATGCTCTTTACACTGTGTTTATTCAGGGAAACTGGACTGTAGTTTGGATAGTGTTTTATCCAGTGGTCCTCAGGGTGTTGAGGCTTAACCACAGACGTCAGCACGGTCACTCGGTGTGGTCCAGCGGTCTGTCCACATCCCCCACTCATTCCCTAAACACAGCAAGAACATCCACGGGAAAGCAACAGTTTGAGTTTTTTGGTCTCGTATACCGAATGAGAATTCTCCTTCCCTGTCTCTCTCACACTGATATTTAAATCTCTTTTATTATCATTAAACAGAAACATGCAGCAAAACGATAAATTATCATTTGTGAAATTGATCTCCGATGTCTTATGGATATGGAAAATGTTTTATGACTTTTTTTCTAGCTTCAGATTCTGGAATGGTCACCATGCACATTAAAACAACACTCGTTTGCCACAATTATGCATGGGATTTTTCTCATCTGCTCATTCTTCCAATTATCAACATATCTCTGTGTTATTTCAAGGATAAAAGGCTACCATTATGGAGATTGAAACGCTAAATTGATTTCTCTGTTGATTTATTAATTTGGTTTGTTAACGGCAAGAACAACACAAAAAAGATGACGTGCATTTATCACTTGAGACTTATTATTATTGAATGGCGTTTTAAATACATTGTCATGCCTACTAAGGATCCTGGGTGTTCCTCGGCAGCCTGGCGGAGAGTCTGAGAGAATGATGGAGATGTTACAAGGGCAAAGCCATTGTGTTGTGTGGTGGCAGTTTCTTTGGAGCCACCATCTGCTGAGAGGGTCAGGCAGTCTGTAGAGTTCAGCTCTCCTGGACCCGGCCTATTGCCCAGCTGCTGTGCCTGGGCACGCCCCAACCCACGCACCACAGCACTTCCACACCTCCCAATTATCACTGCCTCACAAATTATACCTAACATAATCCAGAGTGCACTGTGCCACAGAAACCCCTCTCTTCAGAGGGGTGAAACCACAGAGCGTCAGGATTTTGCGTCTCACTGCCTCCAGGCTTTTCCCTTTCCCCGCAGGCCTTGGGAGGAAACACCAGCTCTGCTAAAACCGACTTCGCCACACTTCTGATCAGCCCTCTTCGACCGCTGCACAGCGTGTGTTATTCAGTGTGGTGACACAAAATGTGGTCACATTCCACACACCCTGTTAGGCCCATTTCTCCCCAGCAGCCCCTCAACTCCAGCAACGACCTAGTGCTTCACCAGGGAAAACAATCTTTCAGGGTTTTTAAGGAATTTTAATTAGGAGTCTTGGAATGGTCATCGTGATTGCATTTTAGAAAAATCAATATGTTTAACTCATGTCTGCGCACATACCTACAATAACTGATGGGTTTTCTCCCTTGGGACCGCTCATAGAATCACCAGTGGAAACTCTGAAGAAACGTGGTCTTCTGAAATATGTTCAGTCAACATCTATTCAGTCCAGAGTAATGTGGTTTTGTCTTTTGGCCCCTATGAATTGATTTAATTTATGCAATTATTCAATTAGCACCAAACCACTGCTGCCTGTTTTTGGTTAAGTTGCTTCTCAAGTCAAAGGCTCCTTTGGGACCTGTATTCAATCGGGGCTTTATTGTTTTTTGAAGTCAAAAAAGAAATTGAGTTTGCACTAAACTGACTGGATAGATAATAAATCTTTGCCTTCATTCCAACAAATATTCATGCACAAAACGAAATTTTTTTGCATCCTCTTTCTTCGCATCTCTTATGTCTTAATCTAAATTTCTTTCGACTTTTATTTCATTTTTCTTACTTTGTCCCATCTCTTGTCGATAGAAATGATAAATATAGGCTTTTTTTGAAGGCTTGAAGGTTTTTTGTGCTTCAATTCAACACATCTCTCTTTCCCAGCCTCCCTCCCTGCTTGCCGCCTGGCAGGCCTACGTGTCAAAGGTGGCTGCAGGAGAGCAGACTGTGGGAACAGCCGGTCAGCCTCGCTCGCTCCCCTGCTCCCCAAGCAGAGGGGCAGCCATCAATCCCAGCCTACGTGAACCCCCTTGTCTCCCCTCCTTTTCCCCTGCAACCCACACACTTGCTCCCCAATAATCCGCGGAAGCAATTTCATCTCGACTCGGGTGGCGGCCCATTGTCGCCAGCCCCTTCAATCTTTCCTAATTAACTCTCGCTTTGTCCCGTATCCGAGCTTCTGGACTCATCTCTCTGACATTCCGATCGGGGCTGGTCTCCACACTCCCAGGCAACCCTCGGACCCTAATCCCACCAAGAACCCAACCCCTCCTTCTTTCCAAGAAACTTTCCATTTTTTTCCTCCCAACCTGCCGATCACCTACTTACGGAGTTAGGTAGGGGCATTAACTCCTTGGGTTTTTGTGAAAGGAGAAAACGAAGGAGGGGGTAAGAAGAAGAGGGCCAGAAAGCGACTCCAACCCAGACAATTAGAACAATGGTCGAAGCCGGTAGGGGGCTAACTCGCAGCGTCACGCCTGGACGGTGGGGTATTTTGTCGGTTTAATGAATTGTCCATCAGTCCCTGGCTGCATCACAAACCGTGCAGCGAGAGGACAGCAGGGACCCAGACACTAAGTCGGTATTTATTACACTGCCTTTGTCACTAATTGAGCTAATTATCACTGACTCCTCAGCACTCCCACAATGACAGTACCCCTCCACTGCCTCCCTCATCCCTCCAGTGCCTGGGAATGCCGCCTTATTTAGTTTCTTTATCCCTTTTCCCGATCATCTCTTTTCCTCACACTCATGGTTAATGCGCTGTATTTGTGCACGTTCAGCCTTCCAAAGCATATCTGTGTACCCATCAACCTCTTAGGCTGAGGCGCTTAGGATGAAAAAAAAAAGACATTTGGCTAGCATGCCCCTGATTCTTGCTAGCTCACAGTTCATTTTTTCCCCTTTCAAGCAAGGCTATTAGGATGTACTTAACGGCACATCTTTGGTTAACTGAATAATAAATTTCAGCCTTGGCGCACTTTTAAAAAATATATAAATATAATTATAGAGCCAGAGGATATGTCTGTCATTAGTCTTATATCTTCTAGGCTTTTCATCTCTCCATCACTTCAGCCCTCAGTCATCTGACCGCCGGTTTACGCTTTGTGCAGTCTGATTTGAGATACTTCTTGCTCTTTAAACTATCTCTGTATCAATCTACCACTGATGTCGGGCTTCCTATACCTAATTCAGTCCTTCAAAGGCATACCTGTATCTCGTATGGTTTGTGCCCCTTTTTTTTCCTACACCTTGCCTGTCTGTCACCTCTGACACTCTGCTTCTGTTTGTTTCTGTGTTCGGGTGTGTGAGTTGTTGGATAAGCATGGCCGTGTGGTTCTCTGGCTGGCCGACCCTCGGCGATCCGAAAGAGGATTCTCTCCCTGCATCCAAACTCCTGTGGTCACACTCTCCCGCCAGTCGGAAGGGGGAAAAATGTCCTGTCATTATTTCTTTATTTTTACCGACATTAAGTAAATGAAGCACAACCGTTGGTGTTGTAAAAACATATAGAATTGACGCTGTGTTTTGGCACTGGTCACTCTATCTCTGTGGTTTGGTGTGTATTCTGGGTGGAGCGGCCTACTCACGCTTTCAGCAGCGACTCCAGGTTTTAGGGATCTCATCGACTTGTGCACTTGCAGTGTGGATTAGTCTTAAAGAAAAAGTGTTGCTGTGTTTTTATAACATGATTGACGTGAGGGACGGTTAAGCACGTAAATCTTCTTCATGTTGAACTGAATAAGTGAATGTAATGTTCAAAACAAAGGACACTTTTTACCTGAAAATATAAACTTTATTTACCTATTACACTATTTCACAACAACATGAACATCTTCCTAAATTTTCAAGTTCTAACACTAGAATACTTTGTTTCTTACTGCCCGTCTCTATTATTTTTTATCATACAACAATAAATATTTTCATTCAAACACACAAACACACACGAAAAAAAAACAAAAAAACATAATGTTCAGTGCATATAAAACATTTTGTTTTCAGAGGGCAGTGCCGGGGTTTCGATATATCAGTTTTGTGGGTTTTACAACATGATGAATCAAAATACACATGAAAAATATTGATAGCTTTTTTTTTTTTTAACTCTGCTTATGAATTATAACATGTTGGTTTTTTTTATAATCAGCATAAATATATATTTATCTGTGTTTAATATTTACAACATTTTGGTTTCGCCAGCTGATATACAAAACAGTTGCTGTGGTTTCACACTCCACACTCCATGGTAAACTAGGTAGCAGGTCATTTAAAAGATTATCTCATATCATCGTCTTAATTTTACATAATGGTACATTATGAAGAAAAAAAGTATTTTTCTTGTGCGTGGTGTGCTCTAAGTCATCCGTAAAACTTTTAATTGTTAAACACTTGCTAAATTTTTAGTGCTACCCCTTACACCCACAAGAAGAGGATTGATACAGAAGTGTCGTTCAGTGTTTGGTCACTACATTCATTTATTTTACGAGAAACTTCTGGTGTTTTTGTTTGTTTGTTTGCAGTCATTCTTTATCAGTACCACGGTGTGGTATACCACACCATAGTGAGCATGAATACAAAATGACAGGACATCGTTATCCAGGCCGGGAAGTACGCTGAGTTTGAGTGGGAAATCTTAAGAATTTGAATGATGTCCAACGTTCCTCCACTATACAGAAATCGAGTAACAGCACATGCTCGAGATGTACTTCACATGAAATTATTTTTCTTGTAAGAAAAGTTGAGCTGCAGCTAAAGAAAACAACACTCTGATATTTTAAAGTACTAGCCTGCAGTAGGAGTTTTTCACCGTTTATGAGAGAACATGCTTGTGGTTCCTTGGCCACAGAAACATCTGTCAGAGTTTGTGTCCAGTTCCTGCTTCCCAGTTTCTCGCTCCCTGCAGAATCAGAAAGCAAGAGAGGGAGGAGATGGCAGAACCCAGAGACTGGTGGTTCTGGCCTCAAAATCCGTACGTATTTTTGAACTGTATCCTTTTCAGTAATTGGCCGGCTTCTCTGTGTGCCACACTGGATAGCAGTGCATAGTAGTCTCCATTACATTTCATTCATTTAATTTGACGCACTTGCTCTATATATACCATTATAATGTTTTGAGTAAATGTTTAAACATAGGGTTTGTGACCAAGCACTTTAGAAATGCACAGCTTTTAGGAAAGTCTCTCACAGTACAATGTCAATGACAAACAGCTCTGTTTGATGTAGAAAAATAATATGAAGGAAATGGCTGATTATCATATAGTCATTTCATGTGTTTTTTTGTTCTTGTTTGTTAAATCCCCCAATTAAGCAACATGTCTGTTACTTCTCTATTTTTTGCACCCTCTTCCATGCCCTTATGATGATCTCTGAAACAAAGCCAACTGCTGATTCTGTTATAAGCACTGATGTAGAGTCTGCGTACTGGTGCAGTTGAGGCAGCTCACATGGCAGCACCAGTGGAAAGTGCAGTGACATCTTTCAGTGATCTTCTCAGTCTTGGTCTTATACCCTCTCCCACAGCATAGCAACTCACAGCCGTCCAACGCAGGTGAAGAACTGTTGCAGGTCCGCCCGGATGTGCCAAGCGTACCCGTTTTGCTGTTGTAGGAACAGAAGTTGGGTGATTTTTCAAAATAGACAAGGTCTTTCGTTGAAGGGAGTTTGTGAGCAGGGTTCTCTGGCTGGAGGTGCCGGGGGTCGGCTCGATGAGACGCCCGGTTGCTGCCTTTATTGGCATACACCACCCTGGAAGCACCATCAAAACGATCTTTTAGTAAGTCTCCAACTGTCCTGAAGTTGGGTAGATGCATCCAGCAGGTGCGAATAGTGCAGGAGCCCGACATCCCGTGACACTTACACTCCTGACGCATCTCTGAGGAAACCGTCTAGGGGAAGAAAGGGTAGAGCGATAGATAGAGAAATGGTTAGACTCCTAGCTGATTTATATAGAAACCATAACAATTTTTTCAAAAAAAACTGATTAAGGGTTTCTTACAATTCTTCCAGCCTCATTATTGTGTACATTAATCAGGTATCGCAGGTCTCTGCCCCTCTCGCTGGAGTCCACAAACTCCCGTGTAAACATTCTGCCAAAGTCAATATTATCGCTACAGCCTCCCCAGTGCCAATCTGGACCCCCAGGGCCTCGTCTCCGGTAGTCACAGGTGCACGACTCAATAGAGCCTTCAGAGCAGGACCGCGCCACCGCATGGGTAACTCCAGCACTAGTGATGGCAAACACAAATGCAGTCTCTCGGCAGCCTGGCAAAACAAGAGTAATAGCATAGTTAATAACGTCCTGTGTAGATTTACAGCTGGATAATTTATTTAGTCCAAGCGGTTCTTGCAATTAAATTCCACAATACAGCAGCCATGTAGAACAAAATCTTCTGTTTGTGGAGGAAAACATCCAGTATGTAAGAGTGCAAAATGAGATACAAGGTAATCTTACCTCTGTTTATGATTTTGCCAAACACTGTAGGAGTTTGGGATGTCGGACAGTTCCAACGGCGGTTGCGGAATTGCCACTTGCACTCCTTGATGGCAGTTTGAAGCCCGGCGGCGATGGCATGGAGGATGCCAGGGTTTTGACGTATCAGCCTCCTCTGCCGACGGCTTAGCAAAGCAAGGCTAGGGTCTAGGGCTAATTGCACATTCTTACTATTGGTGAGAAGGTTGGTGGATGATGCTACATTCACGATCCCCCTGGAAGAGGAGATAAAACAGTAAGCTTCACAAGGGAATACTCCTCATTGTCACATGTGTTGTTTACTTCTGTCAGGAAAATTCAGAACAACAAGGAAACCTAAAGTAATTTGTCCGTATTCATTTTTTTCACATTTTCACTCTAGTAGCATCCTCTATTCAGTGTGCACAATTAAATGTGTAAAAAAAGTTGTGAATTATTTGTGGTTATGTTAAATTACAGAGCAACCAAGAAGGCCAGCAATAAGGTTTCTAAGATCCTCCACATAAAACAGGAAATATTTTTTTAACCTTGACCTAATAAATAAACGCTGCTATAACAGTAGGCTATAATTATATAGAACACAAACTATTACGTTAGACTTGATTGGAGATGGGCCACTGCTATATCCAGTCTATAAATAATGTCAAGTGACACTAAATATTAATCAAAAATTTGCTGATTAAAGGCTTTTGACCACCAAAGCTGCTTTTAGTTTTCCTCACACAATATTTAAAGCAAATTCATTGGTGGTTAAAAAAAAAGAGCTGTGTGTGCTTTTAATGTGAGTAAAACAGCAATAAGGATTGTTTCAAGCATTTTTCATTTTTTAATTTTATTATTTGTTTTAAACCTACTTTCTATTATACCTATATGTATTTTAAAAAAATTTTAACCACTCATTTTCAGCTCCAGTGCATCTTTGCTAGTGCTTCCACAGAGTAAAAAGATTAAATGTATTTAGGACGACTGTTATCAATCTGTTCAAGAATGGTCATGAGATGCTCTTCCTACATACAGGGCGTGATGTGTAAGAAGCAAGCACAATAATCCACAGAAAAGTTAGGAATAAAACAATGTGTGCTTTGATGTTTGTTCTTCCTCTTATACTGCAGTTGATTTGCTATAGATTACTATTTTAATGTATTAATAAATAATATTTTTTTACTATTAATTCACCATACATTTAATATTGCGAATGTCCACATCACATGTCCACATCATCATGCTCTCTCTAGGA
Organism: Clarias gariepinus; assembly: GCF_024256425.1. Taxonomy (NCBI): domain Eukaryota; kingdom Metazoa; phylum Chordata; class Actinopteri; order Siluriformes; family Clariidae; genus Clarias; species Clarias gariepinus. Next base: position 7,101,672 of record NC_071121.1, read on the forward strand.
TAATTTTGATTAAAAAAAGTAATGCAACTTCCAGAAAAAAACAAAGTCTTTAACATTTTCCCATGGCAAAAAGAAATCAAATTAAATTAAATAAATTATAGAGGACTGACACTGGAAACTGCTTTTAACTTATTATATAAATGTCTGCATAGATAAGGCCTCACCACATCAATTTTTTTTTTAATCAGGTTTTGTAGTTTATAGTTTGTTTAGTGTCTTATTATATATTAGTTGTTACTACAGAAACAGCAGCGCATTCATAGCTGGCATTAAATGTCAAAGTTGCTGTTCTAGAAAATTAACCAACACCTTCTCAACAGTTCCATTACAAAACTTGCACTTTAACAATATAGGCAGCGGTTATACCATATGCAGTAATTTCCAGCACCTTACAAAAGTCAGAGAATACGCGCACGAATCGGATTTGGACGGGAACTGATCGGATTTATCACTCATCATATAAATCCCCATTTAATTTAATCCATATTGGAGAGAAATTGTTGTCTCGCGTTCAACCCGCACTGTCAAAATGACGAGAAGAGAAACTGAGAAAGAGAGAGAGACAGAGGTTTCGCAGATTAACCAGTCCACAGCACGAACAGAAAACGAATACAATTTCAAATTGCTACGAAAGGCCCCAAAGGATCATTTTTATGGCATTTCAGTGTTTTGTATTTGTATTGTTGGAGATATCGTTAGTCTTTTTTTATTATTTTATTTCTGAGCACACTTCTGTGTGGTAGGATAATTTAATTATCCTAGAAAAATACCATGCAGGTCGCTCATGTACTATGTACCACTAAGTGTAAAGTACTTCAGGACTGAATTATTGCGTTTGATGTTCATGCAATCCAGTTTAGACAAAAGTGAATTGAACCTGGTATTTAAAAATTTATTAAAGGTTAAAAATATATATATATAATTTAGGAACCATACTCTGCATCATCATCATTATAAGAAAGAGTTGTGGAGAGAGAGAGAGAGAGAGAGAGAGAGAGATATTATAGAGAGAGAGAACTCACCACCACCGTCCGCTGCTGTTGGCTGCCGCGGAGCTGGAGATGCGCGAGGAGAGCAGCAGTACGCACGCGGCTTTCAGTGCGGTGATCAGCGCAAGGAACTGCATGGCACCTTTAAGAGAGTAGAGTGTTAAACCACACATGTTCCATTTGTTTAGAGAAAGTGTATATATATATATATATATATACAACGTTTATTCTAATGAAAATATTTGTAAGCTTTATAATATTTAAATTGCATGCACTCACCGCTCCGCATTCCCCAGAGACAAAGTCACGTGTTTAAAAAAAATCCTTCTACTTTAGCACCGTTTTTGTCGGTTAATGATGCAGGACACACTAGAAGCTGCTGCTGCTGCTGCTAATGATGATGACGACGATGATGGTGATGATGATGATGGTGATGATGATAATGAGTGATGCTGCTCCGCTCAGCTCCTCTCAGTCTGTTGCTCTCAGTCCCGCACACTTGATCCCCTCGGTGAGTGATAGACGACACATTCTTTACTTATTGAGCGCTATGAGATGAACAAAAAAAGGGGGATTTGCTGCACTCATCTCCCTCAGTTTTCCTCCTCCCACCCTCCTTTGAAAAAAGGACTGAAAAGATGGATCTCTTCATAGGCACCAATGAATGAAGCAACAAAAAAAAAACGATTACGAGGAGAGGACGGATAAAAAAATATGCACGTTTAGCAAATAGCATATCATTCGAGAAAGAGAGAGATCCAGATTCGAGAAATCTGTTAGATCCAATTAAGGGTCAGATGATGCGTTTTATTTCCCTCTTTGTCTTTGCGTCCATTTGTAAATTAGCAGGATTTATTCCATGAGCAGAGTAAAAAGCTATGTGTGCAGAGTGAGGAGGGTGTGCAGCATCTCTCTCTCTCTCTTTCTCTTTCTCTCTTCTCTTTCTCTCTCTCCTTTAGGACAGTACAGAGAGAGCGCAATATGAACCATCTAATCTGGCCCGTTTTTGCCCACAGTGTTTGGATTACTCCCTTTAACCGCGTCTCCTCCCTCTCTCACACCCAGAAAATAAAGTTTTCATGAAGCCTCCATGAACTCCAACTAATGCTCATCAGCCCTTCTTTTATTTTTCCACATGAGTTATGGATACTAGGGCTACTCCAGTTATAATTCCAAAAACCAGTCCCTTGTGGAAATTCATATTTTGTTTTTGGTAACAGATTTTAGGTGAGCGAGAGGTAAATTATCCAGGATCTGGGAGAAATACCTATTACAGATCCAGTTTATCAGCCTAACAGTATTTTTCTAAACATTTATCGAAAGTTTCGGAGAACGTTTTTATGGGTTGTTTCAAGGGGTACGGATGAAAGGGCAGTTGTTTTAAAAGGATTAATAACTCTTTCGATTAAAAAAAACGTTTTAGGGGTGACACGAACTAGAGAAGGGAACTGAGTGGAGATATGGCTTCCAACATCTGGACGGCAGACGTTCATTTACGCAGCGCATGGCCACTGAAGCCGTGGCAGCAGTCAGACAGAGCTGGATATATCAAAAATCTTTTGCACTCAGAACAACCCCTGGGGAAACTTTGTGCCGTCTTGCTTTTGTTTAACTTTTTTTTTTTTTTTTTAGGGTGTTGACAAAAAAGGGCGGTGTCCTCCTACATTCTTCCGAGTTCATCCTCATCCATCCACTGGCGCGCAGTGGTTCTTTTTATCTCTATTCTGATATTGATTTGCAAATGCTCTGAATAATAACAATAAAGGTAATAATAATAATAATAATAATAATAATAATAATAATAATAATAAAGGTAATAAAATAATAATAATAATAATAATAATAATAACTTGAATGTTTTATAGTGTGCTGTGATCAGTGTGGCCATCCTCAGACACTCTACATTTAAATCACAGCATGCACATGGAAATAATTTTGTTCCAAATAAAAACAATATTTATTCATGGTCAGATCAATTGCTTTTATTGCAAGCAAACTTCAGCTAAGTATATAGTTTATAGTTTAGTGTGATGGGAATTTGGCATTTCATTCACATTGTCCAGTCCCATAGCTCTCTCTCTCTCTCGCTCTCTCTCTCTTCTTGATGGGTTTGCACCAAATGGCCAACTGAAGGAAATGCTCTTTTTTTGTTTGCGGGTGTTTCATTCTGCTCTTCACTCTTAGCTCTTGAAGGCGCTTAGACTGGTTTCCTGGTGCACTCATGCGACTCGGAGCAGATTAGTGACAATCCGGTTAAAGGGATATGTGCCTTTTATACACAAATCAACTTCAAATCACTTTTTAAAGCCACTTAGAATTTACACGCCATAGCAACAAAAATGCTAATGCACTTTTTATTGCTTAAGATTAAGGAATGAAACAGAGGAGATTAGAGGAGGGAATTGTCAGTGTCTCTTGTTACTTAGTGGTTATAGATAGGCTTTAACTTAATTTTATTAAATTAATCCGACTAGTTTGGGGTTTAGGTTTTACATCAAGAAAATAATCCGATTCTAAGATATGTCGTGACCTTTAGACGCGTAAAAACGTGTAGAGTCCTTATTAGAGGTTACAAAGGCTTCCACAATATAATAGAGTGAAAATGTGTTTTATTTTTTTATAAATATGATCTAAATTATATAAATATCTTTAGAGTGCATAAGCTCTTTTAGTACCTTTATTTCGGCATTCTGTTTTTACAGTGTTTAAGCAAAATCATACTCCACAGAATATGACCTATAAGATGAAGTTGCGGCTTTTTCGTTGTTGTTGTTGTTGTTTTTAATGCATTATATGCACCGAAGATATTGGGAGTAATTATTAATAGAATTTAACAGATTAATTGTTTTATATGTGCACTTGATTGTACAGTAATCTGAAATTTCCATAGACTCTTTCAGCTTGCATTACATGCAAACCCCATCCAAAATTGGCATAACTAAAGGCACGAATAACAATCATTTATATTCATGTTACAAAATAGTATAATAAGTGTGAGTCGTGCGCTGAGAGAAGTGTCTGTGGGTGGTTGGACTGGTGCACCAGCCGCTTATTGTTCACAGAACTGCACGCCTGCCTGCTGCTGCTGTTCGGGTTAATGCGCACGTATCCACTCTCACACTGCACAAAAATATTATTATGAATAATAATAATAATAATAATAATAATAATAATAATTCCATATGAAACAGCCAAATGATTGCATTATTACCGTAGCCTACATGTCTATTATTATTATTATTATTATTATTATTATTATTTTCACATGTAAAGCATATGGTTTTATTTTTCACACTGGATATATTACACGATTCATTATTCTCACATTTAAATGTTTAGTGTAGGCTATATGTTTTATTTTCACTTTTTTATTTGCAGGGCATGTGTTTTATATTTCCCTTCTATTTGATATATCATACGATTAATTTATTTTCACATGTTGGACATGTGATTTTTTTTTTTTTTTGAGGGAGGGGGTGATGAAGTGGGGGGCTCCACATATGATAACACATGGTTTCCATGATGCCACATGTGTTTACATTCTCAGTGTCAGGGTCCACCATATTCATTTGTGCTATGCATGTTTTCCACAGGTGATCGAATATGTTATTGATTTAACCACGTGGAAAAAACTTGTACCTGAATGGCATTGTAAATGTCCGGCCTCATGGTGTTCGAGCAAAAGATTGTTTGTGCAGTTTTGTTTTGTTTTGTAAGTTTTGTTGCATTTTCTTCTTTAATTGTTTATTTAATCGGTTATGACATGTGCTACATTCCGTCAATAAAACGGAAAAGAATCGACATGTAGGCTATTAACGTGTGGCTTTGTGCATTCTGTAGGAGAAATAAAACATGCGTCACAACTCTTCATGCTTTACGCATGATACGATTTCAGTCTGCCTAGATCATATTTAACAACAACAACAAAAAAAAACATAATGGCTTTCAGACTCGTTTTGAAAACCATTAATGCATTTAAATTCCACGCTTAATAGTGTAACCGGATCCTTTCAATAGTTCCGTGGAAATCTGGTGAAACAGCCGCCCACCCGTGCATGGCCCCCTCCTCCTGCAGCTTCTCCTCCTCCTCCTCAGTGCAACGCGCTCCTTGAGCTCACCACTCAACTCCGCACTGTAGTATCGAGCTCGGCTCCTCTCATATAATTCCCCGTTAATTGCTAATTACCGCCCAGGCGTTTTAATGTCCCGTCCGGAAAAGCGCTTCCTGCGATGGCCGCGTCACATAAAGCTTCTCTGGGCCGAACGCTGATGCTGGCGCTCGCGCTCCTCTCACCTGCCTTCACGTAAGTGTGTGTGTGTGTGTGTGTGTTTACTTTGATATCTTAGTGGGGACCAGATCTGACAATTTTGACCTTGTGGGGACATTTGACTGACTGGTCCCCACATTTGTATAATAATTGCAGCTTTTATTTAAAATAAATAGATAAACAATACAAAATGGTCAAGGTTGAATTTAAGTGTATGATATATTTTATTATCTGCATTAGATAGATAGTCAGATAGACAGATAGATAGATAGATATCCAGCAGTAATAGAGACAGTGACACAAAGACAGATGTAGATGTGATTGCACACTGTATATCTTACATACCAGTCAGTAGACACAGGGAAATGTGAGAGCTGACCAGAAGTTACTAGCCCAATGCTAAGAACAACAAAAAAAAAACCTACAAAATATATATAAGTAGCATATAAATCACAGAATCATATAAGTTTTTAAAAAATTTGCAGTTGTGCAAAATAATTAATTCCTCCTTTAATCTTGTTTTCCTACTGGTAGAGACCTTGCATTTTTAAGTTCCTACTTTACCTGCATGACAGATCAAGATGTATAAAAATAACTAACATATCTTATATATATATTGCTGAAATTACTGGTAAAATTACTATGACTTTACACGCTTTATAAACATATACAGACAGGCAGACACACACACACACACATACAGAGATATTTATACTAATCAAAACCAGTAATGCACATGCTATGGAAAACTGCACCAAAATATCCTTTGTAATGCCATAGCCTTGACGTGATCTGAGGGTCTGAAGTGAGAGGAAACACGAGTTAAAGGTCATTAATAATTGCTTTTGAATGGTTCCAGTTTTGTGCAGAATTAATGGAGTAATGTGGAAAGTCCATGTCCAGATAGGATTCCCATGTGCTGTGTACACCCTGAAAGCTTTTTGTTAACATTTTTATGTTTACCAATCACTATTTGATTTAAAAGAAAAATGGCTTGACCAAACAGATAATCCAAAAATTACATGGGAATAGCAAATATACTTTCCATATAAATTTTAGCAAACCTTCATTATTTCATTATTTCTGTAAAATAAAGAAATGTGCATTCTGTGCATGCTGTAAAACAAAATTCACAATCAGTGTGAGTGCTTTAAGTACATTAAAAGCGCAAGAATGGCAGCTAAATAGCAGCATTAGAGTTTTCCATTCACTGGACATCTGTTGAATACTGTAGTCTTTTTTCAGCTTAGAATAAATAAAAGTACCTTTTGTGGGTCATCTAATCTGAATGCTTTGTATTAAGTCTATAAGAAGCATGTGGGTTTTAAGCAGTTACTTGAGCCATTCCATCCATTAACCAGACAAAGCAGTAATCATTATTGAAACAGAAAATATAGAGCTTTTCATTAATGCCATACATCACAGTCAGAAATTATAGTGGTTTACCCCTGGAAGCGCTCCCATGTTGCTCTATTGGTGAGTGTGATTAATTACTTGCTCTCTTTCTCAGTGTGCTGTGCAACGACATCCTTGGCCTGAAGGTGGCAGGAGATCCGGTTCTGACCCCCAATGCAGTGTGTTTACGACTGGCAGGCTTGAGTAAGCGACAAATGAGGTTATGTGTCCGTAATCCCGATGTAACGGCTTCGGCCCTACAGGGCATACAGGTGGCCATTCATGAATGCCAACATCAGCTCAAAAACCAACGCTGGAACTGCTCTACACTGGAGAACCATGGCAAGGTGCCACATCAGAGCACCATCCTCAACAGGGGTAAGTGTGGGCTTAGTACTCCAAACCTGATGATCACTTTCTGAAGTTAGAGATCTTGTCACCTTCCAAGGCAGAAAAGTATCAGAAATCAGAAAATCCATGTAGAGCGTTTCCAGTAGAACTTGCACAAGCAGGGTCATCCTGTTATTCAGCTAGCATCTACAATAAATATCCTTCCTCTGTTTCAATAATAGGTTTCAGAGAGAGTGCCTTCTCCCTGGCTCTGCTGGCAGCTGGTGTGGCTCATTCGGTGGCTTCAGCCTGCAGCATGGGCAAGCTACGTGGCTGTGGTTGCGATGCTAAGCGCCGGATAGACGACGACAAAATCCGCCTCAAGCTAACTCAGCTGCAGCTGCAGACCCTGCAGAGGACTGGGTTTAGGAACACACCTGAGTTTAAAACAAACCACAGCAAGCTGCCCTCTTACCTGCACTCCTCCCATCCTGGCACACTCCTCAAACCAGAGGAGCTCACATCACTGCAGGAGACCTGGGAGTGGGGAGGGTGCAGCCACGACCTTCGCTTTGGTGTTCGCTTTTCCAGGGACTGGCTAGACTCCCGGGGCTCGTCTCGTGATATCCATGCCCGCATGAAGATGCACAACAATCGAGTTGGCAGACAGGTATGGCGACGGAAAGGAAGCAATGTTACACCTATGTTTAATTTGTGCACAGTTTAATTATATCTAAATCGTGGGTTCACTATTTGCAAAAAAAGACCCAACTTACAATTCAACTATTGAACTTATATGAAAGGTTAAAAACTCCCAGTTTGTATAGGAGTTACTAAATAATGTGCTTTAAAGTGAATAACTAAACTACAATAATAACCATAAGCCTTTATGCCATTATGTTAATTAGATTTTTTAACTTAAGATTTTAAATTAAGGCTTGCTTCTTTGATTTCTTTTTCCAATTTTCAAGCAATCCATTTTCAAACAACCACGGTTAAATTTTTATAACAGCCATTGTACATTTTTTAAAATTATTACTGTTTCTTGATATTGTAACAAGAATCACTAGATTGTAACTTTGATGCAGATATCACTTTTTATTTAAACAGATCGTGACAGACAACATGAAAAGGAAGTGCAAATGTCATGGCACCTCAGGAAGCTGCCAGTTCAAGACCTGCTGGTATGTGTCTCCTGAGTTCCGGCTGGTGGGCTCCCTGCTGAGAGAAAAGTTCCAATCTGCTGTCTTCATCAACTCCCAGAACAAGAACAGTGGTGTGTTTAACCCACGCGTGGCGGCTGGGGCAGCCGGGTCGGAGAATGGCAGGCCTCGACGGCGCAGCCTCTCCAGGGAGCTGGTTTACTTCGAGAAGTCCCCTGACTTCTGTGAGCGCGATGCGTCTGTGGACTCGCCTGGCACTCAGGGCCGCATCTGCAACAAGAGTAGTCCAGGGATGGACGCATGCGACTCACTGTGCTGCGGCCGCGGACACAACATTCTGAGGCAGACACGCAGCGAGCGCTGCCACTGTCGCTTCCACTGGTGCTGCTACGTGCTGTGTGATGAGTGCAGGGTCACAGAGTGGGTCAACGTGTGTAAATGACCAGCCCTCTCCCTTATTGGCCTAAGCTTTGGCTGGAAACATTGGACAAGTGGGGGCAAAAGGCATAAGCCTATATCTCTCACACCAAGTGTGTGTTCAACAGTATCAATTTAGCCACTTTTCCATTCAGCCCTCTCATCTGGGTTCTATTTGTTTTGTGTGGCTGTTGTTATTCTCCAAATGCCAAGTCAAAAGACTGAGGAGAGGAGTGACTCATGTCATTTGTCTTTGTTTCCCCTGTTCGGGCTCTTCAGCCATGAAAATGCCCCGAACGCCATCTGTGTTCTTCACAATAACGAGGCACAACAGCAGGAATGCATTATTGCAGAAATGGAAAGGCAATGCCACCATATACAGTTATATGTATATTTGGAAATGTGCGCTTAATGAAATGATCTCCGCCATGACAAATCTGTGCAAGTTGTGCTTATGTTCTTTTAGATGTCAAAACTGGTACCATACGCCAGGCAGTTTTAGAGAGAACAGAAAACGTGCGTTTTTTTATTTTTTTTTGCCCACTTCATTGACTTAACGTAAACCAGGACAGCGGTGATGTGAATATAACCTGTACCAATGGAGGTTGGACAGTAATAACGTTAATAGCAAGGTTTGCCATCAATCTGATTAAAAAACTAATATTTAATCTTTCTTCAGATCTGCTTTACTGTGTTTGAGACCAAAAGTCAAGATACTGCAATGAATAAATAGGTTGGATTAGTCTGTTTGTGGAAAATTGCAGAAATGATAATCATTTCATAATGACACTGAGATGTATTTTTCATTTCTAACTTTTATATAAATTATGTTTAGTAAAATTAATTATAATGTGATATGAATTGTCTCTTTGTCCCCTTCGGAAAACTGTCTTGTTTTCGCATTTACTTCAGAAAGCTATTGTTTTTGGCAGGAGATTTCATGCTGGAAGTTTTGTTCTTGTACAGTGGCTTCAGAACCAAGAATGTGTCCAGAGAACTGAGATGAATGATAAATACGGGAATTAATCAGTATCTTGCAGAGCGTGGCTCAAAGAGGGCACCCTGGATTCCTTTGAGGCTGACGAGTATAAGAGTGAACAAGATTAAGGAGGAGAATGACACCAGATCAGCTGTATGAACTTAACAGCTAGTTGACACTGCAACATGTGACTCTGGGGACAGTTGGTGCTCGTTTTGCATCTGTCACTGAAAAAGCCTGGAAGGAGCACTGTGCTTTAACTCAACACAGACCAGGCTAATGTCAGCGCTGAGACTTTGGACAGTGCACGCTTCATATTTTGTAAAAATGTGAATAAACTATATCTTATTTTATAACATTTATCACTTATGGTTTATACCACTGCTGGGTTGGTTGATCAAAGTAAACTGTTTTCATGTGCCTATGACTCTGACAAGCTGACCTTGTGTGGTATTTAGCATCACAGACGCAGAGACAGGGTGGTGTGGAATGATAAAGTGCTGGATCTCTGGTTTGCATTTCTTCATTCCTTTATCATTTCACCCTGGAGCTGCAGCAAAAGGGAATTTCCTGTCGCTGTTTCTCCCATGTGTGAGACAGAGAGGCTCAATAGCTTTGGACCCCCCTCCCACCCTGGCAGCACTGTGCAGCCACTTACACACACAAAGCAGCATACTGACAGCATCTAAAATAATGACAACCAGATACTCTGAAATCACAAGGAGAAAAGGGGAAAGCACAGGGCACATATTTGAATTCTGGGTAAGAATGTGGTTCAATTTGCCACCAAAGAAGATGTATGTAAGGGCAGATAGGCACACAGATAGGTAGATATGCTGATAAGTGCATTCACGTTGCCCGTATATGGTACATCAAAAGCAAGAGCTGCAAACATCTGCTTTTGGGCTCTGTGTCCAGCCTACCCTTATGCCTTTTTGATGTGGGACAAGGATAAAGAGAGAAAAGCAGAGAAAAAAAACAAGGAGCCAGCTACCCAGAACATCAAAGTGATCGCCTCAACGTGCAAGTCCTCATTAGTTCTGCAAGCCTAACCAACCCGACTTGTGATTGTGTTTGCTGGGGTTCACTTTGGCAAACACTTCAGAGGAAAGGTTCCTTTAAATTATAACTCCCACCCCCACCACAAGCCGTACGCACTGTAAGTCCCCTGCCATAACCCCCACAAACTCCCAGCGCCCAGAATCTCCACGTGCTCCCCCACTCACCACTCCACCCCATAATCTGGTGTGCAGCTGCAAACATCTGCGCTGGGCTCTCTCTCCTCTCTGAAACCACCGAACTGATAAACACATCTATCACAGAGCCTCTGACATACAGTGCGGGATGTGAAACGACACTGGAAAAGACACTTTTGATTACATCAGAGCCATGTTTATACAGGCACGGATGATTCTCATTCAGTAATGTGCCACTGTGAGATCAGGCACAGGCTACAGGTTTTTCAGTAGCCTATAAATATATATATGGAAATAAATCAATTAATTAATTAATTAAAACTTGGGTAAATGTATTTAATTATAAAATGATTTTAAAAATTATCTAGATTTCTTGCATGAAATATCCTACACATAATACTTTTCCATTTTAAAATTGAATGTACTTTAAAATATACAATGGAAATACATTGAAATGGAAATACATTTTTAAAATACATTGTTACTAAATATATAGTCAAATTGATTTAGTAGGTTACAGGTTTCATAATCTTGTTCTTTAAGGTCTCAGAATTCACACAAAGAGGCTCTTTTGCTCTCTTTTTAACGACTGTAAACACATCAGCCTGCCAAGTGCTGTCATTATTTATTTATTCAGTTCAGACTTGGCTGAATAATTAAACACAGTGAATATGTCTGAATCTATTTGCCTCAGTAATGACCTACTGCATAGCTCTGATTCCTTAAAATCCACTATAGACTATTCCAAGATGCTAAAAATACAAGCTTCACCGAAATCAAAGGCACTCAGATGTTATCATATATTATTGCTTTTACTTTTTTTTTTTTTTTTAATAAAAATAAAAAACACATTTCCATTTCCACAAACCATCAAATGTCCTTTTATAACAGCATCCCGTGCATGGAATTAACATCACGGAGGCTGAAGCGTCACTCGAATGGTACCCTGATGCCTTGGGTAATCTCGCGAGATCATAACAGCACGAGGCTCTAACGCTGCATTGTGTGCGTGCGCGTGGGTTATCGCGAGACTTGCGACAGGAGCTTGGACTTGTCCGGCGTCGCTGCCAGAGGTGAGTAGATCAAAGGATGGGTGGAATTTAAACGAATTTGAATTTCGGTTTGAATTGAGACGCTGCACGTTCGTATGGTTCGTAAGGTATATTTTATGCGTTAGGATAATAAATAGCAAAGGTGGAAAAAAGGGAAACAGATGATGTATTTGCATCTTGCCGGTAGGCTGTTTAGGCCACTGGAGCTGTCACAGCACGGTGTGCGTAAGGTGTGAAATGTTTTTCTGATTTATAATTTAAAAACAGGGTATGAACATGTCATTATGGTAAATAATCTTCTACCGACTCTACACCGATTTCTACAAATAACAATGTCTTATAGAGCTTTGTAGCTCAATTTGTGTTCTGCTTGGTGTTAATAAAGCAATTGCTCCAGACAGCTCTTTAATGTAATAGTTAAAATCTCAAAAACAAAGTCTCATCGGGCTGATGATAAAGATGATGATGATAATAATACACTGATCAGCCATTATCAACATTATGACCACCTGCCTAATATTGAGTACATCCCCTTTTTTTTGCCAACATAACAGTGATGCACTCTGTGTTCTGACACCTTTTTATGACAACCAGCATTAACATTATTTTTCATCAATTTGAGCTACAGTAGCTCTTCCATTGGATCAGACCGTGTGTGTCAGTGATCCTTGGCCACCCATGACCCTGTCGCCAGTTCACTGGTTTTCCTTCCTTGGATTACTTTTGGTATGTCCTGACCGCTGCAGACCAGCAACATCCCACAAGAGCTGTGGTTTTGGACTTGCTCTGACCCAGTCCTCTAGCCATTACAATTTGGCCTTTTGTCAAAGTCACTCAAATCCTTACGCATGCCCTTTTTTTCTGCTTCCAACACCTCATCTTCAGGAAAAAATGGTTCACTTGCTGCCTAATATATCCCACCCACTTTCAGCTGCCATTTAAACTAGATATTAAAAATGTAGCTACTGGCCAAATGGTAATGGCTAGACAACTTGGTCAGGGCAAGTCCAAAACTGCAGCGATTGTGGGATGTTTGTGGGCTGCATTGGTCAGGATATCCCAAAAGTGATTCAGTGAAGGAAAACCGATGAACTGGCGACAGGGTCATGGGTGGCCAAGGCTCACTGATGCACATGAGGATTGAAAGCTAGCCCGTGTAATCCGATCCAATGGAAGAGCCACTGTAGCTCAAATTGAGGAAAGGTTTAATGCTGGTTACAACAGAAAGGTGTCAGGATACATAGATCATTACTGTTTTTGTAGGAAAGGGGGGAGTGAAACCTAGAGGTGGTCATAATGTTACTGCTGATCAGTGTATTGTAAATGTAAAATGATTTAAGGTGCATAAATGGAGTTGGACATGATGGACAGCATTTAGTTCAAGATCCTTTTTTAGGGACCTAGGAGCTGGAGCTGGAGCTTGTGCTGTCCATCATGTCCAAAACCAGTCATCCTCTGTATGGAACAAGCAGAAAAGCGTGTTCAGTGGCCGTCTTCTATCACAGTGGTGTTCTTCTGACAAAACCAGAAAATCTAATGTTCCTAGGGCCATACGCTGTTTTAACACCTCTTTACAGTACCTGGGGACATGATTGGAATTCTTGATCAAATAGTCTCTCAGCAACCACTACTCTTCCTTAGTTATACATGTTGCTCTCCTTCATAACAGACTCACTGTTTACAGTCATAATTTTTTATCCACTCATCATGCACATCTTATCTGCATTGACTCTCTTTACCTCAGTCTTGCATCATTCACTTTTGCACTGCTGTCAGTTTCAATGGTTATTACTCATCGCACATCTCAATTTATTTTTAAGTACCCTGTAATTGCAACCACATGTCTGTTGTCTATTTTGTTGTTACCGTTTTTAGTGGATGTAAAAAATTTCCTTCGGGTCAATAAAGTATCTATCTATCTCTCTATCTCTCTATCTATCTATCTATCTATCTATCTTTCTTTATTAAGTATTTTTATTTTTAAAGTTTTAAAGGGACCCTACATCACTGGACCCTTAAATTAGGGTCCAAGAGTACCCGGTCTTAAAGATTGTTTTACATTTTGCTATAATGGAAATCATCAAGTAATGTTTTTTTATTAGCAGCTAAGTGGTTAACACTGTCACCTTGCTTCTCCCGTCTGTGTGAGTGGAGTTTTACTTGGTCTCTACATGCCCTGAGGTGGATTTCGTCTGGGTACTCTCGGTTTTCTACCACAGGCCAAAGACATGGCGGATTGGCATTTCCAAATTGCCCTTAGTGTGGGTTGCGAGAAGGTTGGGATCCTCAGTGACGTAACTTTCCCTTTGGTGTGACGTGAAGTCATGGGTCATTTGACCCAACCATCATTCGTGATGACGGGTTGGGTGGATGGATATTTTTAGAATCATGTTTATACTTGTATTAAATAAGGTTAAACCACACTCACTGACTTAAAAAAAAAAAAAGTCACCTATAAATGTTCAGCTTGGACTATGGTCTCCAACCTCCATGTATTTAGCAAATATTTCTGTAAATATTTAAATAATCAATATAATATTCATATAGAGGTCAGACTATTTTCTGTTCTGTTCTTATTTTCCTTTTTTTCCACATACCTTATAACTTAAAGACCCCCTCCTGTTCATATAAACATCCTCCATATTTTCCATTCAAGTAACACACTAGCCTATCTAGTTACTGTCTGTTCTGTTAGAAACGAATTCGAAGTAAAACCACAGCAATTTAGTTTTGTCAGCGTATAATTCAATGCAAGCGAATGTACTCCGGTGTTCTTTAGTTTAAAGAAATAGCCTCAGAGCACAGGCTCATCATGGTGACACTCTTATGAGTCATATGAGGCTCACATTTTGGGTCATTTCTTACTGTAAAGATTAAGACTGCGAGTAACAATGTTTCAGTAAATCATTCCAGATGAGCTCACTGCTCTTTCCTTGCTCTTCTGTTGCTATGGTGATCAGTAATGCTGCTCGAAAGGACCGAGACTTGAAATGATTTGTGGACTTACTTTATTGTTTTTAGCCTATTTACCCAGCCATATAGTCTCATCAGATGTATGTGTCTTGTCATACTTACGAGTCTTTTTGTGAAACATTATCATGCCGGGCTGTGTTTTTATAAGAGGTTCTGAAGCATATTTCCAATTCCAATTTGAAACCCATCCTTTTTGTACGTTTAGTTGCATTAGATCGCTTGTACGTGGATTGTTAAGCGTGCCGTCTTAGTTTTTTCTTCCTTAAGCAGGTTATTAATGGCAGCGTAGCGGGTCATCTATGTCCGGCGTGCACTCATGGCTAACTTTGCCATTAAAGCTCTTTAACTGCAAACCAAGCTGTAGAGCTGACATGAGGAAAATTGATGCCCAGTACACCGCATTATAAAGTGTGGTCATCCCAGAGCAAGAAATAAAAGGACCAACAAATTTAACTTTCTGAACTGTCTTTATCCTGTGTTGCCATTTTTGTGTTGTGTGCAATAAAATTTCTTTTGGTTTTGAGTTAAAAATTCCTGCATAATGAGAAACAACCTTCAGTTTAAAATATTAGGACCATCGAGCAGTTTACATAGTTTCGTGATTTGCTCATTTTCAAAATCCATGTGGGGGAAAAATGTTTTGCCTGGAGCTTCGTGGTGTGAAGATCCACAGTGGTGTAAGATAATTGGCAGTTAAAGTTCTGAGCTAGTCCATGGATATTTATGGGTTCCAATCCCAAGACTGATATATTGTCTGGAAAAAAAAAAACATGTTCTCTGTTTGACACATGGGAGAAATTGCAACATCAACACAATTTTAATTATTTTATTTATTTTTTTATTTATTTTTTTTATCTCTTCAAGGTGCAGTCTTGTAATTGTACCATTAAGACAAAAATGCGGCCTGTCGTTTTACTGAGTGACCACAAAAAAACGGTTCGAACATTTTAATTTACAGCTTTTCACTGTGCGTGTTGCTATTAGAATGAGCAAGCATCTGTGTGGTGAGGTGCCTTAGTGGTTAGGACTTTCCATGTTTCCCCCTGTACTTGGTGGGTTTCCTTTACGCACTCCGGTTTCCTCCTACAGTACATCACAAAATCTTACATTATAGAGTGATTGACATTTCAAGTGTATGATTGTGGGTGTGTTTTTTTTTGCTTGAGTCCTATGGTGGGTTAGCACCATATCTAGGGTGTATCCAGCCTTGCGCCCTAAATTACCTGGTATAGGTTCCCTGGATAAGCTGTATAGATGATGGATGAATGATGAACTTTTTTATTTTAATCATGCGTTGTTTCGTTTCGCTGTGTATTCAACTGTTCCAACTGTATATGGTTGGAATGACAATAAAAGCCTACTTGACTTGACTTGACTTAACTTGACATGTTGGGCCATTGAAGGAGTTCCTGGGAGGCCAGCGTTTCTGATGTGAACCAGGCAGTCCGATCATGGCTCCGACGTACTGAGAAAACTTTTTAACTTTATAGTGTCCAGTCACTAGTGTAATGCTGAGATAAGTGCATTAGTGTAGCAGACGATTATATTAAGAAAAGTATGTAGTTTTTACTCTCATAACTGTGTTCTGTTATTCTGCACAATCAAAAGTCCCAGTTTGACTTGAACACAGTTCATATGTAGAAAGTCCTTTCATGTGTCTGAAAACAGATCTTTATAAAAATAAGTACTGCGTGGTGGGTCTCTCTGTAATAAGGACAGCAGTTGACATCTTATTTTAGCAGGACTGTGGCTCTATAAATGAATATTCAACATAAGCTTATGATTGCTATTTAGTAACTCTTCATCCGATATCCTCTTTTTTTTTTTAAGAAAAGGCCAACCAGCTACCATGGGGAACATTTTTGGCAACCTTTTAAAGAGTCTTATAGGAAAAAAAGAGATGCGGATTTTGATGGTCGGCCTGGATGCAGCTGGGAAAACCACGATCCTGTACAAACTCAAGCTTGGAGAGATAGTCACAACAATTCCCACTATTGGTTTGTCCACTTTTCAGACAACATAATCATAATTAAGATCGATATTAGTTCCACGTATCTGATTCTTTAAAAATTATTCAGGAATGTGTGTTTTGTTTAGTTTTTAACCTTGTTATCTGACTGCAGAGATCTGCTTTGATGTTTTTAGGGTTTAATGTGGAGACAGTGGAGTACAAGAACATCAGTTTTACAGTGTGGGATGTTGGCGGTCAGGACAAAATCAGGCCTTTGTGGCGACACTACTTTCAGAACACGCAGGGTGAGTTCAATGTACCTGCACACCTCTCATCATCTCTATATAATGTATATTCCTATTTTCATTCCTTGGTTTCCCAATCATATTATATAACCAATACTTGTGTGTATTAGAACAACAGCATGCATCCTTTCCCCTTTTAATTTAAAAGCACATAAGACATAAATAATATCTATGTGTATAATAATGTTAATGGAGAATGGAAGATAGGGACTCTAGGAACCAACAGCATTGTTTTACACTGCTACTATTTGTGTGTATTGTAACTGAAGAAACATTTTGCCTCTACAGTATAATTATACATTATAATAGTAAATAATAATAGTGACAATGTATTGAAATTTATAGTGTATAATTTCAGTGGCATTTTAACAGATTCTCTCTGTGTATTTGGTCAGGCCTGATATTCGTGGTGGACAGTAATGACCGAGAGAGGGTGAATGAGGCCAGAGAAGAGCTGATGAGGATGCTGGCTGAAGATGAACTGAGAGATGCAGTGCTGCTGGTGTTTGCTAACAAGCAGGCAAGAAACCTTTTCATCGTGTGGGCACTGCTGGAAATGTTTAAATCCCAGACAAGATTGAGATTGGGGGGCTGTTGAAGTTTCCCTAGACATGTTTTTCTGATATTTGCTCATCCTGGACATTAGGGATGTGTTTAAAACACATACAGATACAATTAGGAAGCACACTTAAAAAAAACAAAAAAAAAGAAAAGAAAAAAAGTTTACCAGGAAATGTGTCTGTATGAATGAGACTAGAGTTGTGCATTGTGAATGGGTTGACAAAAAAAGCAGTCCAAGTGTGGGAGGCCTTTACTTTTATCCACGTGATTAAGCAGATATGGATATGGGGGATTGAGAGTAACATAATTTCAATTCTCTATATGTATGCACTGTTCATGCAGTAGAATCGACAATAAACTAATTATAATACTATTGAATTTGGAGTGCAAGACCAAAGATGGTATAGATTTTATGCTACAATGAAGTACATACTCTGATCAGCCACAACCGTAACATCACTGTCAGGTGAATGGAATGACATTTACTCTCAACTTTATGCCAGTAAACTGATGACCGGATCATGGGCAACTAAAGCTCACATGCCTGTTTAGAACAAAGGCTAGCCCATCAGCTCCGCCAATGGAGCACAAATTGGTTAAAAAAGTCAATGTTGACCACGATAGAAAGGTATCAGTACGTCCAGTGCATCACAGCCTGTCACAGCAGGCAAAAAGTTCAAAGTTGTTGATCCAGCCTCCAAACTACTCAGAACTTAATCTGCCCGAGCCTCCATGTAATGCGTGATCAGATTGAGTTTGGAGGCTAGATCAACAACCTTGAACTCAATCTGATCGCGCATTCCATGGATGCCGGGCAAATGCGTCTGATCCATGGAGCCCCCATCCCACAACCTACAGCACCTAAAGGATTTGCCACTAACATCCCAGTCCCAGTTAGGCATATTTTTTTTGTTTTTATCCCTATTCCTGATCAGTGTATCCATAACAGAGATTGATTAAATTATATGAATTAAGATTTGTCTATACAGTTTAGTTCTGATAATCTCTTATCTAATCTTCATTGTTTTAAATATCAACTAATCCCTGGCATTTAAGATATTCCTTTCTGTCTTACCCTGGTATGTAGGATCTGCCAAACGCCATGAATGCTGCAGAGATCACTGACAAGCTGGGCCTTCACTCACTCCGTCACCGTAACTGGTATATTCAGGCCACCTGCGCCACCAGCGGCGACGGCCTGTACGAGGGCCTTGACTGGCTGGCCAACCAGCTCAAGAACAAAAAGTGAGGCGAATCTGTGGACAGCTGAGCTGCAGCTCATCAGGGAGCACCAGTGGGTTTCTTTTATTGTGTTTACAAGATGAGAGTGGAGAGAGCAGGCCGGCTCAGAGTCCAGCTGCGTAGCCTGTACTGTTCTCGCTTTGTAAAAATGTCACTTTGAACCCTTCACTTCTGTTCTGATCAATCTATAACGATATATAATGATAGAAAATCTCCATATCATGTGTTTCTCTTTCGTCAGTGTAAAGAAAAGGGGGTTGAAGGGTGTGAACTGGTTTAGTAATCCATAATATAGAGTCCGTAGTGTTAAATGCAGGTCATTTAAACTATTATAATGAGCTGCCCTGTTTAAACTGTGTTAAAATGGCTCGGAGGTCTTAGGTATCGGAAATAAAGGTAAGGGAATTTTCACATGCAGAACGATCCAAGAGTACTAGACGTGTTTCTGTTTGATATGTTTTTGCTATAGTAATGCTGTTGAAGTTTTACTGTAACACTCTGTGATTATTAGCATTTAAATCTGTGTTGAAACAGTATTATGCTTTGACCGCTTGCATATATCGCCCTGTTTTGAGCAGGCCTCTGTAAGATGTGAGTTGCACAGATGGATGACATAATCACTACTCGCCTTTTTTCTTTTGCATGTAGACACTGACTTGACAGAATGATACAGTGGCTGCACATTTCTTAGATCCTCAATTACACCTCTTGTCAAAACGATTTACTGTTTTTGCATGTTGCCTCTCTATGGTCAGATAGTGTGTGCTCTCTCTGTAGCTCTCTGTAGCTCCACGAGTGGTCTAGCTGTTCTTTGGATCCTTTAGATGGTTAGAAGCCACTGTGTTCATATCACTCATCATACTGTATATTGCAGAATGAGAACAATGAGTTTGGATATTTGAAAAGAAATTGGTATTAAGTCATGTACTACTGATCAAAGCATGTTTTTTTAAAGCATCGTCCATCATCTCTATAGTGATGCTAAAATTTTGGTGGTTGAATCAAACGGTTCACTCAACAAAGCCGTGTTAGAACGCAGCATCCCACGATACCTCGGCCTGTCTCTCTGCTTAACTGTTTACTTCCTCAGTGAACTGCCCACAAAAATGTGTGCTTCTTAACTTTATCGTACTGCTGCTGCCACATGAACAATCGTTCTACATCATGGTTTAAACAAATGGGTTCCACTACAAACACACCACAAAAAGTGTTTTTTTTTTGTCTTTGTTCATTTATGTCTTAGTGAATTTGAAATTAGTGCAAGATTATACATAAACAGCAGCTGAACCATTATTTATTTGTACCAAATCAGATTAGAGCCACTTACCAATTAACATGTTGATTACTGACTGCCATCAATAACACGTGTGAATATACCCAATAATTTATTGAACAAAATGTCTAATAAACTCTCTGTGATGAAAATGAGCACTTCTTGCATAAAATAGATTGCAATATTATATATATATATATATAATATTATTATTATTATTTTTTTTTAAGGTTTTGTTGAGACCAACAACAAATACCTTTAAAAACTAAATTGCTAAATGCCATTTTGATTTATTGTTGCAAAGGCATATAAACTATCAGAAATGTTAATTGGTTTCATTTATCAGTTTCCATCATACTGATATTAAAAGGTATTATACAGCTATAAGGGTTAACATTGCTGTGTTCATTATTGGTCTTTGTTAACATGCATTTCATCCTTCTCATGGTTTAGTATTTAATTATAAATTGTGCCTGTTTAACTTGATAAGATTGTGTGACACCATGAAAGGCTATAAATCTTTTCTTCAAGTATGCTGCCATGGAGACAAAAGGAGTAGCTATATACCTGCACTTCTCACACTTCTCATTTCTTTTTAAACCTTTTTAAACTACCCTCTCTGCCAACATTAATCACTAAAATTCTAGCAGTGGGAATTGTGAAAATCCTCTCACCAAGGTGCCCAGTGTCTCGCCTTCTCTGTTTTCTCGGGCTTATCCCATACACAGACACACACACACACACACCTCCTTGCTTGCCCTCACAGAGTGTCTCCAGGGGTGTGACAGCAGTATGTGGGTCAGGGCAGCTCTCTCCAGGCTGCCAGCCCCCAATGCCCCCTGCAGGCGGCCTACAATAGCGGCACCACGGCGGGTGCCATTGCTGGGATTCCCTCTCGTAACCGGGGCGCTCTCGCCCAGGGCACAGACACACTGGCAGCAGTGCAGCAATCAATTCATCAATGCATGATGGGAGCGCCGGGTGCTGAAGTCCAGCCAGCCCACCCCCATAGCCAGACCCTGGCCACCAGCGCTGAGGCTGCGTTACTGACCTGGAGTGGGGTGTTATTGCATGGAAATGCAGATTGTTAAGAGGGCAAAGGGGGGCCAGCATGGAGCTGATTGCTCTAATAGTACTGCAATATTCCACTTTAACGATCATTTAAGGGTTAAAGAAGCAGGCAGAATTACCAGACCTGGGGGGAAATGTGGTGGAAAGAACAAAAATGCACATGTCTATTCTGTTGAAAATACTTTTTTTTAAATAGTGACCATTAATAATATTACCCTTTAAATGGCCAAACAACCCCCCCCCCAGTTCAACCATGACTATGAATTGCACTTAAGGACCATGCAGTGTGTATTCCATATAATATGCGTACATGGTGTACAACATGCTCAAGTTAATACTGTAGGCATTTTTAATGTGATGGATAGATTTTTGATTGAGAGCTCTTCACTTACAGTAAGTACTATGTGCTCAGTGGGCTGCTTTATCTTATTGCACTTTATCTACTAGTGACAGTACTACAGTGCTAATACCTCCCTCTAGTGGACAGATCAAGACAAGGCATCTCAATCACAGTTTTTTTTTTTCTTCGAAATAGAAATCTGTTATATAGTAGCTACATTTCTCATAGGGACAGTATTCCTTGAAGTTATATTTATTACATATTACAAACGGATTTTCTGTTTTATACTGTATATATTTGTAATAATTAGATATTTTCATATGAAAATATCTAATTAAAAACAAATTAACAAAATAATGTTTGATTTACACATTTACATTTTATAAAAAATTTCAAATTCAAATTTCAAATTCAAATTTTATTTGTCACATACACTATCATACACAGTACGAAATGTAGTGAAATGCTTACACAACCGCCAGTGACCTTAAAAAGAGAATTAAAACTTATAAGTAATAAATATCAATAGAAGAAATATGAGAGAAAATTTGAATAAAAATTTAACTAGAAAAAATAGAACCTGAAAATAGAAAATAGAAAATAAAGTCTAAAAATATAAATATATAACACTATTTTTAAAAGTAGAAACTACATAACTAGGACACAAGAAAAAAACATTAATAATATAGTAGGGATATAATGTTATATTATATAGACAAAATACATTAGTTTTTAAAAAACAATTCCACTCTTGTTAAAGTAATAAATCAGAGTTTATAGTGTGCTACGAAACGACGTCATGGTAAAGCTGAAAGCAAAGTGTACATCATTTGTGTTAAAGAAATCTGTCTCTTTCAGTCAGGGATGAAGAACGGACAGGGCCTGGTATGAAATCCGAAATGAAGCTAAACCGATTCTGTTTCTTCTACTACAGACAGGGGTCGCTGCACGGACAGTGTTGACATGGATACCTCTGTGGCGCCAATGTTTATGCAGTAAATTGGATATAAACGCTATTTTTACACTTCGTGTCTCACATATAGGTACAGTTTTGCTTTAAATATTCACAAACCTCAAATATTTAATTAGCAAAAAGTGCATCTAATACGAATACTACAGCATAGTAATAGCTATAAACTAGGCCTCGCGACGCCTCGGGTTTTCCCACGGACTCTAACCGGCATGATGTTCCAGGGCCTCGGTCATCATCCATACTCCACACTCGGTAAGACCCGACCGCGCCTGCGCTTTCTGCGCGCTTTTGTGTTTTGCTTTTGCGAAATGTTTGCTTACCTATTTTTTATCCAAGTTATAAAACAGCAGCACGTACTCTTGTATTCAGTGGTTTTAGTTGCACATTTAACTTTAATACAAAGCAAAGTTAGCCTGAGCGGCTAAATAATTAGCTTAGCTGACGTCAGTGCGCCTGCTAGCTATGTCAGTTAATTCGTTGTGAGTAACTTAGTTAGCTAATTAGGGAAATGTTTTAATGGTTAAACTACACATTTATACCAAATAAAGACGTATAGTTCAAACGCACGTGTTTTTTCCTTTTAACTCATATAGTTAGTGTATACTATTAGCGATTGTCCAAAATGCTACAGTGCTAGCTAGCTAGGTTCACTGTATTTATTGTTTACAGTTTTGTTAAGACTCCAGCTAAGCTAAGCGGGTTAACTACTAAGGTTTATTAGTAGGTTAGTGAAACCTGCACCTATTTCCAATGTAAATGTCTAAAATTTTTGGTAAACTGCTGTTTTTTTAATATGCTTGTTATTGTTTTTTTTGTTTTTGTTTTTTTTACTGATTCGTCGATAGTTACCATCACACATGGTCTTGTTATCATTCAGTTATCAATGAACACATTGCTGACTGCCCGCTAGCACATGAACAGAAGTTGCAGCTATGTACATCTTTTTCATTGAAAAAAAAAAGAATGAAAAGTAGTAAGTTATTTCCGTTTTTGTGGGATTCAGTGATCCTTACAACACTTATTCTGGATGATTATTACCCTACACATTTTACTGTATTTTTCTGCTCCTAGAACACCTGATTTTACTAATCAACTAATTGACCACCTCTTCTAAATAGGGAGAACTGTGCATACATATCATCTTAATGATGTTTCATTACTGTCTCAACAGGTGCTCAATAGTGGCACGTACCAAGAGCTAAGTTTGTGGTGACAGAAGCCCAGGTTTTATGGCTGGCCTTTGTTTGTGCAACACCTTGCACTGTATGTGACTCATCAAAGAATATAGACTGACTGAGTGTGGTAGAAAATTGAAAGGAACTGGGCACGCTGTAGTGCCACCTTTTGAAAATATTAAATCTAAGTCCTCGGGTGCTGAAATAGACTTCGCATCTTCATCATGGCCTCCGTTCCGGTTTATTGCTTGTGCCGACTTCCTTACGATGTCACACGCTTCATGATCGAGTGTGATGTTTGCCAGGACTGGTTTCACGGAAGGTAGGTGACCTTGTGTAGTTCTGTTTAACACTTAGCATTTGATCAGGCATGTTAATCTCTATTAAGAGTGCCTTATAATAGTATTGCTGTTTCCACAGCTGTGTTGGCGTGGAAGAAGATAAAGCAGCAGACATTGACCTGTACCATTGCCCTAACTGTCAAGTGACACATGGACCGTCTGTCAGTAAGTAGATAGTTTTTTTTTGTTTTGTTTTTTTGTACTCCATTTGCTTTGTGTAACTGATCATCTGATTATTTTTGTTTTTTTGCCTCATGTGGAAGGCCTGGCTCTAACAAGGAGCCAAACACTAGTTCATCATCTCTGTTTCTATTTTTCTTGTAGTGCGTAAGCGGCGTGGCAGTTCTAAGCAGACTGACAGTTCAGGAGGCAGAAGAGACTCAGGGCGACCGGTGAAGACTGGGAGCGCTCAGTTTGTTCGTGAATTACGCAGCCGCACTTTTCCCAGGTAATTTGTATTAATTTGCCATCCCTAGCCTCAGTCCTGGGGAAGCAAACTAGGAATATGCAAAAGTACACGTTTTTTTAAAATAAATTAGTATCTGTATAATTAGACTGGTTTAAGGATACCTGATTTCGATCTAATGTCATATCCGCGTATACGTGAACACATCTGTGCAGTGTGTGCAGACCGTGTCTGTTATAGCATGAACATTAGGGATGGGAATCACCAGGGACCAGCCAGTATGATATTATCCTGATGCTTAGGTATTTTTTTTAAATATCTCAACTTTATATATACCCTTTTTCTGTTACAAATCTAAACAAATTTAAAGGATGCTGTGCTGCCTACCAGTGTGTGAATAGTTTAAAGCACACCACCTATAGGATTATATATGAATGGCAACATTTTACCACTTCAAATCCCAAAATTCATTTTGGAGTCAGCATGGCGATGTACGCCACAGATAAGAATCACAATCCTTAATCCTGAATTGATTATTTTTTTATTATTTAATTTATTTTTCCCATCACCAATGAACATGTAGAATTGTCAGCAAAATGTATGAAAAACAAGATGTCTTATGTTTTATTGCAGATTGGATAAAAGAAATGGAAGAATGAATTATCTAGGTTCTGAATTTAGAATTACTGATACATTTTCAGAATTTCTTCACAGAAGTAGTTTACAGCTCAGCCATTCTCTCTTATGTCGCTGTATACTAGCACGATAACGCTGCAGTGCATAGTTCTCACTTCACTAAATGGCTTTTGTACAGAGTGTTCAGTTAAGCTAAAATATGTCTGATCAAAGAGCAGAAGTGGGTCATATGGCTCAGTGGGGGATAAGACACAAAATTGGCAGTAAAGAGTTGATTTGCTTATGCTCATTTAATTTCATCTTTAAATATGTTTTCAAAGTAGTGCACTTGACTTAAAAAAAAAAATCGCATGAATTAGGCAGTTGTAAACACTCGTATATCTTGTGTGTTTTAGTGCTGATGAGGTCCTGCTAAAGCCTACAGGAGCCCAGCTCACAGTCGACTTTCTGGAGGAGCGCTCCTTCAGTGTCCCAGTCTTGGTCTTGAGGAGGGATGGGTTAGGCATGAGTCTGCCCCCTGCTTCTTTCTCTGTGTCCGATGTCGAGCACCTCGTTGGTAATTAGTCCAGTGCTGTTTGCTGATGATAGACATGCTACTTTTTTTTTTATTCACGACATTTTATTAAATATTTTTGTGCTTTGTTTTGTTATAGGAAGCGATAAAGAAATTGATGTGATTGACGTGATACGTCAGGCAGACATGAAGATGAAACTTGGGGACTTCGTAGAGTACTATAATAGTCCCAACCGAGACAGAGTGCTTAATGTGATAAGCCTGGAGTTTTCAGACACGAGGTATGTAGATTCATTTTGTGTCTGATCAACTTCTTGATTTATTTCTTCAGCTGAGCAGTGCAACACCCAAGACTGGGCAACAGATCCTAGTAATTCCTGTGAGTGTGTGTGCATGTGCCTTGCCCATCACATAACTTGCTTATCAAAGTATAAAATAGTTTTCTGCTGGTTAGTTTTTAGGAAGTTTATAGCTGCAGTGAAAATACAAAAAATACAAATAATATAAATCTGAAATAAATCCAAGGGTCTCTCATTTGATGCTAACATGCTTATGTGACCACAAGAAACAATTAGTTTTTGAATGGAAGTTACCAGTAATTAAAAAAAAACTAAGATTGTTTCAATTGATCTGTCGCTAATTGCTTAATTTTTTTACAAATAATCACAAATTACAGTTAATCACAAAAACCAATGTTACTGTAATGATGCAAAATGCAGGAGTCGACATCCAAATCAAAAAGCCCTGCCGGTCTGGGAATATTACCATGTCTCTTTATAAGACATCACATTTGCAGTATGCAAAGTTTTTTCTAAAGCAAAATCGTGTATGGGAACTTCTGCTAAAAGCTTTAATACCACAAACCTTATTCACCTGTTAAGCAAAGAACAGCATGAATAATTAGAGTATAAAAAGTTGTCAGAAACAATGTTATACAGTAAGTTGACCCTCATTTAACTAACCACTTTCACACATTCTGGATGATAAGAGGAATAGACTTTCACTTAAAATGCGGAAATATAGATATTTATAAAGAAACGTTTGCCTTCTCTGCTTTCTAATGAGTATGCCAAATACAAAGTTACTGATGTCTGCGTTATTTAAAATTGGTCGGTGTGAAGTTTCAATTTGTTAATCATTGTCATTCATCTTTCTTCAATGTGCTGCTTTTTATAATGAGTAAGTATATGAGTACAGTCGCATTTTACATGAGCATTTAGGCATTTGTGAGGGCCCCAATGGAAAATGTTTGCTCATTAGATGAGCATATTGTATGTTGTTCTGTTGGTTTCAGTTTCTTTATAATTTACAGGAAATAATAAGAGAATGGAATATATTCTATTCCGATAAATACAAATTTTAAGTTAGCGATTGTTTTGTTTTTCAGATTTCAATTGTTTGTGCACTGTTTTTTAGAACATAACTTAATAAATAATACCATACAGTGTTAGGTTCCAATAACCCACACTCACCTGTGATCAGAAATTGGTATTTATGTGGTCCCAAAAACCCTCCTCGAAGCACACCTATTTAAAACCCAGCAACACATGAAGCCATGCATGTGTGACTGAATCTTAAATGCATTTTTACACTGTCATGGTACTATGTAGTGTTTATAGCCCCACAGTGTTGTGTCCTATATGGCAAGAGGAGATGGACCGATAGCAATTATTTGGCTGATTTCTAAGAACTATGGTTGACATCTTAAACCAAAATTTCAGTAACGTTTCTTTAATGAAAAATTGAATTGTATGTTCCTAATAAAACACAATTTACAGGAAAATTACAGGACTTTCTTTCTCTTGGGTTTTACTTTAATTACAGTGATAAAGACTAAATAATAAAATGTATAAAAAATACTGTAAAATGGATCACAAACATTAAGATGCAGTTTAAAAGAGCAATGTTACCAGCAACCACATTTTTGTTTCTACTAGGCTGTCTAACCTCGTAGAGACCCCGAAGATTGTGAGGAAACTATCATGGGTGGAAAACCTCTGGCCTGAAGAATCTGTGTTCGAGAGGCCGAATGTGCAGAAGTACTGCCTGATGGGGGTGAAAGACAGCTACACAGACTTCCACATTGATTTTGGAGGAACATCTGTGTGGTACCATGTTCTACGGGTAAGGCACATTTATTACAATAAAAAAAAAAATTAAACTATTTCACACGTATATGAAAACTGATTTGGAGAAATTGTGGGCTTTTTTGACTCAGGGTGAGAAGATTTTCTACCTAATCCGTCCAACTACTGCTAATCTGTCACTGTTTGAGCGCTGGAGCTCCTCCACCAATCAGAACGAGCTCTTCTTTGGGGACCAAGTGGACATGTGCTACAAGTGCTCGCTCAAGCAAGGAAACACACTGTTTATCCCGACTGGTATGAAGTATGATTTTTATGTGTCTGAAATAAATAAAGTCTTTTTGACTACTTACTTCAGTCAGTACTTAAGTTCTTTAATAAGTTCTCTATATTAAATGCCAGCTTATAAAGTAAGGCTGTGCACATTTCCTAATTAACGCAGATGTTCAGTTCTCCAATATAAACGGCGAAGTAGGCCACAAACAGTTTAACAGAGTTTGTAACCCTGTAACACGTGTGCCCAAAATTTTTGCCCCTCAAAAGGGGCATTCCTTTCATTGTTAGGTAGGAATGAGTAGGAATGTCAGTTGTTTAAGTTTTTGTTAGATTTTTATCTAATGTGTCCTGTGGTATTTCGTCCATCAGGATGGATCCACGCAGTTCTTACTCCAGTTGACTGCCTGGCATTTGGTGGAAATTTTCTTCACAGCCTCAACATCGACATGCAACTTCGGTAAATAATAAGTTATGTGTATTTTTCTTAATAACAAATTATTATGAAATATGAAATAATTTTTTGGTGTTATTTCGTGTCTCTCAGCGCATACGAAATTGAGAAGAGACTTAGCACAGCAGACCTATTTAAGTTTCCTAACTTTGAGACTGTGTGCTGGTATGTTGGCAAGCACCTCCTAGACACTTTCAGAGGTAAGATGTTTCAGAAATTTATCACCTTTTGTTAGCTGGTTCTATTATAACAAAAATAACCAAACAGAATCAAGCAGAATGTAATTGTAAAACATAATGTTCTAGCGATGATTGCTAATATTGAGAAATAATCAGGAATCATTGAAGCTGATACATTTCTTATAAGTAGTTGTTCTTATGTTGCTCATTGTTGTTATGTAGGTCTGAGGGAAAATCGACGGCATCCTGCTGCTTATCTAGTCAACGGAGCCAAGGCTCTTAATAACGCCTTCCGAAGCTGGACTCGCAAAGAGGTGATCTGTCACAATCACCTATAATTGAAAGTTTAAAGTTTTATTACTTGGCTTACATAGTGGAGAACTTTTGCATGTCACAAATTACACTACAATTACACTAAATATTAGTATTTGTTTAGTGTCTGTGGCAGCAATATGTTTCCCAACACAAATTGGCACGGAGTCTAATCAAACTTTAGCAGTTTGTTATGGCATTAATGTTAGCATTTTCAAATGGTCAGCAATTTTTAGACAGCTTAAATGACTTGACTAACATTTTTGTTTGTTCTGTTATGGTTTCTTCAACAGTCCTTGGCTGAGCATGAGGATGAGATCCCAGAAACCATTAAGACCCAGCAGCTGGTGAAGGACCTTGCTAAAGAAATACGACTCGTAGAGGTAAGTGTTCAGGAAAAGCTTGAGAATGCTCTGGTGTTTTGGTATATTAAATGCCTGATGTTTTTTAAGTTAACAATGTAATCGTATGTATATCTCTTGGCAGGATATCTTCCAGCAGAATATAAACAGAAGTGGGGCACCATTTGGTGGCTCACAGGCCATTCCATCTGCTCACCCCAAACCTCCATTAACAGCTCCTCTCAACCCTGGTAGACCTCCAGGTAAAAACAGAGGCCCTAAGCCCAAGGAGGGGCCAGGAGTTGGAAGTGTAGGTCCTCCAGGGGTTAAGAAAAAAGGCCAGAAAGGGAAGGAGATGAAGATGGAGGCAGGAGAGCTGGATCTGCTTGAGATTCATACCAAACATACCCTGAAGAAATTTCAACCAGGATCTAAGGCCAAAAACAAGAGCAAGGTAGCATGGAACTCATGTAAAATGTTTTTTTTTTTTTTTTTAAGATTTCTGATTAGTTTTTTTTTTTTTCTGATTGGTTGTCAGAGTTTCAGTGTTTGTTTATTTTCTAAAAGATGGATCTGTCGGGTGCCTGCGTAGAAGACTTTGAAGGGAAAATAAATAAGAGCAAGCTTAAACTTGTTCTCACCAATGGCAAGATACAAGGGTATGATTGGGTCTTTATCAACATCGTCATTAATTCCCTGTCGAACTGCTGTAGGGATGAGGGTTTCCATTCGATAACCCTTTTTTTTGCTGTCCTTGTGCTTTTAGGAAGAAGGGGGGCCGTTCTGGTAACGCTAATGGAGCAGGACGCACTGCACAGTTCCAGCCTCTAACAAGCAGCTCACCTATGTCATCAGACTTTGATTCTGAAGATGAGCTTCAGATAGATGAAAGTCCTCCTCCTCGCCGCAGGCCAGTCGTACCTAGCAAAAAGAAACTGGCTGGTAGGATATTGTCTTAGTTTTCTGTGTGATATAAAATTACATCTGTTTATCTAGTGATTGCTTAATGTTAACATATAATCTGATGTCACTCTGTAGTAGGTCTTCCCAGAAAATTACCACGAGCTAAACCATGCTCAGATCCACATCGCATCAGAGAGCCTGGAGAGGTGGATTTTGACATTGAGGTAAATCTTTACTTAGCCCTTTCACATAAGGATACATTTAGAATAATAATATGGCGATGCAAAAAAAAATGTTTTGTGTTGCTCAGGAGGATTACACCACAGATGAAGAGATGCTCACTGTGCAAGGGTTAAAGGCAGGAGCAGGGGGAATCCTGGACTTGCTTAAGGCTAGCAAACAAGTAGCTGGCCTGGATCCTGCCCTCAGGTACAGAACTTACTGCATTTGAATTATTTGATTCATTCTGTATTTTTGTGTATACAACTTGTGAAATAAATAAGAGGAAAAATATGCAACAGTACAGTGTAACCTCGGATTGCGAGTAACGCGGTTTGCGAGTGTTCTCAGCGAGAGATCTTTAATAAGTTTTGATTTGTAAAACGAGGTAGTCTTGGTTTACGAGTCCCCAGTATCATGTATCACGCATGCGCTTCTTGTTTTGACGCCGAGCGTCACATTATCACAACTGAGCCAATAGTTTTTCTCTCTTGTGCTGCGGAATTGTGGGTAATCGTCTCCCCTGCTGGGTCTTAGTGCGCATCTCTTACTGGTATAATCAACATCCATGCGCGTGTGTACTGTTTACTATAACACTGTGACCATGTGTGTGCGTAAAACATATTATATTTTGTGTTGTAAGCGCGCGCGTTTGTACAGCGTGCATGTACTGTTTCTTATAACACGTGTGTACAGCGCGTGTAAAGCAAAAGAAAGTCTCATTACAGAGGATAAAGATCCATTTTCTTCCTCTCTGTTTCAGCCTGTGTGAGCTGTGTGTGTGTGTGTGTGTGTGTGTGTGTGTGTCCGCATAATTTGACACCTGGATCTTACACACACACTCTCTCTCGTTTTTTGTGTGTTTGTGTGTGTGTGTGTGTGTGAAGCAGAAAGGGGGTGCTTCACACACACAAAAAAACGAGAGAGAGTGTGTGTGTAAGATCCAGGTGTCAAATTAGGCGGACACACACACACACACACACACACACACACACACAAGCTCACACAGGCTGAAACAGAGAGGAAGAAAATGGATCTTTATCCTCTGTAATGAGACTTTCTTTTGCTTTACACGCGCTGTACACACGTGTTATAAGAAACAGTACATGCACGCTGTACAGAAACACTGCTCTGTCGCGATTCTTTTTAAAGGTAAAGTGCAGGTTCGTTTGTTTCACACACAAAGCGCCTGCGTGCATAAACGGAAACACTTATCTGTCTGGATTTTTTTTTCTTCTTTTTTTAAAAGGTGAAGTGCAGGTTAATTTGTTTTATTTTTACTTAATATTTTGTGTTCATTATTTTTATGTATTAAATTTGTTGGGCTGTGAAATAAATAATTTGAGTTTTCATTATTTCTTATGGGAAATTTAAATTTGATTTACGAGTGTTTTGGAATACGAACCCGGACTGAATTATGCTTGTAATCCAAGGTTACTGTAATCACTACAGGTACAGCAGGTGAGCCACACAAGTCATTCATAACAATTAAAGTATTTGGAGACACAATCCAGTGTCTTCTTGTTTCAATCCCAAGTCTAGATAAATGCAGAGGGTTTTGGCATGAAGGGCATCTGATGTAAAACATTTGCCAAATGAATCTTGCAAATTGTTAACGTGACTTCTATACCGGATCAGTTGCAGTCCGCGTTAACAACAAGGTCTCAGGGCTTATTTCTTGTGTGTGTTTTGTAGTGAGGAAGCTCCAGCCTCTCCCAGTACCTGTGATGCCATTCAGGGCATGTTATCCATGGCCAATCCTCCTTCGTCGTCATCATCGTCCTCTTCCTCGTCCTCTGCCTCCTCCTCTCCTTTGTCTTTGTCCGGGGGACGTGAGAGGTTGGGGACGATGAAGGATAAAGCCAGGAGAGCCATGTGGGTGGGTGGTGCTGAGAAGAAGAGTGAAAAGAAAACCATCATCCAAAGGCCAGGCAAGAGACCCATCAAAAGACCCGCCAGGCACCTCAGTGATGACGACAGTCCTGATGAGCAGGAGACCCTGGGAACCTGTTTTAAAGACTCTGATTTTGGTGGGTACCGACTACCTTGTGCAGCCTAGTGACCTTATGACTGAAAATGTGGATTAAGTTTTCCATGATGCTCCTGCATAATCCTTGAGTCCATGAGTCGTGTGCTTACTTGTTAAATAGGCTTTTCAGCTTTATGTATAGACACTCATTCATTTTAATGCACACACTCTTTACAGCATTTAAAAAAAAAAAAATTATTTATTATTATTATTTTTTTTTAGTGTATCCTTCCTTAGAGTCAGATGAGGAAGAACACACACTGAAATCCAAAATGAAGAGAAAGAGAAACTGGGATGATACACCGTGGAGTCCTAAAGGTAATAGATATATCATATTATAATCAGTAAATTCATTGGGATTCTTTGCAGCCAACCAAATATTGACGTAGTTGACATAATTTGTGCTTTTCTTGCTTCTCCGATGTCAGCCCGCGTGACTCCCACCCTGCCTAAGCAGGAGCGGCCGGTGAGGGAGGGTGCCCGAGTCGCATCTGTTGAGACTGGGCTTGCTGCCGCTGCTGCCAAACTGGCACAACAGGTGGGTACGAAGAAGTCAAGCAGGCACTGGATTTAAAAAAGTGATTTTTATGATGTTTCTTTTTTTCAAATCAGGAGCAACAGAAGACTACAACAAAGCGAAAATACACAAAAAAGAAGATCCCTCAAGAGAAAATGCACTCGGCAGCATCCCACCTCCAGATACAGCCAGACTCGATGTCGCCCCCACTGCCCCCCGAGCCTCTGGTGGACTGTATCACAGAGGAGAGGAGAGTAGAGACATACTCGGCCAGCCTGCTGGACCATGAATATACAGCAGGCCCGGGCCCTTTTGGCCCAGGTGGCCCTAGAGGAAGTGCCGCCATGGCCCCGGGCGTCTTCCTCACCTCCAGACGACCCTCTCTCTCGCCGCAAAACAGCAGCAGCTACTCTCCTTCTACACCCTCACCTGCTGGGATGGCAAGTCCTGGGGCTGCTGGGGTAGGACAAGGTAAACACCGAAAGCCTGTCAGGGGTGGAACTGAATTCATATCACTGCAAAGCTGGGCTGAAGTGTAGATTAGTATATTAATTCAGAGAATGTTTTTGAACCATGTATAAACATCTGAATTACCCGGATAAGGTTCTCTAGGTCTAATCTGCATTTGATCATTGGTTTAATGGGCAGTGTGCATTTTCTCTGCCCTCTTAATTTTTATTGACCCCAAGCCTAATTATACTGCTTTGTTGCAATTCTTAGATGCATTTGTGTAAATTGTACCTCGTTGACCAGCCTGCCTGAACTACTTAACAACAGCACATCTGGTCTTTAATAGACCAAAGTGTCCCAAAACTATGTGCAGTCGGCTCTAATCAGGGCTCATTTAAATCACTTTGGTTAAAAGTGCCTAAAATTTAAATTACTGGGGGAAAAAATGCAAATAATTGTTTTCTTGCCTTACAGGAAAACGCCCAAAGAAAGGACTTGCTACAGCTAAACAGAGACTTGGAAAGATTTTAAAAATACACCGCAATGGCAAACTTCTTCTGTAGAGATCAGTGGAAAAGGTGAGATGTGGTGATGTTCTCAGGAGAAACAGAAGAGTCAAGGGACAAACGTGGAAGAAAAGAAGAAAAAATTCAGTCACTTGGTATCACAGTACAACTGTACTGTAGTTGGATTTATTAAGACCTCTACAGTGGTAACGACCCCTAAAGCTGCATCAGGGTCGTTACGTGGGATTGTGTTTTTTTTGTTTTTTTAAAACTTTCCATCTGCAAAAGCCAGTAAAACTGCAGGTTTTTAATTCCAGTCAAAATAAATGACACACGAATCGTGCTTTGAAGTCTACAATTAAGTAAATGAGTACCATAAGCTCCTTGCAGATAAGATTAGAGCAGGCTTGCTGGTGTAACACTTTCCAGTGACGAGTAAAGCAAAGAAAACAGTTCTGTTCATGAAGGTTAAATTCATTAAAATGACCGTTAACAGTAAACAAGCACATTAAATAACTCCTGTATGGCTCTCGTTTTCGCCCTGAGCAAAGTCCTTTTGTTAATATGTTGTGGCTGGCCTGACTGTGAGATACAGTTGTTCATATATAGCTTTAAAACCACAAACGGAAGGTGTCACAGCGTTAGTTATCACTTAGCAGCCGTCTTAGAGTTTATTTTTCTGTTTTGGCCTCATTGATAAATTTGACATGTTAGTGGTCTTTTTTTGTTGTAGAGTTCTATTAGACATAAACACAAAGCGTCTCAAATACTTAATTTTTGTCTTTTAGACATTAGTCTAAAATTATTTTGTTAACCATGTTGACTTACTCAAATATCGTAAAAGTCTGCCCTACATCGCCTCTCTGCTACTCCAAGCATTTTTAGCTTGTCTTTTACAATTGTAGTCCAAAATGTATAGTCGTTTGCTCATGTAGACAGGATGGTAGTTGAGGGATAGGTGAACTTGTCGTGTTAATTATCCAAACAAAATATTTCACTGTGAATGTTTTTCTCCAGCACGAGAATCCTTCACGGAGTTGTCAGTGCACATAATGTATAGATGATTGATAGTATTAAATAGTGTCACATGTTAGCAGCTAATTTTCCATGATCTTATAAAGAACAGGAAGTCGTTCTACCCTCAGTACCACGTATGCTTTAGTTGGTGTGCTCATTCCCTTACTTCTTGCTTCCATGTAATGTGTTTTTTTTTTTTTTTTAAGCATAGTCATGCAATGCATTTCTACTGATGTTTGTCTAATCTATGTCAGCTCTGTAAATATATATATTTATACGTATATATTTTTTAGTTATCCAGCACAGACAGTAGGATGTCTTGATGGTGATGTCTTGTTCTTAGTTTCACCTGTTTGCATTCATGTATTTATGTGTTGTCTACTGGCTGATTTCACCAGGAGTGGTGTGGTACATTCTAGTCAAATGGTAATGCATCTAAAACCGAATTAGGCTCGTGTGATGAAGGTTTCAGGCTTAGTGTACATAATTGGTGTAATTTTGTTATAGTTATGACGAAAGGTTTGTTGCATTTAAATCTTTCTTAGCATATCTTGTATAAAGACACCTTAATGTCCTTTTTTTTTGATGGGGAGGGGGGTAGTTTAACTACAAGTCCTTTAGTCCTTTTTATCTGTATAGGTTAAATATGTTATTAGTTTTGGATTGTTTTATGACATCGGAAGGTGATAATGAAGTTAATGTATTCATCATTTTGCTAGTTTGTTACTTTTTCAACTTCCTGTTTATTTCACTGAAAATATAAACTGTAAAGTTAGTTTTGTTTTTTTTAATATTCATTGTAGATGGATTAAATAGATATGTTTCTTATTAAATCTGAATGAATTGAGCAATTTTAGCTAATTGGCAATTATGATTATAAGCACCAAAAATACATATGAACTAAGGACCTTGAAATAAATGCCTTCCATGTTTAGATTTAAGCATGTGATGAATGTGAAGAAAAAAAGATGACTGTACTTAAAAAGGAATGAAAAAGAAAACAGTTGAATCCCAGTAAATCAGATAAATATCCTTGTATTTTTTTCCCTTGTCAATTCAAATTTCCGTTTAAATTTTAATTCATGGCCTTCTTTTTAACCTGTCTGTCAGCTATTACCTGTTTATTTTTCCTGTGTCTGTCTTGAGGAAGAAAAAAAAAGTTTCTCTCAGGGTTCATTTTCTATTTTGAGCATTACTTGGAATACATTAAAACATGTAAAATAAAATAAAAGTGTCTGTCACATGTACACAGTCATCACTTAAAAAAAACAAATGCAAGTTTAATCCACTGCATATTGAGAATTAGACACAATGACCTTGTCCTTTCAGCTGTTGTATATTATGATCTGGGTTTTTTGAAATGCTGATTTTTTTTTTTTTTTTTTTCAAAATGAGCTCAATTAAAGCATATTTTTTAAAATTATATGTTTTTGCTTTCCACTTACTTAATTTTGCCAACTGGCTGTATGGGTGGGACAGTGGGCTGCAGGTTTAGGTCAGCCCAGGTTCGTTCCTACATGAAGTATCACATGCTCTCTCCATCTGTATGGTAATTCTCTATATGTAAGTGTATCGGATGATATTGTATGCTGTAACAAGACAATATTTTCCGTTCACTGGAATTCGAGGCCAAACATGTTTTAGTATGACACAGCCCCTGTGTACGAAAAATGTCCTTGAATGCATGCCATGCCAAGGTTAAAGCTAAAAAAAAAACCTGGAGTCTGCGTAGAGCACTGCTGTTACTGAAGGGGCATCTAACCACCACGCCATTGTGCCACCCTACCAAAATCTATTGATTAATGAAAAAATTATCAGAATTCAATACAATCTGTTTTGTACAGTCATTATATTTTATTTTATTTATTTATTTATTTTTTATTTAACTATAACTTGTGAGGTAATGAATGTTATAGTGAAGTAAGTTCAAACAGAACTTCAATGCCCTAAAACATAACCTGATAAACTGAAGGCAACGTGTTGAATGGGATGATCATCACGGCGAGCGCCCCTAGTGGTCTGTGGTAGTACCACACACGTTATAACGACGATGATGGTTCGTTAACTTTACCGAAAAAGGAAAAGGGACGACGTTTATGTTTTTTAGTTTGTTAAACAACCCCTATTTACTGCAAGAGTTAATTTCACTGTATGTCTCATGCATTTCTTTTAGACTCAGTGTAGTACCATATTTCAGCCACTTGGGGGCAATGCCACTCCCTCACCATAAACTCCGCCTATGGAAAGGGGAAGCGCTTACATGTCACATGGTTTTAAAGCCGCATTTTGGGTTTCCATAACAGTACTGATGGAGCGCTGTGATTGGTTAAACCAGGGTAGGTTTTAGCCAATGAAAATGTGTGCTTTTTACAAATCCTTGTATACCCCGGAAATCAACAAGTCTTGCCTGGCGTGGGGGTTCAGAAGTCGTTTTGCGCGTTAATTTGTTAAGGGAACGAAACAAAAAACAAGGATTATTTGTTGAATTGTTAATTAAAACCGGTATGTATGAGCAGATTGGGAAAATAAATAGTTTACTATTAATACCGAACTAGTTATAGTGCTGTACCAGGTAGCAGTCGGGCTAGGGACTGGGATGAGTCAAGTGAAAGTACAGAAAAGTCTCAATAACTAATTATTATATTTTAAGCTTTAATTTAATACTCATATGCTGTAATGTATTAACTTGCTGAGTGATATTTGGTGTAGATTTTTTGTTCTTCTCATGCATGCTATTATTATTGTACATTATTGCACTTTTATTAATCTGTAACATGAAATAGATGATAAATATTTCTGCCCTTTACCCCCCTCTTTTTAAGCAGCATTTAGAGAAACCCAGCATCACTGGCCCAATGGCCTCCTCAGCATCAGCACTGCGGCCCATCAACACAAGCCAGAAGGATCGTGTGGGGTAAATCATTATTCCTGATTTAACTGATTACACACCAAGTTTTTTTTTGTTTGTTTATTTGAAGAGGCCACCATGTTAGGTGATTTGTTGACATAGGAACTGCAAAGTTTCATGTATCTCTTTAAATCTTTTAATCCACACAGGATTTTGAAGCGTCAGGACCTAAATAAAGTTCCTGAGAATTCAAGGGTCAAGCTGTTCACTGCTCAGTCGTCCGAAAGAGGAGCTGAAAACAAAGACCCGAATGAATCTGCCAAACCCGCAAAGGGGGTAAATAAACAGACCGCGGTCAGTAGGCTTCCTGTACTCGCCAAATCGCTGCAGACGGCTGTGACGGACTTCCCTTCAAATCCAGCTAATAAGAGATGGGAAGAAAGGCCTCTCCTGGTAAGATCTGATTCTGTTTAATGAATCGTGGAAAGCATTTGCGGTGAAATTCTCTCTCAAAATTAAATAATTTATGTTAAAGGAAAGAAAAGATTTTTGTTTTCTCCCTTTATCCCTTACCGGAGAATTCTAATGTCATAAATATAGTTGCAAGTAACAATGAGCGGGCCTGCCAGCACCCTGCGCCATTGCTACCCTGGCACACCGTGGCCACAGTGGGCACATGCATCTAAAGGGGACGTACCAATACCGATATCTCAATACCATTATGACATCATTTTAGGAAAGGGGAAAATTTTATGTTTAGACCTCCAAAAAGCCCCAGATGCTGGAAAAAAGCAACACATTATGATGTCTCTCAATGTGATGTCACTGAACATGATCACACTCAATATGATGCCCCACAGTAAGTTATTAAGCACTTTTTCGGCAATAAGTTTAAGGCATCGTCACAGCTGACCTGTTTGAGATATTAAAGGCCCAAAATGGTGAGGAAAAAAATAAAATAGTAATCCTAAGGAAAACAATGGGGCCATTCACACATTATGACCACATAGGGATGATGTCATAATGCTTGGGCCCCAATAATGTGAAATCTGAAAAGAGGCAGTGAAGATAGTAAGGTTTGTACTTAATGCTCAACATTTTTGTGCTGACTTACAGGCTTGCTTTGACTTGGCTTGTTCGTGATTTATAAGATGACAAGCCCAAAGACTCCTATAACAATAATAGCATAAAACCTGAAGCTTTTGTCGCTTATCTTTTTGAGCGCAGGACAGACGCGTATGCAAGAAGGACAGAGAGACTAAAGCAGTAGTTCCCAACCCTGGTTTTGAAGGACTCCTGATCTGCACACTCCGAGCATACAATTATTATTAAAATAATACAGTTTTTTTTCAAGTTTATTTCTTTTCTATAATTATTAAAAAAAGGTTCAATATCTTTCCAAAGTACTTTAAACCCTTGAAGTACTCATCAATAGGTTTTTAATACAAGGTGCTTCAAGTTCTCTCGTGCAAGATGAAGAGATCATACATATTCCAAACTCGCAAAAGAAACCAATATATTTATTTTATGTCCTAAATTGAGAGATTTTTCTAAAAATTAATTTATGGCAGCATAGATGACCTATATAAGCCTGTATGGTAGACCTAGATGTTTTTGCATATGACAATGATTGTAAAGATGGCAAAAAATCATTAATAGTTGACAGTCAGTACTGTTTATGTCTTGACCACGCTGATGATTCACTGGAAAAATGTACACACCTGTCGTGTTCTGAATTTACTTTTTGACTAATTTACTTTTGTAGGGTAAAGCTCAGAAGAAGAAGACCTGCACCAAGCCTGTCCCTTTCAATTTTTCGCAGCCTCGGACTCGCAACCAGAAGCGCACCGAAGCTTGCTCTGAACCAGAAACCAAGCCTGGAAATCTCACAACCCATCTAAACCAACATACACTGGTGAAACCCGTGAGCGTCTTTCAACACAGAACTCAAACCGGAGCTGCTAGACAAAATACTGGCTCTAATAAAGTCTCTTTAAGCACAGAGATTCTCAGAGCTACAACGCTTGAACTAAATAACCCAGAGAAAGGTAATGACCTGGCGTTGGCCATTCAGAAGGACTTAAGCACAAAATTAGGAAATATCACACTTGTGCAAACAGAACTTGGCACAGCTGGAGGATTTTCTTCTAAAGCTGAAGATTGTTTCCCAAGCGGTAAAGGCTTTATACAGACACCTTTATCTGCTGACTGTAAAACGGGTGAGTGCTACGATGGTCCAAAACCGTGTTCTTCTCTTTGTTTATTGGGTTTTCAGATGTGATTAAGTCTTCAGAACAGATGACTTCACAGTTTTTAAGTAACATAACAAGAAAGCAGACACTAGTGATGGAATAATTTGGTTCACAGCCAGCTGCGACTTATATCATCAAACCAGCACAGACAAAAACCCGTCAACACGGGTTTATAATTACAACTTGTCATTAACCAAACCGATATCAACGACCTTTTAATCCTGTTTGTTCTGCATCATGCCAGAATATATCTGCGCCCTGATGGTAGCAACCTAAAAAAATTCACACAACATGGGATGTCTCGGGTCTGCCGATATTAAGCGGAGCTCTCTTTAAGGAACTGACCTTATACCTTCAAATCCTGAAGGTCATTCTATGATGTACCAGCAATTTTGACACACACTTTCACAATACACTGCAACCAATTCTTATGTTTGACAGAAAATAACTTGTACCAGCAGATTAAACGATAAAACTAAAAACTAAATTACAATAGCGGGAAAAACCCTAGTTTTTAAAATCAATACAGTACCCATCACCTTTGTTTTTGCCACATTAATGTTTAAAAAGCTTGTACTTGGTCATGGCTTTGTCATTGCTGTTACCATATTATATCACCCAGCCCTCATCCACAACAAAATGTATGCATAGGAACATTTACATATGGAACTACTGTTTAGTAATTATTTGAGCTTTCTTGAATCCGCAGGAGGGTCTGAACAAGATGATAATGCAGTAGCTAGTAGTCGGACTCCACCTGTTTCCACATGTCCAGCAGGACAAGGCTCTAGCGTTTTCCTGGTTTGTATTTTTTTAACCTTTATTTATATATATATATATATATATATATATATATATTTATATATTTATATATTTATATATTTTGTACATATATAAACAAGCATACAGTACAAGTACATATATGTGTGTATATAGGTCTTATAAGATGTCATGAACTGTACGTGCCACATTTGAAAATAATTATTATACCCAACAAATTAACCACATTTACGTATATATCAGGATATTGTGAAATTACTGCTTTCCACACTGCTCAGCTGTTCTATGGCCAGGTGTGTGATCGAACTCATTATTATCACTTAAAAGTAAGCAGATAAAAGTTGACATGAGTTGATTACGTGTGTGGCGTTTGGATTTGGAACCTGTGTCATAATATCAAGCCATTATTACATGAAAAATCACATATTTTGGTTTGCTGCACTCTTAAACATGCAAAGCTGCGAAAACTGTTTACGAGTGTAATCCTGTGATGTGACCCAGTAGTGGTGTCCTTTTGTAATTCTAGATTTGAATTCAAGACGTTTAATCTGTCTCGTGTGATTTCTGCCCAAAACGTCACCACACCGATGCTATAACAGGATCATTGTACCTTCTGTCAGACTACATGACTTCCCCCCGCCACCCCCTTTCCTTCAAAGTCCAATCTTTATGCTCCTAGCAAACTGAAGCCTTTTTTTTCTAATAAGTCTCACTAACAAGTGGTTATCATATGGCCAAACAGCTGATTACACCCAAATACTTTCACTATTAAAAATACCTTTTTTTTTTTCATTTTCTCATTTTTATTTTAAATTTATTTATTTTATTTTATTATTATTATTGTTGTTTTTTTTATCCATGCAACTCCACCAACTGTTCTCTAATTATGTTTTTTTCTCCTTTCCCCAACCACATTTATTTTATGAATTTGATAGTTTAGTGTTGTTCGTCCAGGTTTTAATAACGTGCTGGACATATCTTAACCTAATTCCAGTAA
Organism: Clarias gariepinus; assembly: GCF_024256425.1. NCBI lineage: Eukaryota > Metazoa > Chordata > Actinopteri > Siluriformes > Clariidae > Clarias > Clarias gariepinus. The sequence continues at coordinate 7,143,383 of NC_071121.1, forward strand.
TTTTTATATTTTCTTTGCTTGATTCAGGCCAGTAATTAGACCCTACTGAAACACATTAATATCGTTTCCACAACCTTGGAGGTTGTTTAAGAAATGAGGAACTACTGCATCAGTTAGGGTTAAAGGAATTGTTACCAGATTAAACATATTAATCACTGCAATAATTATCCAGTCAAATAATCTTAAGTATTTGCTTATTTAAGTCCAAATGTGGGTTTTTTTTTTGTTTTGTTTTGTTTTTTGCTTGCCGTCAGGTACTGAATAAGAAGCATTTTTTGTATTGTTACCTCTGCCTAGAAAACTGCTTTGATGTAATGTATGACTAACAAAACAATAATATTTTAGCCTCAGAGAGTCTCTGTGAAGAAGAAGAAGGGGTATTGGGGTGCTGAGGCCACATCAGGTTAGTGTGAGGAACATCTACGGTTATGACCAGTTTAAACCCCTTTGCCTTATATAATGCCTGATTTTAAGTATTACTTTGCCCAGACAAATCTGAAATTATTCACAAAATGGTAACAAGATAATCTTTTCTGTTTTTAATTTTTTATTCTTTTAGAAAATTCCATGCCGTTTTCCCCTGACCCGTCAGCTCTCCGCAGCATTCTGCTAAATGAGGGGATTAAAGTCGGCGGAACACCAAAGTTGTCTACCTGCCCTTCAGGCAGAGCCACCTCAATTTGCTCTGTGAGTCTCCTATACTGAGGCAGTTTGGTTTAATTTGTGTTTTGGTTTGTTATAGGTTTCAAAGGTAAAATTTCATTTCTGCTTTGCTTTAAAGGCTAAGAGAGTACCAATTAAAAAGCCTCAGACGCACACTGCAGCATCAGGTGGAGAACCTACGGGTAAATTTCTTCACTTCTGTTTATTTTTGTTTTTTTTTACATTTTTTTTTTCCCCCTCATTCTGTCTTAAATCAGAATTGAGGTGCATGTACTGCACATGACCTTAGGTTTTGTTATAATTAATTTCCCTGCTCTGTACACCCACCATGAAGTTTATCACTTGGAACACGAGTATGATGTACTAAGTAAGTAATCGTACTTACCATACGGCAATTCCTCAGAAAGAAAAAAAGTTACATTTCTACTAAATACACAGTAACATTGAAAGGTACGACTTGATTTAGCTGAGTTGGACTGGAGAAACTTATTTGTCTCAGCTGAACTATTTGAGTAGTTTTTTGCATGTGATGACGGTTAAGGAATTCTTGCATTCTGGTTGACCAACTCCACTGTTGGCGTGCAGAACAGGAACATTTTGCATTCTGCAAGCACTTCTTGTGAAACTGCCATTACCCATCATTCCCTTTTGAAACAACATCATGCCCTTATACTGCGTTTTGAAATGTTCGGCTTTGTCTAACCTAGGAGATGCTGTGACGTTCTCTCCTGAGGGAGTGAAACAGCCAATGACACCCAGAGCCTGCCCCTCGGGGGCAACAACCTCCGTTTGCTCTGTAAGTAATACTCCAATTATAGTCCTAAAGGAATACTGCAGCATTTTCTGTCTAATCTTGACCTGTAGCATCTGTAGCCTGTGTGGCATTTCTCCAAACAATGGTTCGAATGTATAAATGTATAAACATCACTCTGATTTCTTTTTTCTTTTCTTCTTTTTTAATTATTTTTTAACATACAACTTCATCAAGTGTTTAAGTGATCTCTGACTATAGTCATTTTTTAGGAATTTAATAATGAACAGTTATTGCAGGCCAGCAATTAGATTGATTCTAATATCCACTGAATTTAAATTCTGAATCCTGCTTTGCTTTGAAGGCTCAGAGAGTACCTTTTAAAAAGAATCAGACAAACGCAGCAGCATCAGATGGAGAAACTGCAGGTAAATTGCACCTTGGTTTTATTTATTTATTTAATTATTTTTAAACTTTTTTACACTACCAGTCAGGAGTTTGCACACACCTTCTAATTCTATGGTCTTTTCTGATTTTTATTTCTTTCTACATTATAAAACAATCCTGAAGGCGTTCAAAATATGCGATAATCTTGTTTGAACAGTTGATATTGAGATGTGTCTGCAACTTATGCTCTGTAAAGCCTTTATAACGGCTCTAATCTGAGGTCCTGTTTGTTAATTGGTGATTTCTGAGGCTGGTAACTCTAAATGAACTTCTCCTCTGCAGCAGAGGTATGTTTAGGTCTTGATTTTCTGGGAAGGTCTTCATGAGACTCATCATGGTGTTTTGCAAATGCACTTGACAATACTGTTCTTGCAAGAACTATTCCAGAACAGCTGACCTTCATGTCTTAAAATTACAACTGACTGTTGTAGTTGTTACATAATTACGTACAATACCATGTGTGATATTTCATAGTTGTTGTTTTTTTTTGGTATTTTCCCAGAATGTAGAAAGTAAATCACAAAATAAAAAACATTGAATTAGATGGTGTGTCCAAACTTTTGAATTGTACAAACTTGGAACAAACTTTTGGTGTCCCCTCTAACTCTCTTGTGAAACTGCTATTACACATTGTTTTTTGGAATAATGCCTGTTAATACTGTGTGGTCAGACTTTTTTATTTTAGTTAATGTAAAGAGTTGGAATGTATGGATTTGTCTTATTTTAGGAGGTGCTGTGACGTTCTCTCCTGACCCATCAGCCCTCCACCGTATTCAGCTCAATGACGGATTGAAACAGACAATGACACCCCGAGCCTGCCCATCAGGGAGAGCAACATCGATTTTCTCTGTAAGTCTTTTAAAATAACAATTTGCCTATTTCAGTTATGGTCCTAAAGGAATAATCCAGCATTTCCAGCCTAATCTTGACCAGCCTATGTACTGAAAATGGAGAAAATCTTCTTAGCTGAAACTTAGGCAGACATAAGGAAAGGTCTGATGCAATGCAGTGAAAGCAATTCCAATTATACTGGTGCAGTCAGGTCAAATGTGTAGGTTTACCTCTGAGAAGATGAATTGCAAAAAGAATAAAAATGCAGCCAGGCATTATAGAAAAATAAATAAATAATATAAATAATAATAATAATAATAATAATAATACAGAACTAACTACTGATCACGTGATATGACCAAGCATAGTTATTGTTACCCCCCAATCATAATTATTTTTACATATCAGCAAATTCAAAAGCGTTTTATTCCTTTTAAATCATAGCAATTTTCCAACAATAATAGCAATTGGGTCTATCATATCATTTTTAGCTATTTATAACGGGGCCTATTACTTTATGTAAACATTTACTTTTTTTGACCTTATATAAACCCACGGTTACGGCTACAGCTCCAACATGCTCTACAAATGAAAAAGCTGGAGTGTCTCTTGAATGTGTCTTGTATCTATAGAGCATGATTGACGAGGTGTGTTTTATGTCCATCAGGCTCAAAGAGTACCTGTAAAGAAGGCTCCATCAGAAGCCTCAACAGCCGGTCTGTTTTCTTTGCTCTGAGAGCAGTCTCTATTCTTGCCATATTGATCATTCATTTCATTGGCAAAGAATATCTCATAACCAAAACATTCGGTTTTTGCTATATTTTAAAGATGATAATGCTGTCTGTTTTAGCAGGTACAGTGTCGTTCTCCCCTGACCCATCAGCACTTCGTAGTATTCTGGATAATGAGGGAATTACAGCAGGCAGTATGCTCAGAGTGTCTGTCTGCCCCTCGGGAAGAGCCACCTCCATTTGCACAGTGAGTACAAACTTCATGTACAAAGATTAGCCAGAACATTAAAACCACCTGCATCGTATTGTTTAGGCCCCCCTTGTGCCACAAAAACAGCTCTGATGGATCAAGGCATGGACTACAACTGATCTCAGTTATCTGCCACTTATTAAGTCATCTGAGACTTGATCTGCTGTGAGGTTTAGATAGGTGGTACGTGTCAAAGTAACAGCCACATAAATGACGGGAGCCAAGGTTTCTCCCTCTCCCTCTGTCTGCTTGCCTTTTTCCTCATAGTGCATTCTGGTGAAAGAATTCTGATTGGGTATCTCATTGTACCCAATCCTCTTAGGTGTTTCAGTTGCCGAAAATATCGAAATGTTGCAACAATAAACACATCTGTTGGAATTGTGGCGAACAAGGCCATGACAGAGTTGTGAAAAAACATCCAAATGTTGCAATCATTGAGGTTATAACTCAGCTGCATCAAAACAGTGTCCCATGTGGATCAAAGAAAGGGAAAATACATAAGATCAGATGTTCAAAGAGGGTCAGTCACCCTGAAGCAAGGAAAAAAGTGACTGCTGGTTCTGTTTTTGCTTTAAACACAATCTTTTGCTTGTGTGATAATATCACCTGGATTCATAAAGTTAAACCCCAAACTATTAACCATAATAACCCTCTCCCAAGGAAAAAGAATACAGGAGTTCACCTCCAGTCCGGCTCTCCTTCTAATGACATTCGTTTTTTAACCAGATTTCAACAACCGAAAATGAAAAAGCAAATAAAAGTAACAGGAAGTCAAGTACTACTCATTCAAAGCCCATGCGAGGGATTATGCGAGTATATGCTTTATATATACTTACACACATATATCATCAGGCATACGACTGGCATCATCAAGGCATCAGGCATACGTGAAAGCTAATCGACCCTCCTTGGTAAACAAACAATTTAAGTTGGTATTACAATATACAATCTAAAAAATCCAGTCTATCCAGCAGTTTTTCACACACAATTAGAGAACCTGAAAGTTGACAAACATTTTGTCAGAAATGCTCCATGGGATTTTAAAAAACCTAGCATTTATCTGGTTTTAGGAAAAAACAAAATCCAAAACCCATCTGATGGATATCACCAGTAATTTCGGGACTTTTTTGTTTTCTGTAAAAATTACCAAACAATACCCCAGTATACACAGACAGATCAAAATCAGGAAATAAGGTGGTGGCAGCGTCCGCAACAAATCTACTGAAGCATGGTTTACGCATCTCAGATCAAAGTTAAATATTTACTTATGGCTTTGAAATTTATTAAATCCACATCACAAAAGGATTTCCTAATAATATAGACACAAAAAAAAACAAATCATCCAACAATTATGTAAATCCTAACTAAGTTATAATATAATTAGAAGCCAATAATTTTAACATAATTTTCTGTTTGATACCTGGACACTTAGAAATCCCTGGTAATGAGCAAGTAGACGCAACTGCCAAAAAAGCATTATCTTAAAAAAAAAAAAAAAATCAAATGCACTATACCTTTCACAGATTTGAAACCACTTTCAAATGTACAGTATACATTAAATATGAATGGCAGTCAAATGGGACTGAATGGGATCAATGTCTAAATAACAAACATGAAATCAATCCCGATGTATGAACACAACATACATTTCCTTTTAATAATTGTTGGGATTAAGTAATTTATACAAGTTGAAGAATAGGGCACTCAATAGCTACACACACATTTTTACTATCGAGAAAAAAAGTAAGGTGAAAAGGAGCACTTACTGCTTCCGCATAGCATTTTGGACAATTTTTTGTTCCCAACTTTGTAGGAACAGTTTGGGGATGGCCCCTTTTTGTTCCAACATGACTGTGCACCAGTGCACAAAGCAATGTTCATAAAGACAAGCTTGGTGTGAAAGAACTCGATTGGCCTGCGCAGAGTCCTGACCGCAACCCGAAAGAGCAGCTTTAGAATAAATTAGTGTAGAGACTGCAAGCCAGGCCTTCTTGTCCAACATCTGACCTCACAAATGCGCTTCTGGAAGAATGGTCAAAAATTCCCATGAACAACACTCCTAAACCTTGTGGAAAGCCTTTAAAGAAGATTTGAAGCTGTTATAGCTTTAAATGTCGAGTTCTTAACATGAGATAAGTTCAAGCATGTGAAGGCAGGCGAGCGAATACTTTTGGCAATATGGTGGGTGTATGTGTGTGTAAATGTATATATTTTAATACTGAATTTATTGTCTTTTCCTGAAGTGTATACATTTTAGTTGAGTGTGTGTTATTATTATATTAAATTAACGAGCAGTAGCACAGTAGTTTTTTTTTTTCATGACTGACTGAATTATATTCTTAAAAGGTTATCGAGGGGGGATTTTTTTTTTGGTTTAATGACATTGAATTAAAAGACGTACCATTGTCTGCCTTAGGCTCAAAGAGTACCAGTGAAAAGAACTAGAGCAGAAGAGACAGCACACACCGGTAAGAGTTTTTTCCCTCACAGTACGTTTAATCAGATTTCATCTAATGTTCAACCTGTTTGCTGCTGTATATTCAATCCAATAAAAGAGCGTCCAGCAATGTTTACTTTTGTAGTTAAAGGTCTGGATTTGAGAATAAACGCGCATTAAGATAACTTGAGGTCTCTGTGCTTCTCTTACATGAAGCTGCTTCTGTAATACAAACTCCAATTAGGAAATGGACGCCACAGCGGGTTCCTGTCTCCCAATCTCAGTCTGTGGTCAGTTCACATCAAGGTTTGGTCCATTTTGTTTTTCTCAGATATGTGCGCAAGGCGTAATGTATGTCTGTGTATACATTTTTGTCTATTAGAAGAGGCTAAATCCTGCACAAAAGACACCCTGCATCTCTTCTGGATTTGGTGAAACTCAAGCTCCGAGCATCATCCCTTCTTCCCAGCAGCAAGTAAGAGACAGAAAAAGTTGTTAACCATTCTGAAAGACATAAGTAAGGAATACGACATGATGGGACAGAAAAATAATTAATCACCGTAGTGTTTTGCAAATCGTCGTGACGTCATGACACATCATGTGTTTTTATTTGTTCATTTAACATCATTAAAGGATGCATCAATTTTACGGTCGCTATAAACAGTCTTTCATCAGCCTCTCATTTTCCTCCTTTAGGAATAGCTACTCTAACATTTGAGACTTATTTCATTCCATTATTTTCTATTGAAACTTTTCCTTTCATTTTTTTTCCACTCTTGTACAACCATAAATCCATTCAATCAATCCAGATGAGAATCCAGGTAGCAACTGCAATGTGTTGCATTTTGCAAAACAATATTATTCATGAGAAACAAGGATTTAGAGCTATTGCATCATCAAGCATTTCAAACATCCACAGGTTTCACTTCAGGCACAGAAGTAAAGTACTTTACTAACGAATATAAAATCCACAGAAGTGGACCACTGTTTAGAACGGAGGCTCATCAGTGTGATCAGTCTACTATGAAATCTCCTTGTGCGTTAATTAACTCCCTAATGACAATGAGGATAGAGAATTCTACAGCAATGTGTTATAAAAGGACATTTACATTTTAGTAAGAAAGTTTAATCTGTGGCAGGAGGATGTGGTCCAGAGGTTATTCCAGGAAGAACCCGAGCATGTAGGGAGCGAGCAGATGAAGGACGCTGGAGGCGAGGTTACTCAGGGTCATCTGCTGGAACATCACCAGGGTGTAAGACAAATAACATTTAGCTTTTTTCTGTGTGGACATGTGATGATTGTTGGACATGACCTACCAGCTTTACTCTTTCTGTCTATTCATATTGTTTTTGTTTCTCCTAGGCTGAACAAAATTTAAAGTGTAAAGGTGGCGCTGATGTAGAAACGCACAGCTGCGTTTCTCTTTCAGAAAAAGAGAAGATCCCAGCAGTGCCTCCGTTTATCCAGGCACCACACAGGCAGTCGGTCATCGTGTTTTCATCTGGTCAGAAGCTGTTGGCTCAGAATAGAGCTCAGACTGCCTCTCAGCATGCGGCACAGCCACAGCCATGCCCAAACCAAACCAGCAGATCACACAGCGAGCTCGACTCCCAAACTGAAAGGCCCGTAACTCCTGGCAAGCTATGCAAGACAAAAGGTAAAATTATGTTGGTTACATCAAATATGATCCAAAATGTTTTGCTTTTGTGTGCTTGTATGACGGTTTATGGGTTTTGATGCAGCTTCCAGTCTCAACTTAGCCATGTGTGCTCTGAAACGGCGTCTCCCCACCCTGGAGGAGTTGTTTCTGGATGAAGAATGTGCAATGTACACTTCCCGCCAGCAGTCATGGCCGACTCAGCCCCGCTGCTACAACCCCGTGGCCTCCACACTCGTCCTTCAGGATTCCACTGTGAGTTGCTGGGTTTTTGCACAGTAAAATGTTAATAATATATATTTTTTTAAATGTAAAACCCTCTGATTCATGTGGGAACCTGAGAAATGGAGAAATAAGGTGCAATAACGGTAAAGTGTTGCATAATAAGAAGCATATAGTGTTTCTATGGGCAGTGCCATGAAAAAGTAACTGGTATACATATAAAGGAATAAGAGTAATAAAATAAACAGTCAATATTTGGAGTGAAAACTCATTGTTTAACTCATTCGGGAGTTTCAGACACAGATTTGTGCAGTTTTATAAGAAAACAGTTGTTAGGTTTTACTGAGCTTGCTGGAGAATATGATTCTGGTAACTTTGTTACACTCGCTCCTTCGTATTTTTATGCAAATTTCAAGAGCGTACATTAGAATTTTTGTTTCCATCTGAAAACTGGTCTGTCTTTTACTATATTTTTTTTCTTTACAGCCATGCATATATTCTCCTGTAGTGTTATTTATTTATTAATTTTTAAGTTCTATATGGAAATACTGAATGATTTTGTACGTAAATATGCAGACATGATGAGCATATATAACAAAATTGGTACAGCATATAATATGGTGCCTAAGACTTTTGCACAGTACCGTCTATAGTACACAAAAATTACAATGCAAAATGTAGTTTTTAAATGATTATTTATCTATTTATTTATTTATTTGTTATAATTAAATTTCACTTGCTACACCTAGGCCTGATTACTGCCAGACGTGTTGAATCAAGAAATCATGTAACTCTTGTCTCTGTCTGACTCGAGCACACTAAAAGAGAAAAGATCAACCAACACATCATGCCACCATTTACAGAAATTTAAGAACAGATAAAGAAACAAAGTAATTGCAAAGGCATTTCAAATTCTTTTTTCACAGCATGGCACATGATAATTGTATGTACTGATGGGAACTTAAGTAACTGTACATTTACAAGTTGTAATGTTATTTTTTATTTTTTTTTTTAAAGAGCGAATGAAAATTCATTATCATACCAGTGCAATCAGGTGGACAACTTAAAAGATTGTAGACATAAAGATTATGGTTGAAAAATAAAAGGGAATTCAGTGAGTAGTGTTAGTTGCTCATCTGGACTTTATGTAATTTATACTTTAATACCCTGTCACATGTATAAAAATAACGATAAGACTAATTTGTTGCTTTCTCTTTTCTTCCTCCCTCTCCCCAGTGTTTTGTGCCCATTATGGTGACATTACAGAGCCTCAGTCCTATTCCATAGCTCTCCTCCCAAACCGACGTGTGAAGACTGAATGCACTCATCTGAATATTTGTGATGATTTCCTTCATCAGTAAAGGTTTCAGACTCTACATCTTACAGCTGTGACCTTGGTGATAATTCCTCCAATCTGAACAGTATGACTGTACTGCAGTATAACTATTGACAACAAACATCAGATCATCTAAAATATAGTGAGGGAAATTAATATGTCGTCAGGGTCACTACATATTGAATATATGAAGCAAAAAAACGTGACCCCCAGTGTGATTTAAAATAGTTTGCTGTAACAGCCTTACCCTTAGTGCTTTCCAAACTGTTTTTTTTTTTTTTTTTTTTTGTAGATTATTTTTTTTAACTACTAGAGTATGCTACTAGAGTATTTGCACACACTGATGATTTACTCACTGGTCTTCTATGCTGTAACTGCATTATTTACATGAAGCTCACAAGATGACTTTTTATTATAATGTTTAACACTAAATTTGACACGCCTTCACAGCTCGTTTGCTCATTCAGCGACTCTGGTCATTGATTATTGTTTAGAATTGCAAAAAGAAAGCATCACATTGTTTCTTGTGGAAGCAAATCTGCCTGTTTGACAGCTAATTTCTTGCTCTGGAAATTATCTTTGAAGTTATATTGTCTATATTTAATAATAAACACACAGTATTTCAAGACGTACTTTTGTGTAAGATTTCTTTTTATTTCACCCAAAGATTTTACACATGAATTATAGAGTGTAACTGGTCTTGTCGATTGCTTAGGCAATGTTTTTAAGAAGACATTTTCTTTAATTTATGAATAATGAAATGTAAGTTGAAGAAGCAGTTTGCAGAAAAGCTGTTGCACTTTTTTGTCTAGGATTAATACTAATATCCAGACAGGAAACAAGTTGATAAAAGACAAACTTTCTTCAAAAAAGAAAGTGATCCATTTCAACATTTTAAGGACATTAGTTTTAGCGATCATTTTTAAATGCATAAAGTAAATGATATTGAGATTATTTCACTTTTGGAACAAAGGTTTTTATCTGTGACCCAAAAGAGGACAGCTTGTTACAGTGCAAGAGTCAAATAATTTACCCTTACATCCTTATGCTCTGACCAGATATCTTTTTCAAATGTAATGGGCACATTAAAATATATCTTGGAAGGAAAAATGTAAATGTTGTATGGTAAAAGGCATAACGTCCAATACAAATGTATTAATTTATTCTTCTTATATAGCGCTAATCCTGTATAGGGCCGTGGGGTTTGGAGCCTATCCTAGTAGTGGTTATCATTGTCGGCTTGCACTGCCAACATCCAGGTTCGACTCCCTTCTCGGATCTGTATGCATGGGGTTTGCATGTTCTCTCCATGCTTGGTGGGTTTCCTCCGGGTACTCGGGTTTCCTCCCACAAGCCAATGACGTATAGATTAGGTTAATTGGCATTCCCAGATTTCTAGGTGTATGTAGGTTTCCCAGGCATTCCCAGATTTCTAGGTGTCGCCTCGTGCCCTAATTCTTCTGGGATAGGCTCCAGGCTACCTGCAACCCTGTTTACAGGATAAAGTGGGGTAGACAGTGAGTGAGTGTCATTTTTAAATATGCAAACTAAATAGATTTTTTTTTCACCCCATTTGTTGATTGTTCTTTTACATCAGATAGCCTGGACTTGAAATCTGCTTATCCAGGGTAACCAGGTTCCTGAATTGTCAACCCCAAAATAAACATTTGTAAATTACATTTTAATATACAAACTGCACCTTTAACTTTTTCTAATATTAATAGAAACACTTCAGACTTGAAAAGCAAATGCCTAGTTTTACCAAAGGAATTAAAAGACCTTTTTTAAAATAGTATACACCTTTAAACTGCACGTTTGACCTTTATTCATGTGACATGATGTAGATCATATGTTGTTCAAGTTCTCATTTAGATCCTAGGTCAAAGTCACCTGACTTATCCACCAGTGCATAGTAAGAGTGAAGGCAGCAAATCCTCACTTATATTTAGTTGTGCAGGCGTGTGTGTGTGTGTGTTTCTGTGTGTGTATGCGTAAAGAGAGGGGGGGGTGCGTAAGGGGCAGAAAGCTGTACTATAAAAACTTCCCTCCACATGAGTCTTCTCCTGGGAAAGTAGTGTAATCGTCAGGTTCGCTCTGTCTTTCCCCCGTTGCCTAGCTCTCTGAAGCAGCTTTAATCATGTCCCAGACACAGGCATCAGGAGTGGACCCTTCCAAGATGGGTGTCGGACGGGCAATTGCAGTCCTGACATCAGGAGGTGATGCTCAAGGTAGGTACAAGGCACAAGAATGGACTGTTGTAGCTGTAAACACTGGGGGGAGGTTTGGCGGTTCCAGTGAAAGTGCTGCTGTCATTAACGACAGCTAAAGGAAGAGCTGAGGTTGGACGTGTCTCATGCATTTGTGTAAAAAAAAAAAAAAAAAGTTCGACAACCTTTTGAAATTTTCATTCGGAATTTATGAAAAATTACTAATCCACCATATCACATGAATACGTGCATTGACTGTCTAATTAAGAGTCCACTTCCAAAGCAATTCCCAAAGCAATTGTCTGATCAGCGCCCGCTTGTCACCGTTACTTTCAATGCTTTATAAGCTTTAAAATTAGCCTTTAACTTCTCTTGTCCTGTGCTTCAGACACTTTGTGATTTGATGCTTAATTTAGCTTCCCATGACCTTTTTCTGGAATGGCACAAAGTTGTAATAGGAACACTGGATCAGCAGCTGTTCGCTTCTGAAATCGGAGAAGCTGCATCACCTTTAACACAACAGGGACCATGCTTCCTGGCCTTTGCAGGAACTTTGAAGGAGATATAGAAGACAGATTAAGTGATCCCTTAACCTTTTGCTCGCTTCTAAATTGTCTTACATCCAAGTCTCCACAGATTCCTGATTTAACAAGAGACAGAAGGCATTTATAAATTACAGCCCTCATGCAAAATGCTGCAGTATACAGAGAGTGAGATCTGCTATTAGATCAAGATCAGGGATTAAGATTAATTCATTTATTTATATTTAAGATTTAAAATAGGTGAGTGACAAGGAGCAGTTAGTTAAATAATAATAATAATAATATAGTCGAAACCAACAGAAAAATAGTACCAAAATATTAGCACGTAGTAATGAGAACAGTAATAATAAATGCATAGTAGGATACATGAAGAGTCAGGTGGGTAAGTAAGGTACAGTACTGTGCAAAAGTCTTCATCAGTTTTTCTGCCATGATTACATGTGAAGTGAAATCTTTCACAGCGTTTTTTTTATTTTATTTAGGTAATTACATTCATGTAAATCCAAAATCAAGATCTCAAAATATTCGAATATTTCAGAGGTTTGAGTAAAATTCAGACGTTATGAATACTCTGTATCTCTAAATCTAGTTTAGTACACGCATCGGGAAGTGACTGTTAACTTGACATTTGTCCAGAAGATGATTATCAACACCATCCATAAGGAGGGAAAGCCACCGATGTTGTTATATTAAAGCATATTCATAGCAGGAAAAAGTTTGGTAGGAAAAGGTGCACGGGCAAAAGGGATTACCGCAGCTTTCAATCACAGTAAGAAGAGCTTTAAGAAACTGAAGCTGAAGTGAGTGTTAAAAAATTCAAATGTAGTTTATATGAAAGGATGGCACGGTGGTATAGTTGTTAGCACTGTCACCTTGCACCTCCAGGGTCCGGGTTCGATTCCCGGCCAGACTCGATTCCCGTCTCTGTGTGCACGGAGTTTGCATGTTCTCCCCGTGTTTGGTGGGTTTCCTCCGGGTACTCCGGTTTCCTCCCACAGTCCAAAGATATGCAGGTTAGGCTAATTGGTGTTCCCAAATTACATGAGTGTGTGAGTGTATGTGTGTGTGCCCTGCGATGGATAGGCACCCTGTCCAGTGTGTACCCTGCCTCGTGCCCAAAGCCTCCGGCGATAGGCTCCAGGTCACCCTGAATACAGGATAAAGTGGTATAGAAGGTGAGTGAGTACAGTATATATGGAAGTTTCACTTTTTTAATCAAATTGCAAAACAAATGAACTTTTTTTTATAACATTCAAATATTTCAAGATGCTTATCCACTAGGAAACACTAGGTACAGTACTCGGAGACAGACTGACTCTGAAGCACATTTGCATATTCTGATTAGACCAAAGGATTTCAGCAGGTGATAGAAAATGTTACTATATAAGGAATTAAAAGGCACAGCGAGTGAGTTGTTTTATGGACATATTGTATGACAGGAAAAAGTGGAAATCAGAGACATGGGAAAGTTCACTCAGTGTCAGAAAACCTTACAGTATCTGTGAGCACACAGGAAGGGGTGGAGACTGCTTTCATCCGAGTGTGTTATGCCAGGCCCTAACGTGCATGAGCAACCTCGGGGGAAGCCGTGTGTGTATTTATGTATGTATACGTATCTATATCTATATATATATATATATATATATATATATATATATATATTTATTTTTTTTTTTCCTGTGGCTTTCCTGTCAGCTCTAACCATTCACTTATGGCTTCTCGTCAACAAGGCCGAGGTCCTGCTCTCTGGAGCTTTCTGGTTGTTTTGCGTAAAAATCCCATGCTTCTGAAACCCCACTCTGGCACCAACAACCATTTTATTTGTTCCCGGATTTGCGTCATGTTTTTGCTCTGCACTGCTGCCACGTGATTGCCTGACATATGAACAGGTGTACAGGGGTGTCTGTTTAAATGAACTGTATACTGTAAATATGCTCACATGTATTTTACTGACACTGATAATTCTGTCTGTACTTTGGCGTCATCATTTCTATTTTCGAATAAATGCTGTGTCATGATGAAGACGGCCTACAGTGATATACTATCGGTCACTTATATAAATTTAATCATGTGTAATCATATAGCTATTATGAGCTATGTGTTCCATGTGATACACAGACAAGGCACAAAACTAAAACAAAATAAAGAAGACATTTCTACTGATATTACTACTTTGTCAAACCTTTATAGTTATTACTACTATATGCCCCAGACTTCATTTATCGAGAGTCTGTGCTTTTGTCAATACTTTGTCTTATTGCAGGAGACACTTCACTCTCACTGTAAAATGTCTACTTTTATTTCAGCCAGAAACCATGGGGATGCAAACTTTTGTAATCAACCGTAAATTAAAAAAAAAATCTGAATCTCTAAACTGTCCTTTCTCCTAAACATGTGTACTGTAAACCATATATACTTACAATATTTAATGTGTTTTTAATGAAACATTTTGGCATGCTTTAGCATTTTCCAGTATAACAACATTTGGATAATTATTGTAATACCACACAGAGGATTAAAAAATGCACTTTGCGGCATAAAAAAATAGAATGCATTTTGTAGAATTATGATCAGTGATGTCATATACATTGATCAGCCATAACATAAAAAACAACTAGGTATTGGGTTTCCCATGTGCCAACAAGGTTGCTCTGGTTCTTGGGGCATGGCTCTGCAGGGTCTCTGGGGATGCACTGTGGAGTCTGACACCAGAACTTTGCCAGCTGATCATTTTGGGTGCATTGAACTACAGGAGGGACCTCTATGGATTAGACTCGTTTGTCTGATTGATCATCCCATAGATACTCAATCAGATTAAAATCTGGGACGTTTAGAGGCTTTGGGTTAGGCACAGTGATCTGTGGTGCACTGGGTGTTCTGGTTCTTTTCTATCATGACCAGCATTGATTTTTTTTTCTATATTTGCATTTTTACTATTTGCCTTTTGGTTCCCATGGGCACGAGTGAGCCTTGCGTGCCCATCATACTATCATAGGGTTTGCTGGTGTATAGTCGGTGATGCTATGTATGTATGGTTATAACCATGGTTTTGTATGGTTATACATTGTGATCTTTTAATTCTATATTTCTAGAAGGAAAAGATAATGGGATTTGGAATGAGATATTCTTTGTAAATTTCATACATTCTATCTGTTTTTAGGCATGAATGCCGCAGTGAGGGCTACAGTCAGAGTCGGCCTGTACACAGGAGCGAAAGTCTTTTTCGTTCATGAGGTCAGGGACACATCCAGCACTATAGACATGACAGAATGTGGAGTGCAATTTATAGGGATAAGATAAACTTATGGATTTCTTTCTAAACACTGTTCCTGATGTTAAAATTCATGATTAGTTGATTTCAATTTGGTCTCAACTGTGCTGCAGGGCTACCAGGGGCTGGTTGATGGGGGTGATAATATCCGTCCAGCTACATGGGAGAGCGTGTCTATGATGCTCCAGTTGGTGAGTCATTCTCATTCTATTAACAATTGTGTTTATCACTTTATTTGCAAGAATTCAACCACCTAAATAAATAAATACTTTTTAGGGGGGCACAGTGATCGGCAGTGCTCGCTGTAAAGATTTCCAGACGAAAGAGGGGCGCATAAAGGCTGCGTGCAACCTGGTCAAAAGAGGAATCACTAACCTGTGTGTTATTGGTGGAGATGGGAGTTTGACTGGAGCCAACCAGTTCCGGACAGAGTGGGGCGAATTATTAGGACACCTGGTCAGTGCAGGTGAGTCTCCAAAGTCTCCAAAACATCTGTGCCTAGGTTGACTGTGCCTTGCATAAGCATTTACACCCCTTTTTCGCATATCATAATGTCACATCCTGTAATAATAATAATTATTATTGTTTTGTTTATGATAATGAGTTGATTCATGGCTTATAATCCTATTTAAGTAATATAATTTTCAGTTATAGGTTGTAACACTATAAAACATACTTATGCAATACAACAACAATTGTCCAATGTCATATATATACACGTGAAACCCACAGAAAAGTCACTTTAATTTTCATTTGAACTTTTTCAGGCAAGATCACTAAACAAGAGGCGCAGTCATCGTCCCATCTTAACATCGTTGGCATGGTTGGATCCATCGATAATGACTTCTGTGGCACAGACATGACCATCGGCACAGACTCCGCCCTTCATCGTATCATGGAGGTGGTGGACAGCATCACCACTACGGCTCAGAGGTAGGATTTGTGCGGTATTGTGGGAAAACAATAACCGCTCCCATTCCTTCATGTCTTGCATTTAATTGACCATGATGTATAAATTTTTCATCTGAAAATTGATTGGTTTTGTAACTGTCCTTGTTTCTGGTTTTGCTCTCATTCATAGTCATCAGCGTGCATTCATTCTGGAGGTCATGGGAAGGCATTGTGGGTAAGATTAGAGAAAGAAAAGAGTCAGTGATATTCCTTTGGATATAACAAGCGGGGGGGGGAAAATCACCTCTAAATATGGTGTGTTGTATATTTGTGTGTTTATGTCAGTTACCTAGCTCTGGTTACTGCGTTGGCATGTGGTGCTGACTGGGTGTTTATTCCAGAGATGCCCCCAGATGACGGCTGGGAAGAACACTTGTGCAGGAGGCTGATGGATGTACGTACCCAGTGCACATACACATTTAGATTTTGGAATAAGCATACATACAGAAGCTAGCCAAAGTTAATCCATGATTATAAGTATTATCAGTTTAGTACACATGTTAATCATGTACATTATGTATACCCATATGTTTTAGGCAACAAAATGCAGTTTTTGATAAACATACTGTAAGTAACAGTTGTTTGATTATCTTCCAGGGTATTGGGTGGAGACAAATTGGAAATCTTTCAAAAAAATACTTATCTCAGCTGTCCATGGTTAGCTTTGTACGATATGGATATAATGTGGATGTTTACATATAAAGTGGATTTTCTCGTATGACCTTTTTCGAAAATCTAAGGTGCTTCGTTGAATTCCTACAATGGATGACTTCCTGTTCATTAAAAATAAATTCACATTTATTATGATACAATGTATCATAAATTTAGTTGTAATTGATGAGTGCAAAAGAGACATTAGTAGAAGATGTACTCAACTATTAAAGATGGCACCGTGTTGAGGTTTTCTTCGGTCACCACATACACATTATGTATAGGGATGTTTTTTTTTACAGTAAATGTTTTAAACAAAACCTTCCTATAGCTACTTAACGAGCAGTGTGTGTCTGTATTTATTACTTTCCTGCATGCCTCCGCTTAGACCAGAAACAGAGGATCTCGTCTGAATGTCATCATCGTGGCTGAGGGAGCCATGGATCGGGCCGGCAAGCCAATAACTTGTGATCAGATCAAAGAGGTAAACAGATAATCCACCCGATGTGAATCCACATGAGTAAAAACATTAACCACTGAATTTGTGAATATATTATTATTATTATTATTATATTTAATTGTTTGTGATATCCAGTGAATTTCCTTCTTTCATATTTTCTTTTCTCTTTGTATAGTTAGTATCCAAGAAACTGGGCTATGACACTCGTACCACTATCCTAGGCCATGTACAGCGAGGAGGCACTCCGTCAGCCTTCGACAGAATTCTGGTTAGTTTCTCTAATGTATTTTTGTTTTGTCTAAAATCATTCTTGCAGTGTTTGTTTTTAATCCTTATCATTCATGCATAATGTCCACACTCATGGACAGTCAATTTAAGCCTCTATTTATTTAAATATTAAAATAATTTTACAAGAGGGATCAAAATATGTAAAGTTTTGGTTATGTGCTTGAAAAATATCCATGAACTGGTCAATGAACAATCTCTTCTTTCATATTTGAACATCTGTATCATGCTCTCTCTCTCTCTCCCTCTCTCTCTCTCTCTCTCCCTCTCTCTCTCTCTCTCTCTCTCCCTCTCTCGGTGGGAAAATAACAACAGGGCAGCAGGATGGGCGTTGAGGCAGTTATGGCCCTGCTAGAGGCCACACCTGACACACCAGCCTGTGTGGTCTCACTCTCAGGGAACCAAGCAGTCAGACTTCCCTTGATGGAGTGTGTACAAGTGGTAAGTAGCTTCATTGATTCAGTGACTAATTGGTAGGTTGGGATTATAGGACATGCAATGCATGTGAGCTTAGTTTTGTTATGAACTAATTAATATGGCAGCATGATTAAGGAGGTTGAAATTTATGTTGATCCCTTACATTAACTTTAATATCAACCAAAAAAAGTTGTACAGTGGAACCTTGGATTACAAGCATAATAAATAATTCATAATAGGCGTGCTCGTATATCAAAACAACAACTTTTACACACACAGCTCATTAATGACACTTGCTTTTGCTTTACACGCATACACGTGTGTTATAATAAACAGTACGTGCACGCATGAAAGGACGACTTACATACAAACACACGCAAAAAAAAATTCTTTACGCACGCACATGGTAACAGTGTTATAGTAAACAGTACACTCATGCACGGATGTTGATTATACCAGTTAGAGACGTGCACTGAGACTGAGCACGGGAGACGATTACCCACAAGCGTGAGAGAGAGAAAAACCATTGGCTCAGATGTGATCATGTGACGCTCAACTTTAAAACAAGAAGTGCATGCGTGCTGCATGATACTCGTAAATCAAGACTTCGCAAACTGCCTTACTCACAATACAAGGTTTTATTTTATTAGTATTAGTTGTGGGTGACAAAGTGGTGCAGTGGTTATCACACTCAATTACCTTCTCTGTGTGAATGGAGTTAGCATGTTCTCCCTGTGCTTGGTGGGTTTCCTCCAGGTACTCTGGTTTTCTCCCACAGTCCAAAGACCTACAGATTAGACTATCTGGCATTCTCAAACTACTGGTAGTGTGCGTGTGTGTGCGTGTGCACCCTGTGATGAATTGGCCCCCTTTCCATGGTGTACCCCTCCTCGTGCTCTAAGGGTTAGGGTTAGGGCTCCAGGCCCCCCGCAACCCTGAGTACACGATAAAGCGGTATAGGCGGTGATTGAGTGAAGGAGTGTATTCTTGGCATTTGCTTTAATGTTAACAAATGAAACCTGCACTAATTAAAGCTCATTCATTTTATGACTAAAAATTTGCAATGAGCAAATTTGTATTTACAGCATTTTCCTGAACGTTGACAATTTTCTGAATGCCTGGCCCTGTGAGGTGCTAATGAAACCACCTTTTATTTTGCCCGTTAAAATCCACAAATGTGATTAAGGTGTTGGTTACTCTCTCCACCAGACCAAGGATGTTACCGTTGCTATGAAAGAAGGCAGATACGAGGATGCTTTGAATCTTAGAGGAAGGTATGCATTTGTTTTTAGTTCCCTGGCAACAGACATTTCATTAGTGCATTGTTCACGTTTGTCACTGTATGCTGGTTTTACATGTATTAAGCCTATTATTTTTGGTTTTATACACTGCAATACCCACAATAACATTTCTGTGTTTAGGAGCTTTGAGAATAACTGGAACACATACAAACTGCTAGCCCATGTGCATATCCCTGAAGTGAAAGTAAGAAGCATTGGACCGTTTTTATCACATTTATATTGATCATTTGGATGATTAAGTTATAGGAATATGACCAGGATTAATGTGTTTTCTTTCTTTCAGAGTAACATTAATGTAGCCATTATAAATGTGGGCGCGCCCTGTGCAGGCATGAACGCGGCTGTGAGATCTGCGGTCAGGATCGGCATCCTGCAAGGCCACAGCATGCTAGCAGTGCATGATGGCTTCGAGGGTTTGGCCCAAGGGAAGGTAAGGAACTGCTTCATCATCACATGTCACAAACTATCCTGAACCGAATACCATTTGGATCTTTTTGCATGAGAAAAGTCATGCACCGTGAAGAGTGCTGTGTAATACATCTAAACACCAATGGATTTTCTCAGATTGAACCTATCGGTTGGAACTATGTTGGTGGCTGGACAGGCAAGGGAGGTTCTGTTTTGGGAACTAAAAGGTAACCATGCCTAATTCCATATGCCGTTTTGTCAAACTATTATCATATTCAATTTGAGAAGTTCTCTCAATTGATCACTTTCTTACTTTGGCAGAACTCTTCCAGCAAAGCACATAGAAGACATCAGCCTGAACATTGCCAAGTTCAACATTCACGCTTTGGTCATTATAGGAGGTTTTGAGGTGCGTAACGTGAAGATTCTCCATCCACCAGCCAAGAGCAATATTACCAAGATGTAATTCTCTTCTTATACAGGCAGAAAATCAGTAATTCGTTTTTTTCACCACACAGGCGTTCTCAGGTGGTTTGGAGCTGGTCCAAGCCAGACAGAAGTATGAGGAATTGTGCATCCCCATGGTAGTTATTCCAGCTACTGTCTCAAACAACGTTCCTGGATCAGACTTCAGCATCGGAGCTGATACTGCCCTTAACACTATCACCACGGTCAGATCTGCAACTATCACACAAATACACGTTATTTAATGTTAAGTCTTGTGTCTACACAAGTAATTTACTTCTACTCAGTCGTACAAGAGATGCCACTGATTGCTGCAAAAACTGTATCTTTCTATTTAAAATTTTCAAATCATAAAAAAATAAAATAAAATAATAATAATAATAATAATAATATATATATACATAATTTAATAATTTAATTTAAATAGTGAAACTTATATTCTAGACTCTTTACATGTAATGTGAAATATTTCAAGTTTTTGTATAAATTTTTAATTTTGATGATTACGGATTACAGCGCATGAAAATCAAAAATCCAGTTTCTTAAAATATTACATTTCTTTATTTCTTAATTGAGAATTTATTTTTCAAAAAAGACTTTAGAATACAGAACTTCTGAAACATTATGTTTATTTATGTACTCAATTCTAGCTCTGTCCTGTTAATGGTCTTTTTAAATATGCTTACATAAAATATTGTAAGCATATTTTATACATATGTGTATTTTTTATATTATTATTATAATTTTTAACTATAAATAAGATGTCTGCATATACTGTACCTTAACATACATGTACTGGGTAAAACAGTTATCCTTAAATTATACCGAAATACAGCAACTGAAGCAGTCAATAAACTGTGATCTTTTTGTTTAGTATTTTCTAGTCAAAAATATTTATTGACTGCTTCAGTGGCTGTATATGTTAAGGATAATTGTTTTTCCCAGTGCATATATACAGTATGTTAATGTACAGTACAGTATATGCAGACATCTTATTGATTTTTTGTTGGTGGTAGTTTGCTAGAGACTACTGAATTTCCTTTTTTCGTCCCTACGCTCAGGCCATCTTACAGTGAGGACAGTAATGCAACTGTATTTGTAAATACTGTACTTGTAATTGTTAATATACAAGCTGGTTTCATTCCATCACCTCCATTCCATCATATCATTGTTTCCAGAGGATTTTACAGTGGGCACTATGTATGATGGGTGTATCACTTCCTTCCTTACCCGCGTGCCCATTACTCTGGAATAGGCTAAATCAGGACTCATCAGACCACAACCTATCCCTTGATGTAATGCAATAATAGGACCCTTTCTAAAACAGCTACTTTTTTGGCTTTCATTGACCAAACCTGGTGTAATATGATCAGGATTTAAAATCAGTGTTTTGTTACATATTTAAATGCTTCTTGTGTGTTTGGTTTGGTTATGTAGACCTGTGACAGGATCAAGCAGTCAGCTGCTGGCACTAAACGCCGTGTGTTCATCATTGAGACTATGGGGGGCTACTGCGGATACCTGGCCACCATGTCTGGCCTTGCTGCAGGTGCTGATGCTGCTTACATCTATGAAGACAAATTTACCATTCATGATTTGGAGGTGAATATATGAAACTTAAACTTGAAAGTGATTTAAAATGGGATATAATCAATTCAACATACCTTTTATTTTTTTTATTCGTGTTTTCAGATGAATGTAAATCATCTTGTAGAGAAAATGAAGACGACAGTTAAGAGAGGTCTGATTCTCAGGTCGGTGTAGTTTTTTTCAAATGCTACAATATATGAATGAATATGTGCTTAAATTTCATTGTTGATCGATTTTAATTGCAGCCAAGATTTCAACAGTTACTTTTTTAAATGGATCCTTTCAAACGTCTTTTTTTCTTTTTTTCTTAGAAATGAGAACTGCAACGCCAACTACACAACTGACTTTATCTTCAATCTGTACTCAGAGGAAGGAAAGGGGGTCTTTGACTGCCGTAAAAATGTCCTTGGACATATGCAGCAGGTATCAAGGATCAATATCCTTTCATGACCGCTATTCTTTCAGATGCTTTTCAAGTGTTTACTTGGAATTGATTTGCCTCTAGGGTGGTACTCCAACTCCGTTTGATAGAAACTTTGCCACTAAGATGGGCGCCAAGGCTGTTCTCTGGCTAACTGAGAAGTTGAAGGAATGTTACAGACATGGTAAGTGTCAAAACCGAGGTCTTATAGTCAGATGTTTTTCATTTTGTTTTGTTTTAAAAAAAATTTTTTATATCAAATGTGGACCCTATGGGGTATTTTTGTTTATAATTAAACTTGGTTTATTATAATTGAGAAATAAATTTTTTTGACAATTATTTTTTTTATTTTTAATTAGAGATTGGAGATATATTCTTGAAAAACTTGGAGGTGAATTAACAAATTCCCATCTAGTCTTAAAACTCTTGAGAGAAAAAATAGATGAATGAATTTTTCTTGCAATTTATTCCCCCTACATGTACTGTAATTCACATAAACCTGCTTATTTATGTGACCTATTAGCTATCCTTAGCTATACTGTATGCTTATTGCAGATTATTGCTTCTACTTTCATGAGGTTCCACCTTTATGTATAGAATATTTAGAATTTAAAAAATTTCAAACGTAATCTAAATATTTAGGCGTTGCTTCTCTTCACATTCCCCCCATTCTTACTGTACATAAAGAAGGTTATATACCAGATAGAAAAGTAATTCTAATCTAACCAATATAATTTTTTTCCTCTTCTGGTCCACTTACTTGCAGTGTGCCTCAGGGATCCATATTAGGTCCTAATCTTTTTTTTTTTTTTACGGTTCCTCTAGGGTTAATTTTTAGATTCCCCGTCATCACTATTTTGCAGCTTATATACATATTTATCTTTCTATACGATCAAATAGGAACAGACCCATACAGTCATTGTTGGAGTGCTTAGAAAAAATCAAATCGTTGCTTGCATCACAGTTTCATACCTTTAATGAATATAAAACAGAGTTGATGTTGTTTGATTCTCCTGATTTTACTAGCACCAATAATGTTAATACAGGTCACTTAGACTACTCGATAAAACCATCTGTAAGGAATGGTTCTGTAAGGAACAAACTCTTGTTTGAGAAACTGATTAACACATCTGTAAAAAGTGTTTTTTTTTTCAACTCAGACTGTTATCAAAGGTGACATCTAGATTTTAAGAAGGCTATACAGTACGTACATGACTTTATAAGTGCTGGGTTAGATTACAGTAATGCTTTATGCATCGGGCTCCCACAAGCATCCCGAAACAAATTACAGATTTTAAACAAGAGACAGATGACTAATACTTAAATAAGAGTATATAATGTTATATCATATATATATAGGATAAGACTTTTAATGTCTTATCTTTGTTTTTAAGGTTTTTAATGATTTGGCTCTCCAAATACCTTGCTGATCTATCATCCAGTCAGCTTCTCTTGCATATACATAGGACAAAATAAAAGAATATAAGGTTAATGATCTTTTTGCAAGGCTGCTTCAAAACTGTAAAAAAAAAAAAAAAAACTTTAAAAAGACTAGTTTTTTGAAAATGTAGTATGTAGTAGTTTGAAAATGGAATATTAATTTTAATTTGTAAAGCACTTTGTTTTGTTTTAAAGGTGCTATAAAAAAGTGCTATATAAACATTTTGATTTGTTTTGATTTCATTTGATAATTGCTCCTGGGAAAAATGCAATACACTGTCATTATTGCTTTAAATTTCTGACATGAGGACAACATGCTGAACCACACAGAAAAGCAAAACCTCTATTGCATAGCTCTTATGTTAAGTGAACTCTTCAGTTAAAAAACACCAGGGCCCGTATTCACAAAGCTTCTTAAGCCTAAAAGTCCTAGTAATGAAATTCTAAGAAAATTCTTAGAACTATGACATTTTCTTAGAATTTTCCCTTAAATTTAGGATTAAATCTTAGTTAAGATAAAAATGATTCATGAAACATCTTAGCCCTAAAAACAGCTCCTAAGGTAAAAATTGTTAAGATTAGAGAGGAGGACCTTTAAGAGGCTTAAGACTTTCCATAGCAGAGGACAAAATGGTGGAAAGAAGAAATATTCTCCAAATACTGAACATAAAGATCCAATTTTTTTCTTGTTGTTTTACTTCCCTACATCTCTCTTGGATTGTTCGCTACATAACCTCCAAAAGTGCAACTTAAAACATGCAATCATGTAAATTGGTAAAAGGTCAGCCATTTTGCTCCCATCAATCTGAAATGGTATAATAAAAGTAATAATAAAATCAGTTTGGTAAATAAATGTAAGAACTTTAATACAGTAACTACTGTGTGAAAATTGTTTGCTTCTAAAGTAGACATATTTTCAACATTTGGCTGTTTTAATTAACTTTAATATATTAAGTCTATACAAACATTATGATATTATGTATTCTATTTTCACAAAAAGTGTATTTCAAGACCTTTGCAGAGGTCAGAGGTTATTTTTTTTATCAACCAATCACAGTCCTTGAATTGCTGCATCATCCCTAGCAACAGGGTCAACCACACCCCCTCACTAAGATAAAGGTTTTTGTACTTTCCTTACTCAAAGTTGCTCTAAGAATTTTTCTAAATCACTTTTAGTCTAAGACTCCCAGCTAGGACATTTTAGCACAAGATAGGAGCTCTCTGAAAGAATTCTAAAAAGCTTTGTGAATACGGGCCTTGGGCCTTAGTCACAAAGCTTTTTAAGCCTAAAAGTTGGTCCTAGTGATAAAATTCTAAGAATTTTTTTTAATTATGAAAATAAAATATAATATAAAATTATAAAATTATAAAAAATATAATATAAAAGACAACAAAATTTCCCCTTAAATTTAGGATTAAATCTCAGTAAAGATAAAAGTGATTCACGAAACATCTTTGCCCTAAATACAGCTCCTGATAAAGATAAAAGTTGTCAAGAGTAGAGCGGAGGACTTTTAAGAGTTTCAAATTCAAATTTTACTTTTCACATACACAGTCATAAACAGTACGATATGCAGTGAAATGCTTATACGACTGCCCGTGACCTTAAAAATAAAAGCTTAATAATAAGAAATGAATATGAATGAAAAAGAAATCCAATAGAAAATACTTTTATAAAATAAAAATATTCTGTACAATATAGAAAAATATAGCCTCGACTTTTTAGTGTAAGTAAATAAAAATGACTGGGGGGTGTGCAAGAAAGTGTTTTATTAAAGTGACTTGTGTGCAATAATCCAAGAAATAAAATATAAATATGTAAGTGTGCATGAATGTGTCCATAAATGTCCATGAATGTCCAGGTGCAATGTCATAAT
Source organism: Clarias gariepinus (assembly GCF_024256425.1). Taxonomy (NCBI): domain Eukaryota; kingdom Metazoa; phylum Chordata; class Actinopteri; order Siluriformes; family Clariidae; genus Clarias; species Clarias gariepinus. The sequence continues at coordinate 7,168,995 of NC_071121.1, forward strand.
TGTGGATGTTTAAAAAATGGTATTAGGCCTGTGTGGTGTGCTGTGTGGTGATCTATAGCAGAGAACAAAATGACGGAAAGAAGAAATATTCTCCAAACACTGAACATAAAGCTAAAAGTAAACACTGCTCTTCTGTCCAATTTGGTTTTCTTGTTGTTTTACTTCCTTCCAGAAGATTGTTGGCTACATACCATCCAAAAGTGCAACCTAATTAGACGGTCCTACAATCATGTAAATTGGTAAAAAGTTGAGCAATTTTGCTCCCATCAATCTGAAATGGATCACAAATAATAAAACCAGTATGGTAAATAAACGTACAGTATGAACTTAACTACTGTGTGGAAATTGGTTGCTTCAAAAGTAGACAAATTTTCAACATTTGGCTGTTTTAATTAACTTTAGGATATCTAGCCTGTAAAAGAAACTTTGCATGAAGTAGCCTGTAGTCATGATTATACAATTTCTTTATATACAAACATTATTATTTTACTGTCTATTCTATTATAATATATTCTATTTTCACAAAGAGCACATTTCAAGACGTTTACAAAGGTTAGAGGTTACTTTTATCAACCAATCACAGTCCCTGAATTGTTACATCATCTCTAGGAACGAGGTTAACCAAATTGGTTTACAATGATAAATAAGCTTCACACCTGTTTGTAGATATTTATTGACTCCTAACATGTTCATAAAAATATGCTTAATGTTCTTCCCTGGTTTTGATCATAACATTACTCCATTTGTGCAGGGCGCATTTTTGCCAACACCCCAGACTCAGCATGTGTGCTAGGCATGAGAAAGAGAGGACTGGTTCTCCAGGCGTTGGGAGAACTCAAGGAGCAGACTGATTTTGAGTAAGAGTCCGGATTTCTATATTAAACAAAAGCATGCCTTTAATAATGAGCCATATTATGCCACATGCTTTACCAGCAATATCTGCATAAGCACTCTCTACCCGTTTATCCTCATGGAGAAGTTTGTATTTCCTCTTCCTCTCTTATCTTTTCTATCTATTTATCTGCTCCCTTTTCTGTTTAGGCATCGTATTCCAAAGGACCAGTGGTGGCTGAAGTTGAGGCCCATTCTGAAGATCTTGGCCAAGTACAAGATAAATCTGGACACCACGGAGCATGCTCACATGGAGCATATTATCAGCAAGAGAGCTCCAGTCTCACCGTCTGGTAAAATGCTATAAGGACTGAGAATGGAGAAATACAACATGCATAATGTGGTCGCATAGTGATTTGCTATGCTGTTTTATATTTACATCATATTACATTATTATGAATAACGTTAGGTTATTCATAATCCATAATTGACAAATTAGTAAACTGTTCATTAAATGGTTATTACTGCTATGTCAATTATTGGTCAATAGATTAATTAATAAAAAATTACTATTAATTAATCATATTACTATTAATTAATCTACTGACTAATAATTTATTTTGCCAGTACTAGCCCATTTACTGTATATGATTACTAACTCAAAGTTTGAAGTCAAGATCCAGTTGATGCCGGTTAATGAGTATGTGAACTCTTGATAAACTATAAGTAACTGGACAAACCATCACTTAAGACCATCTGATATCATATTAGATATTAATTAATACATAATAAACAGCTGATTAATATATAATTCAATTATGGAGAATCAACATTTTATCAACAGCATTAATTATTATTATTATTATTATTATGTAATTCTTTATGTATTTCGTTAACAGGCGGATTAATAAAAAAAATAAATTTATGTACTGTCTCATCAGTCAGTAATATTTACAGTTTTGTCTTTTCCTCTTGTTTGTCCTCCCCCTTGCTTTATTCTGCTGTTACATTTATAGGACCTGTGTTGTTGGCAATTTGTGAAATATTAATATAAAATAAAGTAAATGTCCACAAATACAAATTTGTCTGTATTTTTTTTTTTATCTTTTAAAGATTAGATTAGATTTAGGCTACTGTGTACCCTGACAAAGGACATGTATGACTGTAGCTCTTTCTGTCTTTTCAGCTGTTGCACAAGATCTAGACACATAATTTAGACTATGTTGCTAATATGTTGGGTTGTTCTGTACTTTTCTTATTCCTGAGAAAAAAGTATCAGTTTTCTAAAGTGCGGTTACATGGAGAGGTGAGAGACCTGGACAAGAGTAAGGGACTAAAGCACTGACGCATTAATGTTTTTTCCCACAGTCCAAAGACATGCATATTAAGTTAAATGCCATTCCCAAATTCCCTATAATATTTAAATGCATTTGTCAATGGTGACTGAAGATCCAACTATGATCGTAAAATGGTAATAAATACAATGTAATCACTGTTGGTTTACATGGGCTTTTTTTGGACTATAGAGGTTCCTAAGTGGATGGATGTAGAGCTATAAGCATCAGTAATTTTTTGAATAGCAGTTACTGTAAACTATCGGCAGGATGTAACTCATGACTCTTATGCAATGTCTGGACAATGTTAAAGCAATGATCTAGTCTTATTTCTCATTAATTCTTATACCTGCAGTGTGAGTAAAACAGATTTTTATACTTTCAACATTCACACACTGTGGGCAATTTGGGAAGGCAATTAGCCTAATCTGCTCTGTCTCTGAAAAATATATCCTAATATTTCTCGTATTCTGCTAATCGGAGTACCTGGAGGAAACCAACCAAGCACGGGGAGAACATGCTAACTCTATGCACACAGACCCTGAGGTATATATATATATTCCCACCCACATTCACTAAATATAAACTTTCATAATTATCAGAAAATAAAGTGGATATTTAAATGGTTTATTGCAACATTAAACAATTTATTCGAACACTTCATATCATATAGTTGCTTATAGAGTCAAATCAAATTACTTGTCAATTAGTGTTTAAATAACTGTTCGTTATTTGAATACAAATAAAATAAATAAAAACAAAACAAAATGCGCTGAGCTGATATTATTATTCGTACTTTTATTTTAGGAAACGTCTCTGGCAGCCATTTTGGTTTAACGGACACGAACAAACGCATACATTCACCCGTATAGTGCACTACGAATCGCAGGAAACACTAATTTGTTTCTGTACTTTATAGGAACCCTAAGTAGAAAACATGGCGCCGTGTTGGAGTGAACCGTTGTTAAAAAAAATAGAAAACGGTCGCCGTTAACCGGAAGTTAAAAAGCGGCTTCAGAGGGCATCAAGAGGTCGCGGTGGAAGTCGGGACGGCGGCGGATCGCGTTTATGTCTGCCCACTCGTAAGCAAAGTGCGTGTCCGCTTCGGGTTGCACCGCACCGGCGCTTGCCTTGTTTGCGAGAAAGATCGTTTAGAATTAAACTTTTCCGCGTTTGCGTTTGTCATCGTGCTTTTCACAACCAGTCTGAGTGTGCTTCATATTATCGATGCATTGATAGTCAGCTAGCCTAGCGAGCTAGCAACACGGCTAGCCCATAAGGTGGCTGGGAGCTAGCATCTCTCTTAGAACTAGCTGAGTAAGTAGAAGATCGCAGAGTATCGGGTGATTATCAAGAGAGAGAATTTGAAAAAAAAAGTAGACACACGCGCGCACCCACACACACACACGTGGGAGAGGCCGGAGAGAGAAGGACGGAGGAGAAGCAGTGACGCCAGGAGCGGCCGATGAATTCAGACCAGGGCGGAGAGCCGCTGCAGGAGGAGGCCGAGCCGGGACTGAAAGCCCGCGGGGAGGCTGAGCCGGGACCGGGTGCCCGTGAAGAGCGCGGAGCTGCAGAGCCGGCCAGTATGGTAAGTCTGGGCCTGATCTTGGCTATCATCTTCCCCTTCCGCAGCATGCACGGTGAAATGATAAACGAGCACTTAAAAAAAGCTTGCGTAGGAAAGCGTGCGACGCTTCGCCAAGCTAGCAGCCAAGCCAGCCCGAGCTAAATAAGGCCAGGTGTTAATTTCGGCTGCTAACCTTGGTTAGCACGTTCGGCTAACTCATGACGTGAAGGCGTCACTTGCTAGTCAGGTTCGTTTTTTTTTCCTAGCTTGCTTTGCTAGCCCTGATTTCTGATGACTCATTTATTTTCCGTTGGGAACTTTGAGTTTACACATTAGGCCGGGTGAATTTCACGTTTTTCGTAACGCTGGCGTCAAACATGTCGCGTGTATTCGCTTCCATGTTAATGTATTAAAACACGTCAGAGCTCTAGCGTCACTGTTGGCGGTGTGTCAGAGGATTTGGACTTTTAACTTTGGAGTTTAACTGTGCATTTGTCCTTTGTGTGTGTGTGTGTGTGAGAGAGAGAGAGAGAGAGGACAGGATTATCAGTGGGGAAAAGTCGCAGAATCATCGACTTGGCTGTCTAGCTAGCAGGCTAATGTCAGGTCGGCCATCACTACAGGCCTGTAACTAAGCTTCGCTTTCCTGAGGAGATCATATGACACACTGGGTCTCATCGGCTCACCATGATTTAATTTACACAGACGCAACAAAACTCTGAGCATTTTTATTGTTTAAATCCTGGAGTATGTGTGTGCAGTTTGTGTGACCAGGCTTGAGGTATTGCTTGTTTTTTTTTTTCTTATACAACGCCTATACTAACGTGTGTATCCTGTGTCGTTGTTGTTTTTTTTTTTTTTTTTTTTTCATTTAAATCAGTTAAATAAACTAAATAGTTTAATCGTTATTAGATCCAGAAAAGATGATCTTGGAAACAGCTGTGTTTGAAGCGACTTGTTGTTCTGGAGGTGGAGCTGAAGGTCCTTTTTTTTTTTTTCCTTTTTTTTTTCCCCCTCCTTCCCTAAAGCAGGTACTTTTACACTTGCGCCCCCTGTGCCATGTGCCCTTGTGCCGGTGTGCTAATAAATATTTTAGCATCACAAGCAGGAACCAGGCTGAAACACCAGGCTGCTTTCCCTCAAATTAATCATTTCTGACCTCGACCGCCCGCAGTTTGTCTGGATCGAGTTAAAATCTGATGCATTAGCGTCAGGAATCTGGACAACATTGGCCCCAGTGTAAAATATCACAAGATGCTTCACTTCTGCTTTTCAATCGAGCAGCTGAGAACCAGACGTCCAGTTCAAGGTGTCTCTTAAATCGTTAATGCATTAACATCAATACTAGTGTCGCCTCAACTATCTCGGGTTATATCCTTACTCGTTACTTCGACGTTGTGAACTCTATACCAGTTAAGTAAAGACTGTAAAGCCTTCAAAGGTGTGCTCTGCGATTTGTGAGTGCCTTTTTTATTTTTGCTCATGCAAAATAACATGTTCTATAGATCTTCCTTGTTAATAATATGACCTTAAGCCTTAACCTTGGCAAATGTGTCATTTAGAATGTGCACAGGTAAAGTTATGTGCATTTCTGGAGAGCTTTGGGAACACTGATGTGACGTAGGTTTCACTTCATGCCTATAAATAGATTGTGATGGTGTTGGTCGGTTTGATTTCTTTTCATTTACATTTTTTTATATTATTTTTTGGGGGAAATTCAGAATCGGTCTTCTTTAAATGCTGCAAAAATTTATTTATTCTTCGAACATATGCCAGAGCTTTGGCAGAAAATACAAACCACATCAGGGTTGTGCAAAGTCGTTGTCTAGTAAGATGCATTTTGAGAGATGGTACAAATTAGGAAACGTCTATATGCGACCAGGGGCAAAACAAAAAAATCTAACAAAGTGAACATCATACTAACTCCACGTATTAAATACTTTGTGTCTTTGTTGAATCTTTAAATTCCAATGAATGATTTTACTAACAGCATTTAAATGTATACTAGATTCTTTTAGTTGTGTCTAATATGACGGGTGTTCACAGAATGAAGGAGATAAAATTGTTTCAGGAACTTGCCTGGGAGTTATTGCCCCATCTCCATAATCACCTGACCTTGCTTCAAGTGATTTCCACCTCTTATAAATCTTTAGATAGGTGGACACTGTTTTACAGCCAAATCCACCTGTGTGCGTTAACTTGCCCCTGATCAGACGCATACATGGAATGTATGTAACGTTTTAACAGCAGTAAATTTTGAGGGATTTAGATTGATCGTACAAACAATCCTGAAGCGACGGATCCCTCTTCTGGATTACACTGGATTGTGGGATAAGATATTACTTTCTGCAGCATGTGCCTTGCAATCAAGCAGTGCTGATTGTAACGAGATGTGCGTTTAGAAATTTTACAAATACCCATGTAATGGTCCAGCTAAGAAGTTACCATGAGCAACAAGCGATGGATGCTTAACGTGCATCACCACGGACAAGGAAATAGACGTGCCCGATTTCATAAAATCTAAATGAATTAGTAACTTATACCAGGATGATCCAGCTATTGAGAATGAATAAATTAATCTGGGTAATGAAGCGCACAGCGACCTTGTTAATGTCTGTGACATTTGTGTGTCAGTGTGCACCTGTATGAAAATGTTAAACACCACAGCTTTATCCTTCTGATGGTGATCTTTCCCACGAACAGTCGAGAGATGGTTTTTACACTTAATGCAGGCGGCCGAAAAGCATGTACTTCTGTGTTTATCGCTTTCTGTCATCAGCTTTTTAAACAAGCCATGTCATTAGTGATAAGAGATGTGGAAACAGCTTTTTGACCAATGTAGCTGGTAATTTTTTTTTTTAAAGATAGTCAGCTTCAAATTGCCAAAAAGCCCTAATCATGTATGTTTAGAGAAGTCGAGTCATTGTACTTATTCTGCTGTTTTTTCAGCTGCCCTGCAACAGAACCCCCTCATATCTAAGTCATGCCAAATTAAATTTCTTTTTTTTTTTTTTGTCATAGTCTAATCATTAATTACTGACATACCCCTGTTCAGCATGTGACTAGTTAAACTCGTTCCACTCAATTAGGCACTGGAGTTGTAGGCGATTCAAACACAAAGCACGAGGTGTGGTGCAACACTGTATGGGGAATTAACGACTGCACTGGCATTTTGGCTTTGAGGCAACAGTATGCATGAAGGGTGCTTTTGTGGTAAACTACATCAGTACAGCCAGGCAGAATTCTAGTTAACATCTTATTGCTCTCTTTTAGTATAAATTGCTTGACCCACCCTTGCCTTTTTTTTCCTTTTTTTTTTTTTTTGCGTTTAAGATGCAAATACTAATACTAAGTCAGGGGTGAGGTGAGGCAGAGATGGAAGCTGCAGAGACATGGTTTCATGTTTGTGCTGTTTTCCTGGTGGACAAGTAGTTTTAACCAGAGAACCAAAAATGAGGACAAACAAATATTTTTCTTTTTGTTTACTAGCCAACAATAGAAGAATATGTAGCTCTGGATCGAACACCAGTCAGTATCAGAACAGTCTCTGTACAATTCCTGCACTGAAGGAGGAAATTATTAGGGATGCACCGAAATTTCGGCCGCCGAAAATTTTCGGCCGAAATAGCATTATCGGTTTCGGCCGAAACGTAAGAAAGCGCCGAAAATAAAAGCCGAAATTGTCGCCACGCCTCTCCCATCCCCCCGTCTCGTTCGCGCTGTCATTACGCATCAAACACGGAGTATGTCGGCGGTTTGGAAGCACTTGGAAGCAAGTTTTGTTATTGTTAAACAGCCTTATTACTGTTATTTATTATCAATAAAAGTTTGATTGCTTAATTAATTTGTAGTTTTTTTAATACAAACAAAAAGAAAATATTTTAAACATGTTTTTTAATAAAGCCATTTTCGGTTTCGGTATCGGTTTTCGGCCAAGTGCATCCAAAAATTTCGGTTTCGTTTTCGGCCCAGAATTTTCATTTCGGTGCATCCCTAGAAATTATCTACTTGTTCTTGTTTTCATCTAGTTCACGAAGGGCGCAAAGTCTGAGGCAATCAATCTAAAGATTTTCTGTAATTTATACATTTTCGGCTAAGGGACCAGACCTTTTAGGCCACCCTGTGTATGTAGCGGTGTGTGAACATTAGGGCTGGGCGATATGGCTGAAAACTATCACGATATCAATGTTTCATATCAATAATTATTGATATTTTTTATGACCCATTTAAAATAAGGAGCAGGAAAAAAAATATTACATTTAAACATTTTTATTTTAAACTTAACCTTCCTCTGATCATAGTCCCTTCAGTTATTAAGACAGAAATGTCAATAACCATGGAAAACTCAAATAATTTAAATGTAAACATAAGTCTAAAGTCACAATGTTAACAATTATCACAATGTTAACAATTATCTCTTAACATTTAAGGTGCAAAATGAAAGAAAATGTAAGAAATGCTTAATAAAGTGTAATAAAATAGTGCATTTATGAAGAGGAATCCAGCTGACCAGCACAGGACAACAATATGGCGCAACCAAACATGATACTGTTACATGATTGGCGTTAGCGTATCACTCCCTACGTTGCTAGGTTACCAGAGAGTGAGTGCTTTTGTTAATGCAACTGTCACGGGTGGAGATGCTCCGATCAGCATTTTTGGGGCCGATTACTGATCACTAAGATCATGATCTGCCGATCACTGAATGGCAGGGTAATGGGAATCTTATCTATAATCTAGCAGAGTTTGCACCATTTGTAGAAATAAAACTAACTCTAAATTAACTATATTAGAAAAAGAAAACTGTAGAAATAGGCTACAGTCAAGATCTTGAACCACCAATTTTAGAAAATTTGAATTTAAAGCTACTGTAGACCATCTTTCCCAAATAAGGCAGAGTAACTTAAAATTATTCCAAAAAAAAAAAAGGGGTCAGGCAGACCAACACACATCAGATCAGCTTAATAGCATGTAGCCTCTTAATACACAGATTACATTTTATAACTGGCAGCAAAATGTAAAACTTGTTACACCAAAACTGGCTCCTGCCACAAAGGACAAAACTATGGCATGTGTTTTTTTTCTTATTATGAACGTCTGATGTAGTAGAGGAACAACTCTACTAGACTGTAGTAGAGGAGTTATTTTAAGAACTCTCTCACACCGAGAGCAAGAGTTTACCCAATTCCGCGTTCTAGCAACTCGCACTCAATCGGGAATTGGACCCAAAATCGTGAGTACCCTCATAAGATCCGCCGAAGCGTCGGAAACGGCATGGGCAGACTGAGCAATGTGAAGCGCCATCTTGTTTTCTTTTATGCTTCCTGAATCACGACCGTACTACTTCATGGTCCTAGTGCCGGTCACGGAGCGAGTACGCATGGCAGCAACCAAACTAGCTTGGCGACCTGTTTTCTTCCGACAAAGAATAAAAATTATCGAACTTTTTATCGATTACATTTTTTATCGATATCGGTCACGTGTCTATCGCGATACATATCGTTATCGTTTTATTGCCCAGGCTTAATGAACATGATGCACTTCAGGGTTCTGTGGTCACACCTCGACTGTTAGGACGTCAGTAAAAGGTTTTTGTTGAGTTTTTAACCCACATTTTGAGTTTTAAAGATGACTGGCTCCAAAACCAGTGATTCCAGGTAATCTGTTCAGTCAGGGCTCTGGAAAGGGAAGATATATTGTTGATCTGGGCATCTCTTGCGTTCCCAGTAGCATGGATGCTTTAAATGGGGGGGTGCCTTAAATGTTATTTATATTTGTTATGAATAAATAACATTACAGGAGAATATATTCATGGCTGTAAAGAAAGAAATGTAGTACAAGACAGACCCCAAAAAAAACTAATGTACACTCCTGGGATTTGCATAAAAATAGAAAGAAGCGAGTTATTCTCCAGCAAGCTCAGTAAAACCTAACAGCTGTGTTCTTATAGAACTGCACAAATGTGTTTAAATTTTAAGCAATGTGTTTTGATTTTAAAGAATAAGTTTTCACTCCAAATACTGTTTATTTTATTATACTTTGTTGCTCTTTATGGAAGTTTCTTTTATGCAGAAATGTTTTCAAAAGCATCTTTTGCTTATGCAATATTTTTGTATGTGCCCAAGACTTTTGCACAGTACTATAAGTAAAACAGCTGTGAGGTTTTACTGAGCTTGCTGGAGAATGAGTTCTTCTCGCTCCTCCTTATGCATTTTTATTGCTTTATAGCAATGGATACATTTCCCTGTAATGTTGTTTATTTATTAATTTTTAAGTTATATATGGAAATACTGAATGATTTTGTACATAACAATGCAGACATGATGAACATGTATAACAAAATTGGTACAGCATATAATTTGGGGATCAGTGCTGTATCTATGGAGTTATTTGTAGAATTCCATAGAAATCTTTAAACACGCAGTTCTTGTGACTGACTCGTACATAACACTCAATGTTAATTTACCTTCATTGGTTCTTTACTTGTATCATTTTCCCTAAAACTAAAGTGCACCTACATCCAGGAGTGTTTATTTCTTTATTTTTCTTCCTAAGGAAAATTGTGTATCAGGTCACCTTGAGATAAATCCTCCACTAGTTTACACAACCTTGTAAGCATGTGCAGTTATCACCATTGTATAAATACGTGTTCCTTTGACTTTACATCTTTTTGCTGCACGGTGGTTACACTGGACTGCAGGATGGAGAAATGCAACATGCCATCTTGTAGAAGTTTTTACCAATTAAAGTCGATCACTTGAAATACACAGGAAATCAACTATGATAAATGATCATGTCTTAGGTTAAAGGTCTAAGTTTGACGTAGAAATGAAATGCAACGTCATGATCCAAGCCCACTTAGACTTAGTGAGTTATAACAAATGATAATCTCATTGTACAGCGGCAATCCGATCTGCTAATCATGATAAAGTAGCAAAAAGGAAATGATCATACCTAAATTAATATATATTATTTTTAATGTGTCTATTCAGAAATAACTGCATGCAAGGAAGCTGGTTTCAGTATGAAAATAAGTTTCTACAGCTTGAATGTTTATAACTTGGATGCTTGTCTAAAGCAGATGGCACAAAAGCCAGCGTGACTCGAATATAATGTGGAAACGCTTGATGAATAAATGTCTGGAACATCAGTTTCCTGTTTAATTTAAAGGTCATGTCGGAAGGCCTCGGTGGGAAGGTCATACAGTGTAGAAATGAATGCAGATAATAGCTTCTATTTTTCCCTCCCTGAATTTCAATGACAGTTGCCAT